>NW_017619497.1:4165000-4797500 GCF_001879475.1 Ipomoea nil | reverse complement strand
AACTTGGCTAGTCCAAAATCTGCGACATGGGCTTCATAATCAGAATCAAGCAAGATGTTGTTGGACTTGACGTCGCGGTGGATGATGAGAGGGGAGCAATCATGGTGCAAATAAGACAAGCCTTTTGCAGCTTCAATGGCGATTTTCAGCCTGGTTTCCCAGTTCAGGTACCCGCCGCTTTTTCCATGGAGGACTTGGCCTAAGCTCCCATTAGGCATGTACTCGTAAACCAGCAAATTGGTTTCCTTGTTTGAACAGAACGCCAGCAGCCTCACAATGTACCTGTGTCGAATCTTCCCCAACGTTTGAACCTCTGCAGACAGGCCATTGTCGTTTGAGCCTTTGCTGATTCCCAGGTTTTTCACTGCCACATTGTGTCCATTTGGCATTGTTCCTTTGTACACCACCCCGGCCCCTCCCCTCCCAATGATATTGCTGTCCTTTAAGCATCCCAACACGTCTTCGCTCCCGAAATCCAGTTTCTGGAAGGCTGTCAGCTTCCAGGACCTGGAATTTTTTCGAACCTCCCTTGTCTTGATCACTGCGAAGACGACAAAAACCAGGGAGCATAGCAGAAGCCCCATCGCGAATATCAGCTTGTATCTTGCAGGGACATTGGATTTGCTGCTTTGGGTTTTGACCTGGGATTGTAAATCAGATGAAGAGTTGCAGGGGATTAGGTAGGAGGCGCAGAGATAAGGGTTGCCGGTGAAGGAAGTGGAGTTGAAGAATAAGAACTGCCCGGTTTCAGGGACAGAGCCAGTGAAGTTATTGTGGGAGAAATCTGCAGAAGTTAGGCTCTTCATGGAGCCAATCTCTTCAGGTAAGCTCTGGTTCAAGTGGTTCCAGGAAACATTGAAGTAATTTAGGATTCGAATTCGGGCTAGTTGGATGGGGATAGGACCTGAGAGCTGATTCTGGCTCAAATCCAGGTAAGTGAGGGAAGGGCAATTGCTGATATCTGATGGAATGGTGCCGGAGAAGTTGTTTCTGCTCATATCCAGCTTTAAGATTCCCTTCAGGTAGCCTATTTCAGAAGGAATTTGGCCGGAGAATCTGTTCCCACTTAGCACAAGATTCTTCAAACCCGAAAAGTTTCCAATACTGGTTGGGAGATCGCCAGACAAGTGATTATTCGCAAGATTCAGGCCTTCCAGCTTGGAAGATGCTGTGCTTTTCTCAAAGGCAATTCTTCCTGTGAAGTGATTGTCCTGTAATTCAACCAGTGTAAGCTTTGGGAGGTAGAGGAATCCATCCGGTATCGGTCCACTCAGGTAGTTCTGCCCCATCCTGACTCTGGATAAAGTCTCACACTTTCCAAGATCATCAGGCAAAGGCCCAAACAAGAAATTGTCAAGCAGAATCAAGATTTCCAGTTTTTCCCCATAGCAGAGGGATTTTGGTATCTGGCCAGTGAGTTTATTGGTGGAGAGATCGAGCTTGATGAGCTCACCGTTCTGCCCGAGCTTTGGAGGGATGAAGCCAGTGAAGTTATTCCTCCAAAGATTCAAAGCCTCCAACTTGGGCAACTCTGCAATGGACTCAGGGATTTGGCCATGGAGCTTGTTGATGAAAAGGTTCAAGATGGTGAGTTGTTTGAGTGCCGAGAATTCAACCGGGATCTCCCCGGTGAGTGCATTGTTGGAGATATCCAGGGACTTCAAGCTACCCAGATTTCCCAGCTGGGGAGGAATTGAGCCATTAAGCTGATTGGTTTGCAGGAAAAGAGTGTCCAAATTCTTCAGGTTTCCCAGTGTTCCTGGAATTGGACCTTCCAGGCCACAGCTAGAAAGATCCAAATGAACCAAATTGGAAAGCCTACCAAAATCCCCTGGAATTCCCCCATCAAACCTATTGTAATACCCAAGCTGAAGCCATTTTAGGCTGCTTAAATTCCCCAGCTCCCCAGGTATGAACCCGAACAAATCGTTCCCTGCCAGGGACAGAAACCTGAGCTGATTTAGCCCTCCATAGCCCCGAGGGATCCTCCCCGAAAAATAATTCCCCCCGAAATCCAAATGCCTGAGCTTGGTGAGCTTAGTAACCCCAACCGGAAGCGGGCACGAGAAGTTGTTGTCATAAGCATCCAGAACTTGAAGCTCCGGCAGACCGGAGAAATCCCAGTCCAGACATCCACTGAACAGGTTGTTTGATATGTTGAGGAATCTGAGACCAGAAATGTTTGATAGTGGGAGATCCCCAAACAGGCTGTTCCCTGCCACCGACAAATTCACCAAACTCTGAAGCTCAGATATGGCAGGCGACAGAGGACCAGAGAGGTTCAAGTTGGAAACATCTAACGAAACTACTGATTTGTTGTACGCGTCGCATGTCACGCCTGTCCAATTACATAGTCCCATGTAATTCGAGAGATTCCAGGTAGACAGACTAGGATCCGGGGCTTGAAAACTCTGTTTTACAGAAACCAGAACCGCAGCTTGTCTTCTTGCAGAAAGACTGTCATGGGCTGAGGTGAGAAAAACAAGAAAGAAGAAGAAGAAGAGTAGGCGCAGAGTGAGAGCAGCCATGTGGAAGATGAAAACTGAGAAAGAAAATGGGTTTTTGGTATCAGAAATATTGAAGAAGAAGAAGAAGAAGAAGAAAAGAAGCAGGTTTTTCTGGGTTGATGAAGTAGAATTGGTGCATTGATGAGGTTATCTGATGATAATAGCAGAAGAATTAGAAGCAAGAATGGTGGTGGAAAGCTAAGGCCTTGGATGCTGTTGATTTGTTGCTTTGCCTTTTCCATATTATTTCTAGTTTCTTTCCCATTTGTGCATTTTGGATTCATCATCTTTAACTTTATCAATGGAAAAAAGCAAAAGCAAAGTTAACATGCATACGCATAAAGATCATATCCATCCAGGACCCCAACCAGTTCACTCACCATTCCTCCCTCCCTCCCTCCTCAAATTACTCATTTACCCATCAATTAAAACTATCCATCACACTGCTGGCTCGGCAACCACAAGGTTCTAAGTTCAACTTCCACTGCTGGAAATTATGGAATTTCCGACCACCTGAAAGTGATCTTAAATCAAGTCGAAAGCAAAAAGTGGTCGAAAATAGCAACAATGGTTTTTTCGGATACCAAAAATGGTCGGAACAAGAGTTTCGACTTGAGGGAATAATTTCCAGTAGTGTTCCAGTGAGTTTGAACCAATATGGGCAACGTAAACATAGGTCGGTTTACCTCCTTGATTTGAATCAGTCAATTATAGACAGCCTAAACTGGTTTAGGGTCTACCTAATGTACAACTTCGGGTAAAAGCTAAAAAGACTATTTATAAAAAGAAAAGATCTCTGGTCTTACATTGTGGGAGTATATGACTAGACGATTATCTTTTTTCGTCGCGTTTACTATTTAAAAGTTACTAAATTAACTATGTGAGGACAGAAGCTTTAAGTGATAGTGGCAAGTATAGTATGTAGATATAGGAATAGTAAGTGATGTGTATTATATCTTTCACTGTGATTCTCCTTAGCTTTATTCTTTTAAAGCTGGGGACAGATGCCTTGGTTCGACCATCTTTGCTTTCTTTTTATGTTTGCATGAAAATAAGAAGCATTTGGGGAGCCAGCCCATCTCACTTTAGACCACTTCAAACAAAAGCAAAAGGTGCATGCCCACATTTTTTCTTTTAAATAATAAAAATAATATATAAGAGAGAAATGATTAAATGGAATAATAGGGGATGTTGAGGAATGTACTTGTGTATATTTTAATGAAGACAGGCGGCTGAGGATAAAGCAAAGCAATCGATTAAGGCTATGACTGTGGGATTCTTAATCTAATTAAAATGTTATAATCATATATTAATTAATATAAATTTTGATTTTGCAAGGCATATCATACAGCTTTTTCTTCTGTTATTTGTTTAATTAAGGTAGGAAAATACCTAAAAAGAAGTGAGGTATTCCACTAGTTTGCAGCATTTTGATTCCTTACTTTGCTGGGTGGTGATTCAAAGATCAGCATTGTTGCTTTTTTGAGCGTCAGATATTCAGAATTCGAGCTTTTGAACATAGCCCAGCAGATTTATTTATTTTGTAAATATGAGGGGAATATAAAGTATCCATCATATATATCTTTAAGTATACAAAGTTTAAAACCTAGGTGGCTATGTCGTCCCTTGAATTATAAATTTGTTGGAAAACATATAATGTAATTAACCTCTTCAGGTTAACATCACAGTCCCTCGAAATTCAACGATAATGCCACAACTCGAGTTCGAGTAAGCTACAAATAGGTGATTTAGGCCCTATTGGTAAAAAATTGGCCTATATTTTGACTTATTTGACCACTATTAATTATTTGATTTAGTTAAAATATCAATATAAATGTTTGGTTAATTAGCTTTTTGCAACTCCAAAAGGCTAAAATTCAAAATGCTACTCTAAGCAACTTTTTCAATTAGCTTTTTGAAAAAAGAAATTATACTAAACAGCTATCAGCTATCAGCTATCAGCTAATTTACCAAACATTTTTCTACAATCAGCTAATGTTATCAACTATTTATACCCTCTAATTAACACAATCAGCTAACAACTAACAGCTATCAGCTAACAGCCATTTTACCAAACAGGGCCTTAGACTTGTTTCAAACGTACTTAGAATGAAGGTTGGCCTGGTTGATCTGCATCAATTTTGTCTTATATTAATTAACATGGTAGATGCGTGGTTTTTGTTGTAACTTCCTTAAATTTGAACTTAGTCCATCTTATATTAACCTGGTAAATGCACAAGCTAGGTTTATTGTAACTTATTTTGATCTTTGAATACCGACAAATTTTTCTAAAATTCCAACTTAAATCCCCTTAAATAATACTCCATATCTTTTATTGGCTAGAAACAACCAAAGTTTATAAATATCACTTTCATGCATTGTAATAAGGGTTGAAACTCTATTGAAATCAATACACATATGGTCTTTACCAACATGAGTGACCAAAGGCTTGTCTTCTTTACATTACTCTGCTCATACAATAAGAGTATATGGAAAATGGTTGATTAGTCTTTTTTTGGTTGATTTGACCATGCCAAACAACTAAACTTAATATTTGGTAAAAAAATTTAACTAGTAATAGGAAGTGATTGGCACCAATGCGTTAATATTGCTACTTCAAGTAACGTTTCATAAAAGTCAAGATCAAAATATGACAATTATTTATCTAGAACTAACTAATATGATAAAATCACTAAAATCGAGTACTAACCATGGTATTAGATTTTATAAAAGTTGAGTACAGTATTGGCTATGTGCATGATAGTATGATACTATGATGTATTTTTTTATTTTTTTATTTGCAAAAAAGCTCACAACTATTATGGGAAAGTGTGCTTTAGGTAAAGTTCACCTTGTAATTGTAGCTGACAAAGGATCACAATGAGGCAAACCAACCTAGGTTATTTATAGCTGATAAGCTCGATCAAACCAAGAAATTTAATTCAGAGGATCAAATCCCGATGATAGGGTATTGACTCTTTATTCAGTAACAGTTAACAAAAGTATAAAACAAATACTACCTTATAATAGAGTCGATATTAATTGTCTGGTTAACTCGGTTGGGTTGTCTAGTATGATGCATATTTGTTAAGACTAAATCAAACTTGTATCATAGTTGATGATAATGGAAATAGATGTTGGGTGAGATCGAGTAGACTGAGTCGTCGCAAGCAGGGAGATTGTCGCAATATTTGCTTACTATGTCGTTGACGGATGGATGATGATGATCCAGCAGCATTATTATTAGTTTTAACGTATGATTGACATGACATCTTCACCCCTGGCCTCTTCTCCCTTTTGATTTTCTCCTGGCCCACCAGTTCCTAAAGAAGAGAACACGCTCATATGTACAACGTTATTTCTTTTTATCTTTAACGAAAGAAAATTTCATTTTACAACGTAATCTTTGAAGGTCATATCAAGGTATGTAAACTCAATTCTTTATGCAATTTGGTAACATTAGATATCCTCGTAACATTATCAAAAAAAAAAAAAAAAAAAAAGATATCCGCGTAACCATGTACTCAAAATAATTGGAGAGCTTTTAAATCAGAATTGGGGGTGTTTCATCAGATATTTTTATAAAAAATGTACTAATATGTATATGGATTGGTTACAATATTTCATATCCATCTCTTTGAAACTCGCCTACAACCATTTTCATGTCATTTCTTAATAAATAAAAAGTTTTTAGAAAATTGTTTTTTTTTTTAAATATTATTAACTCTATTAGAATGTAGTATATGTTCATAATTAAGAATCAAGATGCTTGAACCCACAACCCTTCCTTGATAGAGTTCAACTTGGTTTCAAACTACCAATTGGACTACAAGGTGCTTGGCTTAAAGTTGTTTCTTAATAATTAATTAAAAATTTAAAATCGCATTTTGGAAAACACGTTTTTGGTTCAATTCTTTTAAAGGGTCAAAACTCAAAATCTGAAAAACTAAAATAAAAGATTTCCATGTTATTATGCATGTCTTCCCAGATATCGATCAACTGTTTCCTAGTTCTTTCCCGATCCCTTTTTTTTTTTTTTTTTTTTTTTTTTTTTTTTTTCACTTTTTTGTGGTCTCTTTTAACTCTTAAGATGAATCCGATTGGCAGTAACAATGACACATAATGTCGTATTGACATCTGAAAACACAGATAATTTGCTAACCTATATATTTAAATAAACTTTGCTTTCAAAAAAAAAATATATATTTAAATAAACTTTAGTTGGAGTCTATCTAGCTATAAATAAATAAAAATAATAAAGGCACAAGTGTCAAATAGACCTATCTACTACTGCGAAATGCTCAATTCTCACCAAGAACTAAATTAAGTGTCAAATAGGCCCATCTACTAACTAAATTTGTTCAATTAAAAAAAAAAAAAAAAAGATAATAGCCACCGGCTGTCCTCGCCGAACAGCCGGTGGCTATTATTTTTTTTTTAAAATTAATTATTTTATTTATTTATTTATTTATTAATAATTAATAAATATGTAACCTGTAAAAAAAGTTAATTGAACAAATTTAGCGGGTAAATGGGCCTATTTGACACTTAATTTAGTTCGTGATGGGAATTGAGCACTTCGCAGTAGTAAATGAGCCTATTTGACACTTGTGCCAATAATAAATTATATAAAGATCATTTTCCGGCCCTTCAATATATTTTTGGGGTCTTCCTTAAGATGAATCCGATTGGGCTCGTTTGGTTCGTGGAAAATATTTTATGGGAAGTAGAATTGAAATTCCATGGAAAAACAATTACTAAGAAGATGAATTTCATTGTTTGGTTGGTGGAAAAAGAATTACTGAGAATACTAATTCTATTGTTTGGTTAGATTTGGAATTGTAAGGAATAACGAGTATAAAGACCTATATGCCCCTACAAATTAATAAAAGTAATATAATTAAAAAAAGGAAACAATAGTAAAATAGGCATTCCATCTCACTTTTTCGGAAAAATGAATTCCATGAACCAAACACAAGAAAACAACATTTTCCTCCACTTTAAGGAAAATGTTTTCCATGAACCAAACATACTAGGGTTTGTTTGGGAACATGGAAAATGTTTTTCCTAAAAATAAATTATTTTCTAAATTATTATTATTATTATTATTATTGTTGTTGTTGTTGTTGTTGTTGTTGTTGTTTTTGACCGACACAAAACAATTATTTTCTGTTTGGATGAGAAATTAGAAAATTTTTATTTTTTCTATTTGGTTCATTTTTAAAGCTGATTGGGTATCACCATTAACGAATGGCGATTTGGGCCCGGGTTAAAGGAGAAGAATACAAGAGTGGGGTGAATGAGATTTTGCAATCCATAGCTAAAGATACGTAAATTGAAAAAAAAAAAAAAAAAAAAAAAACCGGCATAGAAAACGGAAAAAAAAAAAAAAATTGAAGTGACGAAATTATTTTTGCCTAAAATAAGTTTCATTGGAAAAAGTTATCGGAAAAACCATAAGTGTCCAAAATATGATAGCCTGGGTTGTTAAATGTCAAAAATTATTGTGTGAGACTAAATTTGGAATTGCCACCAAAGACAAGCTAAGGGACCTTGCCTGAATTTAACTCATTGGAAAAAAAAATAATAAATTGAAGGGATGAAAATATCATTGCCTAAACCGACATGGTTAGCGTGGTGGTTCAACACCTCGTCCCTTAAGCATGAGGTTGAGGGTTTGATCCCCATCCTTGTAAATGGAACAAACCATTTGGTCAGTCCCCTACCACTTGATGTCATGATAGTGAATTAAATCTTAACAAATGTAGCAACTCTAAATTGAAGAACAATAATTAGTTTTTTTTTTTTTTTTTTTTGGTAGGCCAAGCCAAGAGTTTTATTGTTTGGTCTAATCCGCTCCAGCCTAATCAATATTTTAACCGGTTACTTATAAGTGTCAAATTGTCCTCGCTCAAGATTTTATTGATTTGGTCAGCTCGATCAAATCCATATGTTAGCTGAACTAATTCGATCCAATTTAAATAATAACTAGATAGATGGTGGAGCAATAAGCCAATTTGACACCATTCAAACGGAGAGCAAAACCTGAGGGTGAGTTAAAAATGAGTACTTAAAAAAAAAAAAAAAAAAAAAAAAAAAAAAAACTAGAATGAGTATTCGCCACACTTGTGTGAGAACAGGTCGAATCTAAGATAGTTGCATGTTACTTATGATAGAAATCATAATAATTATTAGTTATTACAGAAAATTTAACCACCAATTTGAAATAAATAAACTGTTACTTATAATAGATATTGCAATATTTATATGTAAAATTGTTATGCTATTTAGGACAAAATGATTGTTACTAATGATAAATATTGTAATACTTATAAATGAAATTGTGATACTTACAAAGTGTCATTCTAATATAAATATTGTAATATTATTTATATGTGAAATGTTACTTATGAAAAAAATTATAATACTTATTATTGTAGAATATTTAATACCAATCTGAATTAAAAATAGGGAAAATGGCGAGTTTGGTCCCTGGGTTATAATGGTAGTGACGACTCAATCCCTGAGTTATGACCGTATCCATTTTTAGTCCCTCAGTTATGAGCAAAGTAGCGCATTTGGCCCCTAACCGTTAAAACTGACGGAAAAATTAAAAAAATATTTAAAATTTTAGGGGTAAAGTAGGAAATTCACATGTTATTCACTTTTTTTTTTTTTTATATTAAAACCAATTTTGCAACATTATTTTCAACTTCCTAGCATTCTATTTCAAGGTTCTTCAATTCCTAAAAGCAATTCAATAATCTTCGTATGACTTGTTAGTAACCTAAGTCTCGTATAAGGAACCCGTGACTCAGTACAAACAAGAGAACACTTGATCATTGTCTTCAAGTATGTAAAACACACCATTCTAAAAGTTTCTAATTTCCCTTACTAAACATAATGGTAATCAAACCGTAACTTTTGAAATACAAGAAGATATTAAATTTCTCAGTTATTTTTATGAAAATTCACCAATGGAGTAACTTGAGATTTTTAGTACGTAAAATTCTTTCATAAGCTCTGCAGTAACTTAATCAAGAATCGTATATCATGACAACATATGAAAATTATATTATATATATACACATCACCTCCTCTGTCTTCTTAAAGACCAGAGTAATGAATGAGGAACCTAAGACTCACTTATGAAAATTCTAAAACTTTTGTAACTTCAAGAAACGATTATTGACTGTTGCATATGAAAAACTTTTACATACTAAAACTCTCAAGTTATTCCGTTGGTTAATTTCTCATAAAAGCAACCTGAGAAATTTGACATCATTTTGTATATCAAAAGTTCTTGTTTGATTACCTTTGTTGCTTAGTAAAGAAAATTGAAAATTGATAGGATAGTCTGCTTCAAACGTCTGAAGACAATGATCAAGTGTTTCTTTGTTTGTGCTAAGACTTAAGTTTGTTATACGAGAGCCAGGTTCCTAACAAGTCATACTAAAGTTATTGAAATTCTTTTAAAATTGAACAATCTTGAAATAAGAGGCTAAGAAGTAAAAATTAATGTTATGAAAGTGGTATTGATATAAGAAGGAGAATAGAATGTGAATTTTCTATTTTACCCCTCAAATTTTAAATATTTTTAAAATTTTCCATCAGTTTTAACGGTTGTGGACCAAATGCGCCACTTCGTTCATAACTGAGAGACTAAAAATGGATATGGTCATAACTCAGGGACTGAATCAAAATTTTGGTATAACTCAGAGACCAAAGATGCAATTTTTCCTTAAAAATAAACTATTAATTATGATAGATATTGTGATACTTAATTATATATATGAAATTATGATGATACTATTTAGGATAAATTTATTATTACTAATAATAAATAATATAAATAATAAATATTGTAATACTAATAACTGAAATATGTGCTATTTACATAGACAGTTGTCTACAACTTGACCTGTCTCACGAACAAAAATTCGTGAGACGTTCTCATTCAATTATTTGCCTTCACGTTATTAGCCAAACACTAAAAAATTTAAAAAATAACTTATAGGAATCATCATATTCCAAGACTAACAAAAGATCCTTATTATATTTTTATTATATATATTTCCCTAGTCTACCTTTTCCTACTCTCTCCCCTCCCTGTTCTTCTTCCCGTGGAAGAGATTAATTTGATCCCAACCTAATTAAATACCTCTTCACAATTTATTGTAAAGTCTCGTGGAGTGGTTGCAAGATTTTATCATAGCACGGCACAAAGGAAACCATCATATCCTCCTAGAGAAATTATCATCAGATCAGTGTCTTAACAATTAACATAATATCACTACTTAGGATGTTTGAAGCTGGAGCAGTGATAGTACGTGGTCCCACTTGATGTGGGTATGGATAGGTGACCATATATCCCAGCTATGACCTCACTATGGAAATGGCAGTAGGATTTGTAGTAGTGGAACCTCAGACTCAGACTCAGACTCAGACTCATCATCTAAAAGCAACCGACCCCTTCAATATTGCATGCCCGCACCAGTTTTAGCCTGTTAATCATCCTCATCTTTTATGGACTTCCGATTCAGTACAGTAGACTTCTTTTTAAAGGTGCAATTATATCCATTAACAATTCATTTAGGTGCAATGAAACCCAAAAACAAGTTAATGACCTACTGTCACAGGTCATTAGGGTTCAGACCACCTTCCGACAAAAAAAAAAAACAAAAAAGTGATCGGCGATCGACCGACGAAATTTCCAGCAAAAAAAAAAAGTGATTAGTGACCGACGAACGGTCGCCGCCGGTCACTTTTTTGTTAGAAATTTCGCCGGTCACTTTTTTTTCTTTTTTTTTTTTGTCAGAAATTTCGCCGGAAGGTGGCCTGAACCATAATGACCTGTGATAGCAGGTCATTAACTTGTTTTTGGGCTTCATTGCACCTAAATGAATTGTTGATGGGTGTAATTGCACCTTTAAAAGTTTAGGGGCCTAATTGACTTTTAAGTTAAAGTTCGAAGGGCTTATTTGACTCTTTTCCTAAGAAATAATAATATTGAAGTTTGATGAGTTTAAATGCAAGTATGCTAAAGACCTTTTAGTTAAGCTGCATGACTATGACTCTCTCACTTGGGAGATCACAAATTCTTCGAATTCCAGTGGGGACATTGACTCCGCTGCTTGCAATAGCAGGATTTGATATGGCTTGGCAAGAATGTGCATTATATTGCATTGCATATATGCATTATATCCGATCCATCCAATTTAAAGTGGCTTTAATATAATTAATTAGGTATCACTAGTCTGTCTACTGCACTCCATGAAAGAGATAATGAGAGATCCAATGAAACTGAAGGTGCGTGCGGGCAGTGCAGTGGGTGATCTGATCATCATCTATCTATCGCTGTCTCCTCCACTGGGACACTCTCTCTACCACACCTACAAACTTTTTACTCATTATTGTCAACCCATTTCTCCATCTCTCATCTATTCACTTTGCTACTTTTTACGTTCCAGAAATATCTCCATCAACATTATATTCTGCTTCGCCAACGCACTGATTAAACAGCACCAGAACTAGTAATAATGGAGGAGTATAAGCTAGCCAGCCCTCTACTTAATCTTTGTATATATAGTAATAGATCAGATCACACCAAACAAAACGTACACCAGCTAAGTATACATACAGACAACCACCTAGCTAGCCCAACCAGCCTCGTCAAACTAGAACCAAACTTGTTAAGGCCTAATCCTTATATAGGAGTTGGCCAGACAGTTAGCTTGATAATCACATGATTGTTCCAAGTTTGACTCTTCTTTGGAATTGCCTATGGTTCTAGTCAAGTCAGTTATGGACAATTAGTTTATTTCCTTGCTAGTACCTAGCTCCCCGCCCCCCGCTAAGTGATATGGAATATATGCTATAGAGCCACTATCATACCCCCGTGACCTCGTTAGGCGCACTCACATACGACCCGAACCGGGACTGACCGTATTTCCCGACCAAATTGCACACCATTGTTACCTCTTGATGCGTGCAATCATTTCCCAATCACCTCATCAAGTTGGGAAGGTAATTAAACCAGTTGGACACTAGACACATTCAGTAACAGCTGGCCCACAGTACAGGACAGAATGCATGGTCACATCACGTCCCATCAAGTCATGGATGTCGTTAGGACACTTGGCACAATTACCATGACCGCCGAACCCACAATTTACACTTGAAGAGCATGCCGAGGGATTGGCATGTACCCTCTTGCTCCGCCTATACAAGGTACATTAATTGCTCTAAGAGGGGGGAAGGGAGGGGTGTTTTGACACCCAACTATTATCTTATGACAGACAGCCCGTCTAGACCAACTTGACACCCCGATATGTTCATTACCAAAACACATTGGGTCAGGCACATATTTGCTTCTGGATCATAAGATCAACTTCATTCAAATTAAAGCATGTCTTTATGTAGTTGATTTTTCGTTAAATCAAATCAAATGATATGACAATATAATGTCTAACAATCACATGCATGCATATTCATTAGAAGAAGGAATGTGTAAATAGATGAGTTAAATTGACTATCTGATGGTGATGATGATGGCGAGTGAGATAACATGCACGGCAAAATTATAATGAGAGATATCTTGTCCGCCAAACAAGTAATTATGACACTGTGGACAGTTTAAACTCAAACACCTTCTATACACGTAATAATCCCAAAACACTGCACTTCGTGTCTTCATGAGGTGCCAAAAAGAATACATGAAAACCCTACGGATGGCCTAACAATAATCATGACTATTATTTTAGTCAACTTCTATGTTCAACACCACCATTATATTATATCTAATGACTTAATACCCAATTTAAACCTCAACTATAGTAATTTTTTTCGATTTAGTCCTTTCTAAACTACTTTTTATGTTTAATTAATTACGTTTTCGACTTTGATGATTTTACTCAATTGAGTTCTCTGTTAAGATGACTGGGTAATTTCACCTGATCTGTTAATACCCAATTTAATGACTATAATAATTTTGTCCAAGTTAATATTCTATTATAGTGTTTTTATCCAATTTAATCCTCAACTATAGTGATTTTTCTTGATTTAGTCATTGATTCTAATCGCTCAGTTTCACCCGTAACTTCAATCATGCAGATACACCTACTATAGTAGTTATTTTTCCTGCAATCATTTAGAATATAATGAACAAATTAACTTCAAAACATGCTAAAAACCTTTTTTTTTTTTTACAACAAATTTGTCTTTTGTCAATAAATACTTTCAAATATTACGATGACAAATAAAAATTTGATATGTTGGAAAAGATCAGATGACTTTGTGAGTATAAAAGGCATGCTATTCTTCAGTTACCAAACCTATCTATAAATGAGTCCAAGACTCCAAGCTAGAGTTTGTACTTTTTTTTTTTTTTTAAGGATGCTAATGAAAATATGGATAATTAGAATATTTTAGTTTTAAAATATTTTAGAATTTAGAATTTGGACATTGTATTATTATTTTTTAATTTCAAATAAACTTTGGTTCAAGAATTTGAGCATATATCAATGATTTAAGGCATTACTTTTATTTGTTAGTGTATTACTTATACACACGTGCAAATGCATGAAAATTACTCATATTTGCTTTGACCAAGAGAAATTGCACCTAAATGCGCAAACAAAACAAATATGAGTTCTTTTGAACACAATATTCACATTCTAAGTACAAAATAAAGGCTTAACATGAGACAAAACATGATCAATAAACAACTTATCAGTTTATTAGTGTCCCACATTGCTAGCTAAAGGAAATAAATGGAGAACCTTCTCTCTATAAATAGAAGATCATCATTTCTATGTTGTTTTGACTTTTGAGGAAGGCTCTTCCTATCTGAAAAGAAAGAGTCAAAGTCTCTTATTAGTGCACATCACAACACTTTTAGTTCCTTCCCTTGAGCTCATGGTTGGGATAAATAACCCATACAGAAACATGAATTAGAAAAAGGCCGGCCCAATAAGCGTCAAATTATTATCCAATAATGTTAGGTCCAACTCCACTTCTGCATGAACTTTGTTTGAATGGCCTCATGATTATACAACAAATTGAATTTTACTGTGGACTATGCTGCATGCATGTAGCAGTGTGGTCCATGAAGTAATTTTAATTAGACTTTCATTTGACAATATTATTCTATTTTTCAAAGTATCATTTTAATTTTATTACAGTTTCATTTAACAATATACATTATTTCATGAATTCTATTTTATAGTTTCATTTTCCACACACACTAGTTTAATTATAGTAATATTAAAGTACTATTTTAATTACACTATAGGTTCATTTGACACTAGATGTTATTGTATGACTCTGAATTTTAGTTTCATTTTTCATACACACTAGTTTCATTATAACAACACTAAAATATTATTTTAGTTATACTACAGTTTCATTTGACAATATATGTTATTAAATGAGCTATGTTTCTTAGTTTTATTTTTCACACACTAGTTCCATTATAACAATATTGGAGTATCATTTTAATTCTACTACAATTTCATTTGACGATCATGGTCCACCTAACACTGTGGATCATGGTCCAGTGTATAACAATTGATGATTATACCCACTATACTTCCTCCTCTTTTTTGGCAATTTATATCCTACACCACGCCGCGCGTTGCACTATGCGCCCAGATGCAAAACGACGTCGTTTTAATTTTATTTTATTTTTTTTTGAAATTTCCCGCCCCAGTGAATGACAGTAGTTTTTTCTTTAAAAAAAACCCGCTGTTCAAGAATGTACATAATGTTATACTAGAATACACATAATGTTATACATGAATGTACATAATTAAATAACAAAATATACATACTCTTTTTAAAAGATAATACACATAATCTAACATAATACATAATAAACATAAACTTTTAACATAATACACATCAACTCTTAACATAATACACACAAATTTTCTGATTCGGATGTACATAATTGTATAAAAAAATGTACATAATTGTATAAAAAATACACATAACTGTATGAACCAATACACATAACGTTGTGAACAAATACACATAACGTTGTGAACAAATACACATACTCTCAACAACTTCCTACCGCGCCTCCCAACACTATCCCAAAACGACGTCGTTTTGGGAGGCGCGCGGCGCACAGTGCTATGTGCGCCGTGGTGTAGGATATAACGATTGCTCTTTTTTGTTTCTGCTTCTTACTGGACTTAGGTTTGGAAGCCCAACATTCTAGTATATATATGGGCTACAACTATCCATTACTAACTAGGTAATAGGCAACATATATTCACACACACAATACTATATATTAATTTTGCTCATTTGTAACCCCCTTTTTATAAGGATTGGGAGATTAATTATCATCGAAAGGCAATTTTATACGAACCCGAACTCTATTTATAACAAGAATAGAGCGTTGAAATGGTTGTGTGCCTAAAGAAAAATTAACAAATATAGTTGATGGATCGATTAGTTGAAATATGTGTTATGATCTAGTCAGACACGTTAGAATAATTTGTAACGAATTGAAGTTCGTAAATGCGGTGAAGGAGAAATTGGCAAAGGAGTACTCAGACGTCAAAATCGAAAAAACATCATGCTACATTTATGTTGGAACAAGCGGAGATGATTTCATAAGCATAGGCGATGTCAGTAGTGCGATAGAAGGAAGATTCCTTGGCTTTATATAAATTTATATGTGGGACATTATCCAAAGCATCTTCGGATAATATTTGGCAACCCTCCTCGTTTTAGAAACACATCACTTTGTGTTTATCTAGGTCTATTTCTAGGGCATGTGGCCGTTATAGCAAGAAACTATTCAATTCCAATTTGCATTCTCCCATGTTGCCCTGCTTTGCACATTGCTGTCACTTTCTCCATCCCCATCAAAATCCCATCCATCCCCGCCGAGACTTATGGATATTGATGATTCGTGAAAAATACATATTAAAATACATAGAATAATGAAACTTGTAGGTACACAAGTCCTTCGTTTCTGTTGCGTTGCGGTTTAGGGAGCCAAGTCTAGCATCATGTTATCATATTAGAGTCCATACCTTTCATTTGAGAGGCCACAGCAATACCGTTCGACCACAAAGTCTTTAGCATATGAAACTGTGTTTAATAAAACATACATTTCTGATTTTGATGATGTTTCAAAATCAAGTTGTTATACAAACAGGTCACGTTTAAATTGCAGAATACTAAACTCTCATCACCTACGTACCTGGATGTTTTTATACCAATTGTCAAATTAAATGGTTACTGCTACAATATAAGAAAAACTAGTAGCATATATATATATATATATATATATATATATATATATATATACCAAACTCAGACACCTCTACTGCGGTAAATTGAGAAGAAGTGAAAGAGTTATAATGTGATTGAGTGATGCATGAAGAATTGAAGTTGGGTAAGTATCCACATGGATTGGCTCCACATAGCACATGCAGTATAACTATTCCAATTGTGAAAAAATAGGGTTAGGTAACGGTAGTTACTCAGTCCCTTTCATAAACGTATCAATTAAACCAACCGGACGTACCAGACGACCGCCCAACCCCTCCCCACTTGCCCCATTAATTCTACCATTTTCTCTACTTTCCACCCTAGCTACACGTATATATATATACCTACCCACATATACACTACAACCTTCTCCTTCTTTCACTACCTACGTTTATATACAAATACGTTTCGAACCTCAGCACTGACAGTGCGAGAATTATGCTCAAAGTAGACAGATTTTTTGTGCGCACCAGCATTTGACCATGTTTGTTGAGCCATTAAGTCACTGTGATTTACATCCTCCCAAATATTTTGTCAGATAGGTGTGGGAGACCTTTGGGGTTGGAGATTCAACCTTTGTGGGAGAAGGAAATACATGTTTTTTTGAAAGAAAGAACTTAATTCATTGAATCAATAGACAAACAATCAACAAGGAAAGGGGTGAAATATCAATCCATTCCCCGCAACTTGATCCCCGCGCAAGAAGGTGGGCAGCATGATTCGCAGATCGCTTAACAGAGGAGAAAGCTACATTATCAAGCATAGATGTAGTTTCTTTAATCCTAAGATGTCTTCATGTATATGCCAAACATGTACACTCAATTAACTATAATGTTATCACTATTTGTTTCGTTTTAGGTGTTTGTTTAGTAGATTATTGATATTGATAAGTTTAGTTGATCAATGATTTATGGTACTAATTTATAGTACGTAAATAGGTCACAATAAAATATATTATTTAATATATAAGGTCAATAATAGTGCAACTTTGTATGGTGGTTAGGATAACACGATTATTATTATTGCTTAAGTGTTTGGTAAATCAAATCTTTGAGTACCAATGTCAATAGTTAAAGTAGCAGAGTAACAATACAAATGTTCATATTTGGATATAATGTGAAGAACTACCATTTATATTAATTAATGTTATCCCATAATGCTATGAGCCTAATCAAATTAAACATAATTATAGGACCAATGACACTAAGATATATAAGATGACATCTCGTTTCTCGTGCAATAGCAATAATTCCAGACTTGAATTGGCATGCCAAATTGCCAACAACATTAAATGTCATAAGGTGTAGATGTCAACAAATTAAATTTGGATTACTAGGCATGGATCAGTGTAATGAGTCGAATTTGTTAATATTACTTTATTGGGTCAATTAAATTAGTTCAAAACCTAACATTTCACCATATATTATACATTAATTAAATAATTATCTTTCTATATGTTTTACAAGTATTAAAGATATTTTGTTGGACAATACAATTTTGGCTTATCAAAGTAAATAACATATGAGTAAAAGGGAGTAAGTTATTTATAATTCACAAGAATAATACATATAATAAAAAGGTTTCTAAACTTATCTTGAGGAATTGATAAAAATTGAAAAAGTAGAACATTATTGAAAATATGTAAGTCCTTCATTTATTATAATTATTATTATTTTAACTTTTTTTTTCTGTTATTTTTGTGAAGGTGGAGATATAGTTAGAGGTCAAATATGATAAACCTATTGAAGCACAAAGAGTAAATAGCGTCCTCACTGGACACAAAGAGTTAACTATTCTTTTTTTATTTATTAGTATAATATGTTTTTCTTGACACTAGTAGAGTAGTAGCTAGTTTATATATATATATATATATATATATATATATATATATATATATATATATATATATATATATATATATATATATATATATATATATATAAAATTTAATTACACATTTTTCTAACATTCCATTTCCTATATTTGTTTGAAATTGTTGTATCCTCATTGTTCGATTTCTGTTTCTGTACAACATATATTGGTATATATCCAAGCTCTATTGTCTGTTGATATGGGTCGCGTGGCATGGCCTCAATTTGTCTTTGTATTATTTTCTTGTTCAATTTGTTCTCTCTCAACTATATGGACAAATTGAGAGAAAACATGGCATTACGAGAGAGCTTATGAATGTGGGCAGGCCAAATGAATTAAGGTTTTACTTCCTACTTCTTTTTGATAGACATGTCATTTTAACATGTGTTAGGTTACTTTTTAATGGTGGATTGTGTTGAGCTAGCGTTGTCACGTTTTACGTAATACTCTGTATAACTTTTACTTGTGTTGTTTTCTTCCTACAATGACAAATATAATCATATAGACTAAAAGGTTATGAAAGTATTGAAAACATAAAACTAATAACAGAAATGTAGAATAATAAAAATGACCAGAAGAGAATAGTAGAATTAAAACAAAAAAAAAACAAAAAAAAAAACAACCTAACTTATTTTATCAACATTAAAAGTAACGAAAAAAGATAATTGTAAGTTGTAAATAAAAAAAAAAAAAAAAAAAAAAAAAAAAAAAAAAGAGTAAATTAGGATAATATGCAGTAAGGGTAAAATTAGAAGAAAATATTAAAATTATAACACAAGAAGAAGCAACCATTGCAACCTATTACACCAACATCTTTTAAATTCCCATTATGACTAAACACTTCAAATTTAAGGGAAGGGTCACAACTCACAAGTGCCAAGTCCATTTATGCTATATTTATAAAATCAAACTCGTGATATTATGGTACATAAATTATGCTCCATCCACTCGATTACTCTTTTCGGAACAAGATTTCATAATTTATTTATATACATACATGTTAAGATTACCTTAGATATTATTATATTAATTTTTTTTTTTTTTGTGACAATTAAGACTGCATGTACTATATTAAGATTAGGTCGCAACTCGCTATACAGATAATTATTAATATTGCATTGAATTTTTTTTTTTTTTGAACAAATATTGCATTGAATATAAGATTTAATATTTAATAAGTTGTAAGATTAAAGAAGTTAGAAATGCGTTGTTACGTGTAGTATTATTTATTTTCACAATATTTCTCTCTTAAATATTTCTTTATTGGATTTTAACATTAATTAAACAATTGGACTAGAAGCAGCTTTTCAATTTTTACCATTTTTTCTGGATATTTTTATGCCCTATATTCTTCCAGTGCACCTAATTCTTCAATTATCATTTTAGAAGATAATTTGGAAATATTGCTAATTTATTTTAAGTTTTCTTCCCTAATTTTTATTTTAAGGATATGGTCGTGGGTTAATACGCCTTTAAACTTATTCGAAAATAAAATTAGCCATAGTTAAACTACAAAATAGCAACACATGATTGAAAAATTACCAATTTCAAACCATTATTACTATCTCTAAAAAATAGTCAGAAATTTTGAAAATTTTTGAAAGTGAGAAATTTTGATTTAATTTAAAGAAAATACTTCTTTTATATATAGCGGGGGTAAAAAAAATAAAAAATAAAAAGAATTAGGATAGAAGAAGAAGAGGCTTTCAAAAAAAAAAAAATGCCAATAGAAAGAACGAACGAAAATATGAGTTTCTACCAATTGATAAAAACCCATCATTAGTTTCTGAAATTCACCAAAAACATATGTTTATGGGTTTCTGCCAAGTGCATGTGATAGTTATGGTTATCAAAAACATTTTTGCCATCCATTTTTTTAAATAAAAAATATTAAAATATTAAAATCGATCACCATGTGGTCCTTAAATCGTTAATTATGACAATCATCTAGTCATCCTGACAAATTTATCTAAGTGGTTGATATTATTGACCATTTTTATTGATGATTAATATTATTGATGTATGTTTTTTTTCAAATTAAAAAAAAAAAACAGAAAACTCATTTTCATTTGTACCCCTCATTTTTTGACCATTTACCCATGGTCACAAATAAAGGTTCCTAGTATGACAAATAAAATGGGTCGAAGTACATTTTATTCTTAAGAGTAATATTAGTGGTAAACGAGTTGAAATATATTGATGTTTTTTTCCTTCTAAAATATTGTGCCGAACATGAATTAGCCAAAAAAAAAAAAAAAAAAAAAAAAAAAAAACTTAGCAAAAACGACCCACCCTTATGGAGATGCTCTAAGTTCAAGTATCTATTTATAACTTTTTTTTAATTAAATAGTTTAAGAGTGTTTTCAAAAAAAAAAAAAAAAAAAGTTCAAAAGTCTCAATCGTGATTTAAAGTTGTTTAAGGTGGCTCCGTGCTCGTTGGAACCTACTCTATAGGCTAATAGCGTTGATGAGATCGATCAACATTTGGCCCTAAATTAAAGCACTAGGTTCTCCTTGGAGTTGCCCCTATCCAAAAAAAAAAAATTTAAAAACAAAAAATCTATTCATGTTTTTCAATCAATGTTTGACCCTTATCTCTTACTTAGCATATGATATGTGCAATGCACGAAAATTTGTACACAATATGAAATAGTAATTATGTTGAAATTATTTAAACCTTTAGATTCCAATTATCTTTTGCAATTCATTAAAATAGTAAATTTTGATTATCAAATTTGAACTATCAAATAAATAAATAAATAAATAAATAAATAATATATAATAATAATAATATTATTATTATTGTTGTTGTTGTTGTTGTTGTTGTTGTTATTAATGTAAACTATTGTTTAATTTTAATGGAAGTTATAATCGTAAGAGTATTTTTGTCTAAAAAATAAATAGTACAACTCTAATAATATAATTTATAAAAAAGAAAAAGGTAATAAAAACATATATAAATGAATGTTACCTTCATTAACCCTTATTACATGTTGAGATTTAGATTTCACATAGAATATCAATAGTTAGTGGTTGATAAAAAGAAAAATAAAAATAAAAATTGAAGGTAAAGTGGTTGATAACTTGTTTGATGGCAAATAACAATGCCACACAATCATGATTGTCAATGGGGCAAATGGGAGTGAGGGTATGATTGGACTAACTAAATGCTAAATCAAAAGGTCGTCCATTGATTCAATAGTTAACTAGTTAAAACATGTTACAAATCACACCCAATATAAATCGTAAGAGATTAAAAATTAGAATCTTAATTAAGGTTTCAAATTAAAAAAAAAATTAATTTATCACTTTTGCAACGTTTTTACTTAAAGATAAAAAATCATATTTAAATGTTAATGGATATTTTATTCTCGTATATATTGTGAAACAAAAGAAAAACAAATTATGGAAAATTGGTGGATAGTTGTTGTTAATTAAGTACCACATTCAATTAATGCGTATACTAATCGTAATTAAGAATGAATTTGTCGGCAAGAGTTGGGCCACCACTAAAGAACCGTACATAAGGAATAGTCAAAGGTCAAGTGGGCCATGCCTAATATCAAAATTCACGTGTCCCTGACGTGGCAAACTGCCAATATAACGGACAAATCCCTCGTCCTCGACTCCTCGTGTCTGGTCACAAATACGGAAATGTTATTTTATTTAATTTTTTTAAAGGTTATTTTATTTCATTTATTCAAACCTTATATTAAATTATGTATTTTTTTTTTTACAAATATCACATTTAATGTATGAATTATTTATTGATCGTTTGATTTGATATTAATTATTTAATTAATTAAATTTATATTAGATAATATAAAAAATTTATATAATTGTATCACATTTTTCTTATTCAATTAAAATGACTATTACAGACTAGCATCACACAATCTAAGCAAGATTATTATCATTTCTCAAAAGCAATGTATTGAGTTCACCTTCCCTGAAATGAGTTGATAAGAATTTTTTTAAGGGGTGTTTGGTTCACAGAATGTTAGATTACCTTAGGGAATGTTAGATTGCTAGAAATGTTAGATTCCAATGTTTGGTTTAAAACTAAGATAGATAAATAAGACAACGGTAATAAGATAAATTGATTAAAACGTCCAAAGTCTAACATTAGTAATAAGACAAGGGAATGTGAGATTACCTAAGAAATTGAAGGGTATCTCACATTCCCTTCTAATAGCTAAAAACTTAATGCAGGGGTTATCTGACATTCCCTGAAAAAGTTACATAACCTGAACTAAACATAGGAATATTATATTACCAAACAAATATAACCATGGTTATATTATATAACCTGAACCAAACGCCTCAAATGAAATCTAATACTCTTTAATACTTAGTTGTTATTGGGTATAATATAATAGTTTAGTTTACTTTTAAACTAGTTGACATTTACTGTGTTAGTGTAACCCATCATATAAGTGTAATTATCAAATGAGTAAATACCTAAAATGGTCCATCGACTATAGCTAAATTCACAAATTGATCATCGACTTTCAATTTCAACCAATTAAGTCCTTAACTTTGCAATTTTGACACGATTTGGTCCTCCATCTATTTGACTATTTGTTGACCGCGATCTTTGAGGATATATGTGTAGTTTCACGTGCAAAGTTCAAGAGAACGCTCTTGGATGTGACATCGTTGTTTCGGAGGGAGAAGTGCTTCTTCGCTTGCTGCTTGGGGATCACGAGCCGGTTCAGCTTAGAGAATGCTCTTGGAGGTGACAGCGCCGTTTCGGATGGGGGAAGTGCTTCTTCGCTTGCTGCTTGGGGATCCTGAGCCAGTTCAGCTTGCCTACATTGCTTGGAGTCACGGCTTTCTCGAAGAGCCACTCCAGGGACTTTGGCGATCTATCTATCAAAAGCTATAATCTCTCCGGCATGGGGTGCAGCGTCGGCAGTGGATTCAAATGTAACAGTGCAGTCTAGAAATGCATCCGGAACCTTAAAAACTGATGATGGACCATGAAATTATATATATATCCTAAAAAGCGCAGTCAACAAACGGTCAAATAGACAAAGGATCAAATTGTTTTAAAATTGCAAAGTTAAGGACTTAATTGGTTGAAATTAAAAGTCGATGACTAATTTGTAAATTTAGCTATAGTCGATGGACCATTTTGAGTATTTACTCTTATCAAATTCTAAGGAATTTATTGACAAAAGTAGTAAAAAATAGTATGATAAAATTAATTACTATAAAAGCAAAAATACTTTGACATGACATGCTATAATTAATTTTCTATCAAATCAAAGACTCATTCATTGCTTAGACCGATTAGAGTTTTACTATTTGTAAATAAAAATAACTATCTCATTTTAATTCTTGTCAAAAAGACGAATACTCTTGTCCAAAGGGTGTTCGCACCTCGACCTACATAATAGTAGAGACATAAACCAATGTGACTTAGTCTTATATATTATATGAGCGGACAGTACCTACGGTCTATTTGTTCATAATTTATCATTCAAGAACCAACTGATTTGTCCGGTCTATCTGACCTTAAGTGATAACCAACGTAACGTAAAGTACGCAATAATGCACACAACGGCTTGCATTAGCCATGTCGTGGGAGAGGGTGTAGGCTGGCCGGGCTTCACCTGGACATGACTGATTCAGAATTCATTAAAACTCACACAAAAGATTCCAAAACCGAATGTCCTTAAAGTTGGAGAACAACAACATATATACATGGTGTCGTGTACTTCTGTTAGTTGTTCCGGTCGACGGACACTGAACCTGCCTCAAATACAACCCCCCCATACTACTAGAAATTCAATTCTATTTTGACAAGAATTTGATCATCAAATAAAGCAGTGCCGGTGGGCACGTTTACACGCAGTGACCATGAACCGTGAACTAAGATTAATAATCCCAAAGTTTTGGTCCGGTACGGTGTAGTTGTCAGCGGCGAGGGAGAGGGAGTGAAGACAGACAGGCGGGGCCGACATGACAGGATCGGATAAAGTGAGTCACGGCCACATAGGTTTCTCCGAGACTGACTCACTGTTTGGGTACAACATTATATTATTTTCAACTTAATTACAACATTAGCCGCCGCCCAAAGGATTTTGAGCAGACAATTCCACGCCACGCCCTGTGGTGTAGTCAAACTTGTATATCCGACGTCGACCTTAATTAGCTTCTGCGCTCTCATTGCACGGAGCTTTGAAATATGGTGCACGCTCCGATCCGGTCGTAAGCTGTCACCATCCCAATGTTATCCGGACAGGAATTGAAGAAATTTTAGGGAACAAACAAAATGTGTACGTGACTGCAAGAATTTGAAAATATTAGACTATATTTAGTGGATTACTATTTGAGTTGGACTATGGAATTTTTTAGGGTCGATTTATAATATAATATTATTATAAGAAAACAACAAAATAGATATAGATTTAGTAATGGATTAAATACATATAGATTTCAATATTTTATCTACGAAATTTGTTGATAAATTAAATACTTATGAATTTCAGTAATTTATCTATATATTCTTTGGTTAGTAAATTTGACTTTCTTTTTATTTGGGTAGTGTTTAATATTGACCATGTGCCATGTTATTTGCAATCATTTTTACACCTTGGATTGTAGTGAGATATGATTGATTCTCGGTCAATTCCAATTAAGTTGATCGGGCAATTGGTTTGGATAGTTGGTAATTACAAAATTTCAAGTTTGAGTCTCCATAAGAGCTAGCCTATTGATCTTCTTGTCTTATGTTGATTAGTCCTTTGTCAGCAAAGATCACAAAGCGAATAACACTCAAACCACACCTTTAATAGCGGTTATGCATTTTTTCGTAAATTAAAAAGATATGACTAATTGTATTAAATGTTAGCATTCCAAATTGTACTCAATGCAAACGATGTGAGGTGGAAATGACTATGTAGCTTTAAGAAACTTATTGCAATCAATCTCATCTCGTCACATCAGCATTTAATAAATCAAAGTATTAATTTTCTTAATTCAAACTTGTTTAATGGCATACGTATTTTTTTTTTTTATGTCTCAAATTGACTATAAATACGAGGATTGTGACTAATGGACGAGGCAGCTAAATATGACAAATTTGACTCTGAATTCAAATAAGAGTCTCATGCCCTCTCCTTCATATTTTCAAATTCCAACTAAATTAGAGGCAAGAGTTTGTCCGTAATGACGTTTTTCTTTTGAACATTCTTACTTTCACTATATATATATATATATATATATATATATATATATATATATATATATATATATATATATCAAGTTTCTGTGATAACAGGTCTTCCCGTGCGGTCAGTGCGGCATACATCATTAGGTATGCATAAATGCACCACGCAGTGTTCGAAAATGCACCATTATGTGTGGTGTATTTTTTTTGTCTGGTGCATTTTTTGGCATTTTATTCTGGTGTATTCTCGAACACTGTATGGTGCATTTATGTATACTTAATGGTGTATGACGCATTGACCGCACAGGAAGACATGTTCTCACAGGAACCAAAATATATATATATATATATATATAATCAAATTTGTATATTCCTCACACATTTAATTTGCTACCTTGTCATTATCTCCACTAAACACTAACCCATGTTACTTTAGGACAAAAAGTAACAATGTCTTCTTCCTAGTCCTCTGATATTTTCACTCTGTACATAGTCTACTGTTTTAACACGCAGAAGCAAGTTGATGTGGTACGTAAGAAAAGTTCGCCGACTACGTACAACTATTTGTACCAGTTGTCAGGGAATGGATTAAGTACAAATTAAGCTAAATACAAATTGAATCCTTAACGAATCGCAATATGTGCTCAATTTGTAGACATCTCTCCAATTACTTGTACACTAGTATCATGGTTAAAAAAATCGCTAGGCGTTCATCGGACGCTCCTATTTTTTATTTTATTTTTTATTATTTAAAAATATGTTTATTTTTTTAATTTTTAAATACTAATAATTATAAACTATTTATGAATACTGTAATAGTTAATATTAAAATATTAAATATTACCTAAAAAAATTTAGAATTTGAACAATTTAGGATTATTTCGCTCAAAACGATGTTATTTTGAGTGAAATAATCTATTAAAAAATAATAGATAATCAGCCGACTAGGCGGTCTAGTCAGTGCCTAGGAAGCCTAATTGATGCTTAGGAAGCCTAGGTGATCAGTGCCTAAGCAGCCTAGCCGGCCAGCCACCTAGATCATCGGTTATGGTGATATGCTAGGCGATCGGGCGGCGCTTAGGCAGAATTTTTGCAACATTGACTAGTATGCATACTTTATTTTTTAAATCATTGATAGGATGGATTTGAACTATGTATCTTGTGACGACTAGTAAATTAAATTAAAATTCATGAATTTATTTTGGATTCGCTAATCAATTCAACTATGAAGTCTAAATTGAAATTATGACAGTACTTTTCATTATCTTCAAACAATATACTACCTTTCAAACGCGTTTTGAACTCTACTTACTAACTGGATATCATAATCTTATTTCGCACCACTAATAATCTTAATATTATAGCATTATCTAAATTAACTTTCATGCCGACATTTTCTTTGTACTATTAGAATTAAGTTTGGCAATAGTTTGAAAATAGATAGATTAATATAAATAAGTTAGGACTGTTGTTGTATTAGATTTTGATGATATTGGTATATGTAAATTAAGAAGCTAGGATCCGTTTACTAACAGAAAATTGTTCTCTGTTTTCTGTTTTTTAATTTTTCAGTTTTCATTCTTTATTTTCCCTTTTTTGTTTTGTGTTTAGAAAACTTGCTTACTAACAGAAAACTAGTCTCTGTTTTCTGTTTTTTAATTTTTTAGTTATCACTTAAAATTTAGTTTAGATAATATTACGGAGTAATATTTTTTGAGCTAATATTTAAAATATTTGTTTGGATATATTCATTTGAATGCCATGTATATGAATATATAACTTTTACTTTGAATTCTAATATATGTGAGATTTCAATATCCGATATCTAAACCGAACTTGTATTATGATGTAACATAATTAAAAATATTCGAACTAATCTATTGAGTTCAATCAAAATCTAAAACATTATATAGAGTTTAATTCTTAATTTTGATAATATAAATAATATAATGTCTTAACTTTAAAGTGTAAGCAAATAAATTATGTTTAAATAAGTAAGTAGAAAAGGTAGAAGATAGTGATAAGTAAATTAAATAAGATAATAATGAATGTAATCATAGTAATGTGGTTATAGTGACATATAACTAAATAGATGATAGATGATTCTGTTTTACATTTTGAAAACAGTTTTTAAGTGTGTTTCAGTTTTTCAAAAATTTTCAGAAATTATTTTCAGTTTTCAAAATGGAAAACTGTGTTAGTAAACATGTTTTCTGTTTTCTATTTTTTAATTTTCGAAAATTTCCAGAAATTTTCAATTAATAAACGGCGACTAGACTTCTTAAGTTTTTTGTAATTTTTCGTTATAAATAATTAAATATTATCACTATTTGCACTTCGATTTCCGACTGAATTTCTATTTCAACAGATCTCAAATGGAAGATCCTTGTTTGCCCAATAGAAAGGGACTCATCCTCTAAAGAATCTATTTAGGAGATCATCCGACAGAAAAATTCAACAGATCTCATGTGTACCATAAGCTATCAACAATAGAGCATTATCATTCATGAGAAGTTTTAATCGGTAGATATTTTAACATTCAAATAAGAGTAATAAGAGTAGTTCTACATGTACTTCCAATTTATACTCCCATTTTATACTCCCTATGATTTGGCATGCCTTGATTGCTCAATTTTATAGGAGGCCATGATGTTTATCTATTTCTTTGTTTCATCCTCTAATCAAATTTAGACATAAATGGAAATAAAAATTGAGAGTAAGATTTTGGAGGTACATCTAGTATTTTCCTTCAAACAATGAACATCTCACTAATGATACAATAGATCCAAATCTTTCAATAATAAGTACGATTGGCAGGTGTAAATACAAGGAATGAATGATAGTCTTGTGTAAAAAGAGTTGTTGGTACATCTTTTAAAGGACCTAATAGGGCGTTTGGTTGAAATGAATGATTAGAGTGCAAATGAATTGTAATTGATTGGAAAAAAAAATCGAATAAAATAGGAATTCAAATTACATTATTTGTTAGGGATGAAATAAAATTATTGGGAATGAGAAGAAAAGAAGTTGTATAAAGGCTCAAATGTCTTTGTGTAATAATCAGTGTTGCAAAAATCCCGCCTAGACACCGATTAATCGACACCTAAACGCTAGGCGCTGCCTGGCCACCTCACGTATCACCACAAAAGATGGTCTAGGCGCTGACCGCATAGGCCTCCTAGGCACCGACTAGGTCGCCTAGTCGGCCGATTAGCTATTGTTCATATCTTTTTTAAATGAGTTATTTCACTCAAAACGACATCATTTTGAGCGAAATTATCCTAAATGGTTCAAACTTTATATGTCTTTTAGGTTAATATTTAATATTTTAGTAATTAACTATTAAAGTATTAAATAGTTTATAGTTATCAAGTTTTAAAATTTTTAAATAAATTTTTAAAAAATAAAAAATACATGGGCATCTAGGCGCCGATTAATCGCCACCTAGACACTCCCCGAGGGCCCGAGGAACGCCTAGCAATTTTTTCAACCATGGTAATAATA
Organism: Ipomoea nil; assembly: GCF_001879475.1. Classification (NCBI taxonomy): domain Eukaryota; kingdom Viridiplantae; phylum Streptophyta; class Magnoliopsida; order Solanales; family Convolvulaceae; genus Ipomoea; species Ipomoea nil. The sequence goes on along the minus strand of NW_017619497.1, from coordinate 4,768,151 downwards.
TAATAATACTAATAATAATCAAGGGTAAAAAATTTCTTCCTTTTTCCATTTCCTTTCCCCATTGAATTGCAATTCATATGGGGGAGGGTATGAATTGCAATTCAACAAAATGAGACACCCTCCAACCAAACACTATAATTCGGGTGACCAAAAAATTATGTTGTAATTGAATTGCAATTACATCCAGCCAAACAGCCCATAAGGAATATGTTCATAAATGGCGCGGACCTACTTTTAGGACTAAATCATTCTTTTCACCTAAAAGGCAACTGTAGTCCAATGGTCAATTGCGTGCACCATGAAAGATGGAGATAGCAGCTTTTGGATATCTACCATCTTGGAAGGTGCTAACATGCAAATTCAAGGATGTTTGGTCGAGTTTTACTCTATTTATAGAACTTAGCATGAAGTGATGGATATAGTGGATTAACGAATTCATTGTTAAAAATTCCAATGAACAAAAAATAATTATAGTTCTTCAAAGCTTAAAATAAACATCTAGTTCCAGTACAGTGTTCTTCAAAAGACGCTCATCAATCCTTTGTGTAAAGGTTGGAGATCTTCTCTCTTGGCGCCAGGTGAATGATGTAAATACTAAAGTCAAAATGTGGAATGAGCAGAGGTTTTGCTATGAGATGAGGAATAAGAGGAGGTTTGAATAAGACAAAGAATGAGATGAGGTTTGAATAAGACAAACGATGAGAGGAGGTTTTGCTTGGGGAAAAGATATGAGATGCGGTATGAAATGAGGTTTCACTTTGGGAAAAGGTTGCAGGAGAAGTTTCATGCCTTGCAAATCTCTAGGCATTTAATGCTTTGCAAGTCCCTAGGCACATGAGTTGCTATAAATAGGCAATATCCTTCATTCATTTTCTTCATCCCTTCTAGCTCATCTGTATCATTCTATTCGAAATACAGAGAGAGTATAGCAAAATACAAAGAGTAAAAATAGAGAGTTATATTTTTAATTCATATTGTAATATCATTTTGTCAATACAGAAAATTCTTCTTCAATTTTTCATATTTTATGTATGATTTATTTTAAATCTTACACTAAAATTTATTCTCAATATTTTCAGTTCAAGTTACTATTGTATTTTGGTGTTGTGAACCGTTTCAATCCTAACAAATGACTCTCGACAGTGAAGATCAAGCACTAAAGAATGTGCAGCTTAGGGTCGAAAGTTGTTCAAAGGATTGTTATAAAAGAGTTTTAACAAGTAATCTAGTTTATTTGGTTAGTCTGAATGACTAACTTTCACCTGTATTTGTATAAATATTAGTAAAACCTCCTTGTACTAAAGAGAAAATTTTAATTTTGGTCATATGACTATAGGGGCTTTGTTAATTTCAACACCTGACTTTTAAAAGTATCAATTTAGTACTATGACTATATAATTTTTATCAATTTTGGTCACTCCGGTCAAATTACCAACCAAATTTTGTCGGAAAATTTTAACAGTTAAAATAATGAGGGTATCAAAGATGGGATTTTGGGCGGCGGCGGTGGAGTGGTTGCCGCCAGAAAGAAGCTTAGTCTGGGGAAAATGATTGAAGAGATGTGAAATGACAAAATACCCTCATTATTTTAATTGTTAAATTTTTTTGGCGAAATTTGGCTGGTAATTTGACCGGAGTGACTAAAATTGATAAAAATTGCATAGTCAAGGTACTAAATTGACACTTTTAAAAATCAGGTGCTGAAATTAACATAGCCCCTATAGTCATATGATCAAAATTGAAATTTTCTCTTGTACTAAATGAGAAGAGTAAAGTAAGGAGGTCATAAACCACTATAAAAATATTATCTACTTTCTCTTACTCATCACGTACTCTTGGTTTATGTGAACTCAAATCACACATGCACTTCTTATAATCGAAATGCTACAATCCTAAAAGTTTGGCAGGCTTAAGACTTCTATTGTGCAATACTCAGTTTTTCATTTTATGAGCTTGCTCTAAAGTGTATCTAATAAAATGTCACAATGTAACAGTCTTTAATGTACCTTTACATATCATCAAATGCATTTCATAATTATACTCGGTACATATTTGCACTTTTTATAATAAAAAAATTAAATTTAAATTTACCTGAACCGATATATATATATATATATATATATATATATATATATATATATATATATATATATATATATATATATATATATATAGCATTTTTTATCAAATAAAGAATCTATACGAAAAAACTTAAGAATCAACCAGAGTCATCCATTTAGAAAGTATCTAACAACATTGAAGTAAGGAGAGAAAGAAAAATAGTAGTGATATTTTCGTAAATAACTCAAACTTTAAGTGCACTAATACTATAGAGTGCATCTCATGATATGAGAAAGTGTAATAAAATTGTTCACATTTTAAAATTTAAAATTTAATTTTTATAATTTGGTTTAAAAGTTCATTTTACATTAATACTAATATTTACCATTAAACATGTTCTTAATAGGCATGAAATTTAAGAAAATCTTAACAAATTAACCAATTAATAACTTAAAACTTGTCAAGACTAAATACTAATTTGTTATTTTTATTCTTTTAAAAGGTTGAACCCCAACCGTACTAATTTGTTATTTTCGTAGTTTGATAACGTGTCATGTGTAAGTCTAAATTCATATTGAAGGCGGAAAACGAGATGAGGGGCGTGTCATATCATGAGATATTGGGTGGGTGATAACGAGATGAATGAGGCCGTTAATCGTTATTCAAAGTTGGTGAATGGAATAATGAGTAATAGTTGATAGTGGAGGGGTTAGTTGGAAGAAGTAGAGGCCGTCATGAAAAAATGAAAACCAATTGGACCATCTTTCACTTTCAACACACCTCACACGATGTTTCCTAATTCCATAGAATCAACCCCACGGATTATACAATTATTAAACACGGTTTCATAATTAAAAAATATATATGTAATTTCATTGAAGAGTAAATACCAGTAGAGGTCCTCTGATTTTGGTGGCACTGTTACTTTTAGTCCTCAACTTTTAAATCAACCACTCTTAGTCCTCTTATTTTTTATTTCTAGTCATCTATGGTCATTCCGTTAAACTTGACCATCTAATGTCGTTTCTCAAGGATAATTCAGTCATTTCATAATTAATTTATTAATTATTATGTTGGTCGAGTCATACTGAGATATCCCGACGTTGTTTTGGCACAACCTTCGTACCAGCTTTTGTACGCCATTTTGGTTCACGAGCTAGTTTTATACACGTTTATAGCTGGGAAACCATTGTTTGACTATTCTGCTAGGAAATTAAACATAATAATTAATAAATTAATTATGAAAGGACTGAATTATCTTTTAGAAAATGGCATTAGATGATCAAGTTTAACGAAAGGACCATATATGGCTAGAAACAAAAAGTAAGAGGACTAGAAGTGGTTGATTTAAAAGTTGAGGACTAAAAGTGACAGTGCCACTAAAGTCGGAGGACCTCCGTCAGTATTTACTCTTTCATTGAAATTAATTTTTTTTTTTGTGAATAAAATTTTATTTATTCGTTTAGAAAAAAAAAATTAAGTTTAGATTTCGTGAATATAATAATACTTTAAAAAATTGTAAATGGAAATGGACAAAATTTTATTATAAAGTAATATGAAATGTAATGTAATTATTACATACAGATGTCATGATACCAGGAAAATAAAAAAGAAGACACAATAAAAGTAGTCGGCAGTCGGCACAGCCAAGGGACAGATCCTGCTTTTCATAATTCGTCAACATAAATTTTAAAGATACTATAGAAGCTAAGTCTGTAGGGTAGGGTACAGATGTAGTATTAGACTATTAGGCTGTTAATTAGCATTGAAGTATACATAAATAGATAACTAAAACATATTAACTCCTATATTTCATCATAATATCAATAGAGTTTTGCTTTTATTTGGAGGAACACTCTTAATTAGGAGATTGAATTTTTGACTTTACAGTTAGATTAGCTATTAAACGAGAGTTTGAAGGATTGATCTAACATTATATTATTGGAATGTGACAATGACTATTAATAAGTATAAGAAAATAAAAGTGTGTCTTTGTTACTAGCTATAACTAAAAGAGGTTAAGCATGTTGTGCACTTGAGACTAGTAAATATTGGGAGGGATGGAAGCTATGGAAATTAAATATCGTGACGCTAATCTTGATATTAACAGTTCATTTACTGATTATCTCAGCGGCTAGGTTAGAGTCAGGGCCGTATTTTAAGTTTTGGTGGCCCTGTTCTAGTAAATAAATGTGGCCCTACCAAAATCATAATTTTTAAAACTAATACATGCAAGTTTCGAACCTTTGACCTCCAAGTTAAAATACAATAAATACACATTCTTACCATCTCTTCATGAAACCTTTAAAGTTTAATTGAAAACTTTTTAATTTTTATTTTTAAACTAGCTAGGTAAAAATTAAATATTGAACCTCTAAAATTTGGGGCCCCTCTAAAATTGGGGGCCCTGTGCGGTAGCCCAGCTTGCACAGCCTAAAATCCGGCCCTGGTTAGAGTAAAAAATGTAGGAGCAAAATTGGTATATAGTATAGGTGTGTGCCAAATTTTTATTAAGTTAAATCTAGTTTAACTATATTTTTGAAATGTGGTGTGTGTTGGTATAACTTGAGTTAATATATATTTCATAGAGTTGATGGTGGAATGTTCTAGAGGGGGTTGTAAAATTTGATGGGATGTAGAGTTTGAATAACTTTCCTTTTTAGTTGTGGAGTCTTTATAGTCAAAGATGATGTAGTAGTATCGATGACAAGACGTTTATAATTATTTATGTTGAGATAATATATAATGACTATTTGTGGTAGATGATCGGAGTTATAAGCTTATATCATATAATAATTGATACATAAGTGGCCTCAAAAAGTGATCTCAAAAGTGCAAGCAGAGAAATTCAAGAACATCGAGAACATCAAGATAGCCGAATTGGATGAGAAATAAGTTTTTGTATTAATATATATTTATTTAGTTTGATTAAAATAGTTAGTTTAATGTAAAACTTTACACTAATTTAATTTCACTACAATAATAATAAAAATAATAATAAGTTTATTTCTTATATGCTCTTTCTTTTCCGACCCACTCTTCATGTCTTTCTCACCTTGAATTATATCATTTGGAGTAAGCATTGCATCCACTCAAAATTCTATTTTCTTGATATGACCACGTAACAATATAATAATGGTGAAATGAAGAAGATAATGTTACAAAAGAAATATTGATGAAATTAATTCAATCAGGATCAATATTTATATTCCTATATATATATATATATATATATATATATATATATATATATATATATATATATATATATATATATATATATATATATATATTTAAAGACTTAATTTCATTTTTTATTCTAATTTTTTTTTAGAAGAAGAACTTACCGCACGTTTGGTTCACAGAATGAATTTTGAGGTAATAGGAATGTTATTCCATACGGAATGGAATAGGCAAGGAATAGAATACGAATTGTATTATATTGTTTGGTTCGCAGAATGAATGGACTTTAGGAATTATATTACAGTGTTTGGTTGATTTAAATAAGAGAAATGAAGTATGTTTTAAAAGACATAAATACCCTTATAAAAATATGTGATGGTGGCGGCGGCGGCGGTGGTGGTGATGGTGGTAGCGGCGATGACGGTGGTGGGGTGGTGGTGATGGTAGTAGCGGCGGCGGCGGTGGTGGGTGGTGGGCGGTGGCGGCGGCGGCGACGATGGTGGCGGTGGTGGTGGTGGTGGTGGTAGCGGTGCTGGAGTGCTGGTGGCGGTGGTGTTGGTGGTGGTGGCAGCGGTGGTGAAAGAGGAAATAAATTTAATTGGGGGTAAAATAGGAAATAGAAACTTTAGGCTATTCCTGAGAACCCAGGAATAACCTAATACCAGTGCCCCCCAAGGAATCTCTATTCCCCTTGTAAGGGGAATAGGTCATTCCAAAGAACAATGTTCCTGGGAATACAAGTGGTTACCAAACAAAGGAATATGCCTATTACTGGAAATGCTATGTCATTCCAAGCCTATTTCGTGAACCAAACAACCCATTAATGCATTAAATCAGAGGAAAGACAATCAACAAGATAAAGAGGAGGATTGCCAAACCACTCCTCGCAACCTGACACAGAAACGACTTTTCGAGCAACAATGTGGGCCACACGATTCACAGAACGCTTAACAAAACAGAAATCTACATCATTTATCATGGATGCAGCTTCTTTAACATCATCAATAATAAACCAAAAGCAGAACTAAATGAGTCCGAACATAAAGCATAGTAAACTAACTGCGAGTCTATCTCAATGATAACATCAGCCATTCCCGTTCCCTTCAGCCAACTAAGAGCTTCGCGGGAATACTAACAGTCTCAGCCTCTTTGACACTGTAATTACTCAAGATGCATATTCCTTTTGTAGCCAAGAAACGGCCCCCGTCATCTCGCAAAACCCAACTGAAACCTATTGCATTATTCCCTATATCAAAGGACTGTATAGCTTCAAACTTCCGTAAGACATCACCCTCCACTTCTCCAACTCAACTTTCAATTCGGGATTCCCCTTCACCACCTCATTCGCTGCCCTCCAATTTGCCATAAGTTAAGGTCGTATGGGTCACATTTATTGCATGCAAAGGGGACACCTTTCCAGATTTTGTCATTTCTACTACCCCGTAAACCCCAGCAAAGCATTACAAACTCGCACTTCATGTCATCATTAAGCTTAGCAAGTAAACCAAAAAAACAATCAACAATGTTACCTTGACCATGTAGCGATGTTGGCAGTCCCAAACTAGACCACAAACTCGTGACTTTCTAGCATTCCACGAGCAGGTGATGAGCCATCTCCTCCACCTAGCCACACATATGACATAACAAGGTGCAAGGAACCTGCTTCGTGAGTAAGGCATCTCGCGTTGGCAAGAATGACGAAGCTAGCTGCCAACAAAAGAACTTCACTTTTGGCGGTAACTAAAGGTTCCATATCATTCACGAAGGCTTATTATCATGAGCTTCTACGATCAACATTCAATAACAAGATTTAATCGAGTAGTTGCCCTTAGAGTCCCAATGCCAGACCAAACGTCAGGAGGTTTACGCAGACTTATCGGGATGTTAAGAACAATGTGCATCTTTCTCATTAAAGATGTCCCTCACGCAATCCAAATCCCACCCGGCTAGTCCCTTGTTCATTGAACAAGGATGAGACGGGAGCCTCAATAATAATCTCCACCAAATTAGTACTCACATATTTTTTTATTCTAGATTTAAGGTGTCAATTCACTTTTAGTCTTTCTTTTTCAAAATATCTTCCTTTGATCATAATATTATTGTGGCATTATCGTTTCTTGTCATCTATCAACAAAATCGTTGAAATGTCATTAAATACAATAACAATTCGATCTTTTGTATACAAAATGGGTTGATCTGCTACATTTTTATTAAAAAAAAAAATTCATAATAATTGAAAAATTTAATGTCCTTGTAATTTACGGAATTTAAATGGTTTCATTGATGTGGGGACAGAAATGGTCATTCCACAATAATACTAGGACCAAAGAATGATGTTTAAAAAAGAACTAAACATGAATTATCACCTATAAATGTAGAACCAAAAATGAAATTAACTCTTTTTATAGAGACTTTGCACATCTGCATCAACTAGTGCGAATGCCTAATTTCCATCTTTAAAGAAATAAAAATAAAAATGAGAATAGGCATTTGTACTTAACTAGTACAGACGCCTATGATATGTGAAAAAATTACCACATAATATAAATAATTCACACCTCTTTTATTCTTTAAAATCTTCCTCTGATCTCTCCCTTTCTCAAAGAAAATCTTCAAAATTTTTCTTCTCGTCTTCTAACGCTCAGACACCATCGTCACCAACCATTGGACCACCTACAATCACCCTCGCTATCATCGGACCAACTATATAAGTTTTTATGGTAGAATAATTGATACGTACGTGGCTTTAAAAGTGTTTAAAAAAAAAAAAAAAAAAAAAAAAAGAAGAATTCAAGAATAAATACGACATCAAGAAAGGCCAATTGGAGGAGGATTAAGTTTTTGTATTAATAGTTATTTAGTTTGATTAAAATAGTTAGTTAAAAGTAGAATTATATAGTAGTTTTCATGCAGTAATAATAATATTTTGATTTCCTATCAACTATCTTTCTTTTCCGACCCCCTTTTATGTCTCTCTTACCTTGAATTCAATTTTTTGGAGTAACACCAACTTAAAATGTTATTTTTTAAAAGTTTTATTTTTGTATATGAGAACATATCAATATAATAATGGTGAACTAATGTGAATCTATAGTGGATAATAATTGTATAATTGTAGGATAATGTTACAATGGTTACCTTGAACTACACTAGCTTAGTGATTCTAAATTATAATTAGTTTGACTATTATAATGAGCGTTTGGTAAATAGTTGTTAGCAGATTCAGTTAGTGCGTTTGATTAGTTGATATCATTAGTTGATTGTAGAAAGATGTTTGGTAAATTAGCTGATAGCTGATTACCTGCAAAATGACTTTCTCAAAAAGTTTGTTGAAAAAGCTGCTTTGAGCAACTTTTTGAATTTTAATATTTTGGCGCAATAAGCTGTTATAAAAAGTTAATTAATCAAACACTTATATTGGTTATTTAATCCAGTCAAACATTTAATAGTGATCAAACAAACTAAAATTGACTATAAACTAACTATGTTACCAAACATGGTCAATGACTAGTTTAATTAGGTCAGCTTTGCTGACAAAAAGTTAAAATAAAAGAAGAAAAAAATATCATATCAGAAGATATACATAATGTCACAAGATATAAAGCTGATGCCCACTAAACACCATACATGATGTTATCCCCATACAACATATATGTGACATGAAATTGGCCAGCTAGTTAACGTTGCTAGTCCAATGGTTAGATAGAGTATTAAAATTGTGGTAGGATTAGGATTTAGGACCAAAATGGTCCCCCATGTCCATTCTTCCTTGTTAGGTCACAAATGGAATATTTTTGAACTTACTTATAAGATTTAAGTTCAGATAAGATTGTTTAATTTATTAGAGTTTCAAAGAAAATGTCGAAAAATAAGAAATTATAATAATAAATAATACGGAGTAATTATTTTAATTATAATTCATGGCCCATGCTGCAATTACTTTAGTTCAATGCTTTTGAATTCCACAGCTCCGCTTGCACCGGCAGGGAAATCAAGGTATAATTAAATTTGACCCCCTAAGTTTAGACTAATAACACCTAGACCCTCTCCTTTTAAAATAAATTACACGTTGATCTCCTATACTTTTTAAATTGTCTATTTCATTTTAGTCAATAATGCATTTACACTTGTAGGTATATTATTAAGATTCTCATTATAAACTTTGACAAAAACAAATAAAGAAATAAAATTTCAAGGCAAAATATTAAAAATAATATTTATTTTTAGTGTTTTTAATAGTCTTAATGTGATTCTTAAAAGGGTTGCTTTCAAGTTTTGATTTTTCGATTACTTTGTTTTTTAAAAAACTTATTTATCATAAGTTCAAAATCAATTAAATTTAGTATTTAACTATTTAAAATATACTATTTTTAGTTTCAAAATTGCCAATTTCAACCCTAATAAAACACACACAAAAAAAAAAAAAAAAAAAGGAAAAAAAATGCATGTGCAGCAAAGTGGTGGAATGGTTATTGGAGGCGATAGGTTCGGAAGGCCTAGTGTAAATATATTGCAAGAATGCAAGCGAGTAATAAAAAAATTCAAAAGAAAATGAAATGTTTGAGTTAAGAATGGCTACAGAGAACAAAACACAGTAGTTGATCATCTAACATATATCATACAAGATCATCATTCTCGAAGTCTGCAAGTTTGGAGAAATCCCCTTTCATCACTTCTTTGGTTATTTGGCAATACCAATTTTATCACTTCTTTGGTTATTTGGCAATGTCATATTTTTAAAAAGTAAGGACCAAATTTGTTTGTTTTTGAATTTGATAAAGCTAAACAAAATATACAATACTTAAGATATCAAAAATTAAAAATAGAATAATTTAAGTAAAATAATCCTTAACTGGAAATTATTAGTGTTGATAAAAGTCAAAAAAGGGTTATCTAAATTGGCCAAAAAATTAACTAACTTTATTTTTATGTTCAAATTGGTTTAACTTTAAAAAAAGATGTACGATTATTTTTTTTAGAAAAATTTAGTATGAAGTGGAAATATATGATGAGTCATGTCGCCCAATTGCAACTTCCCAGTTCACCTAGTTTGAGACACGTCAATAACCATTATCCCATATTCAGAAATACCATGCATATATTTTAAAATTAAAAGGCAAAATAAATATTATATTAACTATTATAATTCTTGGACTTTAAAGAAAAACGAAAATGAGGAGTTGACTTTTACAACCAGAAAATGTTAAGCACCCTATAAGAGTTTACCACGTGGTTTTGTACATTTTTCGCGTGTCGGTTGTTACCTCCTTAAAAAAATTCATATTTCAAATATACAAAATTGTATACTAGAAAACACAGAATTTTATAACTGAAAACACATAATTTTTATAACTGAAAATCCCTATGTTTCGAATGTACAGAATTATATAACAGAAAACACATAATTTTATACCTGAAAACACATAACTTATAACTGAAAATTCTAATGTTTCGAATGTACAGAATTATATAATAGAAAACACAGAATTTTATACCTGAAAACACACAATCTTTTTTAAAAGGAAAAAAATTTCCTGTTTCGAATGTACAGAATTTTATACCTGAAAACACAAAATTTTATTACTGAATACACATACATTTTTGTCGCATTAATTTTCCATACAAGTTAACAAAACGACGCCGTTTTGGGAGGCGCGGGGCGCACATTGCTATGTGCGTCCTGGTGCATGGTATAACGATTGCTTACTGATGTGACGGGCTCTGATGAGTTATTTTTTTTTATGTGGACCCCTGTAAAAGTGTCTACATCATATTTTAAGTGTGGGAGTGAAAATTAAAAATAGAGAATAGGAGTAAATGTTGTGTTTTCTCTCGGATAATTGTCGCTCTGCAAATAATTACTCTTAATGTGATAAAATGTCACATCACAAATATAAATAATGTCAAATGAGAAATGTGTTTGGCTCTCCTATATTTGGAATTTAGTTTTTTTTTTTTTTAAGGCCAAACGCATTACAATTAATTAAAATTAGAGAATAGGAGTAAATGTATTTTTGCTTTAAAAATGATTTTTTTTTTTTTTGTAACGTTTTCTAGAAGAAAGTATCATCATTTCTTAAACACATTAATGTCTTAACAAAGTTAGACCAAAATACATTTTTAAACTAATTTTATCCAGAACTTGTCTATATAAATTTTAAAATCTTGAAATTTGGTTGATACTATTCAAAAGTCCCTTAAATTATATTGTTTTGTCAATTCTCCGAAACAGGCGTGGAGTACATGTACGCATGTGGGGGCTGGTTTGGTGGGGTCGGGGGTTGGTGGGTTTGAATCGCAGTGTCAGAGCTGATGTGGCAGCCACGTTAGATTGACGTGTGTCCTGGTCAAACTTTGTCCAAGTGGGGACCACACCTCTGTTATAGTATCTAAAAATTCGTTACAGTATCTTCTGAGGTCCCCAACTGAACTAACCGACTTGGGTTAGGTTAGGACTTAGGAGCTAGTAAATGAGGTCATCTTATCTCTCATCGACGATGGCGATTCAATCAAGGCCGCGAATCGGCCGGCGGATATGTAGCTAACTCAGCACCACGTGTGCACCCCGGACTTTTTGGCCCCTTCCCGCCATTTCGACCACTGTTATAATCCCACATCTCCCTCTTTAGGATATTCAGTCAATTACAAGGAAGCTCCCATTTCAAATTCCAGACCATTCCTCGTCGCCATCAACGGAAACTTGAGATTTTAGATTTGAATATAAAAATGAAATGAAATAATGTAACTAAATCATTTGATTTATAAAAAATGCAATTGATCATTATACAATTTAAATTTATGTAATTAAACTAAAATTGACATGTTTATCATGTTACCTTGGCGGTACAGTTACTCTATGAAAAATTAATTTTTAATTTGTTTTAATAATTTTAAATGAAATATAATTTAAAAAATCTCACCACTCCCCATCTTCATTTCTAAGGATGTGTGGACAGTGCTTCCTGTGCGATCGTGCGGTCACGCACCATTAGGTACGCATAAATGCACCTCAAAGTGTCTGAAAATGCACCATTAGGTGTGATGCATTTTTTGGCGTGTGGTGCATTTGTGCATTTCCTTCTAGTGCATTTTCAAACACTGTGTGGTACATGGTACAATCTGCACCGGCCGCACTGGAAACCCTATTATCATTTGTACTAGTATATATATATATATATATATATATATATATATATATATATATATATATATATATATATATATATATAAATGTTCCAGTGCGGGTGAATGTTTCTCGTGCGGTTGTGCGGGTGATTAATGTGCGTGAGTTTTGTACTTAATATGCATGAGTCTTGTGTTTAAGGTGCGTAAGGTTTGTGTTTAATGTGCGTGAGTGTGTAGTGCTTAATGTGCGTGAGTTTTGTACTTAAGGTGTGTGTGAGTCTTGTGCCTAAAGTGCGTGAGTTGTGTGCTTAATGTGTACGTGAGTGTGTACTTAATGTGAGTTGTTGAAACTTTAAAGTGCATGAATTTTGTGCTTAATGTGCGTGAGTTTTGTGTTTAAAGTGCGTGAGTCTTGTGCTTAAAATGCGTTAATTTTGTACTTAATGTGCTGAGTGTGTACTTGATGTGAGTTGTTAAAACTTAAGGTGCGTGAGGGTTGTGATTAAGATGCATGAGTTTTATGCTTAAGGTACGTGAGTTTGTGTTCTGGATGTATTTTGTTTGTCTATTTAATGTGTGTCTGTTGTGTACTTAAAGTGCGCCAGTGTAATGTTTAATGTGAGTCCACCCGTACAATCGCACGAGAAGCACCACCCGCACCTAATCTCTTCCATATATATATATATATATATATATATATATATATATATATATAGTGATACTGACATTTTCACAAGATTTTTTTTAAAAAAATGTCACTATTGTAAGTATATTTTTTAAAAATAATTTTTCTTTCCGTCAACTTTAATAATTTTATATGTTAATGTGAGTATTCATTAATATATTGCAAATCATGTATTTTTATACTTTTAAGGTTAATATAGGTACCACGTAGGTTGCATTGGTAGTTGGGTGTGGTGTTTGCTTGAAATACAAGGATTCGCTTGCACCACTCACTTTATCCATTTGAGGGTTTTGCTTTATCTAATTAACAACTTGTTTGGATAGCATTATCCCCCCTTCTCTCCCCTAATTTTGCCAGCGCTCATTTTTGACCATATTGGCTTCCCTCATCTTCTCTCCCCCCATTAGTCACTTCCACCTATATATACTCCGCCGCCTATTAATCTATCTCGTTTTCTCGACATATGTTTTAATATTTAATAATTCTCTCTACCTTATGTTATGCGTTCAGCTAATTAATAGTTGAAATTTAATCATTTAGTGTTAATTTGGTGGTTTTGAACTGATTGATTTAAAAGGTTTTTTAAACTTTTATTCGCGCAAAACACATGAGTGTTATGTTAGTTGTTTGTTAGTGTGCATTATTTGAGAATTTTCCACAACTTTACCTTTCGGCCTTTTTAGTGCTGATTTCATACACCAAAGCAAAAAAGTAGGACGTAATCTCCGCCATGTTCTCATATGTTGTCCGTTGAAAAAGGGGATTCAATATCCTTTTCTTCACAACTCTTCTCTATTATATTTCTCACATTGCGCAAGCCAATGCCACTATGCTACAAAATTAGTTTCTCATTTTTGTGGGGCTTGTGGGGCATATATATATTGGGTTTAGCTTAATTGTAATATTAATGTTAATTTTCAATTATTTAATCTTGGACCCACTTGAATATATATAATGCTTCTCACATGCATGGTATCTTCATCCACTACAATTATATATACATGTCAAAACTCAAATGCTCACTTTGCATTAACATAATATCCAATCCAGATTGTTTAGATAATGTATTAATAATAATGTATGTCATATATCTTAAAGATCTCGATCTTAATCGGTTTTCTTAGCTTTTGTGTGTTTAATAATACTAATCCCTTGTCTCACTAGCTTAGTGCTTATTTGGTCGGTTTAACTACCTTAAAAAAATTCTTTTAGTTTGTTTGATGATTACTCAAGTGATGTATGTTAGATTAATTTTTACGGCGGATATTGTTAGTTGATATATTATGTGGCCTCAATTCATATAGTTTTTTTTTTTTTTCTCTTGTATCCAAAAAAAAAAAAAAAAATTAGAATCGTAAATATTAATTAGTTAAGGGGTAGTACATGCATGCATTGTGGTTTAATTTTAATTGCATGCAAAGTTTGACTATCTTCATCATATATGCATGCATCTTTAATTCGTGTTTAACATTGTATTGACAAGGAGAGCAGTCAAAACGGGCTTAGTCTGCTTCGCCAGCCAAAAAAATGGGTGAACTTTGAATTTTATGGCTCGTATTTTGACAGACTTTGTAGTTTATCCTTGTCACATGGCGGATTCGAATAGGCCCCTGACCCTTATCGTCAGCTCTATTAACAAGCAAATGCTATAATAAGTTTCACGTGCAAAATTCGATCATATAACATATATATAGCATAATAAGTAGCCTTAGCCTATGGCCTCCTAACATTATAGGTCGACTCCGCTCAATTAATTACAAAATTTTAGACAACTAGAGATAAAGAAAATTAGTTATAAAACATATGTAGTATAAGTAACATGCAGCCTATGACATCCTAGCATTATAGGTTGATTCCGCCCAATTAATTACAAAGTTTTAATTTAAGGCCTTGAGGGGGCAAGTGTTAAAGATAATTAGTTATAAAACATATATAACATTAGTAGATTGTAGCATAGGGTGTCCTAACATCATAGGTTGATTCCGTCAATTAATTACAAGGTTTTAATGGGGCGGTAAGTGATAATAAAGATAATTAGTCATAAATTAGAACCTAAAAGCTACTATTTTCATAATATAATTAGCTATAAATTGAAAGTGTAATAATTAAGTGTTTACTACTCTACAAAAAATTATACAGTAGTTATTAAAGTGAAGACGTAATTTTATTTTCTTATTTTTGTATAACGGTATTTAGTCCTCCATGTCTCCACCAATAAGAAGACTACATCATAAGTCTTCATCTTGTCAAATTAATAAGTACGATAATCTATTTTCTTTATATATATATATATATATATATATATATATATATATATATAATCGGGTAATTTAATTAAAAATTTAATGAAAAAATAGCCTAAATAAAAAGAGAAGAAAAACTAGAGAAAGATATCAAATTGGAGGCAAGAAGAGTACCATGAAGATAGTTTCATAAGTTAGGTCAAGAATTGAAGGTATAGATAACAGCTACAGAGGGTATTAATTGAAAACATTAATTATTAGTAATCTTATTTTATTTTATACTCCGAAGCATTATATTTTATTTCGCATTGTTTTTTGCCAAATGTGTTGAAAGTTTTAATGTAACTTTAATTACGAAAAAATCTCAGCCACTATCCAAATGTGTAATGTAGATGGAACCCACCTTTTGATTATAAGTTATAACTGACAAAGAACCATAAAGATATAAATCAGTCTAGATTATCTATTGTTAATTAGCTGTGAGAAAGTCACAATTTTGTTGTAACTATGGAGTAATATTTATATGTCAAGGGCCACAAATTTGTGTACTTATTAAACAAAGTAGGTATCAACAAGATTGATTAAACTAGTAAATATGGTACATTTGTAAAACAGAAAACGAGTAGTGTCAATTTTCACCATTGAAAATTAGTTTCAACAAGTAATCTGTAAAAGTAATTTTTGAAATTATAATATTTGGATTTGGATAAACTTAATAACCAACTTTACGTACCGGAATGGAGGTGTAGTTGCAAGCCGACCCATAAATAGTTGGACAAAACACTGCACCCTACGAAATGTGTTGAGCCCTCAAAAGACCATCACATGAGTGCCCCATGCCCCCATCCCTATACCCGCCATGTCATGTCATCGCTCCTTAAGCTGTTCCCATAAAAGGAAGGAAACCCACGGAGTAGTTTAAGTGACAAATGAACTCATTTTGTGGGGGAAAATTTTGAAATAATTCGGGTTTGATTTTTCTTGGGCTAACGTAACTCCCATGCTTTCAAAGTGAACGGGAATTAGTCAGGTGGACCTGAACTGTTAAACAAACAAAAAAAATCCGGACTGACAGAATCTTGAGGCACGAATCCAACGGCAAGGGAATCTGCGGCTGATCGCAATTCATGCACTTCGTAGTTTACACGGAAAAAATCTGAAAGGAAGGAACTTGCAAAATAATATAGCATGCTTGGGCGAAAATTAATTCTTATTACTATTGCTAACATATAATGCAAGCTTGAAAAGTAAAAAAAAAAAAAAAGGTTGCCGCAACCTTTTTGTATATTTATTATTACTTTGTCGCCGCAATGTTAAAAAACATTATTTTATAAGAGTTATATTATACAATATTTTGAATAAATATATCCCTACACCGTTATAATTTCCGCTTTTATATAGTGCACATGTATTTTTTTTATGGCAGGAGAAGGGGAATACCCACACATACAAACTACTACGCATCCACTAAGGCTCAAACTCATCACCTCCCACATAAGGGAGCAACTTAGTACCATTGACATTGGACCACACAGTCCTTGGTTCATGCATATACATTTACCATATATATATTTTTTATCTTCTTCTTCTTCTTCATTAATAATAATAATATATATATATATATATATATATATATATATATATATATATATATTGGAGTTACATGTTAGTTATTTCCTAAAATATAAATATCAAATTTATAAAAATATTTTACATTATTATTATTATTTGCAATAATATAGATACCTAAAAAAGTAAATATATAAATTTAAGATTTTAATATAAAGTATTAATATTGATTACCTATTTATGTGCATCACGCATAAAAAATACTAGTATTATAATGTGATTTAAAAGAAAATTAAACCACTTTTGAAAGCAATAGAGTATTGCATGGATGTAAAGAAAATAGTGAATAAATTATAAATTTGATGATGTTGAAGTGAGACTCATTTTAAAAAGAGTGAATTTCATTTTTGGTCCTACTGTTATAGGGGCGTTTTCAATTTTAGTCCACCTTAATTTTTTTTGCAATTTTATAACCACTATTATTGAATGTGTTCCACTTTTAGTCCCGCCGTTAGTATTTCCATTAAGAGGCCGTGCAATCTAGGGGTATTTTGACCTTTCTTCTCATCCAAGACTATGTTTGACTAAAGAAATGAGAACATTAAACCTAAAACCTAAGAAACCTCGCTGGCCCATGTTGGAACGAACGAAACGATGTAGCTTTGGCTTCCCATTCTCGTTGTTCGAAGAGCCATCTTCGAATATCGGAGGAGGAGGGCGAAGCGCTTGGATTAAAAGAGAAGAGACAAACCTAAAAAGACCAAAATACCCTTTGATTATACGGCCTCTTGACGGAAATATTAACGGTGGACTAAAAGTGGAACACATTCAATAACAATGGTTGTAAAGTGGCAAAAAAATTAAAGTGGACTGAAATTGAAAACGCCCCTATAACAGTAGGACCAAAAATGGAATTCACTCTTTTAAAAATGAGAGAGTATTGCAACCTTACGTAGCGTTATGCTGTGCAACCGTGTGCATCATGCAAGGTGCACACGGAATTGGATCCATAATTTCTATACTATTGATCTATCCATAATTTCTATACTGTAGATTCATAATTTCTAAACTGTATATTCATAATTTCTATACTATAGATTCATAATTGCTATACTATAGATTCATAATTTTTAAACTGTATAGTTATCAAATTATGAATATATAGTTCAGTGATTTGTGAATACAGAGTTCAACAATTGGGAATATGAACCTTGAAAATTATAAACATAAAGTTTTGTAATTGTGAATATAGAGTTCAATAATTATGAATTCATAGTATAGAAATTATGAATCTATAGTATTGAAATTATAGATCTATAATATAGAAATTATGGATCCAGTTCCGTGTGCACCATGCATGGTGCACACGATTTCACATCATAATTTGCCCAACCTTACATAAATAAATCTTTTTTTTTTTTAGATAAAAACATAGAATTCATTAATACTGATCCAAAGAAAGCACATTACAAATGATAGAAGGGGCGTTTGAGGACCACTCCATGCAATCAGAGAAAGAAACATAAATAAACCTTATTAGTCAAAGCTAAATAACATAGGCAGTATAAAATATTTCATATATATAAATATTGACCTTTTTGTCCTTTTACATACAACACTCTGGAAACGACCTTTGACAAACCTACAAAAACTCTGCCAATCTTCAAATTGTTACTTAGCATAACCACAAACGCTAATCTCTAGCACCCTACTAATAGATGATACTAAAACTACAATGGATGTCGCTAATACATTAATAATATAATATACATTTTCCCTTATTACTATTTCCATTAGTGCTCAAATAATATTTTAAATTATTTTTTAATAAATGTTAATATATATATATATATATATATATATATATATATATATATATATATATATATATATATATATATACACACACATATATAATGCTTATTATAATTAATTTATCCCATTTAAAATTAATAAAAAAAATTAATATTAATCCATATGATGAGTATGTACCCATCTTGTAATAACTACGACGGGAGCTTCACTCAAAACATACTTTTGAATAGGAGTTAATTCCAGCAATGATCCTCCGACTATATTGATTTTCCAAAATTAGTCCTCGACTTTTAATTTGGACACTTTACATCCCTTGACTTTTAATTTTTTTCCTATTGAGGTCCTTTCGTCAAATTACGGTAAATTAGACTTTAAATGAAAGGCTAAAGTAGTCGTTTCATCTGCCTAATGTATAATTTTTCGTACTTCTCCCTTGTATGCGCGACTTCAGACATTGGATTCACTTAATTGCTTAATCTATAAATTCACTCGAAGAACAAAATTTCATTAGGGATTAAGCAATTAAGTGAATCTGATGTCCGAAGTCGCGTATACAAGGAAGAAATACGAAGAATTATACATTAGGCAGATGAAATGACTACTTTACCCATTCGTTTAAAGTCCACTTTACCGTAATCTAACAGAAGAACCTCAATTGGAAAGAAATTGAAAGTCAATGGACGTAAAGTGTCTAAATTAAAAGTCGAGAACTAATTTTGAAAAATCAATATAGTCAAATGACTATTGCTGGAATTAACTCTTTCGAATAGTCATTGCAGACTTTCATGAATTCATGATTTGTAATCTTATAATGTTATATTAACTCAATTATTATTAGTTTTTGTCATCAATTTCTATACTTCTCCTATCAAAAGGTTGAATCCCCAACTCCAAGGGCTCTCGATAAAGCATTTGAAAAGATGTAATTTACAGTGACTAAACGACTTATTAGACAGGATCAAATAACATTGTGTACAAGAAATCTACCTACTTTAGACACAATCTCTACACTGTTGCCGGTGAGGTTCGAACCTTTATTTATTGTAGGAATAAGGTTCAAATTGGCTACTAAACGTAACCTGAAAATACAATTAGGCCACTGAATGGAAAAAAAAAAAAAAGCGCAATTAGGCTACTGAACACTTCAAAAAGTGCAATTAGGCCACTCAACACTCCAAATTATTATACAATTTCACCGGATAGCAAGTTACCATCAATTTTAATAAGGGAGATGAAGGAAGGGGAGGCCAGCCACCCCATCGGTTTTTTTTTATTATTTTAATTTTTAAAAAAATATTATTAAAATTTATTAAAAATTATTAAAAATATCAACTCAGCCACCACGTAAGCAGATAACCTGCTAAAATTGATGGTAACTTACTATCAGGTAAAATTGCATTCATTTGGATTATTCAGTTGCCTAATTGCACTTTCATGTTACATTCAGTAGCCAATTTGAACCTTATTTCTTTATTGTATACTATTATTATATGTAATTGTGTTCATTGTACACGCGCAAAACGCATGGGAGTGGGTGGGTACGGTACAGTGAGGTGTGGGGAGAGGGGGGTGGGGTGGGGTTGGAAATTAAAAAAAAAATTGGCTGAGTAGTTATATATAAAGCCGCAATGCCTTACCAAAATTCCCCATCTCCGTCTCCCTCTCTTCAATCCTCTCAACGTTTTCATCGTCTGTGTCTATTTGCTTCATCTCATATCCATTTCTTCTCCTTCTTTATATTTATATATTTCTATATCATATATCTATACATATATATAGATATACAAGCACACGTGTATACACGTCTCTTTGTTGCGTCTCTGCTCCCTGGAAACATAGAGCTTAGTGGATAAGGGTCGGGTCTGGCCCGGTGGCAGACAGTGTTGGTGCGCTTTCCGTTTTTGACCCCTCTGGTCACTCAGCTCAGCTCCAGTGGTTTACGAGGTAATGCATCGGGAGTTGTTTCCAGCTCTTGAATATTACTGTTTCGCGTATTCCTCTTCTTTATTGCGGCGAAATGCAATTTGAATTCCATCGCCATTATCGGTTGTTGAATGGTCGGTTTGCAGAATTGCAGGTAGGGGGTTTTGTTCACCGGAAAATTTAAAAAATAAAAAAAACGTACAGAGAAGAAAGAGGATCGAGAATGAAATACATATTGGTTACCGGAGGTGTGGTGAGCGGGCTCGGGAAAGGAGTCACTGCTAGCAGTATTGGCCTCATCCTTAAGGCCTGCGGACTTCGAGTTACTCACATTAAAATTGGTCTCTCTCTCTATCTATCTCTCTGTTCCTCTGTATTCTGTCCTTTCTCCGCCCTTAATCAAATGGTTAAAAGAATATTTGTGTGATGAAGGGGATTTCATTTTATGCTTCTATATTCTGCTGTAATTTCTTTGGTGTATTTTTGATTCATTTGCTTTGATACAAGGGAAGGAGAGTTGTATGTTGTATTTTTGTTTCTTCATTATGGATTCTTTCTTTAGATCATCGTTTGTTAGCTAAGATGCATTAAAAGGATTTAGCCTTTCCACCTCCCTATGGTCCCTCCCACACAAAGTGGAGTAGGAAATTGTATAGACTTGAGAACTTTTTCCTTTCTGTTTTCTTTGTTCGCCATTTCAAGCAAATTATGCATTTCTGAAAAGACTTAGGAAGCTTCCCCCTTGCTATTGCTAAAATCTTTCTGAGATTTTAAGATTTCCCAAACTAGAAACCTTTTTTTTTTTTTTTTTTTCTTTTTTAAAAACCTCCTTCTTTTTGTTGTTCTAGCTATGAAATAATTTTAACTGCATATATTTTATTTTATTTTGTGTTATAAGTTCTTCCTCTCACCAGGGACGAAATCTCTCCTTCCTGTATATTTTTCTAATTGCTTTTCAAAATCTCCACAAAAGTGTACTCCTTGTCTTTGTTCACCTTTGATTTCCTTTAAACACTCTGTTTTTAGCTCAAACTTGAAGTAAATTTTCCTTATGACTGCTTTCCATAATTTTTCTTCCCATCCTGGCTTTTCAGATCCTTACTTGAATACTGATGCTGGAACTATGTCTCCTTTTGAGCATGGAGAAGTATATGTCCTGGATGATGGTGGTGAGGTGAGAAGAGCATCTTTTTTAAGAATACTGTAAAGATATGTCATGCATGCAAATTTGGAGAGGGATGAAGGAAAATTAAAGTTTCGAATTTAATTTGATTCTGTTTCATGAGATTTAAGTTCTTTGTTCATAGTGGGATCTAACTTGATAGATCCCCTTAAATATGGGACAAAGCTAAAAGGAGCTCACTGATTTGTTGGACGGCAGTGCCTTGGTAGATGTGTTCTGTTATCCAGAGAAAATTCGCATTCTAATCAACTATTGGGAGGGCATAATACAACTCTTCTTGACTCAACTTAAAAAATATAATCTACTCAGAATTAGTAGTGTATACCTTCTCTTCGGTTTGGTTATATATGAATGTTCCATGCTTTCATCTCTACCTAGGATAAAGTGACCTGGGGGGAATATAAAATACTCTGTACATGTTTTTTCTTTGATGGAAACACAAACATTTGCTCTCATTTTTCCCTCTCTTTTTTCAGGTTGACCTTGATCTTGGGAACTATGAACGTTTCCTAGATATTAAGCTAACACGTGACAACAACATAACTACTGGAAAAATTTACCAGGCATGTGCTTAACCTCAAAAGTTTATCTCAGAAACTTCTACTGTTTATTGCTTCTTTGAATTCTTATATTTTCTTTGGCTGACCATGTAATAATTTGAGTACTTATCAAAATAATAATAATAAGAGAAATTGTTTCTTTGTTTTGCATAGGCTGTTATTGATAAGGAGAGAAGAGGAGATTATTTGGGAACCACTGTTCAGGTTTGTTTTTACTTTTAGAGTGTGTGTGTGTGTGTGTGTATATATATATATATATATGCACACGTATATATATACAATACATGGTTTAGGGCTTTATCTTATTTAGTGTTATTTTTATATGCTTTTTCCCTTGTTAGGTTGTCCCTCACATAACAGATGCCATTCAAGAATGGATTGAACGCGTAGCAGTCATTCCTGTTGATGGAAAAGATGGCCCAGCTGATGTTTGTGTCATAGAACTGGGTGGCACCATAGGTATACTAACAATTATTCTTCACATGGTGCACCATGAATTATTTCATTTTATTGCTTGGTCTGAGAACTTCCTCTCCTTATGCCAGGGGACATTGAATCAATGCCATTTATTGAAGCTTTAGGACAATTCTCATATCGTGTTGGTAAGATTATGCACTTGAATTTTACTGTTTAGAGAAGATATGCTTCCAGATTTGAATGATAGCTTGTACTACTGCCCAAAATAAATCTCTTTCTTCCAATTCAAAGTAAATTCTAGATTAGCTGGTTTGGCTTTTTACATAACAATTCTTGTGCTTATTAGGTGCTGGAAACTTTTGCCTGATACATGTCAGCCTTGTGCCAGTTCTGAATGTGGTTGGTGAACAGGTAAATGTGATTTTTCATTTCACTGTTATTATTATTTGTGCTTTTTTAAATAATTCACATTCTGAACACCTGATTGTGAAAATCGTATTTGTATTCAAATCTTTAGAAAACGAAACCAACTCAGCACAGTGTTAGGGGATTGAGAAGCCTGGGATTGACACCAAATATTTTAGCATGCCGCAGCGCAACGGTCTCTCTCTCTCTCTCTCTCTCTCTCTCTCCATGTGTGTCTTTTATACTGTTGTGCGAGCAACACATGCTTGTGCATATTTTGTTGATATATCATGATCAGGTTTTGATGTTGGTTTCCTATTTTATCAGGAACTTGATGAGAATGTCAAGGATAAACTTTCCCGATTTTGCCATGTTCCGGTATGAGATTAGAACATTTAATATACATAATTATGATTGTATATATGGTTTACATTTGTAAGAGACTATGCGTATGTGTGTCTGAGGTTTTAATATTGTTTCCAATCCCAGGCTGAGAACATTATTAACCTATATGATGTTTCAAACATCTGGCATATTCCTTTGCTTTTAAGAGTAAGTGATTGCAGAAGATACAATGTACATTTAATGATTGCTTTACATTTTGTTATATCAAGCACTCATAAGCTTTGCTTTTCTTGTTTTAGGACCAGAAGGCACATAAGGCAATGTTGCGTGTTCTGAACCTTAAAGGGTTAGTCTAATCAGCTCAACTCTCTTTGTGATGGATCTGTTTCTCCTTTTATTTGGTTTTAGTTAGGAGTTGTTGTCTTTAGTTGTCAATCCTCTCTACTGATGCTTTCCTTCTTTTATGTCTGCAGTGTTGCTCAGGAACCTGACTTGAAGATCTGGACATCTAGGGCTAAACTCTGCGATATGTTACATGAGCCAGTATGTTCCAGGAATTTCTTTATTGTTGAATGAGATCCACGTTATTTGTTTTCGTCATTTTGAACTTTGTGCTATACTGCTATCTGCTTAACAGGTTAGGGTTGCCATGGTTGGAAAATACACTGGCCTCTCAGATTCTTATCTCTCTGTTCTTAAGGTTAGTTACTTAACTTTGCTTTCTAAACTGAAATTTAAAAGTGCAATAAGGTGTGACTATCTTCTCTTTCTTCTTCATTCTCCTTTCTTGTCCTTTTTCTTTGGCATGTTTGCCCTTTAGAGCTGCTGACTGAATACTATTTGGTCTTCCTATTCTTGCTTTTGTGAATTAACTTATTATCCTTGATGCAATGTCATTCGAGCGTTGCCAACCCCCTAAATGAAGATTTGCTTGAACTGCTCATTCTTACTGCATATATGCATGCTAACTTTACAAAATAGGTTAAGTGTGTGCATAGATAAATGTATAAAGAATTAGCAGTTCAAAATACAATTCTTCATCAGTTAGCAATAACCTATACAAACACTCTAATTTAGATTGTTTTGTGGTTGATACTGCTACTGTCTATTTTTAAATCTTCCTTTTAGTTGGCAAACATTTGAGGAAATGTTTACTTCCATATATTTTCTCATTCTTCTGTCAATATATAAAACATTAAAAATTGTTTGCAGGCTCTTTTGCATGCTTCTGTTGCTTGCCACAGGAAACTTTGTATAGATTGGGTTCCAGCTGGAGACCTTGAAGAGGCTACCGAAAAGGAGGTATTTTCAGATACCTTATCTACCTCAGTTTCAATCGTTCCTTTATGATCTGTCAAGTTTCATAACCATTTCCTATTTGCAGAGTCCTGATAATTATAGGAATGCCTGGAAATTATTGAAGGTTTGTTCAGTTACACTGCCTAATCATGCTTTATAGGAATGGTTTCTTGTGGCTATGTGCTTTCAATTGTATGTCCAAAAGCTTACTTAGAACTGCCCCACAGGGTGCAGATGCTGTACTCGTTCCTGGAGGATTTGGTGACAGAGGTGTGGAGGGTAAAATACTTGCTGCTAAGTATGCTCGTGAAAACAAAATTCCTTACCTTGGAATATGTCTAGGAATGCAGATCGCAGTAATTGAGTTTGCTCGATCTGTTCTTGGTTTCAAAGATGCAAACAGCACCGAGTTTGAACCTGACACAGAGAATCCCTTTGTTATCTTTATGCCAGAGGTTAGTATTTGTTATATTATGTCACAATGGTGATTGCTGTAATATTGGTGTTCTAGCACTCTAAGTTTTTTTCTACATCATCAGGGATCAAAAACTCATATGGGAGCGACTATGCGACTAGGGTCTAGGAGGACATATTTTCAGGTCACAGACTCTAAATCTGCAAAATTGTATGTCTACTTTCTCTATTGGATTGGGGTTAAAAGCATTTGATTTTCTAACAAAACAGATTAAGGCAACCTGTTTCAATACTATCTCTTCAATGATAAAATTGTATTTTGTTGCCAGATATGGAAGTAAGAAATTTGTCGATGAAAGACATCGCCACAGATATGAGGTACATCTCACTTCTCACTTTTTGTTTCTGTTATGGCATAGTTGAGAGTGATTGTAAATGCTCAGATGAGGTTCTTTTTTACTAAAGAAATTGTTCTCTGTTGCCTAGGTAAACCCTGAAATGGTAGAACAGCTTGAATCTGCTGGTCTATGTTTTACAGGCAAAGATGACACTGGTCACCGCATGGAGGTATATTTTTTCAAATACAATCAGAAATTGGCGACTAACTTTATTCAGGCTGTTTTAAGTTGGCATTTGATATCTTTGTTTTGCAGATTGTTGAACTGCTTGAACATCCTTACTTTGTTGGTGTTCAATTTCATCCCGAGTTCAAATCAAGACCTGGAAAACCTTCCGCTCTCTTCTTAGGTAGATCTATATTCTCTCTGAACCTCACCTTTGGTGTCTTGTGTTTCTGTACCAGAATGACAACACCAGGCCAACTTTTTTTCCTAAACATTGTCGTACTTGTCTCATTTAAAACAGGACTCATAGCTGCAGCAAGCGGACAACTGGAAGCCCATCTAAAGAAGGGTGTGCCAAATGGAGTTGTAAACAATTCGGCAAAAAAGCCATTCCGGCCTCATGTAAATGGAACCAAGCTCACAAATGGATCCTTTGAACCTGGCATATACCGGAATGGTAAAGGAATACGTGCCTGACCTTTTTCTGGCTGAATGCCTCTGGTCTTGAGATTGAGTTTCTTCCATTTGTCAGTTTTGCGGCCATCTTTTTCGTACCACCTATTTTATGTATAGGCATATTATGACTAGAGTGATATAGGTTTACAGCGTATCATTTAACCCAATCAAAAGGTAGAGCAGAATTCCGGTCATTTTTTCACGGAACAAACCTGTTGTAGCTCTTCCATATGTATGAAGCAGAAAAGAAGGGAGTTATATATCCAGCAGAAAAGGGGGGTTGGTTCTTCTGATCTCACTCTTTCTAGTATACATTAGGTGCTTGAAGGATGGAGATGTTTGCATATGTTGATTTATATAGCTTGATCTGGATATGATGTAAAAACTGTGAACTCATTCCCAGTGGGGATTAGTTAAATGATGTAATCCTATTTGAGTGGCCAATAATGTATTAATGTCTGTAATTTTTTTGTTTTTTTTTTTTTTTTTTTATATATATCAAGAATGAAGCATATTAATGTATCCAAGTGTTTCTTCCTGCCTGATTCTATCCATCCATCTTGGTTGTGAGGTGTGTTTTTGTGTTATCACAAAACCTAACCTAACCTCACCTCATGAAACAATTTACAGCTATCTTTGAAACAGGTCATGTCTCCATCAGCCTATGTAACTAATGAATGTAGTAAGATCAAGAAAGAGAAGCGCTTGACCGTGTCACAGGCAGAGAAAACAAGGCAGTCTCAGAGCTTTACATACCTACACCAAAATGTTTTGAAGCATTCAGATCCATTCCTTAGGGTTGATACATGCATCCAATAGTCGCCATTCTTCAGTCCCCTCTGCTGGTTGCTGCAATGGGTGGCAATTTCTTGTGATTGAGATTATTTCTGCTTTTTATTTCTAAGAGATGAAAGAATAGAGTTGAGGTAGACTTACATGGCCATATTCCCATCTAGCAGTTAGTGGAAGTGAAACAAGGATGCTCTCTATCCGACCACCTGTCTTCAGTCCAAATGTAGTTCCACGATCGTAGACCTTCAATTCAAAGTAGAACACTTAAAGTTATAAAATGCTTGTAAAAATTGAACTTGAAGAAACTGGAGCTGAATTTCATACCAAGTTGAATTCCACATAGCGTCCCCTACGTACTTGTTGCCATTCCTTGTGACTGGCTGTGAATGGCGTATCCTTTCTCTTCTCTATAATGGGTATATATGCAGGAATAACAGAATTTGCACACTCTGCAATCCAAAAATGCACAATTAAATAAAGCTAATTTTGATTCCCCATCTCATGTTTTATTTATTTCTTTTGTTCAATTCACCACTTAATATGGGATTTTGGTTTGCAAGCTTGTCTCATATTTGAGGAAAAGAAAGGCCGTGCCCAAGTCCTTACAAGCAAATTTACCTGTAGCAAAGGAAAGAAGCATATCTTGGTCATAGTTATTTAAATCATCAAAAAATATTCCTCCAAGACCACGCCTCTCACCACGGTGCTGCATAAAACATTGAAATCGTGCCATAGATTAGCTTAATATAACAATACTTATATACTTTCAGTGAAAAGGAATTTTAGGGGAATGGTGGGGATTGTCTTAATTCCTACTTAAAACCGGCTCAGAGACCTATTTATCGAACCAGAAGGGCAAGAGAAAGCAATTCAGTCCTGTCCTACTCATTCATTTAGGCATTCATTCTTTAAGATTTCAATCTTCAGTCATTTAGGCAGAAATAGACATCGAATATTTTTGACAACTGTAGGGATGTCAACAGCACTGCAAATTCTTTCTGGAGTTTTGAGGCACTATGGAGATTTACAGTAAGCCATTGTAAGATGCTGACTATAGCAGAATTATACTGATGGTTTTTTTGAAGAGGATCCTAAACGAAAAATTCACACTCTCTCACATTTCTTATGCATAACCAAACATTGATTTTTTTTTCTGCAGGTGTGAGATGGACTACTTAACTTGGGTAGTTGGGTGTAACAATATTGTTGTGAAGGTGAATAACATGGATTGCTACATATAAGCAAACTTTGTAAATCAATGACAGTTGAAAGGATATATACACGAATACATGAAGGTTCATAGAACTTTGCAAATGAATGTCGACACTATTTTGCTGGATAACAGATTTGCTTTCATAGTGAAATTAATAAGGTGCGATTATTTTAAAACAAGCACAAGATCATGAAATACATACCTTAATGTAAAAATAATCATCACACCATTTCTTGAATCGAGGATAGAAGCTGGGATCAAACTTGTCACAGGCACTTTTTTGAACCTAACAACCAAGCCAATGACAATATCTTCAAGAGATTTATTGTTTGAATATACAAAGAAATATATGTATCATTTCATTTGTATTTTGGAGGTAAACAACTACAGAGTATATCTGGACACATTCAAGATTAAGAAAATTTTCTAAAGGATAGAGAATTTAAAATTAAATTAGTAAAGAAAGAGTAAAACATAAATAAAATGAGAAGATGGATGTCTTGTAAAAATATACTACTAAACAGATTTTCTATAAAATCTAAGCAATCCTAACAAATTGTTTGTTCTTCAAATACAAAACCTATGCAGCTGATTGATTTGCTACCCTATCCTCAAAGCAACAAGCTTTCACTTTTAAATGCAAATAAATTGAACTCTATTTCTCTCTCATTGTACTCAACTTGTTGAGTTGTTGCACATAGTGCAATTATAAGAGGTGAAAGAGAAACATTAGTTTTCTGTTGTTATACCTTACAGCATATTTGATATTTGTCGAAATTTTAGTGACAAATTCTATTAAAAAGAAACTTATTCATCCTCATATATGCACTTTACCGAATGGAAATGCTTTACATCCTCGTCAAAAATATAAGCAGGTGTCAAATCAGTACCGCCACCAAACCACCACTGCCTTGGTGCTCCAGGAGCATCTGCACACAAGATAAATAAGGGATAGTTTCATTATTTGGATATGGTCAAGCATTAAGTAAGTACACTGATCATAATAAATTTCTGGAATCATGCATTAATGCCTAGTTCTAGTAACTCATGAAGACGTTGAAGGAACATCCCTGGTTTCTCTAGGGTTTCAAGGTCAATGCTTTCATGCTATTTACAATTTCTAATTCTAATATAAAAAGATAGACTACTTTATGATTATTTTGGTCATAGCTAGTGGACTTCAAAATGTTGTTGATAAGTAAAGTAAAATCTTTGATTGTTTCTTCATCAAATATGTTTACATTGAAGAGACTTATTACCTTTTGGAGCATCAGTTTCAAAATACCGATAGTTGAAATGCAGAGTTGGTGCAAAAGGGTTCTTCGGATGCAGAACCTGAGGATTAATCAAAATATTACAACATTAGAACTGATTTCAATTTTCATCAGAGACTTAATAAGTTAAGGATGTGGAAGGTTTACTTACAGAGCTAATCCCAGCAGCGAAAAAGGGAATAGGGCCGGGCTTGGTATTGCCGTTGTCGGTGGAGGGCTTGGCAGCTCGATAGGCGTCGGGAGGCATTAAGCCGTAAACGACGGAGACGTTTACACCGGCCTTCTCAAAGACGGCCCCGTCCTGCAAAACCCTACTGATCCCGCCGCCACCGCCGGGGCGGGACCAAACGTCCTCCTTGAAGCTGCCTCCTCCATCCGCGGCCTCCAACGCCGAGCAGACGCTGTCCTGGACCTCCCTAATCATCTTCTCGAAACGAGCCCTCACGGTGGTGGACTCATTCCCGGCGCCGTTATCAGATTCTCGCAGGAAAGTCGGGGGGCGCTCTGCCTCGGCCGTTTCCTTTTCGATCAACGGGGACGATGACATTGAAGCCTGGACACGCAAACGCTGCGAATTCGGTCTGAAGCATTTGCTACCGATTGCTAGACTAGGAAGATTCAAATGTCTAGTTACAGAGGAAGAGGAATGTAATGCAGTGGAATTGGATAGTGGTAAGACGGGAGCTGAAGAAGAGAACGCGGCGGAGAGAATGGCGGTGCTAAGCATTTCCTATTGATAGAGGTCGCCGGAGATGGGGGAACAGCGGCCGGTTAGTTGTGACAGTCTATTCTATTCTATTGTATTCAGTTGAAGGCATTAATGGTGGGCGTGGATGATAACTGATAAGGCGTACTGAGAATCCAAATATCCAACCGCGATCCACCTTTTTTCATCACAATGGATATATTTGTCTTCTTTATTACTCCTATATTTTATTGCATACATTCTGTCCGAGTTTTTTTTCACTTTTAATTCCATCGATTATAGTGTCACTGGCAGAATTGATCCACGACTTTTGACCCTTGCAATCTTAATCCACGACTACTAATTTTTTTGCAAAAATGGTCCTTCCGGCCACTTTTCCGTCAAAATTTCACTGGAAAAAAAAATTCTCCATTTTTAGCCGGGTTAAAATTGACATTTTATTTATCTCAAAAAATTAAAAGAAAAAAATTGATATTTGACTACATACAATATTACTGGGCTACATACTACCGCCCCAGGCGGCGGAGTTCCTAGAGCAGGCAGGGCTGTCAGTAAGCGACGGAGCGGCCGTGGCGTTCCCCGGGCTAGTTAGGTTATCCGGCAGCAGCATTGGAGTGGTACATGTACTCCGCCGCCTGCGGCAGTAGTATGTAGCCCAGTAATATTGTATGTAGTCAAATATCAATTTTTTCTTTTAATTTTTTGAGATAAGTAAAATGTCAATTTTAACCCGGATAAAAATAGAGAATTTTTTTTTCCCGGTGAAATTTTGACGGAAAAGTGGCCAGAAGGACCATTTTTGCAAAAAAAACAATAGTCATGGACTAAAATTGCAAGGTTCAAAAGTCATGGATCAATTCCGCCAGTGCCACTATAGTCGTGGGACTAAAAGTGCAAAAAATTCCATTCGGTCCTTATTATAAACTCCACTTAAATTAATCAAATTCTTATTTAATTTTATTCTTTTAATGTTTCCATGGATAAAATTAGAGTAAATACCCAAAATGGTCCCTCGACTATAGCTAAATTCACAAATTGGTCCTCGACTTTCGATTTCAACTAATTAAGTCCTTAACTTTGTAATTTTAACACAATCTGGTCATCTGTCTATTTGACCGTTTGTTGACTATGATTTTTGAGGATATATATGTAATTTCATGGTCCATCATTGGTTTTTTAAGGTTCCGGTTGCATTTTCAGACCGCACTGTTACATTCAAATTCACTGCCGAAAGCAATCTACCAAATCCGGTCACCTTTCTTCATCCTTCCTTTGGATTCAATGTAGTTGAGTTCGTACCAGAGCGAAGAAAACGACGTGTTTCCGAACCGGTGCAACGTCATCCTAGAGGCTTCCACGTGCTCCGACGAGAGCTGAGGGGGCGTTTGGTTCAGGTTATATAACATAACCAAGGGAATGTGACATTCCAAAACTCACATTCCGGTGTTTGGTTCATATTATCTTAGGGAATCTAACATTCCCAAGGAATGTCACATTCCCTCCACATAGGATTTTGAAGGGAATGTGATTCCTTCAAAATCTTAGGTAATGTAAGATAACCTTGGTTATGTTAGTTTATTATTATTATTATTATTATTATTATTATTATTATTATTATTATTATTTTATATATATATATATATATATATATATATATATATATATGTGTGTATGTATTTGTAATTATATATTTTTTAATTTTTATTATGTTATGTTAGCATATAAAATAATTTTGTTTCTCAAGTTCAAGATTTTAGTTAATATTTTAAAATCATGTAATTATATATGATACCGTTATCTTATTTATTTATTTTAATTTTAAAATATATTAAAATATATGAAAATATGTTAAGGATATTATAGTGTGTATAGAAGATAACCCTAAACCAAACAGGATTATATTACATACTCCAATTTTAACCAAACACAGGAATCTAACATTCCCAGTAATCTAACATTCCCACCAATCTAACATTCCCTAAGGTAATCTGACATTCCGTGAACCAAACGACCCCTGAAGGTTCTTCTGAAGATCGTCGATCACGGTCAACAAACGGTCAAATAGATGGAGGATCAAATCGTGTCAAAATTGCAAAGTTAAGGACTTAATTAGTTGAAATTGAAAATTGAGGACCAATTTATGAATTTAGCTATAGTCGAGGGACCATTTTGAATATTTACTCATAAAATTATGATAACCAAATGTGATTCTCATTATCATTCTAATTCTAATTCTAACAAAATGTGATTCTCATTATCATTCTTTTAAAAAATTCTCATTATCATTCTAATTCTAATGTTTGAACCAAACCTACTCTTAGTATAAGTTTTCATTCAAAAATCTCTTAGAGCATTCTCGATAGTTGTAATTTTTGAAGAGTATTTGCAGGTGTAATTAGAAAAGAGAAGATGAGAGGGAAGGGCAAGGGATCGGGAAAAAATTGAAAAGTAAAATTTGTAAAAAATATATGCATGTTAACGCACCCGACTAGGCGCCTCAATGTATGTTAACGCGCCCAACAACACTGCTTCTTTGTTTTGGTATAGCCCACTTCAGAGACCAAAAACCAATGTCGAAGTTCAAAAACCTTCCCTCTCATCATTATCTCTCTTCCACTTTAGCGAAATCTCCTTAAAATTGAATAAAATCCACTATTGTGGTTGCTCTTATAATAATACACATGTGCATAAGCATTCCTATTAATGAAAGAGTTAAT
Source organism: Ipomoea nil (assembly GCF_001879475.1). Lineage (NCBI taxonomy): Eukaryota > Viridiplantae > Streptophyta > Magnoliopsida > Solanales > Convolvulaceae > Ipomoea > Ipomoea nil. Next base: position 4,735,203 of record NW_017619497.1, on the reverse strand, counting down.
TCCAGCAATGGTCCTCTGACTATATTGATTTTCCAAAATTAGTCCTTGACTTTTAATTTGGACACTTTAGGTCCCTTGACTTTCAATTTCTTTCCAATTGAGGTCCTTTCGTCAGAATACGGTTAATTGAATTTTAAATGAAGGGGTAAACTCATCATTTCACTTGCCTATGTATTATTCTTAGCATTTCTCCATTGTATACGCGATATATATGAAGATAATCTTAGTCGAAACCCTAAAATGTTCCCCGTCGTTCCCCATTTGCTGACTACTCGTATGTGCGTTCCTCTATTATTGAGATGTTTACAAGGTATAACAGCAAAATACGAAGGGAGAAATACGAAGAATAATACATAGGCATGTGAAAGGACGAGTTTACCCCTTCATTTAAAGTCTAATGAACCGTATTCTAACGAAAGGACCTCAATTGAAAATAAATTGAAAGTCAAGGGACCTAAAGTGTCCAAATTAAAAGTCGGGGACTAAGTTTGGAAAATCACTATAGTCGGAGGACTATTGCTGAAATTAACTCTTAAAAATATTAAAAAACAAAAAACAAAATCTTCCTAAACTTTACAATCTCCCTCTAAAAATGCAAAATAATATTATTTTTACTTCATTATTGCTTATTTATATGAATTTTTATTTTTTTATTAATTTTTTATCCCTAACTTTCTCTAATTCTCCCTAAATACATGAACAAAGCAAATTTTTCATCGTCAAATTTTAATATATGTTTCATAATATTAATATAAATACTTATATATTTTGATTTTTATTCTTTTTATGTTTATATTTGTAATATATATATATATATATATATATATATATATATATATATATATATATATATATATATATATATATATTTAACAACAGGTTACTACGAATAGCGAACTACTGTTCGCAACAATAATTTGGGGTTGCAAACAGTAACACCTTGTTGTTGTTCACAGTCTCAAATTGCTATTGCAAATAATAGTTCTTTGCGTCATGCCTAGCAATATATCAAGTATAATTTTATATTTAATAACATGTTTGAGATACTCAAACACGCATTTACAATATAAATATCCAACAAATTGTTGGTCTATTGACGAGATAGTATCTATTTCTTACATTTAATTAATCATTAATTATTAATTTGGTCACATTTTGTGCATAAATATACTTTTATTGTCATATTTAGTCTAACTGACCAAATCTCTAATAACCACTTGTTAGAAAATAAAAAATTTTCCTCATATATATATAGAGTTGCTAGTTGCTACAAGGGCAAATTTTAATAATAGTGTTGTATATTTAGATTTGAATCGATGATTTTTTTCCATAAAACAAGCCTGAATGAGACAAAGATTGTATTTTTCAGTGAATAGTTGTCGAAGATTTGGCTGGCAAGATTAAATATGACAACAAAAACATACTTGTACATTAATGGCCCTTTGGTTCACGGAATAAGCCGAGAATGGCATAGCATTCCCAGTAATAGGCCTATTCATTTGTTTGGTAACCATTTCTATTACCAGGAATAATATTCCTGGTAATAGCCTATTACCTCAAATAAGGTAATAGATATTATTAGGGCCCCCTGGTATTAGCCTATTACTGAACGCTCCGGAATAGATTTTAGAATCTATTTTCTTTTTTACCCCTTTCTTTAACCTAATTTTTTTTATCCTATATATAAATTTATCCTATTTCACCATCGTCGTCGCCACCACCACCGCCGCCGCCCCCACCACTACCACTGCCACCACCACCACTACCACCCCAGCACCACCACCGCCACCACCACCATCACCACCGCCGCCACCACCACCACTGCCACCAGAACCATCACCCAGCAGCACCACCGCCACCACCACCACCACCACCGCCACAACCGTCGCCGCCCCCACCACCACTGTTACAACCGTCACCGTCAACCGTCACCGTCACCACCACCACCGTCGTCCCCACCACTGCCACCACCACTACCACCCTAGCACTACCACCACCACTGCCACCAGCACTACCACCGCCACCACCACCACCACCGCCACCACTATCGCCACCACCGCCACCACCACCACCACCACCACCGCCTATTTTTATAAGGGTATTTATGTCTTTTCACACATATTTCATTTCTATTCCTTAAATCAACCAAACACTGTAATATAACTCCTAAAGTCTATTCCTTCCGCGAACCAAACAATAGAATACAATTCTTATTCTATTCCTTGCTTATTCCATTCTTTGTGGAATAGCATTCCTATTACCTCAAAATTTATTCCGTGAACCAAACGTGTTGTAAATGTGACAAAATTAATAGTCAAATTACAAGAAATAAGTATTTAAAAAAAAAGTCAAAACCAACTCTATCAGAGCCAGGTTTCAATCCTGGGACCTGTGGGTTATGGGCCCACCACGCTTCCGCTACGCCACTCTGATTTGAGGTTTTTAAGCTATTATATAATAATAAAAGTGTTTTTAAAAAATCCAATATGGTCAATTTTTGTATGTTTTTGAACAATAAAATAAAAAATAAATAAATAAAAATATCATTGTTCGTATATTAAATATGGAACTTTTATATATATATATATATATAGAGGAGTGATCACATGTGGCCATGTTGTTAGGTGTGGTCATATGGTCAATTATAGACCATTAGATTAGATAGATCTAATGAATCATATTAATCAAGATTTTTTCAGCATTTTCGCGCACATTCTTCTACCCAGCGAACTGTAAGGGTAAACTTGTAATAAAACACCGGAATAAGAAAAATCACATTGTTGTGTGTTTTATTACACTATTGGTGCATGTTGTCAACACTGTTGGTGTATTCTGGAACTCGACCGCTATAAATGGCCACTGTAATTACCATAACACGGGAATACACCATTGGTGTGTTTCACTATGGTGTGTTTTATTACACTATTGGTGTATGTTGTCAACACTGTTGGTGTATTCTGGAACCCGCCCGCTATAAATGGTCATTGTAATTACCATAACACCCCCACTTACTAAAACGCGCGAAAATCCTCAGAATTACCACAGCCTTTAGATTAAACTGATTCAACGACACAGATACGACCACACGACCACACCTAATAACATGACCACATATGAGCGTTTTTCTATATATATATATATATATATATATATATATATATATATATATATATATATATATATATATATATATATATATATATATGGTCCTTAATCAGGTGAGAACCTGTGGACCTTCAATCGGTTTAATTGGTTTAGAACTTTACTAAAAACGGGTTGAAAAATATAGTTACTAAAAATCAGAGGTTACCTAAAGTTCTAAACCGATTAAATTGGTTGAAACTCAAAAAATAATAAAAGAAAAATATGAAAAGACAAAAATGACCTTACTAAAAATATGAAAAGTCATGAGAATGACTAAAAGTGTACAAAAATAATAGTCTGGGGTGTTAAACGACAAAAATAATAATCTGAAACTAAATTTGAAATTAGAGAAAATTACAGTTTTGGTCCTGTGACTATTGTGGTCTTGTTAATTTGAGTACTTGACTTTAAAAACTAACAATTTAATCCCGTGACTATGCAATTTTTAACACATTTGATTCTTCCGGTCAAATTGCCGATCAAATGTCGCCGAAAAAATATAAATCATCTTTAATTATTTAATCATGGGGGCAAATCGGTCATTTCAGCTCTTCTTCTTCCTTCTCCACCCTTCTTCTTCCTTCATGTAGCACGGTCGGAAAGCAGCTCAGGAATCGGAACCTCTGCACCATCCTCCTGATGAAGAATTTTGAAGAAACCGAGTGTGAATGCTGGATTTTGACTCCTAATCGCCAGCCGCAACTAAAGAAATCTAAAATGGGTTTAAGAGAGAGAGTATAAAAAACAGCAGCGAATATAGAAATCTGAAGTAGATCTAGTTCAAAATGAAGGCAATATCATCAATAATGATCTTGAGCTCAAGATCACTAATGACGACCATGAGGATTAAAAAAAAAAAAAACGAAATGGGAATTGGATGAAAAGGAGAGAATTAATTTTTTTAAAAGAGTTTCTAAAGTACAAAAAAGTTAAAATTATTATTGATTCTAGTTCCAATTTTTATACCAAATGGATAAGCTACTTTTACTAAAAACTCTCAAATTTGGACCAAACACCCACTAAACTTTCTTTACTTTAGCTAAGGTATGCAAAATTCTTGATCTAACCATTTCCAATTTTTGAGATAGGGTTACTTAGATGGGTATTCCTTAAAGACATGGTAAAACTGCAACAACCTAACATACACGAAAAGGTTTTATTAATTGTTAATATATTTTCAATGATGCTTTCCGGTCATCACTGCAAGAAAAAAGAAGAAGAACGAAGAAGAAGGATGGAGAACAAAGAAGAAGAGCTTAAATGACCGATTTGCCCCCATGATTAAATAATTAAAAATGATTTATATTTTTTCGGCGATATTTGGCCGGCAATTTGACCGGCAGGACCAAATGCGTTAAAAATTGCATAATCATAGGATTAAATTGTTAGTTTTTAAAGTCAAGTACTTAAATTAACAAGACCACAATAGTCACAGGACCAAAAGTGTAATTTTCTCTTTGAAATTATCACAAAAAACAAAGGAACTCCGGTGAAATTAACTCTAATTCTAATCTTTGAACCAAACTTACTCTTACACTCTTAGTACTAAATTTCATTCAAAAATCACTTATAAATAATACACATATGCATAAACATTCCTATTAATTAAAAACATAAAATTAAAAAGAAAAACAAAAGTAATAGAAATTAACAATTTGAAAGAAGCATTTACTTTAAATATGTTATATGAAAGATAAGTAACAAGTGTATTAAAATGTACCATTATTCATTAACATGCTACATGTATATAGTTTCTATACACCTAGTGCGCACAAGATACATTCTCATTTTTGTTTCTCACTTGGATAATTATTAATCAAGTTAATATTAATTGTGTAGACACTTAAAATTTGACATATATATCAAAATTGATATGAATATTTTTAAATATATTCTTGAGATGAAGAATTTAAACACAATTATGTCGTGGTACATTTTAGATAATATTTATATTATTTAATTTATTTAATTAGATAATATCGATCAAAAGATCAATTTGAACATATTAAAACTCTTTTATCCTACTAGCATAAATATGGGCTCCCATTTCATATGAGGACATCCTGAAAAGCTTTAAAACTTGTTCCATCCTATTATGATACTTCCATTCATGATGAGTGAGTATGGCCTAATCCACTTAAGATTCTTAGTTGAGGTGACTTTTTCCCCTTTCTTTGAATTATTGTAAGAGCTATGTTTTATGCATGCGTGCTTGATTAATTACGTTTCATTCAGGTCTTCATTAAATTTTGAACACATACATTCTTCTAAGGTCCAATCTTAAGGCCCCACACCCCGACCCAACAAAGCATTTGAAAGAATGTAAATCATGGATCATGGTAACTCAACTGAACATGAACCATAGAGCCACAGAGGCTAGACTTTGCTTACTGTGCACAAAGAGCCCCCAGAGCCACAGAGGCTAAGAATGTAAATCATGGATCATGGTAACTCAACTGAACATGAACCATAGAGCCACAGAAGCTAGACTTTGCTTACTGTGCACAAAGAGCCCCCAGAGCCACAGAGGCTAGACTTTGCTTACTGTGCACAAAGAGCCCCCTCACTTTGAGAGATAGCTTCCACACTGTCGTTGGTGAGACTCGATACCTGGACATTCTTTTAACTTTTCACATCTATGACCAGTTGAGCTGTCCATACTGATATTTTGAACACATACATGTTAGCCTAGTTTGTGGCTTTGCTGAAATGAAATGAAGATATTACAATAGATCTAGGTTTGATTATCTCATTGTGATTATTTAATTTGCAGGTTACATGACGAGTTGGGACACCTTCGAATAATGATTGCGAGCTGGGCCTTCCGGGTTAGTAAAAAAAAAACAATACAAAATTAAATCTCATGATTAAGACATGCATAGATAAGCTTTAAAATTAACCAATTAAGCCATTACCGTGTTGGCAAACGGAATATAATTCATATCCAAATATATAAATTACAGTGCACATGATGTCTTAGCAAGCATTTATTATTGACAAACTGTAAATTAAAGCAAAACAAGAAGTAACTAACCAAGAAAGCATAAAACATGGCGGTTTCTTCCCAAGATCAGATGTATATATCACAACGCCCGCAATGGCGCAACATGCATGAAAATGGAGAGCAAATTAAACACCTTTACCAGAACGTCATCGTCATCACACCCACACCCACACCCACTGCACACATGATATTGGTTTCGTCTCTAACGGCGGAAGCTCCGGTGCTGGCGCAATGGCTCATCAACCTCCCCTTCTTGCAGCTTCACAACTGTGTAAGCAGCTGCTCCGGCGAGGGCACCAAGCGTCGGCGCAACCAAGTATATCCATATTGAATCGTAGTTTCCGGCTGCCACCGCCGGGCCTAGCGTCCGCACAGGATTCATGGACCCACCGCTAGATGGCCTAAAGTTTCATTTTTTATAAAATATTAGCCCACTACATTAAGTGTAACTCTTATACTGTTATTGTCAAGCATCAGCCTCAATATAATATTATTATCCACAATTTACCACTCAAGAATCAATTGAGCTGCTATGCTACAGACAATAGGGATTATCTTTTAGTGTGTACAGTTGACATGTATCAATCATGTCTTGTTCTTGATGATATTGTACCACTAGTAAAGTGGAAGCTAAAAGGTGACTAGCTTGCAAGCACTGTAAATTTCTACGGAGATAGATATATATAAAGTTATATATACATATACTCACCCGGCCACAAGAATGTTAAGCATGACCGTAGCTCCTACGGCTATGCCAGCCAACTCTCCAACCTTAATAATGGTTTAAAAACAAAGATCAGAATAATTAATTAAGAAAGAAGGGTTTTCATGGGGAGATTAGATTATATTAAATGAATAAATTGCTGAGATTACCGCGCGGGTATCAGTAGCAACGGCGGTGACAACGAAGAGGAGATTAAAAGTTATAAGGAATTCAAGGCCGAAAGCTTGGCCGAGGTTGACAGACGGAACTGTGACGCCGCCGGACATGATGGGGTGAAAGACCGCCTTGAGACAGAAGGAAGCGCAGATGGATGCGGAGACTTGGGCTAAAATATAGGCGGGGACCTGAGCCCATGGGAAGTGACGAAACGCCGCAAAGGCAATGGTGAGGGAAGGGTTGAGATGAGCTCCAGAAATATGACCGGTGGATAGAATCACAATCATAACTGCCAGTCCCGCACAGGCGGCGTTCCCAATTAAGGTCTCTACGCCGTTGTACTTTTGGTTCACAATGGGTCCGGCCGTCGCTGCAAATATCAGGATGAACGTCCCTACGAACTCTGCTCCAAGCTGCACTTAATTACAACCCTTGTAAATGATAAATATAAACAATCAACTTAAAAGTTACAAGTTGATCGAACCCCTAATCAAGCCCGTCTTAATTTTAGCGGGTCACAACTTAAGCTGGTTTATCATAATAGTATTTGAATCCATGAGCTATGTGCAAATTAAATTTAAACCATGTTCGGTAATATAGCCAATTTTGACTTGTTTAACTGGTTGACTTGTTAAACCAGCCAATATGAGTGTTTGCTTAAACAGCTTTTTGTAATAACTAGTTTATAATTTCAAAAGGTTAAAATTCAAAAAGCTGCTTAAAACAGTTTTTTAAAAAAATACATTTTACATATAATCTGTTATCAACTAACAATTAATTTACCAAACATCTTTCTACAATTTGTTAATTCTATTAGCTAGTTATTAAAGTCGCTAATAATTATTTACCAAATACAGACTGGTTTACCTAGCGCATATATTATGGAAATATGGTTCTAGCTAGCTAGGGAGCTACACAACCTGTGTAACTACAAAACAATTGTAATTGACACCTATATGGAGGAATCTTGAAAAAGCAAGCATGGTATTTATGAATCAAGAATAACTAGTCAAGTCTAATTTTGATCTTATTAGTTTATGAAGATGAAAGAAGGGCAAAGATGTATAGAAGAAGGCGGTGTATAGTATACCTTGCGGGTGAGCGAGACATCCGGCGCCGGCCAGTCGGTGAGACATGTGTGGGGTGTCCCCAACGTCGGAACGTCCAAAGGTAGGCACTTGTTGCACCGCGGCATTGACTTCCGGTCGTAAGACAGCGAGTCCACCCGGAACGACGTGAAAAGCGGTGTCGGCGTGCCCGGAGTGGCCGGCGCCGATGCTGCCGTCAGAGTCCCATCTTCGCAGTCCGGCATTTCTTAGCCTCTAGGTTCTAGCTAGCTACCTTCAATCAACTAAGTTTACTATAAACAAAAAGCAGAATCAAGAAAGTGATTTTTTTTTTTTGGGTTTTTTTTTTTTTTTTTAATGGGGATGGAGAAGCTAAGAGAGCTTGGTTTAACCAAAGTTACATGCTTTTCAAGTTTTTTATAATTTTCCGGCTAAGGAGCGATTAAATGGAAGCTTTGGGGCATAGACAGAAAGAAGATGAGACTGTAGTTTGATCTGAAAATGTTTATGTGCGAGGTAGGAGGTAGGAGGTCGGAGAAAGAGACAGTGGATGAAGATTCCGGCGAGGGATCACAAATGCGGCGGAGCAAAATGGTTAGAGATGGAATAGAAATGCATAGAGGATGAGAGTTGATAGGAATGGATAGAAGAGTATGTAAGCAGCGTCCATTATATAGGAAAGAAAGAAGAGAAGAGATACTGAGTGGAGGGGCCGGCGAAGAGACGGATGGAAGGAATAAAAAAAGTCAATGCTCTTTCTCTCATCTTTTTTTTTTTTCTTTTTTTTTAACTTAAAAAAAATATTTTGAAAACTTTTCTACTTTGCCTACTCACATAATTTTTATTTTTTACTGTATTTTTTTTTTTGTGTGATGACAATACATACCTCCAAGATCCAAGCAGTTTTACATTCCAATTATGTTGGTGTTTTGTGGTTCTAGCGGTTCAGTTAATAATTAAATTTGTGATCTTTTAGTACGAGAATTAGACTTCACTATTCCTTTCAAGACAATTATAATTATTTTTAATTGATAAAAAAATGAAATACTTTTTTATGTGAAATGATATCAACTGAACACCCCACTATATATTGCCACTACTTTGGTGACTTATTTGATAATTTTTTTTTTCTCAAAAATTCAAAGAGATGATTTAAATTTAATAATAAAGAACTTAGAACTATCACTAAACTTAATGACAAAATGTGGTCTAATATTCTAAAATAATTTTTTTTCTTTAAAGTGTTAAAATAGAGTAATTAATGTGCTGTCAGGCTTCCTTAATCTTTACTCTCATACTAATAATTGGAATAAAGTTAGTGGAAGGATCAGAGTGGGGACACAATTAATAAAGAAGTTCAGAAATTCAATTTTCATCCCACAAATGTATCATAAGAATTTGGAAAGTTAAGTGCATTATTGAGGGAAACAGTTCATACACGCTACAATGAAATTAATAATCAGGGGTTTGGGTTCAACCTTTGAAAAGAATGAAATTAATAATTAGAAAAAGGAAAAGAAAATAAAAAAGAGAAATTAAAATATAAGCATGACTCATATATATAAATAGTTATTATTAAGAGATCAGGGATCGAGTCTCATCAGCGGCAGTGTGAGAACAACCTCTTAAAGTGAGGGAGCTCTTTGTGCGTAGTAAGTAAATGTTTAATTTTGTAGTTCATATTTAGTTGAGTTATCATAATTTACATCATTCCTGATACTCTGTCGGGTCGGAGTGTGAGGATCCTTAGGGTTACGGTTCAATCTTTTGAAAAGGAATAGTTAGTATTAAGTGTTGTATCATTTGGCCATTTGGGCAGGAATTATATATAGTGAGACAATTATAATAATAGTGCGTGGAAAAGTTAATCGGCTATCATAATATATGTCGGAGAATGATGCTCTCAATTCCTTATTGAATTAACACACTGGGATAATAATTTTTTATAAAAATTATTGTACTCAATTTTTATATATTATATGATATTAAAAAGTGAGAATAAATATAATATTAAGGGTGAGTTAAAAAAAAATTAAAAAAAAATTGATTTTTTTTGTTTGTGTGTTTGTGTGACCCAAGAAAATAAAGTTAAACAAAAATATCAATTCTATTCAAAAGAAAATAAGTCAAGTTGACAAAAAATATCTTCCTAAATTTTTAACGAGAAGACATTGTATGAATCTCTCTTTGTGAGATGAAAAGGAGGGACAATCCCCAGACAAAAATTACAAAGACTCCCTAATCACCATGAGGGCATGGAACCCCAAAAGAGTTTTTCTCAAGGTACTCAAACAGATCCTTTGGGGGGGAGGGGGGGAGGGAGAACTGTCACACCAAATTCAGAAGAACAACAATTCGTAGCAAGCCAATCCGCAACCTGATTCTGTTTTATCCTTACCTATCGTCTCTCTCATCTCTTTCTCTTCTCCCTCGACTCTCTCTCTCCCTCTCTTACACTTGAGTCCCTAAACTATCCTTTCTCACCGCCTTACTCTTCATTAAAACCAACCAAGTTCAAGTATGTATTCTCTCTCTCTCTTTTGTTTTTCTTCTTTTCTTATCAATTTCATCTTCAAATCATGATTTTTTTTTTTGTTTGTTTGTATATACTAATTAAATTTTCTACATTTGATTTTTAAATTGATTTCTTTATAAAAGAAAGGAAAAATTAATTTCATTGAAGACATAAATCATATTCCTCTATTAACATAAACCAATTTTAGTTTCAAACACAAACACCAAAATTGATTTCGAACTCTGAAATCAATTTTGGTTTCAACGAAATTAAAATTGATTTCTGCTTCTTTGTTGGCAAAATTAATTTTCTTATTTTGGAGCGGAGAATAATGTTAAAATAACTAATATTTTATAAGAAATGACTTTATTATATTTTTTTGAAAAAAAAATGACTTTATTATATATTTCTATTCATTTTCAAGAAAATGAGCCAAACATTTAACCAAACACTAAAAAATAAAACATTCTCACAAAATTAGTCATTTCTCATAAATATTTTCAGGAAAACATTTTTTATGACTTAATATGAAAATTCTCACCATCAATGTGAATATCATGTCATTGTTGACATTCAGATTTGGTAGTGTTATTACGTCTATATCCTATGTGCTACGGAGTATTTTAGGTAGAATACGAGTTCCAATGAAATATAATACAACCTAAAATTTGTAGAAAATGTATTATTGATTATATTAGAATTCTTAATATAAGTTCAGGCGTAATGTAAAGTGAGCTAAAAAAAGCTCTACAATGATCAAGATATGTATTAAAGTTAACAAAACCAGCTCCTCCAACAAACTAACAAAGTGTTTGGTTGGAAGGAGAGAATTAATAATTAGGGGGAAATAAATTGTAATTTCGTAAGAAAATAATAAAGTGAGAATTCAAATTATATTGTTTGGTAGGTAAAAATAGAATGATTGTGAATTGAAATGAAAAAAGAGAATAAAGACTAAAATGCCCTTTATAATAATAATAACAATGGTAAAATAGTAATTCACCTTGAAATTACAACTCCATGGTTGGAGGAAATTGCAATTCCTTCTAACCAAACCATGGAATTGTAATTCAATAGAGTTTGGTATGAATAAAATTACAATTTCATCCTACCAAACACCCCCTATAGGTGACGACCTCTATTTATACCATTGGAGCAAGGAGAACATGTTGGAATCTTCGTTGACAAGAATGAGGGTGTGTTTGGTTGGTGAGTTTTGTCCATAGGAATGGGTATGAAAATGATTGTTGTTGTTTGGTTGATAGGTTTTTAGAACACTACTATGGGTTTCGAATACCCCATCAATTGAAAAACCCATACCCAAATACAATAAGGGTTTCATTCCCTTATTCATTTTCAAGCACTACTATTAGTAACCATTCCCATTCCACCCTACAACCAAACATGTTAAATATTTTCACCAAAACCCATTACCATTACCACGTATTTGATACCCATTCCGATTCCGATTCCTATGTGCGAACCAAACACACCCTGATTTGGCGGTGCACTGTTAGTGGCCCAAGTCGATTGTAACATGTGTTAGGATCTTAAGTAACATTTGAAGTAATGGTAGCGGAAGTAACTTGTTTTATCGTTGTTTATAGTTTTGCACCCAATCTTAGTGATATGATTTTTGGGCTTCAAAAACCAGGATATACCTAGCTCTAGTTGGGTTCCAAATTAAAGTCCCATAGACTTGCTGTATAATTTCAACAATATTTTTTTATTTAACTAAAAAAAAATTAAATTCCAATCTCATGATTGTAAACCTTAAATTAATTGTTGAATTTTAGTAAATGATTGGTAGTGGCTTAATTGGTTGTTGAAACATGTTTGCTTGTGATCTTAAAATATTGTGAATAAAAAACTATTATTGGATCTGCCACTAAGTTAAGCAAGTTTATGTTATTATTGTGTATAGGAATAAAATGTCGTAAGCGTATGTAGAAACTAGAAACCCATGCATACTTCCATACTATTATATATATCTAGATCATCAGCATCAGCTAGACCTAACTGTAGGTATTGGATTTCAACTGTTTAGCTTGATTAGTTATTATCATCATGTATATAGTATTACCACTTTGAATAGAACATTATCTACAATAGCAACAATATTCTCATATAGTGATTTTAGGATACACCTTAACTAGTTAATTAATTAAAAAAAAATTTAATAGTTTATAATCGATCACTAGCTAGCAGCCACAACACTGTGAGAAATTTGATCTATTACTTGCAATTTATTTACTTCATCAAAAGTTTCAGAGCAAGGACATGAAAACTTTTGAGATTTGAGTATGTATAATCCTTAACAACATATTTGATTCAAGGAATGAATTTTGAAAGAATATGAATCATATTTCATAAGGAATGAAATTAGTAAAGAATAAAATAAGAATTCTATTCTATATATTGTTTAGTTTGTGAAATGAATAGATTTCAGATCGAATTGAAGATGTAAATAATCTATATATTAAATTATATATATTCATGATCATATGAGAATCATTTCTTAGGTGAGAACGTGCAAACTGAATGAATGCACTGCAACTACTCCAGCTTCGTCAAATGTCTCTGTCTGTCCTCTAGAGCGCCTTATTAAGTAGATGTGGTGCATTCGTGGAGTAGTTGCAGTGCATTTGTGCAGTAGTTTGCTCGTTCTCTGATACAACCATCTGCAATACTATTATTATTATTATTATTATTATTATTATTATTATTATTAGTGGTTTAATTAGTTTATAGTGGAATAATGGGTAGTTATAAGTAGTGGGATACAGGGGTAGTAGATAGTTTCTATTATCCTGTATATATATAGCTATCTGTGTATTTGGAGAATATGAATGAAGAATATAATTATGGATGTCTGGAGACATTTTGGGAGTTAGACTATCACTCGAAGTATAGTCAATGGGAGTTCGGCTGTCACTCGAAGCACAGCCATGGAGTTTGGCTCTTGACTCGAAGAAGAGCAACCCATACAACCTCAGGGTTGTATCAATTGGTGCTTTCGTTGAGAGTATCAACCTGGAAAAATTATTTTCAGGCTTGCGAAAAAAAAAGAAAAAAAAAAACCATAAACAGAGCAACACTTGTTGAGTCGTGGATTTGCATAGCAGCTTCAAGAAGATATCAAGTTCCATACAGTTTCCACACCAATACAGTATCACTCGTGCTCTCTTGCAAATCCCACAATTACATTGGAGTACCTAGCAAAGCATGTTTTGCTACAACTTCGGTCGATTCTTGCAGGGCAACATGAACATAAAATGGAGGAATTGAAGCTAGGTGGCCATAATTTACGTACATCACGTTGGGTACTGAAGCAGAGTTCTTCAAGATTTTGGAGCTGTTTTGATTAATTATCACCTTGAGCACAATGTGATTTTGATAGGCATGGCAATGATACAATCAACCATTGTGTACCATCACCTTGAGGACAAGCTGATTTTGACGGGCATGGAAATGATACAACCATCTGCAATACTATTATTATTATTATTATTATTATTATTATTATTATTATTATTATTATTATTATTATTATTGTTATTATTATTGTTATTAGTGGTTTAGTTTATAGTGGAATAATGGGTAGTTATAAGTAGTGGGATACAGGGGTAGTGGATAGTTTCTATTATCCTGTATATATATAGCTATATGTGTATTTGGAGAATATGAATGAAGAATATAGTTATGGATGTCTGGAGACATTTTGGGAGTTAGACTATCACTTGAAGTATAGTCAATGGGAGTTCGGCTGTCACTCGAAGCACAACCATGAAGTTTGGCTCTTGACTCGAAGAAGAGCAACCCATACAACCTCAGGGTTGTATCATTCTCACCTAAAACATAGTTCTCAAAAGGAACCGACCCTATTTGTGTGTGTATATATATCAAAAATAATTGAGGATAAATTAGGTATTAAAAATAGAATATTTTCAATAATGTTATTTCATATTCTTAACATATTTCATAAGCTAAACATGATTTTGGTATAGTGAATCAACTGCTACACACCCAAAGCCCTAAGGAAACAGTAGTACCATGTATATTGCTACGGAAGAATTTTATTTGTTTTTAGTAGGAAAATAATTTCGATCCCCTCCAATTTTTTACATTCTAATGTGACTTTTTTTTTTTCTTTTTCTAGTGTGACTTTTATTTATTGAGTGTTCATAAATTGAATGAACAAAGAAAATTTAGTTAATAATTAAATACAAAAAAATCTAATAAAATAATATATGAAAATTAGAGAAAAATATACTCCGTATTAGGAATCTGTAGTATTGCTTTTTTTTTTTTTTAGTAAGCGGAAGAAAACAAATTTCTTATTGGTCGAAAATGAATTTTGAATTTTAGTGGATTTTTATGTCCCATCACTCCCATGACATGACAAGCGCAAAAAAGAAATCCCAGTCCTGTCGCTTTCCCAGCCTCCCACCCACTTAATTTAATTCCATTTTTAATCTTCCATTTATTCTTTTTTTTTTTCCTTCTAATTTTTCACTTTCACTAATTTATTTCTCAATTAATCAAATATAAAACTTAATTTTGAAAATATTTCATTTTTTTTTTTAATTATAACTAGTGTTTTACCATACGATGCAAGAAAAAGGTTATGTTATAATGAATTATATTTGAATAAAAAAATTAGAAATTTAAAAAGATTTAATATACAATAATAATTGGACTTCCCATATATTTAATTGTGTACATATTTTCATTATTTACAAAATACTTAATTAAGGGAATTACATTTAAAAATTTAAAAAAGTTAAAAGTTAAATTTTGTTTGGGTTAGAATAGTTCTTGGTTATGTGAACGTATTTAGAAATATTCATAAATGAAATTTTCTTAATTGATCTTATTATGGACACTAATATATTAACATTTAGTTGCATGAAATCATATGTTAGTTGTCTCCACCAATCTCTAAGGTATGAGCAATAAGAAACGCTTGAGTTTGAGTTCAAACTTATAAATGAAAATAGTTTAATTAAATAGATAGATTCAATTCGGTATTGTAGTGTGTGTATTATAATTTCAATTTCCAACATTGTGAATTCTAATTAAGAAAATTATATTTAGTTATAAAAATGTAAATTTAAAATTTTGTATGCTGAGATATAGACCATCCATAATTTATTGTATTTTCATAGATGATTGTATAATGCATCATATTTGCACATAATATTTATGAAAACATATTTGGTAGATTTTTTAAAGTTAATTTCTTTAATTATAATTTAAATGGTTAGATTTATAATTAATTCAAAATGTAGTATCTATTAGAAGATTAAATGTAACAAATCTTCAAAAGTCAAGTATCAAATTTGGTTGATTTTAAAATGGAGAACTAAAAATTTGGTTGATTTTAAAATGGAGAATTAATTAAAAAGCACAACAATTATGAAAATAAAACTAAAATTAATCTTATATTGAAATGGAGTCCATCAAGAAAGTCCTGTTGGTTGAATTGGATGGCCACATCTCTACGTATCTTAATCTTTTTTTTTTTGAATGCCTACGTATCTTAATCTAATAACATAATTAATGAATTAAATTCAAACATAATTAGCAAGAATATATTAACTCTTTGATTTACGGAAAAACTCACAGTCACTATTTGAAAGTGCACTTCGGGTTAAGCCCACCTTGTGGCTCTAGTCATTAGCAAGCTTAAATTGCCTATAATTATGCACAAATGGGTCTTCGACTCTTCGGAGGAGATGCCATAAGAGTTAGGCTCGTTTCCAGCTTGAGTATTCGCTTCTCGATTTTTTTTAAAAAATTGTCTATAATTAATCGGCTCAAATTGATAAGGTCAATAGGTAGTTTTCATAAGGAATCAAATTTGAAGCATTGTAGTTACCAATTTAAATACTTGACCAATTTGGTTGAAGTTGTCACGAGATATATTAAGTATTTAACTCTAGTTTAGGAATAAGTGGATGTTATTATTATATTTAAATATAAATATTAATGAAGGAAAGTGGGTGGTAGACTGGTAGCCTTTTCACTTTTGGAGTGGAATAATGAAAGAAGGAAATGAATGATGAATGGTTACCAACCCAAAACTCACCTCCTCCACTAGTTAAGTACAACATTATTGCTTTTCTTTTCTTTTCAAAAAAGTAGTTTATAAAATTGTTAATAGTACATCCACTATTTCCTTTCCAGATTCTTAAGTCAAAGGCCTACTTAGAAAATGTTAATATTTGCCATTTGTCAGCTCAAGATTCGTGAAAATGACTACATTATTAGTACTAGCTAGTAACCCAGGAGAAAAGCGAATATAATGTAATCAAAAGTTTCATTCTTATAGAGAATATATAACTTTTAGTATTAGGATTTTGTATTCTAGATACACTAGAATTCATTATTTCTCTCCCTATTTCTATTCTAACTACGACTCTTTGTATCTTTATAAATACATCTTTTCAGTCTGTATGGACAGTTCAACTGGTTATAGAGTTGAAAGTTAAAATTAATAAATACATCTTTTCATCATGTACTTACCATCATCATTGATTGATCAATAATAATATCATTCCCAGAACTATTATTATATTCTCATAGCTGCCAACCCTACCGCCACCACCTCCGTCGCCGATGATACTATGCCACCACCAACCATCGGTGACTCAGTGTCCTCTTCTCATACTCTCACCTACCTCCGCCGCCGCCGCTGATGATACTGTGTCACCACCAACCACCGGTGACTCAGTATCATCTTCTCATACCCTCTTCGATATATCATGCATTCACTCTCCACCATCCATAAATACTCTACAGAAAGCTCATGACTTTGTATCCATAAAACTTACATCCTCTAACTATTTATTTTGGAAGACCTAGCTCGTTTCGTTTCTTCGAGGGAAAAATCTCAGTGGTTACGTAGATGACACATTCCCGTGTACAGCTTCTTTTGTTAAGACTTCGGATGGATCTTCCGTAGTAGCCAATCTTGAGGCTTAAAATTGGGTACGTAAGGGTGGATCTATTTAATCTATGCTCATCTCGTCTCTATCCGATGAGGTTATGAACGTTGTTGTGGGTCATACCACATCCCGGGCCTTGTGGTTAGCTATTGAACCTGCCTTTGGATCATCCTCTCGGTCACGTTCTTTGAGTCTCTTTAGTCCTGCAGTCTTTGCGCCAGGAAGACTCCACAACGAGTGAGTATCTTAAAAAATTAAGGTTTTAATTGGACTACTTGTCGAAGCTGGCCGACCAATTAGATTAGATGAATAGAATCTCTATCTGTTCAAGGGTCTCTGACCTGAGTACCGTGCCATGATTTCATCGTTGACTATCGAGGAACTTGTCACCTTGATCAACTCAATGATTATCTCACTGCACATCAATTTATCTAATGCGATGATGTCTATTTAACTGCTCCTCTAGCTTAGCCATTAGTACTTGTTGCACAACAAGGACCAACCACTGCCATGCACTACGCAACAACAAAACTTTACTCAGCATCGTCGATGTGGGCATGGCAATAAGGGAGGTTATGACCGTGGTTATGTTTCAAAGTGTCAAATCTGCAGTAATCTTGGTCATACTGCTCTACAGTGTTATCAAAGATACTCATGTGCTCCCATTCCTCAGGCAAATATGACCTATGCAGATGATCTAGCCATCACTTCATTATCTCTGAACTGGGTTCCTGACACCGGAGCTACACATCATGCCACTCCAGACTCCTCTTCCAAATAACTTCGAAATCAAAATAGTTATAATGATTAAGGTCAATCCTAATATAGTCTCCTAAATTGTCTTTAGACTCCTTCCTTGTATTGTCTTCTAACACCTCCGCTTGATTCTTGTTTCAGGTTAGTATTTCAGAGATTATATACATGTAAAATAAGACAATGAAATCATAAACTCCTCATATTTGTATGAATTGCGCAATATTAGGAAACTTGACAGATTTGCTAGCTAGTATGTTCTCAATATAATTTTTGAGCACTTTAACCACCTAACATTGATTTTCTTGACAAAATTGTAGCCATACATGACTTACCTTTTTAGTGCCTCCAAAATCATCTTAATTGAATCGTTATAGATAAATTTATGCTCAAAAGACCACATTACAATCAAAATTGTGGGAATAAATATTTTGTTTTAGTTGTCATTCCTCTTTTATATATAAAAATCACATTAAATAGGAAATCTTCATGATTTCCCCTACTTTAAGAATATAAAGGAGATTCTATGATACTTTCTATATGATGAATCTCTATGATTTGACAATTTTTAATATTTTCAAAATCAATATATGATTTTTTTAGGTGCGTGGTTGAAAAAAAAAATCAATATATGATTTAAAGATTATTTTTAATCCAAAAAAAACGTAGCTATGATACAATGACACTTTATTATAACTAACGATAATTTAATTAAGTTGAATTAATTATTTCAGTGTTATTATAAGAAACAAGATTAATTATCTCACCTTATTTCTCTTGGAGCAATTATTCTCTCTACAAATAGCTCACTCTTAGGAATGATATTTTTAAAAATAATAAGCCAAAACAAATAATTGAATAGATTTATTTTTAAAAATATTATTTCATTCACCACTTATTTTATGAATATGAACCTCATATGTTGTTACTTTTTTAATGTGTAAATTATCATAATTAATGTACATATAAAAATTTTAGTTATAAAAATTTCTTAAATTAATTTGACTTACATCTATACACAAATATACTAACTAGGTCTACGAAATGGCATTGAAAACTTTACTAATTTGGTTTAGGCAATTATTGTATTGCTTGCATAAATATATAAGGTTATAGTACCCATTTTTTTTTTTTTTTTGAAAAGAAAAGATCAACTTTTATTAAAGCAATGAGCAATACAAGTAGGAATGGAAAATAACTAGCAACCAGGACCAGTCTGAGAACGAGTAGCTCTAGCTAAGGCATGAGCCAACTTATTCACTGATCTAGAAACAAATAGACAGGACACTACTTCAAAGTGTCGATTTAGAGCCCGACACTCTCGCAAAACACATCTAGTATATGAAAGATCCTGAGCAGCGCCCTTGAGCATCCGACAAACATTCTGGCAGTCAGATACTATAGCTATCCTCATATAACTTGGCTCATGACTGCCCAAGAGAGGGCTTCCTTTACCGTCATAGCTTCTGCCAAATGAATGTCATTTAAGCAACACAGCTTCCCATTCTTCGCTCCCAAGAAAAATATACCATTATAAGGTTACACTACCCATTTTATATTAATATAGTTCATGATTCACCTAAGGTTGCCTGAATCAATAGAAACGTCTAAAGTTATGTTAATTATATTAGAATCACATCTTATACTAATTGCCTTTGAACAATAAAATATGTTAATAGAGTTCATATATGTTATCTATTATCTATTATTAATATAATAATATTTATAACTACATTTTATTTTAATTGTGTCAATTTTAAATTTTCTAAACTAATCTCAATATAAAAATGAGCACAAAAAAACCTACAACTGCTTTGACTAAATGATTTATCAAAGCAGATTTTATTTTATAGTTTTTTTCATAACTAACCAAACCACAAAATATATTTCATATCATTTAATCAATTTAAATACTTATTACCACACATGACACATTATAAATCTTATAAATTAACACACATTATAAATATAATTACTAATTTACTCAGTTAAGAATAATCCTCAACATTTGATACCATTTACAAATTAGTATACATTATAAATCTTAATGATTTTTTTTTGAACAATAAAATAAATCTTAATGATTGATACCAAAGAAATTGCAAATTAAATAAAATTCACAAGTCACAAAATACAATTAGAGTTAGAAATAAATTTTACAAATCACAGTTCTAGTACTAGTTTAAACAATTAATTAGGATCGTGATTATATAGCATATTTATATATTGCATATTATAATATTAATTATATATACTCTCTTCATTTCATTTATGTGTCTAATTCAATTAAGAGTTAATACCACAAATAGTCATCTTCACAATGAGCTAATATTACATTTAGTCATTGACTTTCAATTCGACCAAGACATGTACCTTGACTATCATTTTTTATCAAAAATAATTCTCCAGTAAGATTTCTGTTAAATAGGTGTTAAATCTATGGATATTATCTTCAAATTAATTAATATAATTATGATTACATCTTTTAGAGAATTCTATTGTAACATAAGTTTTTTATATCGCAACATAATTAATTTCAAACATTAATACAAATTAAGTTAATAAATATAACAACAAAATAGACCTGAGAAATCACATAAATGAACAAATTAAAGAAAAACCTATTATTAATGTACATAATCAGTACTTTTTTTTTTTTTTTTGTTTGAAGGAATACGTAATTAGTACTTGATTAATTATAAATCGATTGAAAAAATAATTACTGGAGTATAAAATGTTAAATGGGGTTTTCCTTATAAAAAAAAAATAATAATAATCAAGTACTAATTACGTATCCCTTCAAAAAAAAAGTACTAATTACGTAAATTAAGAATAAAGAATGAATTTTTCTTTAATTTGTTCATTTATGTGATTTGTCACGTCCATTTTGTTTTTATATTTATTAACTTAATTTTTATTAATGTTTGAAAGTAATTATGTTGCTATATTTAAAAAATTATGTTACCATAAAATTCTCTAAAAGAAGAAATCATAATTATATTAATTAATTTGACGGTAATACTCCAAGATTTAACACTTATTTAATAGAAATCTTAACAGAGGACTATTTGTGGTTAAAACTGATAGTCAAGGTACGTGTTTTGGCCAAATTGAAAGTCGAAGACCAAAAAGAGTACTAGTCTAATAGTTAGAGGACTATTTGTGGTATTAACTCTTTAATTAACAATATTTGACTAAAGTTATTTTGAATTCAATTATTTATAATATTAAGTTTAGTATTAGTATATAAAATTCTATATTTAGAAACTATATTGAAAGTATTTTTAAGCATAAAAAAAAGTAATTTAAAAATAATTAAAATAGTAAAGAAAATACAAAAATGATTTGAATAATGGGATATATAGAGTAATAATATATTGACACATCATACTAAATAGTAACAACTAAGTTGCATTATAAGTACACTATAAATTAAAATAAAATAATCTAAATAAATTATATAGTAAGATAATGATGATAATAAAATTAAATCTAATAAAAACTAGTTAAAACTATCAATAATCATATAAAAACAGGAAGAAAAAAATAGAGTAATTCCTTTATGATGTAACTTGACAACAAAACATATGGGTCAAACCATCAAGTAGCTAGCACTTAGCTGCCACCACAACAAAAATCAAGATAGAATAATCCAGAAAAGTATATAAATACAGCTAATAATGATTGCTAATAAAAAAGCCAAATTCAATATTCCGTGAACTATGGATTAGACCCTTTGAGTATTTGACGACCAAACTCTGCACCGTTCATACTTATTCAATTTGAACTCATTGGCATGCACAATTTTGTTGAATGAAACTCTGCAGGATTATGTGATCCACACATTTGTTATCTCTCATTCCAAACTTCTTTTACTAGAGATTATTGGCTCAAAACATTGTATTCAAACACCCCATATTCTTTTTGCATATAGCATTTCATATCGCCATGTGGGCAGCTGCCCCCTTCCCCCCACCCCCATCCCTTATATATATATATTGTATGTATAGGCCCCTTATATATACAGACTAAGGCTCTGTTTGGCAGAGCTTATTTAGGAGCTTATAGCTTATTTTAAACTACTAATAAGCTATAAGTTTTGTTTGGTAATGTTCCCAAAATAAGTTCCTAGCTTAAAATAAGAGCTTATTTTGAAACACTACCTTAGCTACCTTTTCAAAATAAGCTACTAGCTTCCTAACTTTTTTTTTTTCATGTTTATTCTTATTATTTTAAAGAAATGACATATTCTACCCTTCTCAATTAAAACCCTTTTATCTTCTCAACAACTTTCACCGCACGACAATCCCTCCATCTTCATTCGCACTCCGCTCCCTTCATCTTCATTTGTCTTCATTCTCACTCCATCGTCCATCAGCCATCGTAATCCGCAGCATCAACCATCGCACCCCACAGTCCCCAATAGTCCGCAGGTATGTCGTTTATATTATTTTGTTGTATTACTTGTATATATTCTGAGGTTATTCCCTTATTGACTGCGAATAACAATTTATAGATGAGTTGTTGTTCATATAACAGTATGAGATGCTAGATCATGATTATGCTAATAGTTTTATTTCAAAATGTTAAATTTTTTAAAGACAAAATGTCAAATTTTAATATGTAAACAAACTACTTTAAATTTTTTGAAGATGTCTTTTTTAGTCTTTTTACATTTATCAGCTTATCAAAAAGCTAATTTTACCAAACACTTTCAATCATAACAGCTAACTTAACAGCTCTTCGGTTTTCAGCTCCTAGCTTATAGCCTTTCAACTTTCAGCTCCTTTTCAGCTTTCAGCTCTTAGCTTATAGCTTTTCAGCTAGGTTTGCCAAACAGTGCCTAAACGTGTATAAATACTAAATGTGCATAGATGGTTAGGTCTATGGTAATGTGTGAAGTGTCATGGGTTTGAATCTTGAAGGCATTGATTGTCTAAATTTTATTTTTTGGCCTTTTTGAATATTAATAATGAGATTATAATTGTGATTTATGAGATTAAATTAATTTCTAATTCTAATTGGATTCTTTATATATAACATTGGGGTTTTCTTTTAAATATTAATAGTAATATAATTTATATTTGAACTATGTTTTTGTTTTGAATATTTTTATCGCGTTTGAATGTATTTTTTTTTATCCTAGTCAACAATATTTATGGCTCAGCCTTTAAGTATTTCATTTTATTTTTCTTTCGCCCTCACTGACGAAAATTTCCGGATCCGTCCCTGATCGCCATCATTGTGAAATTAAACTTGACCTAAAACTATTTTCACTGTTATGAGACTAAATCTTATCCATAGCTCTTTAACATGGTGAATCATTGCAGTTGCATTAGTAGCTAGTCGGCTTACTAATTGTTTCAAATTGTTAACTAACACCCTATATTACTTAAAGAGGTAGTATTATTTTAATTTTACTATTTTTTTAACTTAATTTTTACTCACTAATATGATATTGTGAGATGTGTTGATCTCGATTCATTAAAGAAAAAAAGTATTGTTACAATTGTTTTTTCATTTTCCTTTCTTCATAAGATTGGAATATGTAACGATAATAATATTTACGGCTTGTTATTGGCTAAAGTCACAAGATGTGCTTCATTTCAAACAAATTTTATAATAATGGTTATGAATTTTTTCATAAATCAAAAGAGTAAAGCAAACATCTTTGTATTCTTTTTTTTTTGAATGCAAACATCTTTGTATTCTTAATTCTTAATCATATGATGTTCCATGGGGACAACGTCATATGCCCCGTTCAATGTGCGGATGGTAGTGGTGAGTGGGGCTCGACAATAAGGAAGTTAATATATACAAGAAAAATAAATTAATTACAAGACGAATTGGCTTTAAATCACACGCTGATAAATGAATTACGTACGTTAATCAATAACACTGACCATTAAAAATGGATGATTTAATAGCAAATGCTGATTGATTTGGTCTCACTGGTAGCAGTCACGTCGTACAATACATTACATATATTCATGAGCGGTTGAAAAAAATGTGAAAATAAATAACTTTTTTTTTTTTTTGAAAATGTGAAAATAAATAACTAGATAAACATAAATAGTTTTTTTTTTTTTTTTTTTGCTTGGACTCAAGTGGTGACAATGATACATGTAGGGTTTTGTGACCATTCCAATAACAAATTTAGTTATTTAGATCACTCCCAGTGATGGGATGGGTATAGATAGTGTAGTTTCATTAGGAAGTGAACTAGTAATAGAAAAAGAAGATTTTGTAGTCAGAATAATACAAAATATATATGATGTGCGTTTATTTTAGTCTTTATGGACATTAAGGTTTAAGTTTATGGACATATAGAACAAATATATAAGTATAGTACATGATGATTGTTACAGTATTTAATATAATGCAGTAGTTGACACTTAATATAAAAATGACGTTGTTTTGGACCAGAGTCCACCATGCAAGGTGGAACTTGGCCCACAATATAATATGAGGCAATTTATATCCTACACCACGGCGCGCGTTGCACTATGCGCCCAGATGCAAAACGACGTCGTTTTAATTATTATTATTATTTTTTTTTTGAAATTTCCCGCCCCAGTGAATGGCAGTAGTTTTTTCTTAAAAAAAAAATCCGCTGTTCAAGAATGTACATAATGTTATACTAGAATACACATAATGTTATACATGAATGTACATAATTATATAACAAAATATACATACTCTTTTTAAAAGATAATACACATAATCTAACATAATACATAATAAACATAAACTTTTAACATAATACACATCAACTCTTAACATAATACACACAAATTTTCCGATTCAGATGTACATAATTGTATAAAAAGAATGTACATAATTATATAAAAAATACACATAACTGTATGAACCAATACACATAACGTTGTGAACAAATACACATAACGTTGTGAACAAATACACATAATCTCAGCAACTTTCTACCGCGTCTCCCAACACTACCCCAAAACGATGTCGTTTTGGGAGGCGCGCGGCGCATAGTGCTATGTGCGCCGTGGTGTAGGATATAACGATTGATAATATGACGTATAAATATCTTGAAAAAGGCTTTGCATGGGGTTCAAAACTTGATCTTTTTTCAAAAGTAATATAATAGACACTTTATCATCATTATTCCAAATTTTCTTAGCAATTCTTTCGTTCTATCAATTAGTTGTGTTAGCTAATCGTTGATTGCATAAGTCTTAAAATCAACACTCAAAGTTAGTTGTCTCATGGCTATCAAGGGTTTCATTCATTACGGGTTCTAAATCTCGTTTAACATTAACTTCTGAATATATCTTTATTAGTAGTTTTAGCATATTATTGGTATCCTACTCAATCAAATTATAGGAACCTCAATCTTATATACTTTCTTCTTCTTTCTTCTTCTTCTTCTTCTTCTTCTTCTTCTTCTTCTTCTTCTTCTTCTTCTTTTTTTTAAATAGAACAAATTCAACTTTTAGTCATCAATTATTGTTACATTGTCACATTTAGTCTTACTTTTTAAATTTCATCACATTACAACCTTGACTTTTATTTATTTTTCACAATTAGTCATTTGTTTAATTAAATTCTATCACTCCTCTATTTAATTAAAAAACAAAACAAGATTAATTAACCACATGTAATTCTTCATTCAATTAAAAAGAAATTACATTTTGAGACAAGACGCTTGAAGGTAAAATTACATATTAACCCTTTTTATCAATTGGTAAAATGATAGAAATTTAGACAGATGACTAATTGTGGGAAACAAATAAAAGTCAATGAAGTAATAAAATAAAATTAAAACAGTAAAACTAAATGTGGCGATATCATAAAAGTCAATTCAAGCGGTAAAAGTGAAATTTTTTCTTTTTTTTTTTTTTATGCACAAAATAATCATTTAAATCTTGATTGATTAGTCTGAGACCATCTTATGTGAGATAGAACTGAAAATGTAATACATTTTTTAATGACTGAACAAATATTAATTACATTTTTATGCGAAAGCATTACATGTTTTACTACTCCGTAATACTTTTCAATAAAACTATTGATGAGGTAATACAATGAATATACTTGTGACTTTATCGAGAAGCCAACCGAATCTAATTAAGCAACTACTACTTCCTACAACTCACATCATAGGTAGGCATATTAATGACATTACTTAGGCAAAGGATGACTATACTCAAACCGAACTTGAGCTTTAATTAAGACTAGGAAGCCCGGTCACCAAGAATGGAAAAGGATGACAAACAATCACTCTTGTCATCACTATTATGGATATATATGATCCCCAAGATCAACATTCAACATGTGTCATGACTATCTTGAGTCATGAGTATTGAACCCATCACTCCATCAGGTGAAAACTTGGCGTGTGTTTTCTGCTCCAACAATATATAGAGACTTCCTTTAGCCAATAGTAGAGGGATTCAAATTTTTCGACTTAGCACTACACTTTCCAATCATTATAAAGTCTACGTTACCAACCTCCTTAGCTTTATAGTACACTTGAATTATACTAAGAACTCTTATATTATAAATAGAATACTCTTTACTCTACTACTTTGTATACCTTAATTAGTTGTATACTCTTATCCCTGTATACATATCATATAGTCATGTACTTATTAATGCTATCAAATGTATAGCAATACGTTACTTTTTTTTTTTTTTTTTTTTTTTTTTTGAATAATACTTGTTAATCTATAAAAAAATACTTTTTCACTAAAAAAATATGTAGTCTTATTTGAGATCATCATCAACTTTATATTAAAACTTATGAAGTTTATTTAAGTTATTATTTAGGAAATAAAATATGTCAAAAATATGTAACACTGATACATTGGATCAGTATACAAGTGTCAAGTGGAATATCATATCATAGGAGAGTTGGATGGAACATGTACATGCGGAGGAACAGGACCACGACTATATCGATCTACTTCCTGTTTTCTCAGTTAAGACAACATTTTCACTCTCCTATACTAACTACCAATTCAAGGACAGATCGATCGTACTATATTATGTTGTTTTCCATGCATGCATGCACGTACTCACTCGTGCAGATCAGATCAGAACAATCGAGGTTCAACTTAATTTGATTGATTATTGTTGATATAACATATATAGATTCTGGTGGAATATATAATACATAAATGGCGAAGGAGTATAGTGGATCCCCAAAGCTTCACCAGCTGGAAACAAAACGGCGACGGCTGACGTGGATTTTGGCGGTGAGTGGGTTGTGTATAATATCCTATGTTATTGGAGCATGGCAGACGACAACATATATCCCTGCTAACCAATCAGATTTCTACAACCGAATCGGGTGTGATAAGAAAGTGGGATCACCGTCGACAACGTCGTCGTCGTCGTCGTCGTCCGGTAAGTCCATCTCCTCGTCGCCGGCTCTGGACTTTGAGAGCCATCATCGGTTAACGGTGAACGATTCCGGTGATCAGCCGGTGAGCTTTCCTCCGTGTGACATGGCTTACAGCGAGTACGCTCCGTGCCAGGACAGGCAAAGGGGGAGGAAATTTGACCGGGAAATGATGAAATACCGGGAGCGGCACTGCCCCACCAAGGAGGAGCTCCTCCGCTGCCTCATCCCGGCGCCGCCCAACTACAAGATCCCCTTCAAATGGCCCCAGAGCAGAGATTTCGCTTGGTTTGCCAATATTCCCCACAAAGAGCTTAGCGTTGAGAAGGCGGTTCAGAATTGGGTTCAGGTGGTGGGTGACCGCCTCAGATTTCCCGGCGGTGGCACCGGCTTTCCACATGGCGCTGACGCCTACATTGATGACATGACCGAGCTCATTCCCCTCACCACTGGATCCGTCCGAACTGCTCTTGATACAGGCTGCGGAGTAAGTACATATTGCTTTGTATATATATATTGGATGACAAGAAAAACTGCAACCATTTCAAAATGATGTGTACAAATTTAGCGGTAAAAGATCATAAAGAGATAAATTAGTTTAGTGTGTCATAAACTATAATTAAACTTAAAATTCTGTGATTACTGAATCAGTTGTATTGATTTAACTGACGAAAGATCATAAAGAGATAAACTAGCCTAATTTGTCATGAACTACAGTTAAATTTAAAATTTCGTGATTACTAAATCAGCTGTCTAACCAATTTAATTTGGGTTATATATCTGAGATTAATTGAAATTCACATATTTAAGGTTGCGAGTTGGGGTGCATACTTGTTGAAAAGGGAAATCATAGCCATGTCTTTTGCTCCGATGGACACACACGAAGCTCAGGTGTGGTTCGCATTGGAGAGAGGCGTTCCGGCGATGATTGGCGCCTTGGGCTCCCAGAGAATGCCCTACCCAGCAAGAGCTTTCGACATGGCTCATTGCTCCCGGTGCCTCATACCTTGGGCCGACTTTGGTAACATTTTAACATTCTGTCTGTCTCGACTAAAAGTCTAAGTCTAAAGATTATATTTATACCCAAATTGTATATGATGTAATGGTTGCAGATGGGCTGTATTTAGCAGAAGTTGATAGAGTTCTTAGTCCGGGGGGATATTGGATACTGTCGGGCCCTCCGGTCAGGTGGAAGCGACACTGGAGAGGGTGGGAGAGGACACAAGAAGACTTGAAGAAAGAACAAGATTCCATTGAGGAGCATGCCAGAAAATTATGCTGGAAAAAAGTGATGGAAAAGGGCGATTTAGCAGTGTGGCAAAAGCCCATCAACCACCTTCAGTGTGCCAAGGTCAAATCAATGTCTGATTCCTTGCCTTTCTGCAAACCGGACACTAATGCCGACGCAGCATGGTACATATATACTTTGTTAAGCATATAAAATAAGGGTCCAAATAATATTATGACCCTGGATCAAAAATATTTGTACATAATTTCATAACACAAGACAGCAAATTTAGTTCTTAATCTATGCAAAATGTATGACACCTCGTGATCCGATCCAAATGGTGTTTAAGGTACAAGGATATGGAGTTGTGTACCACCCCACTGCCGGTTGTGGGCAACGCGGATGAAGTGGCCGGCGGTGCATTAGAGAAGTGGCCGGACCGTGCGTTTGCAGTTCCTCCAAGGATCATCTCCGGGACAGTCCCCGGAATCACGCCGGAGAAATTCCAAGCTGATAATGAAGAATGGAAACGCAAGGTGTCACATTACAGCCGCATCGTAAGTCCCTTAGCGCAAGGGCAGTACCGCAACGTAATGGACATGAATGCTAACCTCGGCGGATTCGCAGCGGCATTGTTGAAGTACCAAGTTTGGGTAATGAATGTCGTCCCTGTCACCGTACAACCCGACACTCTGGGGATAATATACCAACGAGGACTCATCGGCACGTACCAGGATTGGTGCGAAGCATTCTCAACATATCCCAGAACATATGATCTCATCCATGCCGCCCGGGTTTTCAGCATATATCAAGACAGGTAATTAAACTGCTTCATAACAAATTAAATAATGTGTTCCATTTTAATAGTACATGAGATACTTGCTAATTAAGTTGATTAAACTGTTAGACTTAATACCAAGACTATGTGGTCTAATGGTATCCGGGTTAGACTTTCATTTGGAAGGTAATGAGTTTGAGCCTTGGTGAAGACGTTATTGGTTTTTTGTGTTTTGGTTCTTTGTGTTTCAGTAGGTTGAGACACATGTTATTCACATGTTATTCAACTCTATGTGAGAATAGCGAACAAGAAGGCCAATAGGCTACCCCCACTGAGAGTCCAACTTGGAACATGGTGATTATCAAACACCCAAACCAACTTAGCTACAGCTGCCTTTTTGGCCTATTAGCCTTGGGCTACCCCCACTGAGAGTCCAACTTGGAACATGGTGATTATCATGTCAACACCCAAACCAACTTAGCTACAGCTGCCCTTTTGGCCTATTAGCCTTCCTGGTTTGAGCCGAGAGCAAGTGAGCAACCTACCGTATTACCTCCTTGTGATTGTTGGATCTCAACACTGCATTATGCTTACTTCTTAGGGCCGGAGTCACCCATTCTGTGACTGTTGTAAGGCTTAACCGAGTTCCTTGGGTATCTGGTTGAATTGTCATATCCTACTTAAAACCAATTGGTGATAAGTAGGTGGACAAAATTAATCATTTAACCACATCCCTCCATGGTAATTCACAACGCCACGTCTCGAATTGAGTAGGGGCTGAACTCGGCGGATCTGACCAACACCCAACAGTGATTTTTTGCTAATTAGAGTTACAAAGTAGGATTGCCCATGCACATACTTAAATTGTGACTATAAATTTTTCTCATTACTCAAAAAAGATACAATATTAAACTGCATATTTTATATTTTATATGTTGGAGTACAGGTGTGACATAGTGTACATTTTGCTGGAGATGGATAGAATACTGAGGCCAGAAGGGACAGTAATAATGAGAGACGTGGTGGAGGTGTTGGTGAAGGTGAAGAGTATAACAGATGGGATGAGGTGGCGGAGTCGGATTATGGATCACGAAAGCGGGCCATTTAACCCGGAGAAGATTCTTGTTGCTGTAAAAAGTTACTGGACAGGCGGCAAGTCTAAAGGAGAGTAATAAACTTCAATTCATTTGCTTTCATCATTTGAAAGTTGAAACATATATAGTCATTTTTTGTGTATGTAAAAGAAAGAAGTTCTCCATTTTATCGATTGGTTGGTCTTAAATTTCAGGTGGCCTTTTAAAAATGAAAAATATTAAGGATATTTAGGGAGTAATATTCAAGTCATGGGATTAATGGATAGAAAGAAAAGAAATCCACTTAGCTTTATAAATTAACCAACTATAAAATTCAATAAAAAAATTATATTGTTAATTCATTTTAAATAGAATGAATAAATTATAATAAAAGTTGTAAGCTAAAGATTTGATAAAATTATATAATAAACCATCCGAATATTAATTAGTAACTAGACTAATTTATTACTAAAGATATCTAACTTAATCCGCTAGTTTTTATTTTTTTGGGGGATGAAAAATTTATAAACACTACCCAAATACCTAATAATGTATAATGGATAACCATGTTCATGTGTAAATAGTCCTTAAACTATATAAGGGTGACTTATGCTTTTTGAAACTATTTAATAAACAATTTTTTACGGAATATAAAAATTTAAACTTTCTTATGAGAAGCTAATTACAAATAATTTTAACTTATGAAAAGTTAACTTTGAAAATTAGTTTTTCAATTTACCCATATGATTTTGGCACTCCTACCAACCATGGTTGTCTTCATCACAAGAAAACAGGCACACAAAGATCAAATAGCTATGATGGTTGTCTTCGATTAACTTCAATTATTTCCACGATAATGTCACAAAAAATATACATAAAGTCGTTACTTGCTAAAAAGAAAAAATTTACACGATTTTTGTAATTTTAATAGATGAATTGCATGATTCTCTTTATTTTAATGTTTTAATAGATAAATCACACTTTTTTGTTCAGTAATAGGGACCTTTTTGACCTGGTAAATACCTATAATTCCTATAATTCAATCAACTAATTTTAACAATTATATAAGGTGTGTTGAGCTAGCATCAGAAATATTAATGATTTATACAGATAAAAAAATACTTAATCATTTTGAATATTATGCTTATAAATTTGATCAATTTGAATATTATTTTTATATGTTTGAGTCCAATATAATATGAATTCTGATTTATGATATAATAATGGACAAGCAATTTTCACCATGGACAAGCAATTTTCATCATACACAAGCAATTCAGAGCAATGCAATACATATATTCTCTCCATATTCCCTCTATATTTTCCTATTTCCTATATACTCGTTATTTTAAGGGTTGTGTTGGTCAGTTGTTGACTATCCAAAAGTCATAAAACCAACAGATTATGTACACGTACGTAATTAATTAATTGATAATATGTTATAATATGTATATAATTTATTAACTGAATTACATAATATGTTAAGTATATAATTTAAATATCATTTTAGACTAATGCCAGAATTGGGTGGATCGCAAAGTGTAATGATGTTCGGGTCAGGATCGAGTATCCCTTGAAAAATATCTCACCCTATTATAATGGCCTTAACCCTTTAGCTCCTCACACAGGGGGGGGGGGGGGGGGGGGACCTCAAATCATGTCCTCTACTTTGGCTCCTGTAGAGTCAACACCGCATTCACTGAGGCTCGATCTTATGACCCCCCAATATGAGAAAGTCATTACATGCGATTTGAGCACAAGGCGCTTGGCGGCAAGTATATATAATATGTTAATTATAATAGGTATACAGTTAGGCATGTCAATCTTAGCCTAAAATCAATGAGCTAGCTCGATAACTCAAAAAAAAAAAAAAAAAAAAAAAAAAAAAGACCAAGAAATTTTAGTTCGATAAAAATCCAATCCGATAACCTTGAAATCGACAAACCCAATGACCCAAACATGTTAACACGAAATTTAGTAGGCTAACCTGATAACTTGAGCCACTAAAGACTATCATTTGTTTCACAAGTGATATAGAACAAAATATATCACAAATTTATATTTATGTACATCTTTAGTAATTTAATTAACTTTGTATATAAAATTTTAATAAATTTATTACAAAATAAAATATTTTAATGAAAATAAATAATGGAAGATTAAAAAAAACATTAATTACATTATTATGGTATAGATATATTAATTATTTTTATTTGAAATTTTAAAATGAAGGTTTATATTGATTGAAATGTACAAAATTATAATTATTAGTATAAATGAACTAGTTTATTAAAATTGAACATTTAAAATATTAATTTAAAAGTACCAAAATTTTAACAATCGTTATGCTCTGGACCTGTGTCCAGCATGCATGCTGGACAGGGTAACAATGACGTTAGGCACTGTTATCTCTTTTTTTTTTTTTTTTTTTAATTAAGGCACTGTTATCTTCTTCTTCTTTTTTTTTTTTTTTTTTTTTTTTTTTTTTTTTTTTTTTTTTTTTTTAATTTCAAATTCGTTATGTGAGTATATGTTCATAATTTTATTACTATATGTTCATAATGTTCATAATTCAATAACTGTACATTCATACTTCCATAACTGTACATTCACAATTTCGTAACTGTACATTCATAATTCAATAATTGTAACTTCATAATTTTCGAAGCTCTATGTTCACAATTTTAGAGCTCTATGTTCATAATTTTATCACTATATGTTCATATTGTAAGTTCATAATGTCAGAACTCTGTGTTCATAATTCCATAACTATATATTCATAATTGCATAACTGTACATTCATAATTGAATAACTGTACATTCATAATTCAATAACTGTAAAATCATAATTTTATCACTATATGTTCACAATTGTAAGTTAATAATGTCAGAATTCTGTATTTATAATTTTATAACTTACATTCATAATGTCATAACTGTACATTCATAATGGCACAAACGAATAACGTCATTAACGGCGAGACAAAATCAAAAAAAAAAAAAAAATAACTGAAATGACGCGTTTTTCTTAAAAACGACGTCGTTTTGGACTCGTGTCCACAATAAATTATGGACACGGGTCCAGGACATAATTTGCCTAAGCCAAACAACCGAAGGTTTAAGACCGAATTTTTAACCCAACCAAAAATAAAAATTATTAGACCACTAAAGCTAGCCCAAAATCAAACGTGCTAGCCTAATTGATAACGATATATATAATTTATTAATTTAACTAAATGTACATCATATATTAACTATGTCATTTTGGACGACAATCTACAATGTAAAATAGGATCGGACGCAAAGTGCAACATCTACCTGATTGGGAAGGCTTAGTGTAAGCATGGAGTCCATGTACACTATATATAATGCTTCAACAGCGACCTAACACTTGAATACATTTGTCATTTCGATACCAATAACACATTTGAAATTTAGTTCTAGAAACCAAATCATTTTTCCGATGAAACATGCAACTGAATGCACACGAAAAGCGTCCAATATACACAATCTTTGTGTACAGAAACGATACAAATCCTAAACCAATAGCTGAAAAATAAAAGACTGGAACACGTCAACAAAATGGTAAGAAAGCGTATAGAAGAGAGGGACCAACAACAACAAAAGCATTACCGATGAGGATCAGTGCCCTGTCTGGCCATCCCCAATGGATTTCACCCGAAAAACCAAAAGGAGCTACTATAAAACCTAAAAAATGATATCAGCTACCACCATCAGATATTTCAAAAATCTCCGTTTCCTTTTATTTTACCCTTTCTTTTGTTGGCATGGGAGCCATACATGTAGCAGTATAAAAAGGATTCTTCAAGTAATAATAAAGAAGAGTTTCGACATACGGCTGAAGAAAATTGCTCTGGCCAAACGCATTTGCTGTCCCAAAACTATTTGCAGCAGCTGTAAAGGAACCGTGTTCATGAACGTGAACTAACGTGTTCACAAACGTTACCAAATATGTTTGTGAATGTTAGCGAACACTAATGAATGCTTAACAAACGAACATGAACATAATTTTTAAAAAATCTTAACAAACGAACACTCTAAAATTCTTAACAAACAAACACGAACAACGTCTTTTTGTTCATGTTCAGTTCGTTAAGAGCCCTACGCTTAGTGCAGTTCTAATAATGATAATTGACAAGAGAGATGGTGGTCCAATCTGTCCATTTGACACCATTTATAGAGATAGAGAACTAAACGTGAGACATAAATTTAACAAATATATTCGGAATAGAAATTTCATAATAGATTTTTTTGGCCAAATAGGTAATTTGTTTTGATCATAATGAATATTTTCACGTTAACTTTATTTACCTTTCATAGCCAAACACGGGACAAAAATCATAAAATAACGCTTGAAAGTTAATTTTTGAGTTTCCAAACCAACCTGATAGTGCTAATTGCCACGTAATGCGGTAATTAAATAAACACGAGACCAATTAAAGCAATTAAATAACTCTTATTGATCACAGTGAAGGCCCTAAGTACAATCTAAATGGTTGCTCTGAGTACCGACTGACTGCGGTCGGGATTCTCTAACAACAACCTATCGATCGTCCAAAAGTCCCTCACACTGTTGCTATCGCGGGTATTTATAGCCGCGGAGCTGGAGACACAAATCCGGTCGTCCGGCATGCCTCCCACGTAGCAACCACGTGTCGCCTTCCCGGGTGCCCTGCCTGTCAACGCGTGGAGCCGCCACGTGTATCTTCTCAGCTCCTTCGCTAAGGGCTACCGCTCGGTGGCCGACACTGCCAATCGGGTAACTCCCGGTCGGACCTCGACCGGGTTCTTCACAAGAAAACCGACCTGTAACCTGCAAAGACAAGGAGAAAAGGACAAAGGCACAGGGATCGGGGTAATATTATGTCGGTCGGGATATTCCCTACCAAGAGCCCCCCAGTCCGTGCCTTTTTGACCGTCCGGGAAAAAACGGGACGGGATGAAGAAGCCCAACGGTCCGCCGCCAAACCGACCGGCCAGCTGTCATTCCCTCCCTTGCCACGTGTCGACGACTGCCGGCCAACGCGACTGCAACGGTCGCCTCGGAATCAGCAGCGGTCGCGTCACGCAAGTGGACTGGTTTCCCGCCCAAACGCTCTCCTATAAATAGGCCCTTGAGGCCCTCATTTGAACTTTCCTCAATCTTCTGATTCGATCGGCATACTTAGAGAGTCCCGAGCGAAGCACCTCAGCAGATCAGTCGAGCAAAGGATCTTCAAGCTTCTCAAAGTCTCCTCGATCGGTAAGCTCTCTAATCTTCTACTTTTATACTTGCTTTATATTTTCATATAGCGGTTGGTAGGGCAAGACTAACCTCGACCCAAACGTCCTGAGCCCCATACTAATTCCGACCGACCTTTAGGTAGAAAGAATGTCGGACTCGGACAGCGAGAATGTGTCGGTCGCAGATTATGATGACGAGGTCGAGCAAATCAGCGAGGACGTGGACATAATGTCCTACTCGCCGGAGGTCGTTCAACGACCACAACAAACTCCCGAGCGAGCCCCCGAGCAACAACGGTCATCGAGCTCGTCTGGGACGTCGAGATCGAGTTCCAGCGGATCGGGGAGCTCGAGCGGTGAGAGCGGGGAAACGTCCATGAGCGGACGAAATTCCCCGACCGCAGGCGTTCGGGAAACGCCTACGAGGGTAATTGGGGATTACCCTCAGGCCGAGCCCCAAGAGGGCGACCAAGAAGATGCTACGAAACCGGTCGAGGAAGACCTGGCCGAGCCAGCGGGGACGGGTTCGAATTCCTCAACAGAGAAAGCGTAGAAGGTCAGATGAGCAAGCTGACCAAAGGAGAAGCGGCAAAAATCGCCGCAACACTTAGCGGTCGGGTTGAGTTCGACACCAGTCGCCAGCTCGGGAACATTATAGACCGTCACCGGGGAAAGTGGATCGGGATGCACTACGACTCCCTGATGGCCCCGATCACTTTCCCCTTCTAGGGCCTTCTCACCTGGGCTACTACCAGGTCGTGCCCGGACAAATCTGCCCGAACGCGCACCGGATGATCGCGTGCTTCCCTCAGATATGCGGTCGGCACAACGTGGCTTGTACCATGGAGCTGTTCAACTTCATGTACCAGGTGAAGGTTTTGGCAGCCATGTACGGGGGCGGGTTTCTGATGACCCAATCCCGAGCAGATATGTGCTCGATCGAGGGCCTACCCGGGAACAACCGGGGGTGGAAGAACCGGATTTTCTCGGTCAAGTACGACCCATGGATCCTTCCGGTTGAAAGAGTTTGGAGCC
Organism: Ipomoea nil; assembly: GCF_001879475.1. Classification (NCBI taxonomy): domain Eukaryota; kingdom Viridiplantae; phylum Streptophyta; class Magnoliopsida; order Solanales; family Convolvulaceae; genus Ipomoea; species Ipomoea nil. The sequence goes on along the minus strand of NW_017619497.1, from coordinate 4,698,159 downwards.
AGCGTTTCCGGAAGCAAGTCATTCCGGTCGAGACGAAGGCCCTTAAGGACGCGGTCGCCAAGATCTCAAGCGAGATCTACGAGTACAGGATCTTCAAGTCGGCCGAGAGCTATGAGGCGGCCCAACTACCCGAGCCGGTCTATGATCTGACTGAGAAGTATAAGCCCAAGCCGACGGGCATAACAGTCGCAAGGGTGCCCGCTCGGGGCAAACGGAAGGGAAAAGGTCTAACACTAATCAGTTCTCCCCGACCTTAACACCCCGAACGACCCTAATTCCCGATCTAACTGCCTTCTTTTATTTGTTTGCAGAGATGGCCGGCTTTGGTGATGATGACGCCCCTTTACCCCCGGTGGCCAAGATCGTGCTCGGCAAGAAGAAACCAAAGACCAAGCCAACCGGGGAGAAGGAGATCCCGATCGCCCGACCGATGGGCGCCTCGACCGTCACTACGCTGGAAGGCTACGTAGTCGACGCGTCTGATGTTCTGGTTGCCCGGGTGGCCGTCGCCAAGGGCAAAGAGAAGGTGCCCAAAAAAAGGGCAACTGATAGTGGCGCACTGAAGCGCCGGCGGGAGCAGCGCAACCCGAGCCCCTCGACCGGGGGAAGCAATGACAGCTCATCCATACTTGCCCGGATCGGCAACGCCGGGCCAGCCAAGGAAGACCTGGGCAAGCTGACCCCGACCCAGGTGGCCGAGAAGATCGGCTACGACTTGGCCGAGGTAAACGTTTCCTTTCTTTAACCTTTTTATGCAAGTAGCCCCGTTCGGGCTAACCCTGATCGTTTTCGTACTTGCAGATCTCCCGAGCGACCCAACTTCTACAACGACGGGCTCTGCAAGCCAATGAGGCTGTCGCCCTGAAGAAGGTCGCCGACCGGCGACTACAAGAAGTCAAGGACCTCCAGGCAGAGCTGACGAAAGCCCAGAGGCCCTGAAGAAGAGCCGGGAGGACCGGGAGCTGTCCGAGAAGGTCGCGCAACAGGCGATCGGGGAGGTCGCCGAGTTGAAGACGGCGGCCCAACAGGCGACCGGGGAGATCGCGGAACTGAAGGCCCGGTTGAACAACCAGGACGAGCTAGCCCGGTTCCTCTTTCGGGACAACGAATCGGACACGCAGTTCCTCAAGGCGGTCCGGGGTACAACGGTCGGGGATGAGCTAATTTGGTCATTCGGGCGGTGGGCGTTTAAGACCAGTCAGAGGAAGGTGCGTGAAAATACGCAAAAGATTATGGAACAGGCGCTCGAAGGAGAAGACCTTCAACTGGTCCTGACCACACTTCCTCCGGACCTTCCCGACCCCGGGCCAGCGCCGTTCGACCCGAAGCCGAGGACGGCCGAACCGAGCGGGTCTGCTGCAGCCACCCCGAGCGAAGCGGAGCCTTCGAAGAAGCAGACTTGACTTCTTCGCTTTGTAATGAACTTAATCGGGAGCCCGGTCCCGAGTTGTACCGGGCACGTTTTATACTTAATAAAATTTACTTTTTGTTCAACTTGAACCGCTCGTTTCCCTTGCTCTTTCACTTTCAATTACACACATGCCGAACATCCAATGCTCGACCTTGCGGCCTCATGGCCTGGTCGTACATCATTCGACTCGTTCAACACCCGACCTCGTGGCCTTATGGCCTGGTCGTGTATCTTTTAATCGGTCTAATGCCTGACCTCGCGGCCTCATGGCCTGATCGTGCATCTTTCGACCGGAACTTCGACGTTCTGCTGGCCTACCCGATCAGGTTTACCCGATCTCCTGGCCTTATCGATTTTTGAAAACTATTAAGCCTCTTCGGTCGGGGTGTTCCCGAGCGACGGACCTATAGCACTTCCTTCATCCTAGCCCCCACACTATTGTGCGCTCGAGGCACGAGTGAGTGCAATAGTGGAAAGAAGTTGGACGGATCGGGGAATTATGCTGGAGCTCTGGCTTTCCCGATCGGTGGCGTGACCCAGATGTCCGCCGAAGAGGAGCGCATTTGACCGGTCGAGGGATTCGCCCGGTCGAGATAGCGTGGTGATGACTTAACCTGCATTTAATGAAGGTAAGGAAAAAACTGATCGGCCGCCGTGTGCAAATGGTCGAGCAATCACCGATCGTATATACATTGAACTTTCCCGCTCGCAGGCGGTTAAGAAAATATTTACAATTTACAAATAAATGACGAACGAGGCCAACTCTCAGGCCGAGCCCCCACTTCGTCGAAAATTACAAAATTAGGCTAATGCCTAAACATAACGAGGTGCTCGGAATTCCAAGTCCCCTCGATTACCCGACCGGTTGTTGTCTCTAGTCGGTATGTTCTCGGCCGCACTACAGCGCTGATGATGTACGACCCTTCCCAATTCTGAGCTAGCTTCCCGCCTTCCAAAGGTTGGCTGGCCTCCCGTCGACGTAGAACGTAATCTCCCACTTGAAAATACCGAGGGTTGACCCGAACGTCCTTTGAACTCTTGACTCTCTTTTGATATTCGGCCATACGCCGAGCGGCTAGCTCTCTTTTTTCCTCGACCCCATCGAGATCCACGACCATCGAGTGTTCATTCTCTTCTGCATTGTAAGTTCGCTCTCGGTCGGTCGGGATCCATGCCTCGACCAGGAGTCGGGCTTCTGCTCCGTAGACAAGGGCGAAAGGAGTCTCCAAAGTCGCTTCTCTCGGGGTCGTCCGATAAGTCCACAAAACATATGGCAACTCATCGGCCTAACTACGACCAGCCGAGTGTAGCTTCTTTTTCAGACCCTCTAGAATTGTCCGATTGGCGTTCTCCACTTATCCATTTCCCTGCGGGTAAGCCACCGACGACCGGATGTGGGTCGTCCCGATCGTGGCCAAGAAATTCTGGAAATACTGGATTATGAATTGGCGGCCGTTGTCGCTGATGAGATGCACGGGCACACCAAAGCGGGAAATCACATTGCGCCATAAGAACCGAGCACACTGCTGAGAGGTGATCGTGGCTAACGGCTCGGCTTCAATCCACTTGGAGAAGTAATCAATGGCAACAATAACAAACTTTCTCCGACCGGAGAGCTGAGGGAAGGGTCCCAAGATATCCACCCCCCACCTTGCGAAGGGAATTGCAGTCGTGACCGGTTGGTAGAAGGTGGCCGGTCATCCAGGCATCCGGGCAAACAATTGGCACGTCTCACATTCCCGAGCGAGCTTTTCACAGTCCAGCTGGAGGGACGGCCAATAGTACCCGATCAGCATGATTCGACGAGCTAAGGATCGGCCTCCTTGATGTGACGAACAAATACCCGAGTGCAATTCCTTCGTGACAAGATCGGCCTCAAATGCGGTCAAGCAGCGCATAAGAGGGCCTCCATACGATCGCCTATAGAGACGACCATCCAAGACTTGGAACCTTGGGGCTCTAAGATTGGCCTTCTGAACACGCTGGGGGTCGTCTGGGAGTCGACCGTGCTCAAGGAACTCCTTCAGATCGGTGATCCAATCGTCTTCTGCCGGTTGGATAGGATTAACCGACAATCGGTGGATACTGTGTCTCGGGATCACCAAAATCCGAGCGATCTTCGACATATGTTTCGGGGCGTCTTGGGCCAATTTAGACAAGATGTCCGCATCGGCATTATCCAATCGGGGTATGTGTCGGACGGTATACCCCTGGAACTGGGCAAGCTTTTCCTTGGCTAGGTCTCGGTATAGCTGTAGTCGTTCTCCGGTCACTTCATAATCCCCGAGAACCTGCCCGACCACAAGCGCAGAATCCGTTTGAGCCCGAACGTATTCAGCCCCCAAATCCCGAGCACACTGTAAGCCATTGACAAAGGCTTCGTACTCGGCTTCATTGTTGGTCAGATGAAACTGATACATAAGGGTGAAATAGACTTTGAATCCTTCCGAGCTCGTGACTACCACTCCTCCTCCTATCCCTTTCTTGCTGCTCGACCCATCAGTAGCTAGGGACCACCACTCGGCCTCAGGGTCCGCGACCTCGGGGGGTCGGGTATCCCGAGCAGTGCACTCGACCAAGAAATCTGCAAGGGCTTGACCTTTAATGGATGGTCTTGGTCGGTATTCTATCGCGTACTGGGCCAGCATTAACGCCCACTTGACTAGGCGATCGGATGATGAAGCAGTTCGGAGGACTGGCCCGATCGGCTGATCGGTCAACACGCGAATTGCTCGACCCTGAAAGTAGGGAGCTAACTTCTTCGTGGCAATGTACAAGGCATAGACGACCTTCTCTAGCCGGGAGTACCGGAGCTCGGGACCATGTAGCGCGTGGCTTACATAGTACACTGGTCGCTGGACCCCTTCCGGATCGGTTCGACACAATACTGCGCTTACTGCTCGATCGAATACGGCGAGGTACACGTCTAGCTCTTCCCCGAGCTCTGGCTTCGACAACACGATTGGTGACATGAGATACTCCTTTAGCTCGTTGAAAGCCGCTCGGCACTCGTCATCCCAGACGAACCCATTGACTTTGCGCAATACCTTGAAGAAAGGTAAAGCGCGCTCGGCTAGTTTGGAGAGGAACCGGCTGAGAGCTGCCAACCGACCGGTCAATTGCTGGACTTCCCGAACGGTAGAAGGTGGTTGCATGTCCAGAATTGCCTTGACCTTGGCCGGGTTGGGCTCGATCCCCCTCTTGGTCATCATGTAGCCGAGTAACTTCCCGGTCTGAACCGCAAATGTGCACTTGGTTGGGTTCAGCCTCAACTGGTACTTCCTCATGATTTGGAAGCACTCTCGGAGATCTCGAGTGTGGTCGGATCGGTCCCGATTCTTGACCAGCATATCATCAATATACGCCTCCATCGTTCGGCCTAGCAGATCGGCGAAGAGCATATTGACCATCCTCTGATAGGTTGCTCCCGCGTTGCGGATGCCGAATGGCATCACTCGGTAGCAATACAGCCCGTCCGGGGTCACAAAAGCTGTTTTGTTCTCATCTTCATGGTGCATCATTATTTGGTGATATCCCTTGAATGCATCCATGAAGCTCATCAACTCGGCCCCCGGCCGTCTCGTTGACCATCTGGTGGATGCTCGGTAGCGGATACGGGTCGAGCGGACAGGCCTTATTGGGGTTGGTGAAGTCAATGCACATCCTCCAAGCCGGGGGCTTGGGAACAAGAACAATGTTAGCCACCCACTCGGGATAAATCACCGGTCGGATGTGCTTGATCGCCGCCATTTTCTTAACCTCTTCTTTGACAAACTCGCGGCGATCGGATGAAAGGTGCCGGGTCTTTTGCACGACCGGCTTAGCTACAGGATCGACGGCTAGCTTATGACAAATCACCGTCCGGTCGATCCCGGGCATGTCTTCGGGCCCCCAAGCGAAGATATCAAGAAACTCCCGGAGGATCGCTAAAATTTCTGCTCGGAGCTCGGGGGTGAGGGCCCGGCCAATCTTTATCTTCCTGTCCGGTCGGTCCTCGGACAGGGGAACTTCTTCTATTTCCTCGGAAGGCTCGGGTTGTTCCTTCTAGTCTTTGGATTCCTCCTTGGCGATCGTGTTCACCCGGGAAGACGGACCGGAGTCACGTCTATTGACCGCTCGGGTGTAACACTTCTGAGCGGATTGGACATCGCCACGGACCACACCGACCCCATTGGGGGTGGGGAATTTCATGCACAGGTGAGGCATTGAAATTATCCCACCAATCTTCATGATCGCGGGTCGGCCCAAGATGATGTTGTGGACGCAATGCAGGTCGACCACAACGAACTCCAACTCGGTCTTGATCGACTTCGGGGAGGTGCCGATCTCAACTGGGAGCGTGATTTTCCCTTCGGGGTAGATAAGAGCCCCGGTAAATCCCGACAATGGTACACTGACCGGAGTCAGCTCTCTTTTGTCGAGGCCAAGCTTCTCGAACACGTCCAGACAAAGGACGTTAACACTGCTCCCAGTGTCCACCATAACCCTTTGGACATCCGTCCCTTTCACGTCGATGGTGACCACGAGTGCCTCCATGCCGTGGTCACCGCTGCTAGGTTGATCCTCGAGGGTGAAGGTTATGGGTTCCATTTTCTGCCTCTTCCCGGTGTCTCGGGAATCCACTATGGCGACCGGGCAGTTGTCCCTCGGTCGGGAAGCGTCATCCAATCCACCAAAGATCACGTGGATGGTCGGCTTTCCTGCCGGTCGGTTGCTAGATGGGGGTCAGGGTCTCGTCGGTCGTCTCGGCGATCGTCCCTACGATCATCCCTTCGGTCCTGACCCGACCGATCGGAGCGTCCATCACGATCAGAGCGATCGGAACGATGATGAGAGCGCTGGTGATCCCTCCGATCGGTATTCTTTTTGGTTTCTTCTCTCTTCCCCACACACTTGTCCAACTTCCCAAGATTGAGCAGATCTTCCAACAGTTGGCGCAAGTGGGTACACTCCTCAGTGTCATGCCCGGCACATCGATGGTAAGCACAATGCTTACTCTTGTCAGGGCCGTCTTGATCGGGATGGGGGAGTTTGATGATATTGCAGGACTGGGCATACTACATGGCCTCCGCCGCGGATCGGTTCAAAGCCGTAAACTCTCCAAATTGAAGCATGTGCTCCATCTCAACTAAAAGCTTAAGCTGATAGTTTGATTGCACGTTAATGGCTATATGCTCACACGCCCCCTCACGTGTACGGTGGATTCCAACCAACACGTGGACCGGTAAACCGTTGTCGCTTACGAGTGGCGTTGAGATTTGAACCCATGACCTTTGGTCTGGCTCTGATACCAAATTGAAACATGTGCTCCATCTCAACTAAAAGCTTAAGCTGATAGTTTGATTGCACGTTAATGGCTATATGCTCACACTCCAGGCCTGGTGCGGGATCGGGGATGGTCGTCACCCGATCGATGTTCCGCCCGGCCGGCCGGTTTACGGGACGATGACCCGACCTCCTGCGAGCGTTTCACAGCGTTCGCCTCGCCGGCGTTGGCATAATCTGTGACCCTTCGAAGGGCCTCTTCATACGTGGCCGGGGGGTGGAGGATGAAATCCTGATACAAGTAACCCGACCGGAGAGAAATGTGGAGCATGTGGGTGGCGGTGGCGTCGTCCATTGGCTTGACTTCCCCGACCACCGCCTTCCACTTGACAAGGAAGTCGGTCAAGCTCTCCCCCCTCGAGCTGCTTGGCCTTTTCCAAATACATATAAGGCTTCCTCACCACCTTAGAGGTAATGAACTTCCTCACGAACTTGATCGCCAAGGCGTTAAAATCAGCAATTGAGCCTCGCTGCAAAGTTCGGAACTATTCCGCCGCCCGACCGTTGAGCGTGGAATAAAAAGCCCTGCACATTACGGCGTCTGATACACCCTTCAACATCATGTTGCTATAGAAATCGTTGACGTGGACCTCAGGGTCCGTTCGGCCATCATAGCTTTTCTCCCCGGAGACTTTCAAGTCAAGCGGGTATGGCTGAGCCATTACTTCCGCAGTGAAGGGCGTTCTCAACAAAGATGACTGGCCGTCCGGGGGTGTCACGGGGTGCTCGTTCCTGAACCGAGAGAACTCCGTCTGGAGGTTGTAGAGCAATCCTCGGGTCTCGTTGAGCTCGGCCGTCTTGGCGGCTTGGGCTGACTCCCAAAAGCGTCGTCGACGGTGAGATCTCGACCCGCTATGCCCGGATGAAGCCTCCTGCATCTGTACATCTTCCGGCTGCCGGCTCGGGTCTTGGGTCCCAAGCGTTGTCGTATCGCCGGTCGGAGACGGTCAAAAGCTACCGCTCGAGTAACTTCTTCAGGGTCCTCCGCTCGGGTCGGAACCTCCGGTGCTTGAGGAACCTGCCGTGGTACCTCCATCGCATCAGCACCCCCCGACCCCAACCGCGAATGAGCCGAGCGTCGAGCCCGGGAAGTGGGCTGATGCTGCGGCTCTGCCTGAGCAGTCGGGTACACTGGAGGGGTGGCGGCTGGAGCCGTGTACGCAGGCGTGTATGTTGGATAGCCAACCGGTGGTATATAGTACATCGGTTGACCGGGCCAATACCCGTACGGTTGAGGTGGGGCCGGGTATGGATATTGGCCTGGATACAGTGTCTGCTGCTGCTGGTATTGCTGACCGGGTGGAGGATATCCCGGTTGAATGTAGTTCACCGGCTGTTGGGCAACCGGGTATGTATTTGACAGATGAGGTGGTGAGAGATTGAGATTGAGGTCCATTGTCTGACCTTGCTACTGGCTCGGCTGGTGATCGGATGAACTAGCTGCATCCGCTTGATCGTCAGCGAAGAGGTTTTGTGCCCACGGGTACATGATTGCTAAGAGACCGGGTGCTCATCAAACGTTGCTTGCTTGCACGGGTCCCCACAGACGGCGCCAAAATGATAGTGCTAATTGCCACGTAATGCGATAATTAAATAAACACGAGACCAATTGAAGCAATTAAATAACTCTTATTGATCACAGTGAAGGCCCTAAGTACAATCTAAATGGTTGCTCTGAGTACCGACTGACTGCGGTCGGGATTCTCTAACAACAACTTATCGATCGTCCAAAAGTCCCTCACACTGTCGCTTTTGCAGGTATTTATAGCCGTGGAGCCGGAGACACAAATCCGGTCGTCCGGCATGCCTCCCACGTAGCAACCACGTGTCGCCTTCCCGGGTGCCCTGCCTGTCAACGCGTGGAGCCGCCACGTGTATCTTCTCAGCTCCTTCGCTAAGGGCTACCGCTCGGTGGCCGACACTGCCGATCGGGTAACTCCCGGTCGGGGTTCTTCACAAGAAAACCGACCTGTAACCTGCAAAGACAAGGAGAAAAGGACAAAAGCACAGGGATCGGGGTAATATTATGTCGGTTGGGGTATTCCCTACCACAACCATTAAGTTATGAATTAGTGTTTCTTTTTACCATTTGACCCCTATATCATATTATTCTTTAGATCTAGTTGGTTCTACACAATTGCTTCATCATGTCAGATAACTTAATAAGGAAAAATGTTTATTTTTATTTTTGAACGTCGTGTCAGCAAGATTATCGAAAATAACCGGTTAATGAGGAGAACCACAAGATTTTTTTTTTTTTAGATGTTGAATAATTCAATTACAAAATTTTCAAGTTTAGTGATTCAATTGCATTAACGTGAATAGTTAAGTAGTCTATTTGATATTTTATCATGCTATTTTATATTTTGAATAAAACTTGTAATATTATTTTTTGAATATATAAATGTTACTATGCATTTACAAATATTTAATTAAATAAAAAATAAATTTGTAAAAAAATTGAGTGAACTTCAACAAATTTAAATACAGGGTAAGATGCATAAAATTGGACGAAAAGAATATAAAAATGTCTCATATCAAAGTATTTAAAAAAAAAATAAGAAAAAAAAAATAGTGTAGTTTAGTGTACGGTATGTGAAGACCGGAAGAAGCAGTGGTAAAAGGAAACGTGCACGGTGCACACAAGCAGCTCGGTTGTGTGGGGCCATCGTCACCATTACTATCACTTTCCATGGAGTAATCCGAAATTGGGGAAAGCGGAAAGGAGTTGAATTTTAGGGGTTAGGTTTTCTTTTTCCTTTTTTAATCTGGTGAGACACAGAGAAGTAAAGCGGGAATGAGTGGGTTGTCGATGGACGCGTTGCCGTTGGGGTTCAGGTTCCGGCCGACGGACCAGGAGCTCATTTCTCATTACCTCCGCCGTAAGATCAATGGCCGCCATTCCGAGGTGCAGGTCATTCCTGAAGTCGACGTCTGCAAGTGGGAGCCCTGGGATTTACCGAGTTCGTCTCTATCTCTTTTCTGTGTATATATATGTTTATGTTTATATATGTTTGTTTGTGTGTGGCTCTTTATACTATGCAGATACGAATAAATATATATATTCATCTGTGAAATGGAATATGTGTGTGTGTGTGTGTGAAATACTGATTCGATTCCTTCAACTGCCCTTAGCATATCTTCTTCTTCAATTTCACCTGCGAATCTACTTTTCTTTCTTCTTTATTTATCATTTTCAAAATTTCTGCCTTCCAAAAAGTGGGACTAGGGAGACGGATTGTAGAGGAGAAGGGGAACCTAGAACCATGAAAGGAAATATGAATCTGGAATCTGTTCTGTTTTATTGCGGCAGTTTATTACTGGTTTTGCATTTTTTTTAAAAGGATAATTGGACGTTAAAATTATTTTCTTCCGAATATCTATTATTCAGAACTCAGAAGCATTGCATTCGGAGTATCTTCGGACTCCTTTCCAGAAAACTGAAGATCAGTAACTTTTGGACTTTCATTCCAACCTTCATATTGCATTTTTAAAAGAAGTTATTCTGGAATCTGGGTGCCAAATTTTTTACTCCGTATTTGATATCAATTAATTGTTTTATGGATTATTATTTATTGTTTATACAGAGTAGTATTTATCAATCCCAGAAAGATTACAAAATCTAAAGATTTATCTAAATAGACAGTATATTAGTTTGAATGCAGTGTGCTCAAAATCACAAATGAATGTTCGTGTTTGTTGTTGATAGGTTTGTCGGTTATTAAGACAGATGATCCAGAATGGTTCTTCTTTTGCCCGCTGGATAGGAAGTATCCTAATGGTAATAGGTGCAACAGAGCCACAGATGCTGGTTACTGGAAGGCCACAGGCAAAGACAGGGCTATTAAGACTCGTAAGTCCACTGGTTCTGATCAGTCAAATACCCCATTAATTGGCATAAAGAAGACTCTGGTGTTCTACAAGGGTCGTGCTCCAAAAGGCGAACGCACAAATTGGATAATGCATGAATATCGTGCCACTGAACCAGACCTTGATGGCACTCGCCCTGGCCAGGTTATAATTCTTGTTCCCAATAATCAACTTGGTATTATCATTTTTTGTTTTCCCCATGCATTTTTACTAGCTATTTGAACATTTATATCTGTTTTAATTTGAAATAATTTAGTTAATTCTTAAATTAGAATTTGAGTTTGCATTCTAATGGTACTTTGATTGCTACTTAGTTGGGTTTTTAGAAATGCCTGATTTTGTCAATAACCATATAAAGATGTGTGAGAGCTGGTTAACTAGCAATTCTGCTAATTATTTAACTGTCTCTATATTTATTTACTTCATCATCATCATTATTATTTTGGAAATACCAACTAGCTTTTCTGTTTGCCGGATTTTTGATTTATATTACATATGTGCAAGTTCTTATAATCTGCAGTCACTTTCTTGTATGTGTCTCTAGCTGTGATAGCGCACTGGTGTTATTCCTTTTTCCCTGTGCTTGTAATATTTACTGCTTGGAACTCCTTTTATGATACCGTGTAGGGAGCTTTTGTCCTTTGTCGCTTGTTCCATAAGTCTGATGACAGAAAATGTGATGAAGCTGAGCCTAGTGGCTCATCCCCTGCTACAAATAAATCCTCTCCTGATGATGTATCATCAAATCTTTTCCAAGAAGCAGCACTTCTAGACAGGCAACCACAAAAAGCTAATGTAACCTCTATTGTTATGTTGCCCGTTGAAAGCCGCATGTCAGATGTTGTAGAGCACTCAACAGAAGAAATAAAAAATGAGGTGGGAAGATGAGATTATTTCTATACTTGTCAGAATGCTTAATTCTTCAAAATTTTTATGTTTTTGTCTTCACTGTTTGTTGTAGGTAACACCAGTAGGAGTAGACATGATGTTCCATGAATCTAAGCATGAGTCCAATAGTTGCATTGATCTAGGACTTCACATAAGTTCTCCATTTCCTGATGACTTTGGAAATGATCACAATGGGTTAGATTTTCAAGATGGAACATGTGAACAAGATGTTTCCCTGTCAGAGCTCCTGGGACACTTTCAGGGTCATGAAAACTACTTTTCAGAGGAGACAACATGGCAGAATAACTTGTCTTCTGAACGCTTGATTCTTCAGGACACACTATTGGTAATTTGAGTCATTTGACATCTATTGCTTATCGTACCTTTTTTAGTATTTCTTGTTTTACTGTATCACTCTGTTTTTCTTGGCTGCAATCTGCTGTTAGCTTTAAGGTACTTCTAAAATGGAAAAGTGGCTGTCTGAAACACAATTGCATTGATTTGCTTCTAAAACTAAATTTGAGTTTTGTGCTTCCTTATTCTAATGCTTGTATTAACCTTATGGGCATGGACTTCTTGCAGGAGCAAACATCTCCTGCGCCCTTTCAGACTCAAGTGTCACCTAATGATCCAGACTCCATATTGCATACAGATGATACACACACCCATACAAATCCTGTTGGCCATGCAAGTGATGTTGCAGGCGGGTCTGGGTTAAGGATTCGGATGCGTCAACGACAAAATCGACCAACTTCAAGAAACATTATCACCCGAGGCACTGCCCCAAGGAGACTTAATCTTGTGTTGGAACAGGAACCACATTCTGTTAGTTCTGCTAATGTGGCAGAGGCAGGAAGTTTTGGCAGTGAAGTGCATGAAGCACAATCACTCGTGGCAGAGGTAAGCTTAGGGCTGAATCTTTCCTTAGGATTGCCTCTTGACCTTTTATCTATAAATGAATCCAATTCCCCGAGATGGACCACCCTGTGCCTTTTCCCTTGATATCATGTTCTTTGCAGGTTCAAGCATCTCTCACATCCTTCAAAACTAAGGCATCAGGTAATCCCTACTGCTCAGATGGATAGCATGAAACTGATCTTTATGATCATTCCATTGAAGAGAGGGTTTTGCCAATCTTAACCCTATTGATTAATCTTATGTTAAATTTGTTTAACAGAAGAATCATATGGGGATAATAGTGCCACCAACCACCGCACTACAGTAGATGGTGAAACTGGCACAAAGGCTTGGATGCCTCAGCTATTTAACCAAGCAAGCTCAGAGCACAATGTGTGCCAGGTAAGTGCTGCAAAGAGAATTTTGCAGATGGAACAAGTAACTGTGTCGGTTAGTTCTGGAAAAGCAGGCATAGGACATGGAAGAAGAGCTGTAATAGGGGAGGTAAGATTAAATGTCAGCTTTCTAAATCAGTTTTGTTTTGTGTACTGCTTTTGAAATTGTTCTTAAAACTCAAGGAATTCCAAATGAAGACATGGCATTTAACTCGTGGGTGTTTGCTTATTGCTAAGAACTTCTCAAAATGTGTTGTGTAGGCATATATTTTTCGGGAAATAGAAAACAAATTTCTTTCATCTTGCTAAAATCTGTCACATTGCGTGCAGGACCATGAAGGCAATGAATGCACTTCAAGCACTGGGAGCAGGGAGACCACTCAAGAACATGATACAACAGTTCGGTTACTGTCCAAACAGGGCAGTAATCATCACCTCTCAAAGATTGGGTTCTCTTTCTCATCGCTTGTATCACCCGTTCTCTGTGGGCTCAGCTTCTCAAGATTATATGCTGTCAGCATATATGTAATAGTAGCCGTGTCAATATTCTGTATTATGATCTGGAAGTACCCAAGCAAAGCTGTAGTGCAAAGATAAACATGTGCATGCTAGTCTTTGTTATTCAGTAGATTGCTGTAAGTTGCATGAAGTCTTCTTGTAAATAGAATAAACACATTAGTCCCATACCTCCATCTAGGCCAGCACACTTTTGCTGCTGTATTGATGAATAGTATTAAGCTTTAGAAACATGAAATTTTTGTCCTTTAAAATTAGAAAAACATGTTATTTTACTACTACCATAGTTATTATCGGTTTTTATCTAACAAAACTGGTTGTCCAAACACCGAGAGTTGAACTTGGAACCTTGTGATTAGAGTTGTTCTTTATCTATTGCAGGTAGACTCGGGTTCAAGAATACACAATTTATATATTGAATGTTCATAATTTTTATACTGAATGTTCACAATATTGCAAGAAGGTGGGTTGGGCTTGGATGGAGCAGCCCAACCCAGATTGAACAACAGAAATCTTGGTTTACTAAGAGGAGGGGAAGGTATGGCGTAAAAAAAGGCAGGGTCGCAGGCTTTTACCGAGAGAGCAGGAGCTGAGGGTGAGGAGTAGTTGTTGTTGTTGCAAAGGCGATAGGGGGACCTCTGACCAATTTGACATATCTTGTGTTGTGTTGTAACTCTCCCATCTGTCCATACACTGCATTCTACAGTAACTACACTACAAAGTACAAACCATCCCCTTGGGTCCACCCACCCACACCAACTACAATACATACATATCCTCCAACTCTAATAAATATATACATTTTATATCTTAAGGTCACCATTCACCACTCTAAATTTTATCCACTCCATTGGTTGATCCCGTTTTACATGATCTTTTTACTTTATGTGATTTATTTTTTCTGTGTAATTTGTAAATGCATATCATCCAGTAATATATGCCTCATTAAAAAGTGTGAACACATCTACATTCTCCATCTTGAGAAATTAAAAGCTAAGATCTTATAATTACTAAACTTTCAAGTTTACAATAATTATAAAATGGATCACAATCTTAAAAGTTTTTTAATAATTATAAAATTGATCATGTGTTTTTTTTTTTTTTTTTTTTACTAAAATTCTCAATCATACATGAACCCTGATGAACGGCTGAGAGAACATGTCATCTTGTAACAAGTGAGAATTGATCTAAGCCGTTCATCAGGGTTCATCAATGGTTGAGAGTTTTAGTAAAAAAAAAATGTGAAATCAATTTTATAATTATTGCAGACTTTCAAGTGTGTAATATTTATTTTTCAGCAACTTCAAGTGTTGATCTACCTAGACATCACTTTTTACAAACCCTCATGTTCTTACTTAAATCCCTCCCCACTACTAAATGGGTCCAACTCTCCTAAGTTTTTCAGCGCGTTTGGTTGGGATGAAGGAATTAGGGTAGAAAGCAATTGCAATTCAATGAGAAAAGAATAAGGTGGGAATAAAGTATGAATTTAAATTACATTGTTTGGTAGGGATGCATAGAATTGTTGGGAATGTGATAAGCTTAATTTCTAGACATTATTTAGAGTAATTTTAGTTAGTGATTAGCATAAATAAATTAAGTTTTAGGGTCAATTTTATTATAAATATTATATTTATTTATATGTTACTAGTTTAGACTAGTTTAGATGAGTTTTAATAAATATTAGGCTAATGTTGCATTTTTATTAATATATAAAGAAGAGTTTTATTTTATCTATATTATTAAATTTATTTATTAGTGTTATTCATTCTAACTTTAATAATATTTTAATATTTAAGTTTAATTGAATTGTTATGTCATTAGTTTATAATTATTTTATTTTAACTTAATTTGTTTTGGTTTTTAGGGATTAGCGTGGCAGCAGATAAGGAAGAAAAAGAAAAGTATTAATTAGGGCTTTGGTTTTGAAGCAAGTTTTCGACGAGAACAGAACAGAAAAGAAGAGGGAGTGTACGAGACCTGGGAGCGCAGCCGTGGTTCGGCGAGAGGGTTTCAGCGAGGAAGCGAAGTAATTCAAGACTCCATCGCAAGGAATTTTCAAGCTTCAATCACAGCTATCATCTCTTAGGCTTGATTTATTCTTCTTCTTTATTTTATTTTCCAGAATACTATTTATTGAACAATTTATGCATTTAATTATGATTATTGGCTAGAACTTAAATTAAGGATTTGGATTAGCCTAAATTAGATTAATTGACTATTATTCAAATGTGTTGATCCTTCTAATTTCAGTTTAATAATTGAATTTGATTATATTTATTTTATGTATTTTAATTGTGGATTGTGTGACTGGCCATTGCATAATTCTAATATTAGGGTTCATGAGAAGAACTGACAGGTGAATTATGAACCTAGAACTCGTAAGATAAACACAATTGACCTAAACTAGACATAGCTTTAGGTATTTGTGGTGATATTTGATTGTTGCTTAATGGGTTTAATTAATGTTGGTGAGATATCGACGGATGATCACAGTTAATTGGACACAACTTAGTAGCTCGACGGAGTATTAGGATATATTTGAAACAATCATCACTATAGTCATAAGAATTAATACTTAGGAGAGTTAGTTAATTATCTAATAGGTGAACCCAAATCCCTAGTATTCTCTCAATTGAAATTTCCTTTATTTTGAATTCATAAAATATTCTTTTTAATCACATTAATTTTATTTATTTGAGATTTTCCTTATCAACAATTTGATTATTAAATATAACAGTTAATAGTGTTCTTCGTGGGATCGACCCTGGAATACTCCAGGAATTTATACTGTGATTGACTCTGTGCACTTGCAGATTATAGCAATCAGAATGAAAAAGAAAGAAGTGATATAAAGATTAAAATGTCCTTGTGTAATAATAATAATAATGAGTTAATACCCAAAATTGTCCTCGACTATAGTGGTTTTTCTCAATTTCGTCCTAAACGACTTTGGTGACCTAATATAGTCCCAGACTTTTGTGTTTCACTCAATTTAGTCCTCTGTTTGTTATTCCATCAAATTGGTGTTAAATAAAGGGACAATTCAATAATATCAATATTGACCTCTCTTTACTTTCAACCTGCGAAGTAAGAAATCTCTCTTTCTTACACGAATTACACCCAGAGTTACTCTCAGACCTACGAATCAAATTTTATATTCGCAGCTTTAGAAGTGATTCTGGGAGTAATTCGTAAAAAAAGAGGGATTTCGCACTTCACATGTCTATGAATAAAGAGATGCCAATATTAAAATTACTGAATTGTCTATTTATTTAACAACAAATGAACGGAATAACAAATGAGGGATTAAATTGAGCAAAAACACAAAAGTCTGGGACGAAATTGAGTAAAAACATAAAACTCTGGGACTACATTAAGTCACCAAAGTCATTTAGGACAAAATTGAGAAAAACCACTATAGTCGAAGACGATTTTGGGTATTAACTCTAATAATAATCATCATCATCATCAAGGGTACTCTTGTCATTTTCTCCCTTTTTCCCTTTCCCACAACCACCGAATTGCAATTCATAGGGGGTGCCCATGAATTGCAATTCAGCAAAAGGAAGAAATTGTAATTTCGTGGAATTGCAATTCCCTCCAACCAAACACTGTAATTTGCTTTACCATGAAATAAAGTAGGAAAGGAATTTCAATTACATCCAACCAAACACCCTAGAGCCGGGGTTGATTGTGCGTATAGTAGTAACTCAAAGAATACTGTAATTTGAATCCTCAGTTGGAAAGGATCTCAATCTTGAAATGAAAAGCACACATTCAAACCTTGTGTTACTGAAACACATCTCAAGATTTACTTCAATTCTCTCACAACCCTAGAGCCAGGGTGAGGGAAGTATGTCACATAGACGGACTTAACGGTGCATGAATGCAAATGTCAATGTTACATTTTATTTTATTTTTCTATAAAAGATTAGTAGTATTGTTGAGAGCAAACAAAAGAAAAAAAATAATAATATATAGATGGAATTGTTAGGGTAGGCTTATAGCATTAGGAGGTATGTGGTGTTGTAGCAATCCCTTATCAGCAACGTCCTGTTGCTATCAACCCTACCACCCCAGTCCCACATCATTGGGGGTCGACGATGCATGCAGTAGCTATATATATTCATCTATAGATATATATAGATATATGTATGTATATATCTCTCCATATATGTGTGTGTGTGGTGTGTGTACGTACCTATATATATGCATACATTTCGCTATATATAACAAAGTCAGTTGTGGCGTTTAATGTTATGGGATCTGCTGCGGCATCATCATGTCATATATATGCTTTGTTCACATTGTCACTGTTCTTATCTCTCTTCCATCCCCTTTCTTTGTTTCAACTCCCTTTTATCCATTCAATTCCCACAACTTTATAACACTATATTTGTACGGATTGAATTGGATTGGATTAGAGTATATTTTAATAATAATTGTTCCCTTTTATCCATTCGTATACTTGTGTAACAGTCAGTGCAATCACGTTTCAATAATAGGAAGCTGGACTTAGCTTCATCACCCAAATAATAGACTCTTTTCCAATCACTCGATTGAATTTATAATAGCACGACTTCCCCTGAAAGTACCCAACAACCCTTTACTACATCCTAGGTTATCCTTCCATATAACAACACTAAACGATCCGAGCAGATAATCTGCTCCCACTCAAGTTAAACGCACTCTACTGGTTAGGTCGCTTAATGAAAACACCAACAATTTCTTATTCAAATTCAAAGGAGAAGTATTCAAGTTTAAGTATCACTCCATAATTTCTTATTCAGTAAATGTGATCTGAAAATATATCGAATCATTTTATGACACACTTTATGATGAGTGATGGGATTAATTTGAAGTATACATACATGAAGCTAAGGTGGTCCATTTACTATTACTATTGTTGTCGGCCTGCTGGTCCGTAAGTTACTTTGAACTTAAAAGTCCATCAACACCAATCCTGCACCATGCTATTGGTTGGCCGGCAACACACTTAAATGGATCATATCCCCATGTTGTACTTCTTTTCTTTTATGATACATACTCACTATGCATTCATCTTTTTTTTTTTTTCCTTCATTTAATTTCTTTTCAACTATTTTGTAATAGTTTCTAGCTTAGCTTGCTATATAATCCTTAAATGACAAGAGTGGTTAGCTTGGTTATGTTGGTAATAACTTCCCTTTTACAGCTCATACATTTATATATATGAGTCAAAATATCATTATTGCTTCTCATTTATATTTCTAGATACAAAGGAAAAGGAAAAAAAATTATAATGGTATTATACAAATTTAGATGCCCGAGTAACCCACCAACATTATTAGAAAAAACAAGGTTGTAACCCAATACTAGGAGAATATGAAAGATTAATTAATAAAGGTATTCATTCTTCTATGCGAACGCACACAAACTAGATTGTGTGTAATTACCCAACATGCCAACATAAATGTACACAATTTAGTTTGTGTGCATTCGTAGAGTAGACTATGTACATTCACGTTGTATCTCACAATCTTACCGAAAGATGTTATCTCATCACTTGAACATTAGCTTTTAGAACAATAGATCGACCTTACTATAAAAAGTAAAAAACAGATCTTAACCATCCATCAAGGTTTGCAACAGTTGATGATTTTAGTAAAAAATATACATGATGTCAATTTTATAATTGTTGTAAAGTTTACAACATTAATAAAATTAATCCCACAAATTTTTTCCTTATTTTTCAACGACCATCAATTATTAATCTATCCCAAATGAATAAATCAAATTAGTGTTCACTTTTACGCGTTTGCCTCCCTTATGTATATATAAAAACAAGTTGGTATGGTGGAAATTAAAAGACATGAATGAACAAACTCCCCAAGAAATGCAAATGCCTGTCATTATTGCTACTCTCAAGTACACATAAAAATACATATATATAAACTGATATAAACATGCTAAGCCTATATGTAGGGTGGGGACTGCCTAAGCTGCTAAAGTACTGATCTGATGAGGTTTAATTTTTACCCCTCCACCCAACCACCATTGCAAGCTAGCTAAGCTCCTACTATTTCACCCTTCATTTATGAGGTTTAAGGTAATTACTCTCCCTACTAACAACATATATTCTTTCTTACCACCACTCATTTAGTAACTTTTTCTTTTCCTTAATTTCACCCTCTTCACTGTCCTTAATTAATTCCCCCTCACATATATTATTACCTTAAAATTAATGTTATCATCCATCTATCACTTGTCACCTCTCTCCCTATATAGTATATCCTTAATTGCAATTAACCTTTAATTAATTAGGTAGGCTGTTAAAACGGCAGTGATGAATGATGATGATCATAGGTACATACCTTATTAGAGTCTATGGTGACTAGGTTGTTAGTATAATGTTTGAACAACTCATGTCTTTCAGCATGTGACTTTGAGGTCTTGCTTGCATTATTATGTGATTAATTAGTGTGTTGTTGGTACATTAATTATTATTAGGTTAAATGGTGTCAACAAATTAAACAACTACAACTAACTGCACGAGTCCCGTGTTAATTAATAATAATAATTTATATTATTGGATCCTTGATTTGTATTGGTAGTTTGAGTTTGACATCATGTGAGTTGGTTCAACACTTTCCTTTGTTTGATTCTTGTGTATGTCCAAAGGGATTTGTCCCATTTCATAACCTAAGAATAATGTGAGATTGTGGAGTGAGGATTATCCCGTTTAAGTAATTTTTTGATGGGTTAAAACGATTTGGAGAAAAAAGTTTGAATAATTAAATTTGACACTTTAAGTTATTTTAATACGTTAAAAAGGTAAGTTGTTTGGGAATAATTTGAGGTTTAAAGTACAAAGTTATGAACAAATTAATTATTAAATTATCATGCATCTACTTAATTGGTTTTGTAAGGATCAATCACTTATTACAGTTAGTAAGGAATGCACAATTTTATTTCCTTATACTTGCATAGCAATCAACGTCACGTTTCAATGGAAAGATACTGGATTTAACTCTCCAAGCCGCTGTCTGACAAGTTCAACCTTATAAACGTTGGACTCACAAAACTCAAACTCAAGAGAACAAACTCTATATATCTCACTCAACATCAATTATTCTGTCTAGAAGCCAATTTATGTATGAACCAGACGAAAACACATTATAGTCAATTTTGACCATTCAAACTTAAAAATTATTGAGAGACCGTCCATGGACTTAGACTCGACCCCTTTTGCTAATATTGTGACCGAGCGCGGTTATGTCTAGATTCCTGTAGCCTTTACTATTACCGTCACTATTTATATTTTAATTAAAACAATAGACTGAATCCTAATTCGAAAAAAGTGTCTCCCTTGCGATTGTTCAATGAAGTAGCACTATTAACTTTATTTTGAATCGATTAATCAGTTGGGTTATATTTAGACGTACACATACAATAGGGTTAACTAGTAGGTAGTATTTAAAAGAAAAGGAAAAAAAAAAAAAAGTAGTAGTTGTTATGAAAGGGGAGCAATAATTAAGCAGAGGGGAGGGGATTGTACTATGAATCAGAAGTAGGAAAAAGAAAGGGAACCAAGCTGCCCTGACAGTTTCCTAACTACGTGAAAACTCTGCAGATCGCACCCAAGGTTTCGTTACATTTGTCTGCCCTAAACCCAGCGAACACAGCAGCCACCCCACCCCCCATCCTACACCTATACATACATATATACTGTAACTCATCAGATCAATATATATATATAATAAATGTAAGTAGCTAGCTGGCTGGCTGGCTTGGCTAAGCGAGCTAGAAAGCAACCTAGAGTTACTGTGGCTGGAGCCTAGATGCTAGCTATATGCATGTAAATATATGTAAAAGACGAGTGTATAGACTCAGGCTTGGTCCCCGTCTAGAGTCTTAGTCATCATGCTATTACTATTATGACCCTATGGTACTTCAGCCCACCATGCTGCTCATATATGTGTGTATATTGTATTTATAGGAAGCTAGAGATAGAGAGAGAAAGAAAGGGGCCGGGGGGCACTGCACTGCACAGTTATACATACATTGTAGACACTAGAGAGACATATATACATACATAGTTATATGAGAATGAATATATCCATCCCTTAGTCTGACACTGAATCATTCATGACACTAGGCTACTTCATAATTTTAACTGCAACCACGCAGTAGTTTCACTCCCAAGTGAAAAGCTAAAAGGAAAACAATGGCAAAGGTGCAGGAACCAACTTTTGCGCAATCCTCAACCCCTAAAACTCATCATTATATTTTTAGGGTCAATAATACATACAAACTGATCAGACGGTTGACTTGGTAATTACAAGGTAGTGAAAATAATATATTAATCTTCTTAATTTGAACCAATTAATTATAGACAACCTAGACTGGTTTACGTCATTGTGATCTTTTGTGGGCTAGGGTTACAAACCAGGATTTACCCAGTGGCCACCACCTTGAGATAGTTGGTAAACGATCTTTGCTAGCTAGAGTCATAAGGTAAAACGAACTATTAATGCAACTAATATTAAAGAATCATATATAGTACCCTTATATGTGTGGGTACGGTTATGATTAAAAGATGAGTCAAGTCTTTTTCAAGCTCAGTAAGAATAAGACTTTGCTGGAAGTGCAATTATGTTAGGTTGCAGTTATTGGTCTCACCTCTCGACATAGAATCTCGTAGCGTATCAATCACATCTATATTAAGAATCTGTATCATATATAATTTAAGAAAAATCTAGCTAATCCCGTAACGGATACATATAACTTGTGGTGTTTGTAGTATTCTATATATTGTGGTTGATTCAGTTCTAGCTGAATTTGGGATAAGGGTGATCATGTCTCCCAATTTGGGCAGTGTCTTTTTCCGGGGGATCAAAACCGGCACCATCCATAGAATGAAGCAAATACAACTAACGTTAAACAATTACAATTAATGTATATGTCCTTCAGTTTGGAGAGACCAAACGTTTACAATAATTTGAGTTATCAAAGGTAGCACAGACTGGCCAGCCATCGACCATTGGATCAAGGTGCAACGTGCATAATATACAGTAGAATATATGTAAGCATGTATTGATCAGAGTGAGGAGTCTTGGTAGCTGATTACTTGAATTTCTTGCAGCTATGCTAGCTACTTAGATTTGTTTTCCTGTCACCATTTCCATTACATGTGTTAAAATCTATTCGAAATATATCTCAAGTTGAAAAAATCTAAATATTTTATGAAATACAGACTATGTACATCTACTAATCAGAGAAATTCTTTAATTTTTCTAAAGAAATGAAAAACTGAAAACGAAAAACACAGAATGATCGAGTGTGCTTGTACTTTTAGTATACAAATTACCTTAATTAACTCGCAAAATTGGATGAAAACCTAATTTGAAGGTCACATGTATGACATGTGTGTGCAACTGTGCATACAACCACAAAGTCACAATAAACACATACACACCCTCACACAACATTATTCTGTATCAGTTTAATATAATACTTTTAAGAGTACTAAAGCCAAATGATCACATCTCAACATCGAAAGTAATATGCACTTGTACATACATACACACAATTATAATTTCAATCGCTCTTATAAACACTAACTAAAAAAATAAATACTTATAAACACAATAAAAGTTCTATTCATGAGCTCATCATAAATGATACATCATATTTCGCATATTAAACACCAAATTTCTTGATTTCCCACAATAAACAATTCCCTTGATTGTACATCATATCACCTTCAAGATGTGCAATGCAACATTTTCATAGCCATGAAATCAAACAAGAAACAAACTTTTAATAATATACATATATAATCTGATTCTTTTTGAATGTGCTTGTGTAGGTTGAAGGAAAGAGACAATTGTATGATGGATTGGAGGATATAATTGCTGCATGTGAAAGCTGAAAACAATGAGCTTAAGATACGTAATTATACCTACACAATCTCATAAGGATTGAAATGTGGACCAAAACACTTCAACAAGATAAAATCACAAGAAGAATAGTAATTGGATGTTCGATATTAATAAAGTATTCATCATATGATAATACCCTTTTCGATACATTTGAGAAGAAGAAAATTTGAATTCAAAATCGATATAATTTTAAAATAAATATAGCACTTGAACTCTCTTGTTTGTTGAAACCAAAAAGATTTTTTTTAAGAATACAAACATATTGACAGGTTATAGGTATACATGTTGTGTAGTCAGTGGAAACAAGGTGATCAGATCATCAAATAAACATAAAAGTATCACCAGAAAATTAATCAAGAAATTCAATACTATAAAATCAGAAGAAAAATGTTGCACTTAGCCATCCAACCAAACTGGAAATCAAACAACAATGTCTGTAACAAAGTTGCCTTTTCTGCACACATTTTTTCTTTTATGAAAAAAACAAAGAACAAACAAACAAACAAATGATGATGATTATCACTTCATCAAAATGAACAAAATAATACTGGCAAATAGACCCTTCCTTACAGCAGCTTTGCACATGCATTTAAAGAAGGGAAAGAAAACACTTATAAGCTAGGACTATAAAATTATGAACCATGCACGTTTGTTCTGCAGTCTCATTGATCGATCCAAATTATGAGATTTATATAAAAAAAAAAAAAAAATGAAGAAAAAGGGAGTAATATATGGATGGGTATGAGAACTCAGAATCTGGTAATTCATCTGCCATATATGCATTATATCTTCTTGTTCTTGAATATATTTTCATATTTTTCTGCAATTCAGCAGGCCCCTTTTGGTGACATAAACTGATGAAGAAACTGCCAAGTGCAGCATATATATATATATATATAATTTTTTTTTTCTTTTGTTTATTTCCCCCCCCTCAAAAATTGCTATTGAATAAGTTATTATCAAGAGAAAAGTGGCTGCTGACAGGAAGAAGATACAAAAGTAACAACAAAAGATGAAATGCATATATACATACAAAAGAAGATTAAAGCATATATAAAGAAATAGTATTGATTATAAAAATTATATATAAAAAGTTTACCTTTTTAAAACCTCTGAGACAATTCCAGCATCGTAAGACTGATATATACCTGCGGGGGAGGCAGCGTAGCAGCGACAAGAGCAACAACCTATCAGAGGGGAAGTAAATACATACAAAAGTAATGATAGTAGAAAAAGAAGGAAAGGGGTCCGGGGGTTTCTCCAGTGGCTTCATCTATATATCTATCCACAGATTCTACGTACTGCAGGAAAATGCAGTGAGATTCATTGGTTAATGAAGTATATTTGTAAAAGCAAATTTGTTGTATTAATTGAAAAGGTGAATTGGATGAATAGAAAGATGGATGAGTTGATCTGATCTGCAGGCATTAATACAGGAGAGATAGATTAAATTAAAGCATTTAAAGAGATGCTAATTAAGGATGAAGAAGAAATGGGAAATTGAAGTGTATTGATCTATCTCACGATCTCTCTCTCTTAGATGGTGAGTAGTAGTATTATAACGACGATTTTATACACGAAGAAGTTTATGTTGAATAATAATGCTAGTAGAAATGTTGAGTTGAGGAGAGCTTGCTTTGTTTGTTTGTTTCTTTCTTTCTGCAATTCTGGGAATGGATGATCTGATCAGATATCGAAATCGAGGGACATGGAGGAGGAGGAGGACTTGTTGGGCTTATCAGAAGCTGCTAATTCCAATAATTCTTGGGTGGTGTCGTAGCCGCAGGGCCTTAATTGAAGGGAAGTTGGGATTGTTGTCGGAGAAGCGGCGGAGTTGGAGGCGGTGGCGGTGGCGGCGGAGGAGGAGGAAGACAAAATGTCGCAGTCATCCGAGTCGGAAATGGGACAGTCCATGTTCACGCCAAATAGCCTCAGTCGCTTTGCAGCAGCTTTGCCTTGGACCACCGGCACCGACTCGAACACCATTGCTCCTCCGCCTCTTCTTTGCATAATTTCTTGCTGGTGGGCGGCGCTCATTGGTCGCAGATAAATCCCCGACGAACAAGGGTTTCCGTTTACCACCACCGCACTACCGCTGGCGCCTCCCCCGCCGCCGCCGTTAAAAATTACAGAATTGTGATGAGTGCTCCCGAATCCGTAGGTGTAGCCGTATGGGGGCGGCGGCGGCGATAACACAGCCTGATGATGATGATGATGATGATTCCATGGCGGCGCCGCCGCGGAAGGGTAGTGTAGGATGGAGCGCTGGAAGGGCAAGTGGTGCGGGAGCGAGATGGCCGGAATGGGCGCGAGGTGATGGTGACGGTGGTGATGATCGGAGTGGGAATCCGGACGGCGCCTCCAATCAATAAAAAGACGATCTTTAACCGTCTCGCCGGCGCCACGCTGGAACGAAACGATGTCCCCCGCATCCAGCTTCTTCTCCTTCACGAACCGGCTCCACCCTTTAGTCATCACGTAGCTTTGGCTGCTGTTCCAGTAAGAGTACCGGAACCGCCATGGCTTCCCATTCCGGTCCTCGAAGTTCAACAGAAGCCCCTTCTCGTTGTTCGACGAGTCCAACGGGAAATACTTCTCCGCGTGCTGCTTCGGAATCACCAGCCGGTTCAGCTTCCCCACATCGCTCGGCGTAACCACCTTATCAAACATATGCTCCTTCTCCATCAAAACCCCACTACTACTCGCCGCCTCATCTCCCCCGCCACCGCCGCCGCCTTCCCCTCCATTAACCTCCCCGCCGCCGCCGCCGCCCCCCTCCATCATCATCATCATCACGCCCGCCGCCTCTCCCCCTCCGCCTTCTCCCTCCCCGCCGCCATCTAACCAAACCCTTTGCTGCTGTCGGCCATAAGAGAGAGAAGATGAAGCAACAGAAAATGGGCGCATATCTCTTCCAGAAGAACAACCAGAAAACCTTTCCTCCCCGATCAATCCAGCATGCTTAGCTTCTCTGAAAAACACACAGATCTACAAAAATGGGTTAATTCCCAGGCTGGCCGGGGTGCTTTCTAGGGTTAAAGATAAAGAAAGAGAGATAGTGGATGGGCGGGGGGGAATTTTTCTCTCTACTTTTCAATTGCGATCTCTTTTCATGATTTCTTGGGTCCAAGCCTAAGCTATGAAAGAAGAGGGAAAGAGATGAATGAGCCAGCTGAGGATGGAAGCTAAGCTAGTTAAAGCTAAAGTAGCTAAGCTAAGCTAATTATCAAAAAAGCCTTTCCCACAACATAACATCATCTACGTACTACAAACCTTATAAGGTGCGTTTCGCGTATATACACGTACCACTATACTATACAATTGATTATATTAGGTACATTTAATTTAACGTATTTACACCTGTATACAGGTCAGGTCTCAATCTTTTCCGCTTCTCTTCCTTCATCTATGGTTGTTGACCTTTCGCGGGGTACCTCCTTAGAACCTTGTCAAGTTAGGCAATTTTCATTGAATTTATTCTCCTCCAATTCATAGTTGATGAATACGGGATACAAAATACATATATATATATATATATATATATATATATATATATATATATACAATAAACTACAAAATGGGGCCAAATATGATATGATATTGAGCATGAGAGGCATGAGGGAGGGAGTGGTACCTGAGAGGGGGCCCACGAATTATCTGGTGGGGCCAAGTGAATTGTCATGAGCAAAATGGGTGGGTGGGTTGTGGTGGTAGTAGAAGAAGAAGTAGGAAGTATAGTGTAAACTTATATTATATATATATAATTTAATTAATATGGTTAGTAGGAGAGTGGTATTTTTTATTTATTTTTTATATTTTGCGATATGGTCCAAACTAGGCCAGCTGTTTTGTAAAGCACGAGCTTCTATTTCTATTCGTTTTTACGCAACTGGGTTGGGATTTTGTTTGCGGGATTGGCTTGGACTATTATCAACGTACCCCCCCCCCCCCCCCATCCCCCCTAATTAAAATCTCCATCAATTATTATGGTTATTATTGTTACGTACTTCCATTATTTATTCATCCATTTCATGCTTATTAAATTTCAATTTGTGCTTCCCCTCCATTATTATTGTTTAACAATCACAATTTTACTTCTCAATTGTTTTACTCAAAAATGCACTCTAGAAGAGATCCGTCGTAGATCATAAACCACCAATACATAATTCGTACGGAGAGCTGAACTTAAAAATTTGTAATTACCAAACCAACATGGTCAGAGGTTGCTCCGCTTCTCCACATGTGCAGTAGTGTGTGTTTTTTTTGTTCTTTCTTCTTTAAATACATATATAATTAAGCAAAAATAGGAGTAGTGGTATTAAAACTACTGCTAGATGCTATTATTGTTGTTGTTGGAGTTTAAACTTAAGTATGTGAGTCTTATCTTTTTGGTTTGGTTGACAATACAATTCGTACGGACAGTGATTAATTTATTGGTTAAGTGGAAATGTGGAATGTTATTGGCTACAAATTGATTGGAATAGAGGGGATCCACGCCGTGCCCCTCCTGAGACTCGCCTATAATAATAAATTAATAATAATATAAATATAATGACATTATCCTAGCTATTCCTATAACTTCAATTAATTCTCCGGCCTCACCTTATTAATTATGATCATTATTTTATTTAGGTTAACGCGTGGTAGTGTTTTAGCAAGATGTTACTTAATTTAAGTAGTAAACACCACACCCTACTACTTAACCATTAAAGGGAATCAAGTTGTGAGCTAAATTCAAGGCTAATTGCATACACATTAAATGCATAATTATCTCCACCCATATTATGAAAACCCCATTAAACTATAGAAAAATAATGCTTTTGATTCTTCAATTGTTTAAATTCAGTTTTTTAGACTAACTAGGTCATCAAGTTTCATTTGTCTAAGGTTTCATAATGAGGGTATATTGTTGGATATTTACTTGGAGGGTCAAGTCCAACATCCTGCAATCGTAACGTATCGTTGGCTGTTATGCAAGTATAAGGAGATCAGATAAAGTTATACCTTAATTAACTACTTGTTATAATTTTTTTATGTAGTTAAAAGTGTTTAATTGATCCTAACAATTGGTAGCATAGTGGTAAGCGTTTGATCTATTATAACATATATTTGTAATTATATATATATATATATATATATATATATATATATATATATATATATATATATATATATATATATATATATATATATATATTTCCCATAAAACCCTAAATACAAACATAGTTTGATTTTTGAAGCTAATTGAGAGATTGAATTTACAACTCATTTAACACTTAAAAGGTCAAATTTGTAAAAATTGAGAGATACATCATAAGATGAACTATAGATTTATTACTCAAAAATAATTGATAGATTAAATATGAACTCTATAATAAATTCCAACTACTGACTTTGTGCTTGATGACAAAAAAAAAAAAAAATCTATGAGTCGAGTTTGAGTTTCTCCAACCAAAACGTGTAGCGTTTTCATATATATTTAGTACCATTTATGTAAAAGTTACGTGTAATCGATTTGTATTTATCAAATAAATAAAATATTTAACTAATGAAAAATGTGAAAAGTGATATATGATGATCATAGAGATGTGGGACCACGCCCTTTATTGTTTAGTTAGATTGTAATATAATAAAATGAGAATAATGCACGCAGATGAAATGGTAGCTGGAAACGCTAATGAAGGGAGTAGTTTGGACCAACTTTATTGTATAATACGGAGTATATACATATACTCTATTTATTTCTCACACTTCATATATATATATATATATATATATATATATATATATATATATATATATATATATATATATATATATACACACACACACACACACACTTTACCTATCATTGCATATTTATTTTTAAAGGTCAAAAAAGAACACGTCTGTTCATTTATCATTATATTTTCTTTAACATATTGTGCTTGTTATGATTCTTATCTTTGTTAAATTTTCATGCATTTTTAAATTTATGAGGTTTATTCATAAATATTAAGTCAATTAACTTTAAAAATTGTTTTTAAATGGTTAAGTCAACATTTGCTAACCGAACTACATACCATGACATAAGTGTTCAATGGAGTCGGGAAAGGTCAACTCCAGCATCTTGCAGTTTAATGTGGAGTCGAAATGTGACACTGGCTACTACGCAATTATAAGAAAATAGAATTGTGCATCCGTTATTAATTAAGTAGCTATAGTTAACTTTTGGTGTAGTGATAAACATTTTATTATGACAAGAAATAACATACATAGACGAGCACTGGCTAACAATTTGACACACTACACACAATTGTTATACCGTGCACCCTTAAAAATTTCCTGTTTCGTATGTACAGAATTATATAGTAGAATACACAAACTCTTAACATAATACACATAATCTAACATAATACATAATACACATAAACTCTTAACATAATACACATAAACACAAAAATAAAACTGTAACGGTTGGACGACAGACGGAACGGTGTTCGTCGCATCAACTCCTCACCAACTTATAAAAACGACGTCATTTTAGGGCAGGGCATACAATGTATTGTGCGCCTTAGTGCGCGATATAATTTGCCCTGCACACACACACACACACACACACACACACATACATATATATATATATACATATATATATATATATATATATATATATATATATATATATATATATATATATATATATATATATATATATATATATAGCCCTCTCAACTCCCCTTTGTTTTTTGTTTTTTTAAACAAAATAATATAGTTGATGATTTGCCTTATAATACTAAATAAATAGCTAGATTGCTCACACTTTATATGACAAAAATGACACTCTATTTCAGACTCTGTAACAACACTTGATCTCTTGTTAAACTTAACTTTTCGAGCGACGTGTGATTTAAAAAACCCAATAAATACATACACGAGTTAAACGTAATTTTTCGAGCGACATGTGATTTAAAAAACCCAATAAATACATACACGAGTATGTATATCAACACCTTGTATGTTCCAATATGTATTATAAAGAATATAATAATGAAGAGTTGAGAAATTAATTAAAGTGTTATACGTTGGTGTAATAATAATTTTACAAACCAAAAAAAAAAAAAAAAAAAATGAGCGGAGGGGAGAGGATGCGTGTATAGGAAAAAAAATGGGGCGGTTGGTTGAGGCGGACAGTGTAGGTATGATATATAGGTAGAGAGGACCACCTAGGATTATTGGAAGCCAATGAACCCATGCTTCTGCTACATCTGCGGCATGCTGCCCTGCCCTGCCCTGCCGATCAATTCTTATGATAGATAGATGGACCATGTGGGGATTGAAAGCGCCTTAAACCCAATATTATTATCATTATTATTCTTATATATTCATATTATATATACATATGTATCATCATTTTGTATATATATATATATATGCATTCACATCTCTTCTCAACTCCCAGCAATCCATCTAGCTTGTCTGATCTTCCGGCCTTCACACTGGTGATCATGACTAGCTATAATATATATATATATATATATATATATATATATATATATATATATATATATATATATATACACTCAGTGAAAACAGTTTACAATCAGCAAGCTAAGGGTTTTTGCTTCCGACAAAAACTTAAAGAGTTATTGAGGGTTTCTATCAGAAGGACACTTCTAGATTTGTAGCGAAAGGTTTTGATGAAACATTTATGTTAGAAGATTTTTTTTTTTAAAAAAACATTGGTCGATGATGATGGTTAATGTTTTTTTTTTTCAACTATCATTAGGCAGGGTAATCGTCTAAATTTTTTGACAATCTACGTTAGTAGTTGATAATACTAGTTGATATATAATTCTTTGATTTCTTGAAAATTCACAATCACTAGCCAAAGTGTGTTTTAGGTGAAGTCCACATGGCGACCCTAGTCGGCAAAGGACCACAAGAAGATAAAATTGTCGTACTCCCCATAGCGTGGTTAAAAACTTAATTTTTTTTTTTTTTTTTACTATAAACACTAGGTTTCAAACTACTTTTCGAGTTTCCAATACTTAGGAAATCCAAAATTTTTGAATAGTAATTAACTATTCATAAAAATTATTAATCGTGTTTTTTGAAATGTATGTTCTATCTCAATGTAATTCTATCCGACAAATCCAAAAAAAATGAAGAAGAAGATAAGCTTGAGAAAAATTGTGTAAGGTATACATAATTGCCGTGCCATATAGGTGGTCCATAAATTTCAAGGACAAAGAAAGGGTTTGATTAAATTAGCTGCACCCGACCTGTACATATATATACATTTTTTGTAGCACACCTTATTATTAGTATAATATACTAGTTCAACAAGTTTACGTCTCCAAAATGCATACTTGACAGATAATAATCAACTAATTAATCTTCTTCTTCCGGCCAACATGTGATAATCTAATCTTAAATTGCCTTAATCTTAATCTTGATGATATACTTCGGCGTACAAGGTTTTAATTTGTTCAAAATGGGAATCCATCATCACCTAAAGACAACGAAAGTTTCCTTGTCCAAGAATGACTATAAACTATATATGAACTATAATTTTTTACTTCATTTGAAGATTACTCACAAATATGAATTTTGAGGAACCTTAGAGATTCCATTTTCTATCTATCCTTTTTCATAACAATTGATTAATGGGCCGTAATTTTGTTAGACGGAGGTTTGGATAGTCGAGTTTAGCATTCTGTCATTGAAACATGATGTTGATTGCTATGCAAGTATAAGACATTAAAGTTATACCTTAAACTTATGAAAAAGTTCGCAGTCAGATCGCTATCCAAATGTGAGCTCTAGCTTAGATGAAATACAGTTTATGACCCTAGTCAACAAAGGACTACAAGGAGTCGAGGCTCAAACCAAATAGGTCAATAAAGTTGTACCTTCACGTAATAATAAGCGTTTGATCTTGACAATTGGTATCAGAGTAGTAGGTTACATATATTATTGATTCGATGAAGGGTATGATGGCATGGATGGAAGACATGGAGGATAGTAATTAAATAGCAATGAACAAGAAGAATATTTCTACATGTGTACAAATAAGTGAATTGATTTAAAGTATGCAACGTGAAGAAAAAGCTAAATTGTTAGCAATTCAATAATGATGATGCATGCCCACCTGTCCAATCATTATCTTATGCTGCCATGAAATATCCCTTGTGGAATTTGACAACTTGGAATTGGAACTACATCTCATCATCTCTCCTCCATTGCTCCTTGGTTAATACTAGATACCAATAGATATGTTGCACATATCTTCATATAATTGCACGGATTATAAATTGTTATATTTGTCTTCAATAAACTTCCATGGATGGTATCACTCCTATAATATTATGCATTATTTTGAATGACAAGAGAACTCATATATAAACACAATTTAATAGTATGTACTGGATTTACCGCTTTGTAATTATAGTTGGTAAAAGACCACAAAAGATGTCAACTAACCTAAGTTCTTCATAACTGATCGACTCAAATAAAAAAGATTTATGATATTTTCACGAATATAATATATATCACATAACTTAACTCATGAGTGTGGAAAATATGATCTTAAAACTCATGAATGAATTACTCGATATGAATATAAAAAGATTCAATGTGTGTGATCTTAGTTAACTGATTGAGTAAATTAACCTATAGTTTTTTGTTTTTTTTTTTTTTTTTTTGAAAGGAAAATTAACCTATAGTTAGACTAGAAAAAATTACATAACTTATATTAATGTTAAAAATTACATAAAGTAATTGTGAATAATAAGAATGATAATACTCTTTAATATGAAAACATGCTAATAAGTACAATATGCAGTTGCCCAATTAATGAAGTTCACCTACCCAACACTTGTCCCCAAGTTGTTAAGACAGAGATCGATGCTTTCCATCGCCATCCTCAATCTCTCCTAGCAATACATCTTCCAATACAATACTCAACTCTCTTGGTTTTGACTTTTTTGACATACCACCTTATAATAATGGTTTTAGCTTGCTTATATATTGAATGATTACAAACTCTACTTGGGGATTATATAAATCATTTGTGAATTTTAAAATATTTCTTAATTGATACATACATTTTGGCAGTTAGATCAATGTATCAAGAATTTAAAATTTTCAAAATTAAAAAAGTATTTTTATTTGTTTAGAAAATCTATAAATGTGTTAAAATAGAGCAAATTTCACCAAGTTTATAGTCTAAAGAGTTATCTAAGTAGAAGAGTTAGCCAATTGAAAGATTTGCTATGATAAAAAACTTAGTAGAAAAATATGAGTTTTTAACTCAAAAGAAACACAAGAATGGAAGGTGTAATTTGTATATACTTGGCAAAGAATCGAAGGGTATAAGAAGTGATATCTTAGCAAAAGAATCAAACCTATGAAGTTTATCGAAACAACATCTTAATCCCAATAGGTTTGGCTTCGGAAGATTTTGTTTAATGGAAATGGTTTTATCTTCAGAAGCATTTTAGTAACGATGTCAAGACAAGACTTTATTTAGTGGAAATAACAGTTCTTCATCATAAGACTCTAATTAATGTTCACACGCGCGAGAGTCAAACAAAAGGTATGATTAAATAATAGAAGACTTTAACTTGACAAAAGAGATGTTTTAACAAAAGACTTTGCAAAGCACAAGAGGTTTAATTTCATGTCAAATGATGAGTTAAAACATCATAATAGACTAAAAGTCACGATCAGAAGACAATGTTTGATGAATAGTACAATGGAAAAAAAAATCTTCAGAAGAAGAGACAAATCAAAGATATATATCATACTCATTAAAAACTCAAAAGATATCTACTATGCAATATGAGGAAGAAGAAGAGAATGTTTTCTAAAAGGCCAACTAGCTAGCTTCATATTTTTGAAAAAAACAGTTGTTGAACAAAACACGTGAAGATCTAATATAAGATGTATTATGAAATATTGAGAAGAAAGGCAATATGGATGACTACAATTTTTAGTTAAAGTCTCAATTTGTGCTGAAAGCTTGGAGTAAAACTTATTTTACGAGTAAATTAACACAAAGTTTAAAAATAATAATGACGCTTAGACACAACTATTGACACCTATGAAAGAGCGCCAATGTGAAACTTCAAATTAAAGATTTTGAATTCAAAATGGAAGAATATAATTAATCTTCAACAAGTTATAAATAGAAGTTTCTTCCACTTAAAAGTGTTACAAGAATTTATGCAAACAAGCATTATTATCTAGCTAACAAGCTTTCATCTAGACACTCTATACTTCATTGAATCATCTAGTTTCAAGTGTCCAACCTTAGTTTAAGTTCATTTATTCTTGGAGAAAGACAATAAATAAAGCATCCTAAGAAGTTGTGCAAACTATATATTCATAGAGAAGAAAAAATAGTGATTTGCAACCAAATAGTGTAAGGTGACTTCATGATAGATCTTTGTGAAGTATGAGTAAGAACATCAATATCTGTGGTTATTTGGGGGATTATAGCAGAGAAATAAATGACAAATTGGTGAGAAAAGATAGGAGAGAGAGGAAATGGGTTCATCTGCAAGCTTGAAATATTGGAAGAGTAATTTAAAGTGACAAGCTGAAACAAAAAATTAGAGGATGTGCGCGTTTGACGCACGCAAATGCTCACCGAGCGCGCCTGACTTTCTGTATTTTATTATTATTTTTTTAAAATCAGTTTTCTTTTATTTATTTTTCTCTTTTTTTTTTCCCTCCCATATTCTCTTTCCTAATCACACTTACAAAAATTCATAAAAAATCACAAAATATCTCCACTATTATGGATGCTCTAAGCAATGAAGGTTAAGGCAACTTTGTGGAATTGTGGCTAACCCTTAAAATAAAAGGATATAGAGGAGTAATTTAGTAATAAAGGGACTTTGTGAAAAATCTTTGTAAAAGGACATTACTTTGTGGAAAATCTTTATAACAAATACAATAGTAGATTTCCTGATTGAAGATAAGGAAAAGAGGGAAAGTGGGAATAATTTTTCCACCTGCCCTCTAAACATATATATGAGCTTTCGGACCAACAATTTATAATTATAATTAACAAATTAAACATACATCACATATGAGCTTTAACTTGTTGATTAGCTAGAAAGAAGCTTCTCTAACGCGGCTTAGTCTATACTCATAGTTCATACACATATATGAACATGTGGTGTATTTTTCCAGTATATATAAGTACTTGAATTGATTTCATTCTTAACTTAAGAATTACTATAATTAGCTATATTTGATTGCTGACTGTTGTAGAAATATTATAATTATATGATTGTATGTATTATACACAATATTGTAATTGTATTGTAACGTTATACTCATCATCATTTTAAATAGTGAAAAAGTTTTACTTTTTTTTTTTTATTTTTAATTTTTAATGGTAAAATTTGTAACTATTCATAAGAAGACAAGTTTGAAACTTTGTAATTAAGTTAATTATTTGACCAAGTGATTGTACATTTTTTTAGTCGTTGTTTTTCTATAGATATGGGGAATAAGTAGACAGAGGCTTTTGTCAATTGAAACACCATCCATATTTGGTTCTCATAGTCATAGCTAGGATCATTGAATCTGATTCCTCAAGTATAATTAGCCTCTCTTTATCGCATACCCATATATTGTTTTAGTATTTTATATAAAAGAAAAAAGGTAATTAATATTGTTTTCCAATTCGATTGAAATTTCGACCACAAAAATTCCCATCAAATAAGATTAAGAAGAAAAATATGTTACTCCAAATTAAAAAAGCATCCCATGTTCTTGTTTCGATCACATGACTAGTTTGCTCTTTTGAAGTTCATTTAACTTTTGCACGGCATTCTTGTACTAAGCAGGTTTAATATTTTACTCCACATCCTTATGTTAGTGTTTTATGATGGGGATCAAATAATATTTATCACGGTTCAAAATGAACAATATATTTATGTTGATATTAATTATCAAGATTAAACATTTATCATTATGTCAAAGTCATAGTCATGAATATATAATTTTATTTAATTATATTTGCGTAATAACGAGGGTCATGTTCCAATAATAAAAAATTAATAATTGACCAAGTAATTATAAATTTGGAAAATTCCTAGAGCCTAAGGGGAAATTCTTACCAATTCATTTATAAGCTAGGGTACCTATGTCATAGTACTTTGATCGAAATTAAAGTTTATAATCCTTATTCAGAAGTACGCTCTTGGTGAAACCTTAATAAAAGACAATAAGAAGATATATCAACCTAGGTTGTCCATAATTGATTTGGAAGTGCCCTCTAGGTAAAACTCGCCTTGTAACATTAGGGCTTAGACAATAAAAGGTCATAAGAAGATAAAGCAACTTAGGTTAGTAGGTTGCTCATAACTGTTCAATTCAAACCAAGAAAGCTAACAAATAACTCTCATGAAGAGTCAAACTTAGAACTTTGTATTTACCCAACCAGTTGTCTAACCAACTTGGATAGGATTGCTCTAGGTATGTCGTACTGACGAATTGATGAAGGGAAAACTCTTCATCAATAAAAATTTTGATACCCAACAACAACAACAATAATAAATTAATAATAATAACAACAACAACAACAACAACAACAATAACAAAAAATAACAAATAACAAATAAATCGATTCTCAGCTTATCAATTGTCTCGTTGGTTCTTCTATATACAAAAGTCTGACTTGTCTCATTAGCTATCTACGTATCATCTATCTCAAGTTGTTGGACTCTATTGCACCAACTCTTACTTTAAATTACATATACATTAAAGAGCAAGAACACAAACAAATAAATAAATCTAATTCTTCAAAAAAAAAAAAAAAAATCTAGTATTACTCAACCGAAATTAATGTAATGTACCCAGAAATCGAAACTGTAAGACTTTACATAACATTATCAACTCTTGACCTCGGAATTTAGCCTCAGTAGTCACTAGTCAGTATTGCCAAGCCCTATACAGCCTTCATCCTCTGCAAATTGCACCATTTAAATGCATAAAGGGATCATGCTGCCGCCTGCAAGTGCATATGGTAATTTAATTATTAATATATGCCTAATGATATTAGTCTGTTGACTTGATAATAATCACAAGATTACAAATTCAACTCTTAGTGAAAACAACTTATTAGTCTTCTTAATTTGAGTCGATCAGTTATGTGCAATATATTTTAATTGATTTATCTTCTTATGGTCCTTTATTGACAAAGATCACAAGACTGGATTTATCCCGTGTATACCATTGAGTAGTGGTGAGTTTTTTCTGGATCACCCAAATAATAAATAAATAAATTGTGGCAAATAAATTAATTATTAAGAGTGCTGCTTCCGTCACAACCCCAGATACGAGTGACGTCTCTCTCGTCTTAATACATTGGTAATGGCGATTAACTTCTTAAACACAGAGATTAATTAAGGATTGATTCTCTGATTCCACCCAAATACAATCGACATCAAACCAGAATTGAGGCCAAGTGAAGTGCATTGTCCATTTGTCTTCCCAAATTCCTAGATTATTAATTAACATGTCTGTAATACTATATTAGCAACTAGCCATGAGTTGGCCTAACTTGTTATATCCCCAAGTTTAATTAATTTATTATATCGTCGCAGGTGACTATTTTTTTTTTCTTTTTAATATATAATAAATTGATAACAAATGAAATTAAAGAAAACCTTGTCTTGAGCCGTCCATCCCAGTCTTTGTCGTGTTGGTTGCTATACCACATAAAATAATTAACGTAATCCCACATGCAAACTTTGCTGGTTTTACTCTATTAGCAGCCACTAATAATTGCCAATGCCTTTTATAATCGAATTAGCTTCTTAAATACGGTCTCAATAATTATACTAGTGTCAATAATCTTTTAATTGAATTAGCTACGTATCAATAAAAAGATGATATGCAGGAAGTGACTCATTTTTTTATTTTTTTATTTGGGTAGGAGAGGCCCGTTAAAATAGGAAATGGCTACCAAATTCTAATCGTATTAGCATCAAACGCAGGAAGTGACTAATTAATTGTATGGATCTCTAGCATGATCTATTACATTATAGAATTCTTGTTTAAGGCATTGTGGTCAGGTGACAATAGTCTGACTTTTGGATAAAACGTTTATGAGTAGTTGATCTCCATTTACTTCCAACGTAGCAAAAAGATGACACTTCATAATAATTATTAAATTATGAAAATTGCTTTACCCCTACAATTATTACTCTCTATTAGCTACGAATTCAATAAAAAAGATGACATGTCAAGGAGTGACTAATAAGAAGTGGTAATTGTGTGTGTTTCTAGCATGATCCATTAAATTATAGGATTCTTGTTCAAGGCATTGTGGTCGGGTGACAATCCTGGTTGGAAAAATCACTGGGCGCTTGGGGGTATTTTCTCAACCTAAAGAAACACAAAGAGTCAACAACGCCTCTACTGAGACTCGATCTCATGACCTCCCACATGGGAGAAGTCACTGTATGCCATCTAAGCACAAGGTGCTTGACTTTTATTTTATTTCTTATTTTTTAAAATTTATATAATTTTTTTAAGACTGGATAACTATAAACTATTTAATACTTTAATAATTAATACTAAAATATTAAATATTAACCTAAAAAAATATTGAGTTTGAACCATTTAGGGTTATTTCGCTCATAACGATGTCGTTTCGAGTGAAATAACCAATTTAAAAAGAATGAAACAATAGCTAATCGGCCGACTAACTTAGGCGACCTAGTCGGTGCCTAGGAGACCTAGGCGGTGCTTAGGCCTTAGACAACCTATTCGGCCGCCTAGACCACCGATTATGGTGATACGCTAGGCGGCCGACCAGTGCCTAGCATCTAGGCGCCGATTAATCGGTGCCTAGATGAGATTTTTGCAACATTGGTGACAATAGTATTTGACTTTTGGATAAAAAAAATGTCTAAGAATCGATCTCCAATTACTTTAGACGTACCAAATAGATTATATACCTCTTTGATTAAACAATTAAGGAATAAATTACCAACTATCATATAGTGTGATAGCATTTTGGTTATCAGTTTGAATGGGTGGTCATAGGTTTGAACTCTAAGAAAGTATAGAACAAATACTACTTTTAAAGAGTTATGAATATTTCAAAATTAATTAATCAATCATATTGCGTTCGTTAAATGATATTAAAAAAAAAAATTTAAAATGATGATGCACACTCAATATAAATTTCTTTTTTTTTTTTCGTCGAAAAATTCAATATAAGATTTAATCAGCCCAATGGGCCCAAACTACATTATGGGTCAGTTTCTTTGTCAGGCTTTTCATAACTATTTAGTTGACCCAATTGTTAAAAAGTACAAATAATTAATTGGGCCTTTGAAAGTCGGCCCAATTTCAGTAATTAAGTACTCCGTAATTTTTTGAAAACCAAAACAAATTTCAAATAAACTGAAGCACATGAATACAGTTAGGAGGGACAGAATCCTAAAAAAAATAGTCAGATTGAGAGTCTGATGCCCTTGCTAATGTTTGGGTCATCAGGTTCATTTATCTCTTAATCAAGCGACAAATGATATTGACGTAAAAGTTTTATTTTTTCTACATGAACATCATTTTTAACCATAAATATTGAATTTAAATGTTAAAATAATCTCATGTGTTAATTGAGTTTGACAATTATATAATAAATATAATAGGGATTTAAAGTGCAACATTAGTGACTATTAATTGACTAGATTTGTTTAAATTAACTTAAAGAGGCCAAAATTATGAATAGAGCTAGTAGCATTCAAAAAAAAACTTAAAGAGGCCAAAATTTCAAAAATAAAATAATTTAGGAGCGGCAAATGTAATTTCTCGTATTAAAAGTTTACATTATTGTCAAACGAGGTCAACTAAAGCCCACCATATTATGCTGTGGAACTGGGGTTCCAAAACGGCGTCATTTGGGTGGAAAACAATGGCGTGTTAATTTAAAAAAATGCTTTCTTTCGCCATTAACGGCGTTTATCTTCATATTCGACAGTTTCCTTCTCAAACTCTATGTTCACAATTATAGAAGTCTATGTTCATAATTACTGAACTCTATGTTCATAATTATAGAACTCTCTGTTCATAATTTTTGAACTCCATATTCACAATCATTGAACTCTGTATTCACAATTACAGAACTCTATGTTCATAATTATAGAACTCTATGTTCATAATTTTTGAACTCTATATTCATAATTTTGAACTCTATATTCACAACTGCATAACTCTATATTCACAGTTACGTAACAGTATATTTACAATTTTTTTATGTCGCTGTATTCTTTTGACGAATTAAAAAAATAAAATAAAATTGATTGGTTGAGGGAAAACGATGCCACTAATAACACCGTTATTATCGAATAGCAGAACGGTGTCGTATTGGACCGTGTCCATGGCATAACAACTCGTGCAAATTATGCTGTGCAACTGTGTGCACCATGCATGGTGCACACGATTGCAAAAGCGGCGTCGTTTTGACGTCCGACTTTAAAAAAAAAAAAAATCAGTTTCGATTACCGTTAATGGCTTTATGTTGTGCATAATTTAAACTATATATCCAGAATGAATGAACTATATAGTTCAAATTATGCACAACATAACGCCATTAACAGCAATCGAAACTGATTTTTTTTTAAGTCGGACGTCAAAACGCGTCGTTTTTGCAACCGTATGCACCATGCAATTGCACAACATAACGCTCCTCATTAGATGGGGTGGGAACTCATTTTGACACTCTATAATTACATAAAGATGACAATAGAGTTACACCCATATAAATTTGTCTGGACAAGGTTAAGTGTTATCGTAGTTAAGGAGTTAAGGTGACACGACACGACTATATATATTAAATTCATATCATTATATCGAAAAAATGTCAAATAGTTCATCAAATTAAAAAAAAAAAAAAAATCTTTCAACTTTAAATGTCAAATTAAACATATGAATTCGTGGATTTGATGCAATTGAATTGATAACTTACACTACAAATGTACAATCTACAATCTACAATCTTATAATAGCAACCCGAAAAGAAGAACATATGGGCAACATGGGGGACATATGTGTCATTTCAAGAAAACATTTATACGGAGAAAGGGTTTATTTAGCTGTAAAAGGCGAGAAGGGTTTTAGCAACCGGGGCTATCTCTCTAGGGTTTCTCATTATCGGCAGTCGGGCAAGAGATCAATCCAATCGGGAAGAACTGAAGAAGTATGGATTCATTCTCGTCGCCGTCAAGCGGGTCGCCGTCGGATGATGTCATGGACCAGCTCAAAAATCAGCTCGCCCAAGCTTATTTTGAGCAGTTCATTGAGGTACCTTACTCTCTTCTCTTTTTCTCTGTGCTTAAACAAGCTTACTTGTCGTGTCTTCTTGTTTATTGATCTGTATACTCAATTTTCCGTAAGATTACTGTATTTTTTTTATTGGTGTTTCGAAAGCAGATGTATTTATGTGTGCATAACTGCATATTGTTAAATCAATCTAAATCTTGATATCATTTCCCAGTCTAGTTCATGTAGACCTGATTCCAATATTCCATATTCCATGGTCTATGATACAATT
The DNA here is from genome assembly GCF_001879475.1 of Ipomoea nil. Lineage (NCBI taxonomy): Eukaryota > Viridiplantae > Streptophyta > Magnoliopsida > Solanales > Convolvulaceae > Ipomoea > Ipomoea nil. The sequence continues at coordinate 4,656,366 of NW_017619497.1, read as the reverse complement.
ACTCTTTTTTATTAAAAGTTTTAAGCTTCATTCTTATCAACAAAAGTATGCCACATATTGGTAGTGGGATTAATTAGAGAAACATGTTTTTTTTTTTTTTTTTTGGTTTGGCATTATTTATATGACACCTATACTAAATCATTAATGTCATGCTGGCAGCATAGAATGGTGAATTGATTGGATTAGTTTTTCATGAATTTTCTTTCAAATGTATCTCAAGGCAATTTTAATGCTGGCTTGGGAATTCCAAGGACTGAAAGTATTAGTGTAATTGTGTAAATTTTGTTGCAACTAGCCAACTACTCTGTATATTATAAGGACAAAGCATTAGTTTAAGTTCCATTATAAATTAGTGAAATATATCTATCCTGGCATTGTTTCTCACCTGTACTTCAAAAAAGATAGTTGTACAACATTGCAGTTGAGATATTAAACCTAATGTTATAGGTAAAGATGAGAGGCTGTTTCATGATCCTGTAGAGACAATATGGCTGATAAAATTTTGCTAATTATTGTGGAGTACAATCTATGGAAGTAATTTCAAAATTACTTAAATTTATAGCTTTGAAACTTTTTTTTTTTTTTGGTTCTTTCCTTTTGTTGATGCATCAATTTACTTCCTGGAAAGGCCACTAGCATAAGCAGATTCACAATCGGTTTTCAGGCCATATAACATTCTTGTGTATCTGTTACAGACTGTGAGAGAGAAATGCTTTGACAAGTGCATCACCAAGCCTGGGAGTAGCTTGAGTGGGGGCGAGAGCAGTTGCATCTCCAGGTGCGTTGATCGATATATTGAAGCCACCGGTATCATCAGCAAAGCTCTCTTCAGCCAGCCACGATGAAAACTGCTGCCTGATTATGATTAATTACATTCCAACGATACGGTTGATAACTTGGTTTAGAGAACATTTTTCTCGTAGATGATCCCTGATGTATTTTGCTATGTTTCACCATTTTGAATATTGTTCAATTTGAGGATATTATGCAGTTCTCTGAACTCTACCTTTGTCAGATAATTCGACAATATTATGATTATTATTATTATTCAAATAATCAATCAAAATACAAAGGTGTTTATTTTACTCCAAACTCAACTCTAAAACAGCTAATATCTCTGTCAATTTTTTTCTCTCTAATGTACTTCAAAAGCAAAAATGCATCAATCCTGGGTGCTCACAGGAGATGGCCCTCCACCCTTCCCTAAATCATTGTCTCTGTGACTCTCTTTCAACTTCAGCCATCATATTTACTGCTTCAAGGTCTGTAGTATGTACTCGGCATAAAGATCCCTGTACAACAAAACACAACAGTATATATATAAACATATGATATGCAACAATCTAAGGCAAGGCATATGAGAAACAAGGAATCTATCTGTGTCTTACATGGAGTACTGGATAGCATCCACAGCTTTACCAGAAGGGAGGAAATCATTGACTGCCACAATCTTGTTCTCATTCTTCTTGTCTGCATAGGAATCAAGAAAATGTTGGACGAGGGTTACCCACAAATCAAACGACAATGGATAAGAAGAGGAGCAGGAGGAGCATACAATCTTCAAAGAAGCGGCGGATTTCAGCTAGACGATGAGGAGGGAGCTGGTTGATGTCAGTGTAGTGGCGATATTCAGGATCGTCAGCACATACTGCTATGATCTTGTCGTCCATCTCCCCCTATACAAATTAATCAGCAGTTAGGGACAGGATCAAATAAGAACAGATAAAAAGTGAGAACTGATCTTAGCCATATATATACAGAACCTGATCAATCATAGGCATGAGTCCTATGGCCCTGGCTCGGAGAAAGGCACCAGGAATAACAGGTTCCTGCATGAGGACTAATACGTCCATTGGGTCATTATCTTCACACAATGTACGAGGAATGAAGCCATAGTTGTGAGGGTACACCACTGATGAATACAAGATACGGTCAACCTGGGAATCGAAGAAACAAGGATGAGATTGAGTTCATACATATATATGCAAATTAAAGAAGATTTGAGATTTTGAGGGGATGATGATCATCATATCATATCATGTAATTACACCTTTATGAGACCAGTTTTCTTGTCAAGTTCATATTTCACTTTGCTTCCTTTTGTAATCTCAATAACCTGCAAATTAAAATGCAGCACATTAGGATTATGCATGCATATGAAACAACCTCAACGTGGTGGATTACTTACGCAATTGACAATGTTTGGAGCTTCAGATCCTGCATGGAAGAAAGGCCAGAAAACAAAAACCATTAGCAAATTGAAGCATCTGTTTCGTCTCAATTGAAACCTAAACTAATACTGGGCTACATATATAGCAGCGTTAACTAAGAATGAATCGAAGACGGAGAATTGAATGACCTATCTCAAGATCATGCCAAGGATGGGCAGCAACAGATCTCCTTGACAAAGAAGACAAGATCCTCTCATTCAGCTTGGGAGCACCCTTCTCAGTAGCACCTTCTTCGCTGCTCATCTTAATTAATTATATTTTGTATACTGATCTATCTGATGGATGTTTTGGTGATGATTATTATTTATTAGGAGATGCAGTGAGTAATTAATGAATTAATGAATGTTTTGGATTGTAGTTTATATAGTGTAGATTGTGACACACAGCGCACCTTTAGGGGATCCATGAATCGGTCAAACTCTCCAACAGCCACTGAATTAGGGTAATAAATAGCGCCTATGCTTTTTCTCTTCAGTGAATCATATCCCACAATTATTACACTCACTTCTCCTATATTAATGCACCTTACTAACTCTGTTCTACATGTCCACACATCTACACCGTATCATTTTATTTTAAGATAATTCCAGCAATGGTCCTTCGTATATTGTGATTTTTTTAAATTGGCCTTCGTCTTTTAATTTGGATGAAAAAAGCCTTTAATAGTCAAGGGTCTTTTTTGTACAAATTAAACGACGATGACTAATTTTGGAAAATCACAATAGTCGGAGGACTATTGCTGGAATTAATTCTTTTATTTTATTTTTTTGGATGAGAAGAGAAACATGTCGCCACTATCCGATTGAGGATGTATACAGGGTAAACTCTGATTTTGTGTAATAGTCTACAAACTACAAAGGAAAGATAAATCACATTAGAAATACCATGTGTGACAGACTCGATCAAGAGCGTATTGGCAAACATAATAGAAATACTCTGTGTGATAGACTCGACAGAGAAAATATTAGAACACACATCTATAATCTATATACAAGAATACTAAAGAATTCTAACTGCAGCATAGTATGCACAAGAATGAGTTAAGATTCTTATAGCATAACGCATCCTAACAACAGGGACAACCCTAATAAAATTAATCGGACAATTAACTTAATAATCACAAAATTTTAAATACTCATAACATACTTTTGAATAATAGTTATAAATTTTTCCTTCACATAACAGTCTACCTCAACTTAATATTTCTGGGTACCATGGGGCCATTGGACCTACATATGCTTTCATTTCTCTGCACCTAAATTTGGAAAACTCTTTCATTTCAATTTATTATAATATAAGACATCCTAACAATAGGGATAAATCCTAATAAAATTAGTCGGACAATTAACTTAATAATTACAAAATTTTAAATACCCATAACACACTTTTGAATAACAGTTATAAATTTTCCCTTCACCTAACAATCTACCTCAACTTAATATTGCTGGCTACCATGGGGCCATTGGACCTACATATGGTTTCATTTCTCAGCACCTAAATTTGGCAAACTCTTTCATTTCAATGTATTATAGTATAAGACATCCTAACAGCAATAGGGACAACCCCTAATAAAATTAATCGGACAATTAACTTAATAATCATAAAATTTTAAATACCCATAACACACTTTTGAATAACAGTTATAAATTTTCCCTTCACCTAACAGTCTACTTTAACTTAATATTTCTGGCTACCATGGAACCATTGGACCTACATATGCTTTCATTTCTCTGCACCTAAATTTGGTAAACTCTTTCATTTCAATTTATTAATGTTAACCTGTTCTGTCGCATAAATTAAAGAATTTTAAAAAGAAAAAAAAAAAAAAGACATATATTACTTTGAAAACAAACAACATAGACAGAATTTAAGTGTCTTGCCAGCACGTGTAGCTCAATTAGTTATTAACTAACAAAGTGTGATGAAACATTTAATTGTCTACCAAAAATTTGCAGGTTTCTCCTGCATAAAATTAACTTTTTTCATCTATCAGAATTCTACAAGTAAATGTAATCAAGACTGAAGTGGGAACTGTCCAAACAGCTATGAAATTAAAGCACAGGACATATAAAACACCAAAATGATGTTCAATTCAATATTACCAGTGAAACTTTTCTAGTATAAGGAGCAGATACAAACAAGCTGAAAGGAAACAGACCTCCTTCAATTCAACAACACCTCATCTACCCTCTTTCTATCTGGATAGTTACATGGCTAATATTGTACTCCCTCCTAATATAATCAATCACCTTATCGAGCACCAGGTCAGCATCCGCATCGGGTTTAATCTTGACGTGGCAAGCTAACAGCACCTTCCCTACCGTAATCGCCCATATGTGTAGTTCGTGAATTGCAACCACCTCCTCCATCTCGCACAGGCCCTTCTCCAGCCTCGTGGCGTCGATTTCCCTGGGTGTGCTCTCCATCAAGACTTCGAGGATGTTGCGCAACATTCTAATGGTCGTGAAGAGCACGACTATCGAGAAGATGAGGGTGCAAACTAGATCGATGATCTTCCACTCTGGTTTATACCATATAATCGCTCCACCAATCATCACCCCTATGCTTTGAATCGAATCCCCCAGTACGTGAAGATACGCCCCTTGAACGTTTATGTTCCTTTGCTTCTTTTTTGGCTCACTTTCACCCTCGGTGCTAGCATTGAGTAGAGGCCTGGTAAGATCAACTTCATGTGCATGATGATGATGATGATGATCAGGACCAGGATGTTCTTGATGTTCTTGATGATGATGATGATCAGGACCAGGATGTTCTTGATGATGATGATGGTGGTGTCGGTTCACTGATATTCCATGCATGTCCTGAGCCTCGTGTCCATGATCATGACCATGCCCTGCATGGTCATGATGTCCATGATCATGTCCATGTCCATGTCCATGTCCATGACCATGATCATGACCGAGCAAGAGAGCCATAATGATATTAACAACTAGGCCGAAAGCAGATACTGCAAACATTAGGAAGCCCTGGACTTCGCCAGAACTGTTTATAAGCCGTTCAATGGCTTCATAAACAAGAATCCCAGTAAGAAGCCATATCAATTGTATCGAAACCAAGGCACCAAGAATCTCAATCCTGAAGAACCCATACGACTGGCGTGGGGTAGCTTCCCACCCCGATGCCCAAAGCGAAAACAACGATATCGCAAAAGACGCAACATCTGACAGCAAATGAGCCGCGTCTGTCAATATCGCAAGACTGTTTGCTTTGATACCTCCGACAACTTCAACAGTCATAAAGATGACACAAAGCACAACAGCAATCCAAAGTTTTCTCATCGATGCTGCACGCTCTTGTGCATCCTTAGAACTCGTTTTAGCATCCGAAAATCCACAAGGCGCTCCCCCACAAACTTTACTTCCGGGAGAACTCTTATTTGGCACCGGAGCATCACCTACCTCAATAAGAAGTTCACGCTCCAAAGATTGTGTGTCCATCTGAACTTGGAGTACACAAAATCATTATCAACAATGGTAGCTAAATCTCGCAATGATTAAAGCACTATAAGAAACTTGTATACCTCTAAATAACTAAACAAGCAGAAACATACTTTCATCAAACATCGAGTTTGGAGTTCCATTGAAATACATATCAAATAGCATGTAAAGCATAAAGGTGCAATAATTTAATTATAATAAACTATAATTTATCAAAAAGAGGAAGGCGAAATGAAAAAGTGCAGCACAAAATGTGGAGTAATTTATTAAGAAAATCAGCGAGTCAAAATTACCAAACAGAAGTTTGAGGGTCAAAGTTTCAAAAGTAATATTCGCAGCTGACAATCTTGAAGAAGCCTACAGAACAGAATTACAGATGACACATTGACACACCCAAGTACCCAGACACTAGTTAATGAAAATTGTTAAACTAGCTAGGACTTTGGCACTGCCAAACAATACACACACACTTTTGAGTCTCATCACTAAGGTAGAAGAAACAACATTATCTCACAAATCGTCAAATTCTCTCAGACATGTTGTAACAAGACATGAAGTACTAGACGAAGGAAAAAACTGAATGCACAATGGATGAGAGTAATGTTTTTTTTTTCGGTTAGACCATGAGGTGTCCTGAACAGGCCCTAATTGTAGGAGGCACTTTTAAGCTCGTACCATACTCAGACTAATCCACATTCACACCGGACCGGCCCAATTAAGGGGTAAAGTGCTGGCCATATTGGGTTTTCCATAGAGAGTAATGTTACATTCCCTTTGTTCTCCTATCAAAACGAAGCCCCACCGAGTTCATCTAGGTCACTTTAAAATCTAAGAATTATAAAGTGCATTAAAGTATACTCCATAACCTCATTAAAGTTGAATTGTTTAGCAATAATTGCAAAAAATCTAATCATTGAATTAGAACAAATAGCCCAAGTAGGATTAATCTAGCTCTATCATAGTATCATACTACATAATTGAATTGAATTGATATGGTACCATCTGAAAGGCACCAACAACTTTTGAGCACAATACATGTGACTTCAGTGTTGTTAGCAGGTAAAACTAAGAATCAACCATTTCATCATGTCAACCAATTAAAATACCACCCTACATATTACTAAATCAAATCCAAGTTCTTTTCTTCAAAAACTGAAATAACAAGACAGTGTAAACAACTTGTGAGACAAAAATTTAATATTTTGGCATGCACCCTGAAACCTAAAAAATTGACAAGGGGCAAGTACTATTCAGCTTTCATCTGTTTTTTTTTCTTGGAGTCCATGGCTTATTCTATACCACTCAACTCCATCCATGCATCAGAAAACAGAGACCAGAATAAAGACACAAGAGAACAACTTGAAAACACATACCTGAAGGCATTTTTCCTAGTTCAGAGATGGTCAGATATTAGTATATTAGTGAGACACACATTTATACTCAACAAAAATTTCTTATTTATATTACGAAACTCAACAAACTCAAACTAAAAGGGTAATTGTGAAACCCAATCACCCAACCAACACACCCTAAAAGGGAACATAAAAGGTGGGAAAAAATAGGCAAGGCCGAAAAAGCAAACACCACCAATCAATTACGTTTGCCTAATCAAGAACAACCCAGACTTAAAATCAGATAACATTATGAACAAATAGAACCCTTGAATCTGTACCTTTTGATTGTAAGTTTTAATCCGAAGAGGCGTAGAAGTGGCAGAACAACCCTTCTTCCCTTCGCCAACTGGAAGAAGAGAGAATAGCAATGGACACGTGAAGGGAGGGAGACGATGGGGAAAGATTCAGCTTTTTGCAATCATACGGTCATACCCTACAGCAAGAAGCCGGAAAGACTGGGATTAAATTAAATCGGCTAGGAATGAATGAGGTTGTTGAAGTTTCCCTTTTCTTCTTCTCCCATATATATAGGGAGACACAAGAGTGAGAATGGATGATAAATTACACCATCATGTCGATAACAAAAATCCAAGATGCATCATGTGATAACAAATAATATGTCCATTTCAAGAAAATAAAGTCTTCCCAAAATATAATTCTTAACTTTCATTTAAATAAAATATATATATATATATATATATATATATATATATATATATATATATATATATATATATATATATTTTATGATCTTCTATCAAATATCTAAAAATTAAATTATTTTATGGAAAATATTTTCTCACCAATCCCCGATTCTCTATTTTTGTCCCCATTCCGGTCTCTATTGGGGCGGAGAATCGCATTCCCCGTTAATTATAGATACAATTAATATTTCTAAGTTTCATCAGCAACAATGTGAGAACAACCTCTCAAATGAGAGGATTCTTTATGCACAATAAGCAAAAGTTTAGCTTCAGCCGTTAATAAGTTAAGACACCATAATTTACCACTTCATAATTCTATTAAGTCTCTACCTTTTTGTCACAATAAATTGAAAGAAAAACAAAATGTTTGGAATGTCCATATGTAGGCCATCTTTGAATATCCAATTAGAATTCAAGGTGATCAAATCGACACGATGATTCACCAGTGGCATCTTTGATATCCAATTAGAATTGAAGGTGATCAAATCGGCAGGATGATTCACCAATGTGCGACTCCATAGTCCATATAATAATTAAGATGATTTAATATTTCACGGATTTTAAAGGTTGAAAAGTTTTATTGTATAAAAATATCATGATTATCCATTTGTTATATCATGAATCAGAAATCATCTTATATTATGGATCTTGGTTTAAAAATTATGTGCCTGCATACTGCAGTTAATATATGATAAATCTTAATCATTTATGTGTCTGTAAATAAATAGAAGTCACATAACATATTAATTACATAGAAACACATAAATTGTTAAATGTATGTACATAATATGTTAACTCATGACACATGAGTAATATGTTTTAAACTATGTGTATAAATAAATTGAAGTCACATAATATGTTAATTGCATGCACATAATATATTAACAACATACCCATAATATGTCAACTACATATTATGTGTTTGCAGTTAACATATTATGTATCTTCAATTTATTTATAGACACATAATATAAAAGTTATTTTAGATTATGATCTACAATGTAAGGTGGACTTTGGTCTATGGTATAATTTGCCCAAGTTAGATTGTCCATAACTTAGCTAAAACCAAGAAGGTCGATACATAACTTCCATAGAGATCGAATTTAGAACCTTGTAGTTACCAAATCAACTATTCGATGAACTTGGCTAAAGGTGCTTTCAACATTTTTTTTTAATATGATAGTTATTATAGCTACCTCCACCTTCTTAATTTTTTTTTTTAAATTGTTTTTTTTTTCCTTTTAAATTTTAAAAATAATAATTAAAATAATTTTTTTATATATAATTTGACATTATGACATTATATTTAAGGAAAACTTGAAAGTAACCTGTACAAAATATTATTTGCACAATTTTTAAATTTTTAATAGTCCAATTGTACACTTTTTTGTTTAATAATTCAATTGCACAATGTATAAAAGTTCAATGGCATATTTGACACTTTTTTCTAATTAATAATGGGGTCAATGTTGGAGCTATAATATCATTCCCACGTGGGAAGGCACCAATTGTTTGTGAAATAAGAATATTTTATTGTGAAGAAGAAATGTGAGAAGATCATTGTGGTGTTACAAGGCCATCTCCATCAGTATTCAATTCAGTGTTGACACTCCACTATCAATAAAGAGGATCCACCTATGCACACTATACTAAATATGCTTTGAGGATAACTTTGGATTTGTGTTCATGGATGTTGGCAAAGATATATATAGTGACTGTATGTGAAGGTGTATTCTTTCCAGACTTTTATGGGTAGGAATATGCCAATTAAGACTTATTATTATTATTATTATTATTATTATTATTATTATTTTGTCTGCTCTTGGATTACAATAAATATTTTGTAAGTCATAAGAAAAGTCAATATAAATAAAGGGTTTCCAAGTGTTGAAAAATAGAAGGAAAGTATATTTCTTCATTTATTGTCCCCAACAGGTTAAATCCTCAACTCTTAAGAGCCCCCACGCCCCTTCCCAACAGAACATCTGGGAGGATGTAAATCATAGTAACTCAGTTGAACACAGACAGAGGCTAGACATTTGCTTACTGCGCACAAAGAGCTCCCCTCACTCGATCTCGAGTCATTGTTCCCAAACTTCACCCATGTAATCAATTGAGCTGCTCATGCGGGCAATGACATTTCTTTTATGCATGTAGTAGCAATGAAATTGTTGAAAAAATTGCTAATATTTTTTTAAATAGTAATAATAAAGCCTATTTTGTGGTAATTACAACATGTTGGAAATTGAAATAGCACACAGTTTCAACATGATTAATACAATAAAGAACTTGTTATTTTTTAAAAAAATCAGAATTAGCATTTGAACCATTGCATATTTGCATTCAAAGAATCCACCGGTCACCGCAACAGACAAACTGGTGCGGAAATACACATTATTCTCCTCTCTATTATTGACAACTTTTTTCCTTTTTTTGGTTCTTTACATGTGTCATGTGAGGAGCCACTCAGAGTTTTTGAAGAGCAAAGCCAATGGCTAGTTTGAAGAATTTGGTGAATTTTTGTCATAAATTTTGTCTAGTTGGAGGAGAAAAAAATATATTTTTTTCCATTCTATACTCCATGGCAAGTTCACAGATTGAAAGCACACCTCATTAAAGCATCAAACCATGTGAACCACATATAGCCAAATCTCTCCCTTTCACATTTATCAGATCATTGCTAACCATCAATCAAATTAAATAAGAACAGTAATAATACAGAATCAGAAAGATGGGGTGGTCCAAGGGAATGATTTGGGTAGCTCTTCTTCTCAACATGCCTTACTTCTCCAAATACTTCTAAATACAAATGGTGGTGGGGAAGGCCAGGGGAAAATTACAGGGAAAACGAAAGAGAGAAGGTTTACAATTCTACTTTCACTTTAGGTTTAAGAATGGGAGGGTCAACGTCGATGCCCATATTAGCTGCAGTGCCGGCTATAATCCTCATTGCTGACTCGATGCTTGTACAGTTAAGGTCTGGCAACTTTTCTTGAGCAATTGCCCGCAACTGATCAACAGTCACCTTCCCCACTTTCTCCATCTGCGGGTCCTTGGATCCTTTCTCCGCTCCTAGAAAATTAATCGAAATCGTTGATTGCAAGAACTGTTAAATCATATCACGAGATACGTCTTCTATTAAAGACAGATAGTGTATTCAGAGCAGCACAAATCTTAAGTGCAATATCTTTGGTCTTTCTTCAGTTCACTATGTTTTTTCTTTTCCTTATTGGGTAATATTTAGAAATATTTATCTCTTTCAAAAACTTAGACCAGGCACCATCTAGTGGTTAGTTCTTTGGTACTCACCGTTTAGTGTTTTAGTTTACAATTCCCTCAAGTTTTTCCCAGAAAGGTATACAAGTGTGTACAAAAATGTAAAAAGAGGACATTTTGCTATTTAAATAATTAAATCCTCCCATGAGGGAAAGCATAGAGCTTTTAATCTCACATTACAAAACAACTAATAGTTTGTAACTAACACTTTGTGTCTAGATCTTTCATTGAAAAGTTTTAGTTAGAAAGTAATGTAGATTCCATAGACGTACATTTTTTAAGAACCCTCTAAATACCCCAAAAAGTTGGTCAAGACATAGGCATGAGAACTGAAGTTTTAGCGCTAAACAATCATCCCTCTAAACAATAGAGGGAGATTGATAGCCCCGAGCCCCCAAATGGGGCGGCCAAGTAGGTGAAGCATGATTCTCATTATCTCATATCTGAAGGTTATGGGTTCGATTCTTGTTAACACTTTCTTGGTTAAGCCCGTTGCACAGGGTCTTCCTAGTGCGGCTTACCTCTCCTGTGTGGTTTGCAAGCTATTACACAAGAGGAAGAGGAGCAGGATTTACCTAGTACACACCCTCGAATAGTGATTGCAGATTTCCCTCATCACCCAAAAAATAGAGGTAGAGTGATAAATTAGTGAAAACATCCCTAAGATTTTCTAATGCCATTATGATCAGTTCAATGATAAATCACATCCCTAAAATTTTCTGCTGCAATTAGAATCAGTTCAAAGATAATACCATCGTACAAGCAAATCCAACTTGAAACTAGTGAAAGAGCAAGCAGAGCAATTGAGAAAAGCATCAGTCAAAGGCCAAAACCTACCTGCTGCCTTAAGTAACAAAACTGAAGCAGGTGGCGTTTTCAAGACAAAAGTGAAGCTTCTATCCTGCAAAAATGTGTGTTAACAATGGCATAACCAGATCAGATAACTAACAATCAAACTTCACAAAAGACATTACACACAAACAGGAAACCACTAAGTTGCAAGTCACACCCAATGCACAAGGTTCCAGATTGAACCCATTAGCTAAAAACATAGACAGAGCACCATAACAACAAACTCAACCTTAAAACTAAAGAATTAAATAATATATAGGCCCTTTTTGGTAAAATAATTAGTCTATCAGCCAATTTTGGCTTGTTTGACCACTATTAGCTGTTTGATTTGGTTAAACGACCACTATGAGTGTCTGATTAATTAGCTTCTTGTAACAACTTATTGCTCCAAAACACAAATTCAAAAGCTTTTTCGATCAGTTATTTGAGAAAGTTATTTTGTATGCAATCACTATCTGCTAAGCTAATTTACCAAACATCTATCAACTAGTTAAACCCAGTATCCCAATCAGCTAACAGCTATTGGCTATTTACCAAACACCCCCATAATCTACATCCTATGGTTGAAAACTGAAGATAAAAACAAAGCAATTGGGAAGCAAAGAACTAACATCATAGACTGTGATTTCAACAGGGATGATATAACCGGGTTTATCAGCAGTCCTGGCATTGTAGTCCTTACAGAAAGCCATAATGTTGACACCCTTAGAACCCAATGCCGGCCCAACAGGTGGAGCCGGCGTCGCCTTCCCTGCCTCCAGAGCCAGCTTTACCACCCCAGTAACTGTACACCCATTTCAACACTAAACGTTAACCCCCCAAACAAGGAGGAGAACACCCAGAACATAGATATGTAAAAATACAACTACTCGCACAACAAGTTGTTACCTTTCTTGGCTTTTCCGGCGGCAGGCTTGGGAGGAGCCATGGCAAAGACAGTGAGAGGCCTGGGTGAGGAAGTAGGAGAAACATGATTATTGCGACTGCGAAGGAATTGCAGAGAGATGCCTGGGTTTGAAGACAAATTGAACGAAGACCGGAAAGATGAGAGCTTTCTCTCATTTCCGCGAACTTGGAGACCCGTTGACGATAAAGAAACAGCCATTCCTGCCGGAACTCGAGACCCACTTCTTCAACACCTTCAAATTTTAGCACGACGGTGAAGTGGATAATACACCACACCCCACACCTCTTCCTATCGATACTGCAATCTGGCATCTCAGAAAGCGACGCCGTTTTAGTGGACGCTGTGTACATGGGCTATTGACTTCAACAAAGCCCAAAACCCGGACTGTATCCAAATTATGCTGTGCAACCGTGTGCACCATGTATGGTGCACAGGGTTGCAAAAGGACACCGTTTTACTATGATGGAGTAACGGTGTCATTAGTGGCACCATTTAACTCCACCAATCAAATAATGTTTTTTTTTTGTACAAAAATTTCAATCGACGTATAATTATGAATATATAGTTATACAAGTCTGAATATATAATTATGAAGTTATGGATATATAGTTATGAAGTTAAGGATATATAGTTTTGAAATTATGGATGTGTAGTTATGTAATTATGGATATAGTTCTCTGTGAATAAGCATTTTAAGAATTTTAAATATGGAGTTATGTAGTTATGAATGTCTAGTTGTGAAATTATGAATATATGGATATGTAATTATAAATGTGTAATTATTTCTAAATGTATTGTTTGTCAAATTATGAATATATAGTTATGTAATTCTGGATATATAGTTATGAAATTCTGGATATATCCTACTGTTTGAATACGAAAGGAAACCGCCTAACGCCGTTAACGACAATCCGAACAGATTTTATTTTTTTAAAATGAAACGACGTCGTTTTGTAACCGTGTGCACCATGCATATGATGCAAATATAGTATATGCATGGTTGCAGTAGGCGCTAGGCGCTAGTCGGGCGGTCGGGCAGCGCCTAGCGCCTAGGCGGATTCTAGGCGGCGCTAGGCGGGCACCAAAAAAATTTTTAAAAAATAGTAACAGACTTGTAGTTCGACAATTTTAATGAGGTTGTTTTCAACGTTCACTCAAATAACACATCTAAATAAATGAAATAATGATAATTTATAAGTCATAATGTCATAATAATATTAAAATCAATAATTAATGAAAGACGACATCGGTCAAAATCGAACAAAATCGGTCAAAATCGAACAAAATCGGTCAAAATCGGTCAAAAACGGTCAAAATCGGACTAAATCAGTCGACTCGACCGAGTTAGCCGAGTTGGCCGAGTTTGGCCGCCCAGGCCGCCTAGCGCCTAGGCGGCCGAGTTTTGCAACCTTGAGTATATGTTAATGTATATTAAACTTTATTTCTGTGAATGTATAGAATGAATTGTATAAGCATACTACAAAGTGAATATATATATATATATATATATATATATATATATATATATATATAAGTTAAACCCCATATAAGTTAGACAAAAGTCCACCATATAAGTTAAATCCCGGTCCACAATATAATTCGGGTGTTTGGTAAATGGATGTTAGCTTATAACTGTTAGTTGATTGGGTTAGTGGGTTTGACTAGTTGATAGCATTAACTGATTGTAGAAAAGTGTTTGGTAAATTATTGTTAGCTGTTAGCTGATTACATACAAAATGATTTTTCAAAAAACTTATAAAAAACAACTTTGAGCAGCTTTTTGAATTTTAGTATTTTGAAACACTAACAGGGTGTTTGGTTGCAGGGATTTTAAATTCAATTCCCACTTAATTCCCACCTAATTCCAAAGGCCATTAAATTCCGTAGTTTGGTTGGAGGAAATTGCAATTCCCCCATTTTCATGGAATTAAAATCCCATGTCCCCCCTGGGATTTTAATTTCTAGGAAAAAAAGATAATGATGAGTCAAAATTACACATTCCTTTTTTAACTTAAAATTAATGTCTAACAACAATAATGGACATTTTTGACTTTATACTATTTATTCCCTTTCAATTCCCATGTATACCAAACATTGGAATTAAAATTTCCAGTAATTCTATTCCTGTCAACCAAACACTGGAATTTAAATTCCCAGTAATTCAACTCTCATGGAATTACAATTTCTTTCCCACATAATTCCTCCCTCCAACCAAACGCCATGTAAGTTGTTACAAAAAGCTAATTAATTAAATATTCATATTAATTGTTTAATCAAGTCAAACAAGTTGTTAAATAAATTAAAATGGACTGGATATGCAAATTTTTTACCAAATAGGGCCAATTTGTGCCCATTTTAGGTAGCGGCTAAACACATGCATCACGAGACGAATTCTCGTGCAAGTTGTATGGCAACCCACATTGATGAGCAACAACAAGTCAACAACTAAGCTTATCTTTTTTCGTGATCTTTTCGTGATTTTTTCGTGATTATGTCCCCTTCTGTTTGCGGATTGCGTTGTACTGACCTAATAAATAAAAGTACTACCATAATCCACAGTACCACTTAGGACACCTTATAATAAAATGAAAAAAAAAATGCAATTTTTGTCCATAAATTATTTTTTGCTAACATTTTAGTCATTAATTTTTTACCGTTGTAATATACACCACTAACTTTTCAAAAATTTGCATTTCTAATCCCTAAAGTAACAAAATTATTAAAATTTTACTTAATACATTGATATTTTAAAATGTTATTGTCTTTGTTCTTTATAACATTATCAGTTTTGATATTTAATCGGCAAAATATAAAATAAACAACTTTCTTTCTTAATTTTTTCCTTTTCAATTGTGGTACATCGTCCCTATTTTCCTACACAACCCTGTTTAAATCATGTTTTTTTTTTTTTTTTTTTTTTTTTTTACAAATGAAATATCAAGACTAAACAATATTATAATTAAAGATAGTAAAAATACTGAAATACACATATAATAAGTAAATTTAATAATTTTGTTACTCCAAGGGTTATAACTACAACTTTTTAAAAAAGTTAAGAATATATATTACAATGGTAAAAAGTTAGGGAATAAAACAACAAACAATAAAGGAACTAAAATTGTATTTTTCTCTAATTAAATTCATTAAAAAATAGAAAATATATGTGTGGATATTTCAATTGATCCATAAAATGGACAAGCTGATTAGACTGGGACGGGGACGTGCAATGAACTACTTCTAGAAGATTAAAAACTCATTCTAGAAGATTAAAAACTCCGGCAATGGACTAGTTTTCAAAAAACAGCTCATTCTAGAAGATTAAAAGACTAAGTTTAATAATTTCCTTTTTTGTTTTTTTTAGGTATATTGATAAAAATTAGGCAAGCAAGAATATTTCAAATTCGCTCAGATCTCTTTGCAGATGGGAGGCAAATCTATTTAATGAAAATCCCTCACTAATAAATTAGATGTAAATATAATTTATCAAAAAATTCATTATATTTTATCCGCTCCACTAATCCGCTATAAATATACTTATGATGACATCCTCATTTTTTTTATCTCCATTTTTGGCATGAATAAATTAAAAATTTTAGGGATGCTTGGTTCATAAAATGTTAAATTACTTTAGAAAATGTTTGTTGAGAATATTAAATTCATATGTTTAGTTTAAAATTGATATATTTAACATAAATTTATTTAGTTGAAAAGTTGTATTTTATGTTATAATGGTTATTTTATTTTAATATTATTAACTTATTTTTATGTATTTTAATACATTTTAAAAATAAAATATATAAATAAGAGATTAATAAAATATAGAAGTAAATAATTTAAAATTAATTAACTAAGATCTTGACCTTGAGAAATATTTTATATTATGAGGGAGTGAAAAACAAATAAATTAAAATGATAACATTAGTAATACAACAGATACGAGAATACCTAACCATATTAGAGATGAGAGTGTATTTCACATTTCCTTCAAATAATTAAAAAATTGTATTTTTTTTTTTTGAATATTACTAGCTCTATTACATTGTAGTATCTGTTTATATACTTTCTTAACCTACTGAAACACAAATAACGAATAACGCCTCCACTAAGGCTCAAACTCACAATCTTCCAAATGAAAGTCCAACCCGAATACCATTAGACCACATAGTCTTAGTAAACTATATAAAAAGATTATGTTACATTTTTGAGTAAATTACATAACTTGAATCAAGCATTATTTCCAAACAAATACAATTTTAGTTATCATATATTACATGAATCAAACACAAAAATTATTTTCAATAAAATATAACTTCGATTATGTTATACGGAGTATAATTTAAATCAAACACCCCCTTAGTGTAATTAATTAGAAGAGCAAATTACACTTTTGGTCCTGTCACTATTAGGGGTGTGTTAATTTGGGTACGTGACTTTTAAAATTAACAATTTAGTCCTTTAACTATCATTTTTTTAGCAGATTTGGTCCTCCTGGCCAAATTGCCGGTGGAATTTGGCCGGAAAGACATTCGAATTTTTAAATCAAATATTAGTGGGGGTAATTCGGTCTTTTTAATTATAAAAAAAATAGCGTTTGATTTAAAAATTCGAACGTCTTTCCGGCCAAATTCCACCTGGAGGACCAAATCTGCTAAAAAAAATGATAGTTAAAGGACTAAATTGTTAGTTTTAAAAGTCACGTACTCAAATTAACACACCCCCAATAGTCTCAGGACCAAAAGTGTAATTTGCTCTTAATTAGAATATAGAGTAAAAAAATAAAAAGTATTGTGTAAAATATATGATCTTATCTATTTTAAAGAAAATTCAATGATAAAATATTACTCCGTAGTTTACAGGAGAAAAGTCAAGGAAAACTCCATAGTCCGATACGGACATCTATCTGACATCCGGCTCCGGCGCCGGAGCCGGCATTTCTAGGCGGAAAGAAGCCAATTTCTTGGGAAGCAGCATGGATCTGCAGACGGGGCAGGTGACCTGACCCTCGTCCACCCAAGTGTCGAGGCAGGGCCGGTGAAACACATGATTACAGGTGACTGGGTCCCTGATCTCGTGATCCAGCTCAATTTCTTCAAGGCAGATGGAGCAGCAGCAGCAGCGGTGCTTTTCCATTTCGGCTTCCCGGCGGAGGTAGTCGCGGAAGAAGACAATGGGCACTTTGCGTTTGACGGCGGCGGTGGCGACGTGGATAGGGATGGGGATGAGAGACGGGGAGGTGCCGTCGAGGAGGAGAATGTAACTGTTGGGGTGGTAGCCGGAGGAATTGTCGTTGTCTTCTTCTGGCGGCGGCTTGTAAAGCCCCAAACCATTGAGGAAGGCTATCACGACAAATTTAAGACTGCTCCAAAATCCAAACAAGAATGCTAGGGTTAAAGCCTTGGGAATTTCGACCATATGAAAGAAGAAACCCATCGTCGGAGGGAACTAACTCCAAATCCTACAACCCTAAATCTCAATTCTCAGACTTACAGAGATACAGAGAGAGAGAGAGAGAGAGAGAAAGTGGAAAGGTGAACCTGTGAGAAACTGAGCGGCGAAGGTGAAGAGAGAGAGAGTGAGAGCGAGAAACTGAGACGGAAAAGGGAAGTGGTGAGGAAAATGGTTTGTTAAGAGTTTCGGGTCAGATTCGGAATTTAACCCACAAACCCGAAACATGCATACAGCTAGTTGACCACGGTTCAGTTGTACACTGTTGGAATCGGAACCGACCGTATGGTTCCGGTTCGAGAAAATCTGGAATCGAAACTGACGGTTCCAGTTCCAAAACTATAAAAAAAAAAAAAAATCAAGCTTCATATTTTAATTATTTCAAAAGCCAAACTGCCAAAGCCCGGACAGTTTGACATCTTAAAAATAAGGAAAGTGTTGGGCTTTGATAATTTATTTACTGTTGATAGTATGGGTCAAAGTGGAGGCCTAGCT
Organism: Ipomoea nil; assembly: GCF_001879475.1. Classification (NCBI taxonomy): domain Eukaryota; kingdom Viridiplantae; phylum Streptophyta; class Magnoliopsida; order Solanales; family Convolvulaceae; genus Ipomoea; species Ipomoea nil. The sequence continues at coordinate 4,637,604 of NW_017619497.1, read as the reverse complement.
CTTTTTTGGAAGAACACTCTAGAAGTTAACGTCTCTGACAGCTCCAACAACTTCATTGACGCCATTGTAAAGATGAGCTCCTCCCCAGCCACCTGGCGTTTTACAGGCTTCTACGGGAATCCAGAAAGACATAGAAGAAAGATCACCTGGGAAATCCTAAAAAATCTATCTCTGGCCTCCTCACTGCCATGGATGTTAATGGGGGACTTCAATGATATCATTGCTCCAGAAGAGAAGATTGGTGGTGTTCGTCATCCGCGGTGGTTAATGCAAGGTTTCATTGAGGCGATCAATTTCAGTGGCTTAAGAGATTACCAGTTCAATGGTTATCAGTTTACATGGGAAAAAGGTAGAGGGTCCTCTCACTGGATTAGGGAAAAGTTAGATCGAATCCTTGTTAACAACGCATGGCTTGACATCTTCGAAGGAGCTAGAGCAGAATCTTTCGAGGTTCTTAATAGCGATCACATTCCCCTTGCAATCTGGCCCTCACCACCTTCAAGAACAAGGAAAAGAAGAAGCTTTAAGTTTGAGAATTACTGGTTGAAGGAAGTGCAGTGCCGTGAAATCGTCCAACAAAGTTGGTCAAATTCGGAAAGCCACGAGCTTTTTTCCAGGTTCGAAATTTGCAGTCACGAAGTCTGGAAATGGGGAAAAGACCTAAACAGTAACATGAAGCCTCAGATTGACAATCTAAAAAGGCGCCTGGAAACTCTTAGGCCAAGAACAGACATCCACAGCATTCAGGAGTTTTCTACAGTACAATCCCAATTCTTAAACCTCTTGAATAGACAGAATCAATTCTGGAAGCAGAGGGCGGAATTATTTTGGCTCAAAGGAGGTGACAACAACACAAGGTTTTTTCACAATGCTGTAAATCAGAGAAGACGGAACAACGAGATCCTTAGATTGCGTGATCAGAATGGCAATTGGGTTTCTCATGGCCCTCAACTAGACTCTCTGGTAAGGGATTATTTTGTGAATATTTTTACTTCTGATGCTGGAGATTGCAACCTTGTTTTGAACTGTATTAATCCTAGTATTACTAGCTCAAATAATAATATGCTGCTTAGAAGATTTACTGCATCCGAGATTAAAAAGGCAGTGTTTGGCATGCACCCTGATAAGAGTCCGGGTTTTGACGGTTTCAATCCCGGATTCTTTCAATCTTACTGGGATATCTTAAGCCAAAGCCTTATTGATTTTTGCAACTCTTTTTTGGATTCCGGGAAGCTACCGAAGGACATAAACATCACACAGATTGTGTTGATACCAAAAAAGCCTGTACCGGAGACTATGGCGGACCTCAGGCCAATTGCTCTATGCTCTGTAGCTTACAAGATCCTTGCTAAAGCGTTGGCCAACAGATTGAAAGTTTTATTGAATAATTTGGTCTCAGTGAATCAAGGTGCCTTTGTTCTTGGCAGACTGATCACCGACAATATAATGATTGCATTTGAGATGCAACATTATATGAAGAGAAAAAGTCAAGGAAAGAATGGTATTGCAGCTCTCAAGTTAGACATCAGCAAGGCTTATGACAGATTAGAATGGTCCCTGCTTCGCAATATTATGTACAAAATGGGTTTCGATGCTAAGTGGATCAACCTAATAATGGAGTGCGTATCCTCGGTTAGCTACTTTGTGCTGAATAAAGGGAAGGAAATAGGTCCAATCATACCTCAGCGGGGATTAAGGCAGGGAGACCCGATCTCTCCGTATTTGTTCATCTTGGTGGCTGAAGGTTTTAGTGCGATGATTAGGGATTATGAGAGCAAAGGCAGAATCCATGGTCTTACGGTGGCAAGGAATGCACCATCTATAAGCCACCTTTTCTTTGCCGATGATAGTTTTATATTTTTTTAAGGCATCAACGGAGGAAGCAAACAATATGAAGCAGCTTATAAATGACTATGAGATGGCATCAGGCCAATGCATAAATTTGACTAAATCCACTTTGGCTTTTAGCAGAAATATCCCTGACTATCAGAGAGACCGGCTTAGTGATATTTTGGGTATCCATCACAGCAGCAGTAGTGGAAACTATTTGGGGCTCCCTATGATTATTGGCAGGAACAGGACAGAAATCCTAAGCTTCATCAAACACCGCATTGTCAATCGCATCCATGGGTGGAATCACAGATTCATCTCTAAAGCAGGGAGAGATATTCTCTTGAAATCTGTTCTCCAAGCACTGCCAACTTATGCCATGGGGGTCTTTCTCTTGCCGAAAGGTCTAATCAATGCTGTTGGAAACCACCATGAATTCTTATTGGTGGAAAGGGGGAGGAAGTGACAGGAGAGGCATTATTTGGAAAAATTGGAAATCCTTGTGCAAGCCTAAGAAATGGGGAGGACTCGGTTTTCGGGACCTTCATAATTTCAATCTAGCTCTCCTAAGCAAACAAGCTTGGAGAATTTTCACTGATCCCAACTCCTTGGTCTCTAAAGTCTACAAAGCAAAATACTATCCTAACTCTTCCTTTCTTGATGCGAAGCTAGGTGCCAATCCTTCTTTTATTTGGAGCAGCTTAATGGTTACACAAGAGATTATTCGCAAACACTCAAGATGGAGGATAGGAAATGGATCGTCTACTTGCATTTGGGGAGATAATTGGCTGCCGGATAACAACAACCCAAAGATTCAATCGTTTCCCTACCCGCTCATGGAGAATTCCAAGGTGGAAGATCTTATTGATCCCAATACTCATGACTGGGATGAATCCACCATCCGGAATATTTTCACATCCAGAGATGCGGACTTGATTATGAGGATACCCCTATCTAGTCAACACATGCAGGACAAAATTATTTGGGGCCCTGAAGATAACGGCAGATTCTCGATCAAAAGTTGTTATAAATATATTGGTGGAGAGCTAATCATGGAGGATACAAAGAAATGGAGTAGGCTATGGCAGTGTAGAATTCCTCCAAAAGTCAAAACTTTCCTATGGCAAGCGTGCAACTCCTGTCTTCCCACCAAGGACAATCTAAGAAAGAAGCACATTGACTGCAATGCAAATTGTAGTCTATGCAGAAACGGAACTGAGTCAACTTTGCACCTTCTTGCCGATTGTGACTACGCCAAGTCTTGTTGGAATTATCTTCAGTTCTATACTCTTCAATCTGATGCAGATAATTTCCAATCGTGGCTGAGTAACGCACTGGATATCCTATCTGATGAACAGTTCTGCACACTCTCCATGGTTTGCTGGAGTCTTTGGAACTTAAGAAACAACATTGTGTGGCAGAACAAGCCCTTAGAGCCGATGAGCAATTTGATTTTTAGGACGAGGACGTACTACTCAGCCTGGAAAGCAGCGACTACGGATATTCACATCGCTCGGAACACAGCAGCACCTAATGATCACTGGAGCAAACCACGGCAAGGCTACTTGAAGCTAAATGTTGATGCAGCCATTAATGTTGAGGGTGGCGGCATGGGCTTTGGTTGTATCCTGAGAAACGATCAAGGGCTCTTCGTTGCAGCTAGGGGAGGTCACTGGAGAGGCACTTTTACACCTAAAGAGGCAGAAGCAATGGCCATTCGAGAATCTCTATCATGGCTCAAATCTTTTACAGGTGGCAATATTATCATCGAGACCGACTCCCAACAAGTTGTCCAGAGCTACATAGCAGGGAATGGAGAGTCATCCTTTCATTTGATTCTTGATGATATCAAAAACTTAATGAGTCTGTTTACTCATGCTAGTTTAATCTTTACTAAGCGATCTGCGAATCAGGCAGCCCATCTGTTAGCTAGGCAGTCTGCTTCTACGTCTGGTTGCTCAGAGTGGTTCACGAACCCTCCCTCTATCATTTGTAATACCCTTTATTTGGATTTGAATTAATGCATGCGTTATTTGGTTTTCAAAAAATAAAAAATAAAACGGCCAGTAGGCCACTGGCCTAGTGGCTTACTAGCCATTTTATTTTTTTGAACCAAAAATATAAAATGGTCATTTTATTTTTTTGAACCAAAAATATAAAATGGTCAGTAGGCCACTAGGCCAGTGGCCTACTGGCCACTTTCGCCATTTGGCCTGGCGCAAAGGCCAGGCTCCTGCTTCCATGGCCTTTGCGCAAGGCTTTGTTGGCGTACAACAGCCAACAAACATAATATACAATATTTTTTATTGAAAGTATGACCTTTTTTTAGAGTGGGTGAGTATTGCAAGGATATAAAAAAAAAATAGTAAAGAAAATTACAAATTTGATGATGTGAAAGTGAAGTCCACTTTTAAAAGTGAGAAAATATTACAAGGATAAGAATAGCCTTGACGAATTTTTGTAAGTGTGATTAAAAAAGAGAAATGAGTGAAGAGGGAAAAAAGAAAAAAAAATAAATAACAAAATCAAAAACTGAAAAAAGTAATAATAAAAATACATTTACACGCCCAGGCGGGTGCGAGAGTTGCGCCTCACACGTGTGACCCACTATCTCTGCAAAATCCCCATGCACACTCCCCTCTTCTCTCTCTTCATTCTCTTTTTTCCAAATCATCTATTTTTTCTTAAAATTTGTGCACAACCCCCTTAATGGGGATGTCCTAAGAGCATCCACACTTGTGCATATTATGGGGAGATTTCAGAATGAATTCTTCTCAATGGGGAGCAAAGCTAATGTAGGGGAGAATTTATTGAAGAAGAATTCATCTGCAAGAGAGAAAATATTGCGAAAACCAAGAAAAAAGAATTTATTGAAGAAGAATTCATCTGCAAGAGAGAAAATATTGCGAAAACCAAGAAAAAAGAAAAAAAAAAGTATCTAACTTGCTGTGCACGTTTAGTGCACAACAAGTCCACAGTCCGGCGCGTGCACGGCGCGTCAGGCGCGCCGAACGACGCACCTGACACTTCTATTTTTTATTTTTTTTTGTTTTAATTTTTCTAATTTTGATTTTTTTGTTTTTTTTTCCTCCCCTTCTCACATTCTCTCTCCTAATCATTCTTACATTGTTTCCACATTTTTTCCTCCCCTTCTCTCCGCCGCCTGGGGCAGTAGTATGTAGCTCAGTAATATTGTATGTAGTCAAATATCAATTTTTTTTTTTAATTTTTTGAGATAAGTAAAATGTCAATTTTAACCCGGTTAAAAATAGATAATTTTTTTTTCCGGTGAAATTTTGACGGAAAAATGGCCGGAAGGACCATTTTTGCAAAAAAATCAATAGTCGTGGACTAAAATTGCAAGGTTCAAAAGTCGTGGATCAATTCTGCCAGTGCCACTATAGTCGTGGGACTAAAAGTGCAAAAAACTCGATGCTCTAAGGCAACAAGAACTAATGAGGTGTTTGGTAAGATGAAATTGTAATTTCATTCTTACCAAACTCTATGGAATTATAATTCCATGGTTTGTTGGAAGAAATTGAAATTCTCTAAAACCCTGAAATTGTAATTTCATCCTTCTTATTATTATATTATTATTACAATACAAAAATATTTTAGTCTTTATTCCCTTCTTCTCTCTCAATTCCCAATCATTTTATTATTGTCTACTAAATAATGTAATTAAACAATTCTGGTTGTGCTAGCTATTTACTACATCAACCGACAAAACAAACCACATACGAAAGAGAATGGTCTTTTAAGGATTCCATACCTGGCTTGGCTGATTCTACAAAGACAAAGACAAATGTTCATCCAAGTTATTTCTGCTTTTTGAAAGAATGCAGCAGCAGAATCCTTAGAATGAATGAATGAATGTGTTATGTGTAGGATGAGCTACTTAGCTTCAGTTTTCTGGAAAAACTGCAGTGGCGGGGATGGCTATATTGAATCATCGGACTCTTCAGACTCACTTCTCTCGGGTTCCCCCCCACCGGTTGCCCCAGCCTCAGCCTCCACCTCAGCCTCGGGAACATTAGGCTTGGGTGGTGCTGCTGCTTTCTTACTAGCAGCATTTCGTGCATTTTCTTCACCATCTTCCTCTTGTTCACCCACTTCCGCATCTAATCACAGAATCAAGGGCCAACAAATAACAACATGAAGGTTTTGTGAATTTGTATTCAGAACGACACCATTTCATAAAGCTAAGTGTGAAAAGTTATTTGAATTTTAAAGCCAAAGAGAAGATGGAGGCTATAATAGAAGCAGCTTTGAGTGGATGTGATGATATAAAGCAAACCACTTTGAAGGATATCTATATTCTCTGCAGTTCCACCAGCCATGATGTTCTGCAAAGTCTTCTCAACACGCTTCACAAGCTCAGGCTTCAAAAATCAAAATACAATGCAAATCAATAAAAACATGCATTCAATTTAATAGCCTTCACTCATCTTAAATAATATCACTATCAAACTGAGAAAGAAGCTAAATTATAAGCTCCAAGTCTTCAAGAATTTTGCACACACACCTCACCATTGTTTCTTTCTTTACGCCCCAAGGGAGAGTTCATTTTAAAAGTGCTTGCTTTCCAAAAGGAAGGAATAATGTGACTAATATTTTTACCTATCAAAATAATAATAATAATAATAATGTCACTTACATTTAGATCTAGTTCCCTACGAAACCTTCGCCTCCGAGCATCTCTCATTGGAGGAGTGAGGCCATGTCTATACTCCACTGCATCAGGAGCAGGATCACCTTCTTCCCCCACCATAATCATCTGTCAAGATAAGTTTGAAACACGAGCAATAAAGCAATACCCTACAATTGTATTCAGACAATGAGAAGAAAAGAGGGGTGGGTAAGAGGGTTTTGGATACCTGACCAATATCTGCAGTTTTAATCAGCACACTATCATCATAAGTTTTGTAAGACTCCACTGTGCAAGGAAGATCCAAGAGGGCGGCAGGGAAGTGCTCATTTCCTATGACAAATGTGCCAGTCCTACCATCCTCTAGAAAACAAATTAACTTTTAACAAATCACGAACAAAAATAAATATTGAACATATATGGCATATTGCATTGGATAAGTAACATTTATCTAGAACCATAACTTAAAGTAGACACTATATTCCTTACAACAAAATGTCATATTGTTCTGTTCTAATTCAAGGATAGCTCTCTGCAGACTAGCATCTAGGCATCTAGCAGCTACCATGAAAACTTGTAGTGCTGTTTACATGAATCAATTGACAAAAATTGTTAAAATGCATACATCTAATTTGGGTCAAAAATTCAAAAACTATTACAATGATACCATGACTTTGAGAGTAGAGAAGTTGGAAACTTCAAAAATCATACCAGAAAATGACAAATCCAATCTTTTGTCTTCTGAAGAAGAAGCATTCTCACTCAGAAGGCGGTCAATTTGCTCAGCCACAGAAGGGGGTACCCTGAGTATGAATTGCTCCTCCATGCCTATACATAAGTCAGCATGGACGTATTAACTTAATACTAATGTTTAATTCATTTAGATGTGTTGCTAAATAGTATATAGCCTTGAAATTAAAGCAAAGACATGACAAAGGTAATCCACCGTGATCAACACTGAAACAAGAAACAAGATTGCATATTTATTTTAAAACAACAACAACAACAACAACAACAAAAAACAAAAAAACAAAAAAAAAACAAAAAACAAAAAAAAAAAAACAAAAACCTCAATCATCAACAATGAATTCTGATTGAAACTTAGACAGTGATTATTATAAAACTAAATTTATTTAGACAATCATCAAAAAGATTGCATAAGACCTAAACAATTACTCCATATATGTTTTGAAACACTGATAACATTATCATATTTTAGTACAAACTGCTCTTTAAAAGTCATGAACTCTTTTCATAAGCCTATACAAACTCAATAAACAAATCAAGATATGTGTTTAGACCAAGAGAAAAGCAGAAAATAAGCTTATTGAAACAGGTCCTAAATTCCAATATATTAAGCACTAAAATATGGGGAAAACAGTGCATAAAGCTAAGAATTGCAATTTTTTGTAAACACAAACTAATTTGTGTCTCAATTCCCCTTTCCCTCCTCCATCACCTTCCATCCTGCAAATACCACCATAAACACAGATATCTACAGAGGAACCCCAACCATCCCTAACAATCAATAATTCATAGAGTACAAGTTTATTATTGATAAAAACATCAATACAATTGTCTCGTTTATTGCAATGTTGCAGAACGCGATAGGCGCTAGTCCGGCACCGCAGAGGGGGGGAAGGGGGTGGGGGGCGTTGTGCCTAGGCGGCCACCTAATTATATATATATATATATGTATGTATATATATATCGCTCAAAACGACCAAAAAAAAAAAAAAAAAAAAAAGGTTTCTGTCGACTAGCAATTGCCTATACCTCCTTTCGCCTCGGCCTAGGGGCGCTTAGCGCCTAAGCGGCCGTGTAGGCCGATTTTTACAACACCAGTTCATTGTAATATGCAGTACATGCAACACTAAGTAGCGGTGAGCATTGGAATAACCAAACAAAATTTCTAATCTCTGTAACCAATCAATGAATGAATATACCAAAACCGACGTCATATTTAAACCGAGAAGTAGCTAACGAAAAAATTCCCAGACATGGATTCTACCTTGTTAAGTACTTAAGTCCCGGTTAGAATGTTTATTATTACAGATTTACATGGGTAATGGTATAGAAACTTTAAATTAATCAAAAAGATAGCAATGAAAAAAAAAATTACAGCATTCAGTCTAGCATCTGGTGTCAATTCTACCATCTAAGAAAATGAGCAAATCCAATGGTCATTATCAATTATTTACGATATAATTACCTTGAAGCGAACTCTAACATCTACGAAATTGAGCCGAGGGCACGGCTATAACTGGCGTCAATTCTTAGTTCTTACAGCACCACCATAAGACTATAAGAGAGAGAGCACCGTTGAATGAGAGATTGAGTTGTGTGTGTGTGTATATATATATATATAGAGAGAGAGAGAGAGCTTTCAAAAGCAATGACAGGAGAAGAGAGTTCTCCTCACAAGAATGAAATACAGAGGAATCCTCACAAGAATCACAACATTCAATCTAGCATCTGGTGTCAATTCTACCATCTAAGAAAATGAGCAAATCCAACGGTCACTATCAATTATTTACAACATAATTATCTTGAAGTAGGGCTGCAAACAAGCCGAGCTCGATAAATATATGGTGGCTCAAGCTCGAGCTCAATCGTGCCTTAAAATTGAAGCCCGAGTTCGGCTCGTGAATTTTGTATAGCTCGAGATCAGCTCGATTGGCTCAAGTGTACTCGGCTCGATTGGCTCGAGTGTACGAGCTCGAGCTTGAGCTCAGGTGCTCAACTCAATTGGCTCAAATTGAGGTCAATTTTTTGAGCTCGAGTCAGATTGCTCGAACTTTCAAGCTTGAGCTCGACTTATTTAACTCCACTCCATGTTACAATTAATAATATAAATTGATGCATCCACACATTACATTAATAATAAAAACTTGATACGGAGTAAAATTTAGAGTCCAAAATAAAATATATAACAATCCCTACATTCTCATTCTCAAGATTCAAGGCTATTCCTTTCACACCGCTGGCAAATTCCACCATTTCCCCAGCTTGAATCTCGTTCAATCCATAAACTTATGAAAAACAACAGTGAAAACAAGACTATTGCACTCAGAATGAAAAGGGATATTGATTTTTTCTGCAAAAAGAGATCAAATCAACACTTATATACACAAACCTTAAATCTCAATTCAAGCTACGACTATATGTTAGGGTATTAACACTAAAAAGTATGTACGCACAAACACTTTTCTATATATTGCTTTTATATACATGACTATATGTTAGGGTATTAACACTAACAAGTACGTACACACAAACACATCAGTCATGGCATTCCAGTTCCAATTTAAGCATTTAACAGTATAATCATATCATAGTTTGCAGATGGAGATTTGTATTCAGAGAATATAAACAAGGAAAGAGCTAGCAACAGAAAGAAGACTTATCGACTGAAAACAAAATGAACACAGTAGATCAAATCCAAACACATACGGGAAATTCCAGTGTTCACTGACACGGCCTCAATCAAGAACACAACACCTACCCAGATTCGTAGATTCGCAGGGGAGGGCGGTGGGCTTGGCGTCGTCGTCGGATACTCGGCGTCGCACCTTGGCTTCGTCGTCGGACAGATTCGTCCTCCGGGGGTGGTTTAGGAATAAATTATTAATTATATATATGTGGTAGGGTTCATACAACACATCCCTAAAAAATTAAAATATTTTTTTAACAAAATAAGTCATTTCTATAAAATTATAAATCATTTTCCAAAAACGTTTTACAGGTTTTCAAACAGAGTATTTGGTAACTTGGTAAGAGTTCATCCTGAACGAGACTTTGCATGCGTCTTGGTCACACGATGATAGAAATTAGCTTCACCCCCGGGGTCCCCCAACCCTCTTGATCTTAAAAAACAAAAAACAAAAACAAAAAAACAAAAAAAAAAACCAGAGTATTTGGTAAGCATTAGGTGATTAGTGAATTGAGTTAGATATAAGAGTTCACTAAATCATCGTTTAATTAACGACTTATACATCATCTAAATTATATTGAGATAAAAATAAGAAAAAAAAAAAAAAAACATGTTCTCTATTCACCGTAAGATAAAAGTGAGAGAAAAATATGTTCTCTATTCACCGTGATTTTGCATCAGGGACTTCTAGTTGCTGAACAAACTAGGATTTATACATCACTAATAAGAAGATTGACTTGAGGTTAGTAAAGGATTAATTGTTATTATGTAATTGTGTAGATACGTGTATTTATATGTGCACATTAAATTGAATAATTGATTTGATTTGTAAGTATATGGCTAGAGAAAACAAGTTTAGAAGGAAGATTGCCAAAAATTAAAATCGAAGGATAAGGGAGGATAGATAGGTTTTGCACTTGGAGGAAAATAATTTTTAAAGTTGCGAGGAGGAGGAGGAGGAGGATAACCAATACGTATGGATTATGTCCAAACTCCACATATTTAACAAAAGAAGGGGGTAAAAAGTGAGTACTTTTTTAAACTTAAGAGACCACATCGCATGAGGCTAAAAATAATTGTAAGGCGTTGATTATTAGCATCATGAAATAAGAGAAATCAAACATACATTAGCTACAAAGGAGTTAATTAGAAATCAGATAATGAACCTTTAAGGGTGATTTTTTATTTTTTATTTTTTATTTAATCAAAATGAGGCCCCAATGCTAGTAGTTAGCACTCTCAATCTCTCATGCAACATGGTTTATTGGAGGAATTCCCATTCTGTCTTCCTCAATCACTTTCACGATCTCAGACAGAGGCGTGCCTATCTCTAGCCATGAAACATATTGTATGGTTGCATTCTTAGCTAGTGCATTTGTCACCATATTTTGCTCACGAAAGATCCTCCAGATTCCAGAACATCATCTTCCATTTTCTGTTTACCAAAAGTTTACATTTGTAAACGATGTTCCCCATTGGCCCCCGGGATATCTCAAACCCTTTAATCCAACCCAAAAACATTATTAGAATCACTTTGGATCTCTATCTCTCTCACTCCTTTTCCACAAGCCCATTTAACGCCCTTCGATCATAATCGCCCAACCTTCAATATCAATGGCTTCAGTAAGCCCAACATTGAAGATGAAACACATAATAATAAGAAGAAGAAGAGTGGGGGAACGGGAAAAGAAGATCCAACTAATTTGAGTGGGATTTATCCTGTTGAACCTCCATAGTTTAATTTTTACATGAAATAGTATAAAATTTTAGTGCTAAAATGTTGCATGCATGGTATATATATGGGAAGATGCTCCCATGTGAAAGATGGAGTTACATTTGGTCATTGATCAAATATAGATTAACGGTTCAAATCAATATATTTTTTTAAAAGTCATTGTTCAAGATATGCTATTGGTCACTCATAAGCAATTCCACTTCCTTTGATCTAAAGAAAGGTGTCCTCAATTAAAGAAACAAATTGTAAAAAAATGACACACCTTAAAGAAGGAAAACAATGCACCTTAATAAGGAAAACAAAGCACCTTAAGAAGAAAAATCACGCTCCTACAGCTTTAGATCGACGCACCTTAAGAAGGAAAACAACGCACCTTAAAAAAGAAATCACGGATACAGCTTTAGATCGACGCACCTTAAGAAGGAAAACAACGCACCTTAAAAAAGAAACCACACACCTAAAGCTTTAGGCCGACGCACCTTAAGTTTCAACAATTGATACACCTTAAGCACACAAAATACGCACCTAAAACTTTAGATCGACGCACTTAAGTTTCAACAACTGACGCACCTTAAGCACACAACACAAAAACCACGCAAGCACACAGCACAAAAATCACACACCTTAAATTTGACCTAGATGTAAAATGATGAAATTATCATCGCATTTTTTTCATTATTATTAATCCTGGATGTTGTTGGCAAGATGAATGACTCTAATCTCTCCCTACGTTCGCACCTGAGCACACCATCCCTATTTGAACCGTATCATATATATTAGTTATTATTTTTCCGTATTATATAATATCTGAATTGGCTTCAAATTCGTGGTCTGCAACTAAGTGCATGCAGCCAAGCCATTTGCACTTTTGCAGTCTGTATGTTTATTACGCCCCAGGTGGCCCGCCGCCCAATGGCGGCAAATTATGCCCTGGAAACGTGTTCACCGTAAATGATGAACACAAGTCTAAACGATGTCGTTTTTATACAAAATAAAAAATAAAAAAAATGCGGATGTGGAGTTAATGGCGCACGTTTGATCAAATTATGAATTTTCTGTTATGAGATTATGAATGTAATGTAAATTCATAATCTCATAACAGAAAATTCATAATCGCATAAAAGTAAAATATTTATTAAATTATGAATTTTTTGTTATGAGATTATGAATTTTCTGTTATGAGATTATGAATGTAATGTAGATTCATAATCTCATAACAGAAAATTCATAATTTCATAACAGAAAATTCATAATCTCATAACAGAAAATTCATAATCTCATAACTGAAAATTCATAATCTTATAACAGAAAATTCATAATCTCATGGTTCCAAAGTGAATGTGTAGGCATGGTTCCAAAGTCAATGTGCAGGCATGGATTCATAATTTATGAATATCCGTGATTTCGGACGGAAATGTGTAGGCATGGTTCCAAAGTGAATGTGCAGGCATGGATTCATAATTTATGAATGTCCGTGATTTCGGACGGGAATGTGTAGGCGTGGTTCCAAAGTGAATGTGCAGACATGAATTCATAATTTATGAATATCCGAAATCATTGCTCACTTCAAATTAAAGTAAAACCGCGAAATGTGAAAATGAAAAAGAAAAGTCACACAATTAATTAAAAAAAAAATAACGGTGTACTAACACCGTTGGAACCGTGTTTACCATGAATGATGAACACGGTTCCATGGCATAACGATTGCCCACTGGCCAGTAATACACAAATAAATGGACATTATCAATCTTTAATCAAGTAATCATGAAAAAGTTACAAGCCTACAACATCATTTGCTTAAATAATTCACATATAGACCTAATGTCGCCATTTGACAGCTAGCTACTTTCTGAGGAAACTAGCTTATTTGAAACTAGCTTATTTCAACCTTTCAACTCTGCTAAGTTTTACCCCTTGGTTCAAAAAATATTTTGAAGTGATATAACATTTTCAAAATTCTCACATACTTTTAAATTATAAATAAATGTAATTTTCATGAAAGTTATTAAAAATAATATTTGAAAATCTCACATTCTCAAATTATATCATACAATTAAGATGACGTCGTATGAGAATATCACATAACAAGTGTTTGGTTCAAATTATATAAGATTTCAAGAGAATCTCTCAATCTCTTATACTAATTACTGCATAAGTATGTTCTATTGCGTTGAAGGAATGTGATTTATTAAGCTTTTTGAGTTATTTCTAGAGATGCATGTCAACGGAGCGGGGTACCCCCACTCCCAACCCCTAACTTTCTCCCATACTCCCCCGTTTCGGTCGGGAAATGAAAAAATCTTCCCAATCTCATCTTCATGGGAAATTTCTAACTCTATTTATAACTTTAAAAAGAATATTAAAATTTTAAAAATATTTATATAAATAACTCATATATATTATTTTCAACTTAAAATATTACGAAATATTAAAATATTTTATAATTAAATATGTTATCCAAATATTGATTTTAAAAATATTGCATACCATTAAAAGAAGAATAATAATTATGAAAGGTGATGCCCTTAAGTTGTCCTGTCACATGGCTACAAAATTGCATAGCTCAACCGAATTATAAGAAAAGGAAATTATGAACAAAATGAGAAAGTTTTGGGGGCATGCGTGATTGTGAAGTTGAGAAATCCATCCTACCTTTATTTGAACTTAGACATTGACGTCATTCTTGATTCTATCTCTCCATTTCAAATCCTTCTTTTGTCGCAATCATTCTTCAAAATTAAGTATCCAATACAGGCCATGGACCTTCATCATCTTTCATCTCATACTTTCTTCTAATACCAAAATAATAAGTCATTTGTCAAATACTTCTTAAATCTTAAATCTTAAATGTTATTTATTCATCAATTACCTTTGAAGTGACATTTATTATACAAACACGTAATCTCTCATGCTTAGGTGAATGATGAGTGTGTATTTTATTGTTTTTTTTTTTTTTAATTTTTTGAATTAAAAAGCAGTCACCACCGTCTTTGAATAAGTAATAGTTTTTTTTTTTAAATTCAAAATAAAATATAAAACAATAAATTGTACACTCAACATCAGCCTAATATCAAAACATCATGTGTGATTCTGATCAACACCTCATCAACAATAACGTGCTAATTAAGTAACATTAAAATTTAATTACATTAGTTTACAAGTTTAACAACATTATTGGATTTTTTTTTCCAGTTAAATAATTCAATTTAGTTTTGCCTAATTATATATGAATTGTTTATTTTTTTTATTAGGAATTATTTTTGATTTCTTTGTTCAAAAAAAAGGAGAAAAAGTTTCAATTTATAAAAGGCAGCAAAATTAGGAAAAGCACTATAGTTGGTTGGGATGGGACATCCGTTATAATTATGGAGTTGGAAGGAAATTTAAAAGAGATGATAATCAAATAAGTTATTCAACTTTTATGAAAAGTGTAATTAAGTTATTTAACTCTAAAAAGCTTTTTTTTTAAAAAAAAAAAACTCTAAAAAATTTCAAAAAATTCATTAAATTTAAAAGAATGATACAATTAAACTATTTTATATCATATAGTAGGTTAACAACACATTATAGGTTTATAAATGCCTTAGGGGGATCACGATTCCGGTTTCTGATTTCAGAAAATGACGAATCACAATTCTAGTTTGAATTGCTGGTTCAAACCTATTTAAAAAAAAATGTTGGTAAGTTCTATTTCCTATTCTTAAAATACTCCATATTTAACCATTAATTTTTTAAAGAATTTTTTCATTATGGAATTTTAAAAAATAGTTATATCATATATTTAAACTTTAACCAGGACTATGTGGTCTAATGGTATCCGGGTTGGACTTCCATTTGGAAGATTATGAGTTCAAGCCTCAGTGGAGGCGTTATTGGTTCTTTGTGTTTCAGTAGGTTGAGAAAGTATATGAACAGATACTATAATGTAATAGAGCCAGTAACTTTCAAAAAAATATATATATATATATATATATATTTAAACTAAAAAAAAAAAATTGGGCTTGCATTTATTTTACCAAGATTAAGTTGCCTACGTATTATTAAGTTCAAGCCCTTTTTTTTTAATTTAACTTTAAAATTAAATATTTGATATAACCCATTTAAAAAGAAAATTTCATAATGACAAAATTTCAAAAAAAAAAAAAAAAAAAAAAAAGAAGAAGAAGAAGAAGAAGAAAAGTTGTTGAATTTGGAATATTTAAAAATAGAAAATAGATTTTTTTAAAAAAAATCCCGATTCAAATTGACGGTTCAAAATGGAACTGTCGGTTCGCTGTTTTATGAAATTCGAAAGTGTCGGTTCGAAACTGGAATCACGGTCACCCCTAAATCAACTATATCTTATTATTCACCTGCTATGAGAGGTAAAAAGGGTCTAATTGCATCATTTTTTTCAATTTCAATGGCTTATTTGGAATCTTTTAGAGTTTGATGGTTTAATTGTACTTTTTTTTATATATAAAATGAATGACTTATTTAATTCTTATCCCACTTTAAAATAATAGGATTCCTTATAAAAACCTGAGGGGTCAAAATATAATTATTTCAGAAAAGAAGGAGCAAAACGAAAACATGATTGAGCTAAGAAGGAAGTGGTAATTTCGAATTTGGAAGCCAGGGCCAGGAGAAGTGTGTCTGTGCAGTGAGGTGTGAAATTTGTCTTTTTGGGAGTATTTATTGATGTGTTGTATTCACTATTCCGTATCTCTCAAGAATTGGAAAATCAAAAAGTTGATTGGTTGGTGGTTTGAGGTTTCAACTGTGGTCTCGTGAAGTCATTTTCAATTGTGCTACTTTGGCTCCGAGACGTGGTAGCATAGAATCAAGATTCTTCCTTTTTCGTCCCCCCACCGTTTTTTCTTCTTCTTCGGTGTTTCATCTTCAATGTTGGGCTTAATGAAGCCATTAGTTCCCTGTTTTTGTTTAATGGCTGTAATTTAAGGGGTTTAAGGAGCGGTTAAACTTGTACAGCTGTGAGCTGGGTTCTTGTCTCAGGCGTTGTACTGTGTGGATTGGTAAAAATGGGGTTGATTCCGGGGACTAGGCCGCCTCTGTATAAGTCCGGGAAGGCTCAGGGTGTATCTTCAAGATGGGTCTTCTTGCTTTGCATTGCCAGCTTTTGCTTGGGTGTTCTTGTTGTTAACAGGTCTTCCTCAGCTTTCTGTTACTGCTTTCATTCTTGAGTAAATTGAGTATTTTGTTTTCTTGAAATAGATGCTTGATCGATCTTCTCCGTTTTGAGCTTGATAGCACCAAATTGATGGTATGGTACCAGATTTGATCGTTGTAATGGGATGGGGTCCCCCCTTACTACGCTGGGTTGCAGCATAATTTCATTTTCTTTGGGGTGGGTATTGTTAGGGAACCCAGATTCAAAACGACTGTAATTTTTGCACTGATTTAGGGAGGGATTCAAAGCTTCAGTTTTTGAACTCTTATGTTTGATATTTCTTTGTGTGTGGATTTCGCTTCATCCCTTTCTAACTGGGAGATTGGAGGAACATTTCGTGCCTTTTCATTTTCCACAAGAACAAGCACTGGTTTTGATTGAAATTCTAGCAATTCACATCGATTTTGATCCATGATCATTAGATTGTAGAAACAAAGTTACCTGTATGTATTCTTTGCCACATCTCATTTTGGTTAATCAATGAAAGTTTGTATCTTTCAAATAATACTCAAACCTGGAAAGCTGTTTTATAGGATTTTTATTGGTTTTGTACAATTTATTAAACTTCCCCAGGAATCTACTTAACACCAGCAATGGTGTTTGGCATAAGCGGTTCCATTCACTGCATGAATAATGTTCAGGATTTCTACTGCCTAGTTTGCATTGATTTGGCCATGTGCTTTGACTGGTCTAGTTTCAACTGCTTGTATAGTGTGGTCCGTGTGGACATTCTTAAATATGTTTCTTCAAATTTAAATGCTTTGACAGTTTGTTTTAAGTTGTTTTCTAGGTTGTGGTCAGTTCATGGACCCATCAAAACAGCACATGGTTTTTCTCCAAAACAACTCAACTCAGGAGATTCGCTCCCTGTTCCTAAGTGCCAACAAAAGGCAAGTTCAGGTGATGAATAATGTTCTACGCCTTTTAAACTTTACTATAGTAACTTAGATGGCATTCATATTTATTGCAGGAAGCTTCTTTTCAGGAAAGGGATATCCTATCTCGAGTTTCCAAAACACATGACGTGATCATGTAATTCCATTTCCCACCTTTGTTATGAATTCAATTTCTTCTACGATGTTAATCACAAGTATCAAGAGACTTAGTTTTGGATGCGCTCTTTAGAATCTATTTAACACTGCATCAATGGGTCAAATGTTTCAGGGAATTGGATAAAACAATATCTTCACTGGAAATGCAGCTTGCTTCAGCCAGAGCTACTCAAGCAGACAATGAGGAAAGATACGAGGAAGGTGGAAAACTAGGGAATGAACCTATGAATAATCGCCGAAAAATCTTTTTTGTCATGGGAATCATTACAGCTTTCAGCAGCAGAAAGCGCAGAGATTCAATTAGAGAAACTTGGATGCCTAAAGGTTCATTATCTGATTTCTAATTAGCTCCTTTGTAGACAATGTATATTTGGTTGTTCAATTTCTTCTGATTTGTATCAGGGGAAAATTTGAAGAAGTTGGAGAAAGAAAAAGGTATTATAATGCGTTTTGTGATAGGGCACAGGTAAGTTTTGCAACTATGAAACTGATTTTGGTACAGGGCCATCCTTTGTTGCTTAATTAATGAGATATATTTTTCACTGTTCAGTGCCACTCCAGGTGGAGTCTTGGACCGTGCTATTGACGCTGAAGAAACACAACATAAAGATTTCTTAAGACTGGTATTCACTTCTTTTTGGCACACATACATGATGTTAATGTGCACTACTCTTTTAAGAATTTTTTAATACTTCAGGTGCGTTTTTTGTTGAGGTTTAGCACTTTAGCTACATTTGGCACTATGACATCATCATGCATGTGATCGGGATCATAAAGTAGAGTAGCTAAAATTTAAAAAATCCCGAACAATTTTTGTAAGAGTATCATTTGTGGTTTCCAGGTACCCTTGAGGCGCGACTTGAACCCACAATTTGTCTGTTATTTGTGGGAACTAACTAACAATGCTACATCTTATTTGTCTTTCTTGAACTTTTGGGACTCAGTTAGGGGATCTCGGGTTGTTGTATTTGCTATGGCACTATATGACAATTGACTTGCATATGCAGAACCATATAGAGGGATATCATGAATTGTCGACAAAAACCCAAATCTACTTTTCAACTGCTGCAGCAAAGTGGGATGCCGACTTCTATGTCAAAGTCGATGACGATGTGCATGTCAATCTTGGTGAGGATTCCGTCTCATTCAGTCATTCTGACACAAATTCACAGCTTACAGGCTTTTCGTGATTGGAGGAATCATGTGATAGATTCTTTATTAAATAACCTCTCTCGACAGGTATAGTAGGTTCAATCTTAGCCCGTCATCGGTCTAAACCTCGTGTTTATGTCGGCTGCATGAAGTCTGGGCCCGTTCTCGCACAGAAGTAAGCATGCATGCAGGTGTATGATCAGCTGCTTAAGTAGTGTTTAAATTTCATTTACTATATATGTGATTTGCAGAGGTGTGAAGTATCATGAACCAGAATACTGGAAATTTGGGGAGGAGGGTAATAAGTACTTTAGGCATGCAACTGGACAAATATATGCAATCTCCAAGGATTTGGCTACCTATATATCGATTAACAGGTATTGCTTTTTCTTCAAATTCTTTTACAGCACGTTTGGGTCACTGAATGAATTTTGAGGTAATAGGAATGCTATTCCATAAGGAATGGAATATGCAAAGAATAGAATATGAATTGTATTCTATTGTTTGGTTCACGGAAGGAATAGACTTTAGAAATTATATTAACAGTGTTTGGTTGGTTTAAGGAATAGAAAGGATATATGTTTTAAAAGACATAAATACCCTTATAAAATTATGTGGTGGTGTTGGTGGTGGCGATGGTAGCGGCGGTGGCGGTGGCAACGGTAGCAGTGGCGACGAGTGGCGATGGCAGTGGTGTTGGTGGTGCTAGTGGCGGTGGTGATATATATATATATATATATATATACAAAAAGGGTATTTTCGATATTAGAGTACAAAAACTATTCCCTTGGGAATAGCTAATACCAGGAGGGTCCCCTAGGAATGGCTATTCCCCCTGCAAGGGAATAGCTCATTCCCGGGAATGGTATTCCCAACCATGAAAAGACATACCAAACAATGTAAGAGGTCTATTCCCGGGAATGATATTCCATTTCCGACCTATTCAATGAACCAAACACGCTGTTAGAGTTTTTGTGAGCTGTATAGTACTGTGATATCAAAACATTTAGGCCCTGTTTGGTAACATAGTTAGCTTATTAGCCAATTTTGGCTTATTTGACCACTATTAGCTGTTTGACTTGGTTAAACAATCAATATAAGGTCCTGTTTGGTAAAAAGTTGGCCTATAGGCCAATTTTGGCTTATTTGACCACTATTAATTGTTTGATTTAGTTAAAATATCAATATAAATGTTTGGTTAATTAGCTTTTTGCAACTCCAAAAGGCTAAAATTGAAAAAGCTACCCCAAGCAACTTTTTCAATTAGCTTTTTGAGAAAATAAATTATACCAAACAGCTAACAGCTAACAGCTAATTTACCAAACACTTTTCTACAATCAGCTAATGTTATCAACTATTTATACCCTCTAATTAACACAATCAGCTAACAACTAACAGCTATCAGCTAACAGCCATTTTACCAAACAGGGCCTAAGTGTTTGATTAATTAGCTTTTTATAACAACTTATTGCTCCAAAATGCTAAAATTCAAAAAGCTGCTCAAAACAGCTTTTTCGATCAGCTTTTTGAGAAAGTCATTTTGCATGTAATCAGCTATCTGCTAACAGCTAATTTACCAAACATCTTTCTGCAATCAGCTAATGCCATCAACTAGTCAAAGCCACTAACCCAATTAGCTAACAGCTATTTACCAAACACCCCCTAATTAGTTAAATTATATATTTTCTTAGGAACATACTTCATCGATATGCAAATGAAGACGTTTCTCTTGGATCTTGGTTTATTGGGCTTGATGTAGAGCATATAGATGACCGAAGCTTGTGCTGTGGGACACCGCCTGGTAAGATGCTTGACATTTAAGTTTTGCAAATGGCTTACTATCTACTTTCCAGGAGTACTTTTATTGGCTATTAAGGGAGCATTACTATCGGTTGCACCTCTATTAATTTTCTTGAAAAGCAAGGTTTATTTCATCTCTAGTTCAAATATTCAATGGCCCATTTATTTCTACGGTTTGAATTTATTGACATTAGATGAACAAACATCACTGTTGAGCCTATTCATCAGCCTCCAACAAAGTCATAGTTGGCACACTTAGCTTTTTCAATTATGCATTTACTTCTACGGGTTTGATCAGTCAAGATCTAACAGTCAAATGCTCTTCACCTACACCCAGCTGACCCGCTGGTATTATAAATACTAGTAGCTGTGTGTATATATACATGTTTATTTATGGAATATATTTTTTCTATTGTGGAAAGAATTAGAAATTACTAAAGCGATCCCACTGGAAAAATGAAAGTTTATATAAAGTGGAGCCATAATGTCAGATTGTATAGAAAAGAAGCACCTTTGATTGATAAGTACTTTTTCTTTCCTTTTGATTCAAGATTGTGAGTGGAAGTCCCAGGCGGGGAACCTTTGTGCTGCGTCATTTGATTGGAGCTGTAGCGGGGTATGTAAATCGGTAGAAAGAATGGAAGAGGTGCACCAGAGATGCGGAGAGGGCGATGGAGCAATCTGGCATACCAGCTTTTAGAACTTGTGTACTTAACGAATCTCTTCTTATTTATTCATTAGATTGTCTTTGCGGTTTTTGTTCTTGCCCTCCCTCGGGAAGGGATCTTGACGGTGGAATGTATATGTCCGTGTGCAGTAATCAGAAATGCGACCTGTGTACATCGTTCCACGCCATTTTTGCTCATGAAAGACTCACAGATTGCAGTAAACCGCTAACCTGTTGCACATATACAAACCTGTGAAGAGATATATACTAGTTAGTTAGTTAGGAATTCAAATATCCATTTTTTTTGAGTATTTTGGTGGAATTCTTTGGACCAGTTATGCAGTGGTTAAAGTATTAAAGATATGTAAAGCAGGTTAAGGTAAAGGTAGGACTATTGATTGCAATTATTTGACATAAAAAGCATAGGGACTATGCCAATGGAAATATGCATGTTTTTCATGGAAGAAATTGTGGACCTACCATTATCATTTATCTTCACAGACCAACCAAAAATGTAAAGCATCTTTTAGTACCTTCTTTCCTTGTGAAAGTGGATGCAGCACCATAAACATACATTTCGTCCACTTACCTTAGAGTTCAATAATTCTAAAAGGATTGTATAACTTTTAAATTGCGACGGAAAACATCCTTTAAACGGTTCATATAGTTTGCACAAGTGGAGATGGGCGTGTTGAGCATATAAAATATAGGCTCTTAGTTGAGACGACGTGTTGGACAGAGACCGGTGAAGAGTCAAATTCAGCAATTGGTGGCCTGAGATGTCTCTAGAAAATATGACAGTATATAAAGAAATAAAGTTGTATATTTGCTCTGAACTATAATAGTAAATATTTGATGTAACAAGTGGTATTAGAGCGGTGGCAGATAGAGTTCCATAATTATACATATGGACACTCCGGAGGTTGTTGGGCTACTGGACGGAGGTTTTGGTGGGATGGATTGACAGTTGACAGCGATCAAGAATATGATGATCTCACGTTAAAGCCAGTGGACGGTGGTGAATGCGTGCCGAAGAATTGGTGGTTAAAATTGAGAATGCGTCAAAACCTTAAAACAGTCATTCATGTCCGGTCATCCTCGTTGCTTATGTTGTCAGTGTCGCGCCGACCCGGAGAGGCGGACAACGGCGCTGCTATTATTGCCCTTATTTTAAGAATCAAAATCGTGTTTCTGATCTTCAAGAAGTGGGCTTTCAACTAAGCACATGATTGTTGTGACTTTTGAGAACAATGAGAGCTTTTCAATGGCTGAGATTAGTTCGATAAGTCAATGGCAGTGCGATTTAATTAGCCAAATGGGGTTTTTATATTTATAGTCGCAAATTTTGAATGTGGGAGTGAGATTATGAGACATCTCATGATTATAGAAAGTGTAAGGAGAGTGATTGTGGGCTACCCACTTTGGTAGCTTATTTTTCATTTTTTTTAAAGAATCAGCTAACAGTTAATTTATCAAATATATTTTTACAATCAGCTAATATTATTAACTAGTCAAACCCACTAACTCAACCAGTTAATAGCTATCAGCTATGGGCTCTGTTTGACAAATCTAGCTGAAAAGTTAAGCTCTGTTTGGCAGAGCTTATTTAGGAGCTTATAGTTTATTTTAAGCTACTAATAAGCTATAAACTCTGTTTGATAATGTTCCCAAAATAAGCTCCTAGATTAAAATAAGAGCTTATTTTGGAACGTTACTTTAGGTAGCTTTTCAAAATAAGCTCCTAGCTTCCTAAATATTTTCCCATCTTTATCCTTATTATTTTAAAAAAAATGACATAATTTATCCTTCCCAATTAAAATCTTTTCTCTTCTCCTTTACTCGTAACTTTCACCGCAAATATTATTATTATTATTATTATTATTATTATTATTATTATTATTATTATTATTATATTTGCAACAATATAATATTGCTACTTTATTATGAGATGCTAGATCATGATTATGCTAATAGTTTTATTTCAAAATGTTATTTTTTTTAAAGACAAAATGTTAAATTTTAATATGTAAACAAACTAATTTAAATTTTATGAAGATGTCCTTTTTAGTCTTTTTACATTTATCAGCTTATCAAAAAGCTAATTTTACCAAACACTTTCAATCATAACAGCTAACTTAACCGCTCTTTAGTTTTCAGCTCCGAGCTTATAGCTTTTCAACTTTCAGCTCCTTTTCAGCTTTCAGCTCCTAGCATATAGTTTTTCAGCTAGGTTTGTCAACAGAGCCATAGGCTGTTAGAGTGTATTATGTACTTTTATTTTATTGCATATAAATAATTTAGACTAAAATCCACAAAGCACATAGTATCCACTATAGTTCATAATATAATTTATAATTATATTAGCACCCACCGACTCTCCGAGCACCAATGTACAACAAAATAAATTTACTGTATGTATTCACATTATTCTTAATTAAGTATTTTGATGACACTGATTTGAATTGACCTTCGCAATTCATATCTTGAAGTGAACACTCCTATTTAAAAACCAACTAAGTTGACATTTATAATATATGTTCTTCTCTTCAGTCTTCCCTAACAAGAATGAAGAAAAACTTGAACACGCTTTGAATTCATAGGATAACTAATAAATTTATATTTAATTCATCCACATATGAATAATGATCTTGACTAGTTTGCTGAATCTAATGCAGTTTTAAGGTGTATATTATATTTATTTTCTTGTATATATACTTACAA
This sequence comes from Ipomoea nil, assembly GCF_001879475.1. Classification (NCBI taxonomy): domain Eukaryota; kingdom Viridiplantae; phylum Streptophyta; class Magnoliopsida; order Solanales; family Convolvulaceae; genus Ipomoea; species Ipomoea nil. Next base: position 4,613,396 of record NW_017619497.1, on the reverse strand, counting down.
TAATTAAAAAAAAAAAAATCTTCTTTCTCCTTTTCTATTTTAATTTATTCCTATCCAACCCGGCCGGCGCCCAACAGTATCCCGAAGCAGCTTGGTTGTGGCCTCCATGTTGGAATTGGCATATTATACATTAATGAAAAAAATACCCTTACAAATTATATACTCTGACATGTTTTAGCCGGAGGGATAACCAATGTAATCAATTTTGGCATGAAAATAATAGTCCTTGAATGGTTCTAAAGCAGAACATTTTATATACTACGGAGTATATACTTATCGTGTGTCCTTATTTTAACATTGGATAATAATAACTTTTCTTTTTTATAATGCTGACTATTTATTTATTATTATTTTTTACATTAGGTATTTATTTAATCACATATTATTATACAGGAAGACTTCTTTGAAAGGAAAACTCAAAAGCTAGAAAATAAAGTATAAAACGTGAAAAATGTGAACGCGGCTCAGCTATCACTGCTCAAAGCTCCGAACTCTTGCGCATCAGTATCACTACACAAATGGTCCTGATAAAATATATAAAACCTATACTATTTATCATGAATAAATTTATATTGTCTATAACATATATCATGTCATATTTTAAAAAGTAAAGTTAAATGTTTAGGTAGTGGTACTTTTATCTTACTTTTTATTGATAAAATAAAAGATATAGTTAGAGCATCCCCACCAATAGATTTTGGTGGGATTTTTAAGAAAATAAGATGATCTTATAAAAATAAAAATAAAAAAATAAGATGATTGGAATAGAGAGGGTGAGGTGAGAGAAAAAAAAAATCCTCCTACAAGTAGTTTTTGCATAAAAGTGGGTTATGTCGACACTGTTGGAAATTATGGAATTTTCGATCACCTGAAAGTGATCTTAAATCAAGTCGAAAGCAAAAAGTGGTCAGAAATAGTAACAAATATTTTTCCGAATACCAAAAGTGGTCGGAACAAGACTTTCGACTTGATTTAAGATCACTTTCAGGTGATCGGAAATTCCATAATTTCCAGCAGTGCGACTGCGTGGAGGAAGAAGGGTGTGCTGAAATGCGCGTCTAACAGATGCGTGCACTGCACAGGCCCCTGGGCGCGTTATACTCTCTCTTTTTTCGTGGGGGAGGGGGGGGGGTGGGGGTAGACTTAGCTTGTCTTTTTTTTTTTTTTTTTTTTTTTTTTTTTTTTTTTTTTTTCATTTTTCTTTCATAATCATACCTGAAAAATCCATCAAAAACATAAAAATTTTGTTATAAATGATATATGATTTTAGATAAATGTCAAAATTCTTTGTTTAGGATTTTCTTACAAAGATGCATGAAGAGAAGACCAGAAATGAAAAGAAAAAAGCGACACCCTCTAATCGTATACATCAACTTTAATTTCAGTTGATTCATAATAAAATCATATTTGATGAAATATTGAGTCATGACCTATCCTAGTTCGAATAAGAAATACCTCGGAACCTGGTAAACTTTAAACGGATTCGCTAGACTCTCCTTAGACTCCCCCATTCCATTTCATCGATCTATATTAATATTATAGGAATTTTAGAATAGGATAATCATATGGTTAGAAATCCTTTATTTTGAAAACCGAATCGCTCTTTTGATTTCGGAAAAACTTTCTTTATCAACATACTTTTTCTTTTACACACTAATCTCCATTCCAGAATAAGTAGGATTCATTACAAAAAAATAAAGAATCCACTCGTGAGGCGAGAACCCCCTTCCCGCCGCGGGCACTAATCTATTTTGATTTTTAACGTCTAATTAGCTAGGGAATCATTCAAATTAAGAACCAAAGCTCGTTGCTTTTTCTTTCCCCAGAATTGAATTGAAGCCCTAGCCTTATCCATTTATTCATTCGACCTAACTAGGATTTTCATTTTGTTCGGTTCTAAGAATTCGAACACGGCCTTATACCGATCTAGTAAGACTGAAATATTCTCAGAACTCTCCGTTGATCTAGTCTAGCCATATAGACGGATCCGGCTAAATGTAATAATCAAAACACTATAGTCCAAGTTTGTTAAACATGCATATAAGATAACATTAAATACTAATTACCACTTCAAACCTCAAGTTGTTGATGTTATTGTTCTTAAACTTTATGCATGTGATCAATTGAGTTGTCTATGTGAGCGCGAATTGCTGATATTGCACAAGAGACAAGACGCCAACTTGGTTCCATTAACTCCATGATAATGTATGCTAACTCTTTAGGCTATCCTTATCCTTGTAATACTCTATCACTTAAAAAAAAAAAAATCACTTTCACATCATCAAATTTGTAATTTCTCAAATATTTTCTCTACATTCCAACAATATTCTCTTACTTTCAAAGTGGTCTCACTTTAATATTATATTATAAATTATAAATATAATAATGAAATAATAATAATATAATAACTAATAATTTTTTTGTTTTAAAAAGTACATGACATCCTTTTGCAAGTTTGTAAGTTTTCTAATCAAGAAAGCCCGCAAGTCACATGATTTGTAAAGTTAAACAAAAACAAATTTAAAAGTCACTTCATAATCCACATCATCTTGTAATTAAGAAACTTTTTGGGATAAGAATAACCTTAATACTCCGAAATAACACTAGTACAAATAATAGTTCTACATAGTGTACTCAGATCCAATACACAATTGTACTATTATTATATATATATAATATATATATATATATAATATATTCCATACAAGCAAATTGTACATATTTCTCACTTAAGTTAATAATATTGATAACTATACAAAATTGCTCTATAATTTTACTCGTGAACTACTATTTATTGGTGGTGAATAAGTTGATACACAAAAATAATATATATAACAATTTTTAATATAAACCCAATGAACAAGAAAGGAGAAGAAGAGAAATTCGAGTTGTGTGTACTCACATTTTTCTTAAAATCAATTCACTACCTCCCGAGGGTGCTAGGGACGTTGTAGTGTCAGTCTCTCAGGATAAAACTGATTACAACTTTAGTATTTGATCACTTAAATATAAAGTCCGACGAACTAGAACAAAGATTGAGCACTCCGTCCTTTTACTAAGGTGTTGGCAAAACTTTTTTCGTAAGAAGAAGTTGAGAGAGGAATATATATAGAAAACACAAATTTTGAGTTCTTTAATAGGATTTGATTTGCATCCCGGTGAGGGGTAGAGAACCTCTATGCTATACAATTTAACTTCCTTTTAAAAGACTCTTATATATATATTGATGCAAACGTACTTCCCAAACCAATGTGGGATAAGTGCTTTTACAAAGGAGTTTTACTACATAGATTCCGAAAACTTTACTCCTTCATTTATACTCCCTGAGGTGGCAAATCAGGATTGATTATTTTTATCATGTGGGTCCACAGAAAAATGTCTACATCAAGAAAATGTGAGAGGAAGTACAAGTTGGGAGTTTAAAATGAGAGTACACCAAGTATTTTCCTTTACAAAGCCTTTCCACGTTCTTTTTCAACTCAAATAGGTCTACTTTGAGAATCAATTTTTCTCTTTCACCCATTATCCGTTTTGAGCATACAATATATCAATTTATTCGTCTCACTATGAAGAGTGCAAATCCACTTTGACCTGACCCAAATCAGAAGTGAACCTCACATATATTTGTACCACAAAAATAACAACTTACAATATCATTTTATGCTAAAAATTACCATGCTACTATTTCCATACTATTTATTAATATACATCACATTAGCTAACTTGTCAATATCCTTTAGAACAAAAATTAAGGGTCAAATTAAAAATTCAAAAAATGATTTTGAAAGTTAATTTTTAATTTATTTAGCGTATAGCTATCTAAGGAAAACAAAATCAACAGAAAATACTCATTACGCGAAATTTTTATTAACTTGGAATGATATCAATTAATTTATAGGTAGCCAATAAAATTTTAAACAATTAAATTTTTTTTAAATGTTTTTGAGGGGACTGATATCTCCAAAATAGTTTTCAGTGTGATACCAACTTTACAATATGCGTACTCATAATAATCCAAACCAAATTAGGTCCAGACCTTCCACTTCCACAATTATATATAGAAAAGGAATTAAAAACCCTGTCTTTGAAACACAACCACTCACCAACCAAACACCAAAACCATTCTTCCTTTTTTAAAATACTTTCCTTTGATTTTTCTCTTAGGAACAGTGAACACCTCCGCCTTTAATTTGATTATCTTATTCTCATCAACTTTGTACCACGAACAATCCCAGGAAACGTACAAACAAAGAATTTGTTGAATTTTGTTTGTGGGGGGAAGTGAAAGAAGTGTAATGTTAAGGGAGTGAAGTGAAATAAAGTCTTGGCCTACGGCAATCCGAACAGCCAGCTATCTCTTCAGAAATCTTATCCTTTCAGCTCTTCGGACACAGGTTTTTGTCCCCATTTCTGCTCGTCTGCGAATCGCCAAACCCGCCAATATTATCTCAATTTCTGTATTTCCCTTATCTTTAACCCCTCTGCCACTTACTAATTTCCCGTTATTTTATGAATCTTTAGGGGGGCTCAATCTATCTTACTGCCATCCCTTATCTTTGTTCTTCCTTTTTTGAACCCTCGAGTCATCGCCGGACTTAAAGGCTGTATCTTTATCCGATTGAATCGAGGGGGGGTTTGTTAATTTTATCCTTGTTTCTGGGTTTTCTGGTTTGGGTTATTCTTGGATTTTTTGGGGATAATGGCTTTGGTATCGGCTTTGCTTGAGATTTTCCAAAGGCCTTCAATTGGGGATGTAATACTTGAGCTGATGGTGTTTACCACGCCTATCTGGGTAGCTGTGGTGATTGGAGTTCTTGTGGGTTGGGCATGGAAGCCCCGGTGGGCTAATCTTTGTGCTAGCAGAGATTCCTTTGACTCTTTTGTGTCATCCTCTACCGGTATAAACTTGCAGCAGGTGTTCAGTGGGTTTAGCTCAATCCCAGCATTGAAACTGCAAATTCCCAAATGCTTTTCTTGGATTTCTGAGGAGACTTCTTCATCTCTCACACCTAACTCCAGGTCTGTTGAATTTTGTGTGCTTAGATAGAAATATTGCATTCTTGATTGTTTCTAGCTGACACTTGGAATTGAATTGGGATTTTCAGTTCTCCCCTGCAAGAAAATGACAAATCTAGAGTTGTAGATGAGAATGACCTTTATCATTTGTACCAATTAGTTGAAGAGAAAGATGATGGCCCTGCCTGGATTCAGATGATGGACCGGTCTGCAACGAACATGAGTTATCAAGCATGGAGAAGAGATCCTGAGGTACCATTGCTTCTAAGAATGTATATTGAGTTAAGATGTTTAGGGAAATTGCATAAATTGATTAAATTCTTGGAAGTTGTGAGTTTTGTCTAATGATATGCTTGTTTCAATACCTATATGTAACACAATTTGATGTGGATTTAGACTGGTCCTCCGCAATACCGGAGCAGAACTGTGTATGAGGATGCTACTCCTGAAATGGTGAGGGATTTCTTTTGGGATGATGAATTTCGAGCGAAGTGGGATGATATGCTTATTCATGCTGAAACGTTGGAAGATCATCCTTCCACCGGAACTATGGTGGTTCAGTGGGTGCGCAAGGTATGAACTATTCTGTCCATCGGCTCTTTTCGCCTTTGCATTTACTAATCAAGTGGCTAATATTTCTTATGCTTTTGTGCTGCAGTTTCCATTCTTTTGTAGCGATAGAGAATACATCATTGGCCGACGAATCTGGAAATCTGGACAGACTTATTATTGTGTTACTAAGGTGAGCAAAAGGAAGTTCAGGTGTAAAAGAATTGGAATCTTTTATAATGGTTGCTGAGCTGCTTAAGTTTGTGTAATCTTGTACTATTTTGTTGAGTTCAAAACTTCCTTAAAAGCACAGATATCACATTCATTTGGATTTTGTTTGTTTGTTTGGTTAAATATCGTAGTTAAGTGACTGTCAGTGGTAGGAGGATATATTTCCCTTGAACAAAACTATATAATCAAACTGGAAAAGCTGTTAATCCAGCTCATTATTGATTACGAAGAGATTAAAGATGTTGGTAGACCTATCTTTACATACTTTGTTTTTCAATTCCATTTCCCGGGCCTTAGTGTTTCAAGTGAATGGTTGTGCTCCAACAAGGATTCCATCGGCTAGTATTGATTCTCTATTAAAAACATTCTTATTTTTAGTAGTTAAACGAATTTGTGTACTATGACTTGCTATTTTCTGTGGTATAACAGTTCCTTGATGAAGCTAGTGTTACGTATACTGATATACCCGTGAATTTATATAGTTTGTGTGTCAAAGATTAGTAGATGACAGTTCATTACAATATATTTCAGGGTGTGCCGAATGATGTTCCACGACAGAGCAAACCGAGACGTGTGGATTTGTATTATTCAAGTTGGTGTATTAGGCCAGGTAATCGAGCTGCCGGAATTGCTTTCTTTTGTTGTGTCACTAATTTATCAGTTTGATCGAATGAGTTATTTAGTTACTAGTCTATCGGTGTCGTTCTTGATTGTATTCCTTTAAGAATTAAGAAACATTTTCACTGAGCTGAGATTAGTCGTGTTTCTCAACGAAACAGGTGCTTCCAAGAGAGATGGTCAGATGACCGCCTGCGAGGTGCTACTCTTTCACCACGAGGACATGGGGATACCTTGGGAAATCGCGAAACTTGGCGTTCGCCAGGGCATGTGGGGAGCTGTCAAGAAGATCGACCCCGGTCTACGTGCCTATCAGAAACACAGAGCCACCGAGGCCCCATTGTCCCGATCCGCCTGCATGGCTCAGATCAACACAAAAGTCACCACCGACGACCTGCGCTCGCTGGAGCTAAGACGCACCATGTCTGAAGCCGAAGCCTCGGGCTCTTCCGATAAGCCAACCGGGAGGAACATACCTAAGCTCCTCGTCGTGGGTGGAGCCGTTGCCCTCGCCTGTAGCATCGACCGCGGCCTCCTCACCAAGGCCCTCATATTCGGCGTTGCCCGGCGGTTCGCCGGGTTCGGGAAGAGGTTGTGAGATGGTTTTGCCCAGAATTTGCTTATTCAATTCTTCCATGAGTAGCTGCAAATGGTCATCCCCAACCCCAAGATTGATCCAGAAGTTAAAGATTGAGAAAATGAATGTATTATTCTATTTGTCATTTTTAGAAATTTTGATCCTTAGAGATAAGTGTGCAAATCATAATCATAACCACCAATTTATGGATCATTATTTTGGCACCATTCTTTTCCTACCTTTGTTCAGTGAATTACACTATCCTTAACCACAGGAAAGGAAAGTTTTACGGTATCGTGTTATATATGTTAACCATATAAATAAGAGGTTTTTCTTTATTCTGTAAAATATAATAAATAATAAATTTGTTTTTATTTTTATTTTGTGGTCCTAATAAATTCGGTTTTTTTATAAATTGTAATTCCAAAACGAATTATAGGGCAGGAAGTGCGAGCGAGCAGTACAAGGGGGGTGGGGTTCCAACTTCCGGACTGCGAATCGGGTCGGGTTCCGGCGGGATTTTTTTTCCGTTGATCTATTCCCCCTTTTGTTTTCCGGCGTTAAAAATGAAGTGCTCCGTCGCTCTTGTCGCCTCTCTGCTCGCCGCTTCCACGGTGACTCTTACGTCATCCTCCGGTTATCGTGAAGTGCGACGCAACCCTATCTCCGCCGAGGTTAATTTTCCAGTTCCTCTAATTTCAGATCCATATATTTTCTGTACAAATTATTATAATATTACACAGAAAGTTGCAATCGATTCACTGATATTGCAGGGGCATTCATATTATTCGAGGTTTTCATTGGATGAATCGCAGAGGAGAGCATCCCTGTCAAACAATGAGAAATTTGTGCCCAAATTTGACGGCTTAAGGTTCATCGAGACTTTAGTGACGGCTCACCGGTAAACTCATCGGATTGGGAGATCAAATTCATTAGCCCGGTGGCTGATAATTTTGCAGAAATAGCCAAAAATAAAGCGGAGCAGGTAGCGTTAGCCCTTAGGGCATTCATCAATTTGTTGATTGCAATTGCCAATTGGGATGACCCTGAATGCAGTTTTGTGATTTGTGTTAAATCTCATTGAGACTAATGTTTCATAATATATAAAATTTTGATTTTTGAGTTGTGACTGTTTGGGGTTGTTTGTGTTTTCTTGATATACAATTTAAATTTGCAAAAAATAAATTTAAATGTGTTGAAACTTAATTAAGATAAACAAGGGTATAATTCCATAACTCTGTCTGCCTCAAATTCAAGTCCTCTTCTCTTAATTCTTTAAAAAAAGAACACGATATTGGGCATTGGCTTGATGGGCTAAGTTTAACTTAATATTTAATCACATTCTAAAGGTGAAGATTGTCACACCCTTCCATGTTACACTATTTGAAAACTATGTACCATACAAGAGGAATCTACAAATGTCAAGGTAAAAGTCTGCTGAATTCACCTTCACCACCACTAAATATCCTTTGTGAGAATAAGGGAATGATGCGCCGTGGAATAGTCACTGCCATAGAAGTGAATTCGTCGCTATTGGTGTAGGTTCACAAACACGACATTGCCCTTCAAGATTGATACAAAAATTTCCATTTTGGTGCACACAGGGGTTCCAAGGAGACAAGAGGTAGAGATATTGGACAATTTTGTCTGCAACCTTGTTTAAATGGTAGTGGTAGATCAGAGGCCAAACATTACAGGGCGTTTGGTTGGAGGGGAGGAATTATGTTGGAAAGGAATTGTAATTCCATGGGAGTTGAATTACTGGAAATAAAGTGAGAATTTAAATTCCAGTGTTTGGTTGACAGGAATAGAATTACTGAGAATTTCAATTCCAATGTTTGGTATACATGGGAATTGAAAGGGAATAAGTATTATAAAGTCAAAAATGTCCATTATTGTTGTTAGACATTAATTTTAGGTTAAAAAATGAATGGGTAATTTTGACTCATCACTATCTTTTTTTCCAGGAATTAAAATCCTAGGGGGGGACATAGGATTTTAATTCCATGAAAATGGGGGAATGGAATTGCAATTCCCTCCAACCAAACTACGGAATTTAATGGCCTTTGGAATTATGTGGGAATTAAGTGGGAAGGGAATTTAAAATCCCTCCAACCAAATGCCCTGTTTAGAGTTCAATTTTTTTTTCCTACCATTTTTAGGTGTTTCCAGCCATGAATTACTATGGCAAGTTTAATTGCCAGAAACATTTTGGACAATCAAAATTACTTATTTATTCCTTTGGCCGGTCATGGCGTATGTGAATATCATCTTGGGTGACAAACATGACAATGGAAAGAGACTCCTTCGAACTATGATATGCAAATATCATCTTGGGTGACAAACATGACAATGAAAAAGTGACTCCTCTGAACTATGATATGCAATTCAGCAGAATGGAAATAGATACTCAGGTGGTGTGCAAGACTACAGCGTTAGTCTTGGGTATGTTTGACCAAATCATTAAAGAAGTTTAAGTTTCAAATTTGTGAAACAATATGTGAATCAAGTTTTCTCTGTAGGATTGTTAGGGGAGTTGTTTCTATGTCTGACGGTAATGAATGGTTGACCACTCCATCAATCTTTATTGTAAATGTTTTAGCCTATGATTAATGAATTAGCTTCTTTTAAAAAGTTGGTGAAAATAAAATTTTTAGGAAAACGAAAATCTTATGTGCATGACATACATTTTCTGTGACCTGTTCCACCCTATATGAGGAAGTATTTTATTTCGAGCTTCATTCTGAGTTTTGAGAATATAATTAATGTTCCTACAACTTCCACTCCCAACACATGCATATTGTCCTTCCAATAAGAGTGCCGCAGTATTGAATGTGATCGATCTAATGACAACATTTCTAATAATACATTTTCAGTTTGCTTAATTTCTGCCTATTCACAATATTTGCTTTGCTTAGCTCGTTCTTCATTCAGACTTTTCTCTTGTCTTCTTTTATCAATCTCCCTTATAAATACCTATATATCAAGAGTTCATTTGATTTCATTGATGGTAATAAGGGTTAGAGCAACCCCTATAGAGTTTTCGGAGTGGTTTTTGAGGAGGTTTTTGCTGAAATGGAACAGAGAGAAAGGGGAGAGAGAGAAGATTTGGGGTTCTTGTTGAAGAACTTGATTTTTGTCTCCAAAGCCTGGTCCGTGTGCATGCCAGCCATGCATAACAGTGACTAGCCAAGCACGCGCACTCCGTGTTAAACAATAGTTACTCATTTTTCTTCTTAAAATTTGTGCAAAAAATTAACTATTGAAGATGCTCTTAGAGGACTGGTGAACTTGTTGACACCGTGAAAGATGGAGGGTTGGGTATACATGGTTCCACATGGGATGAATATGATGGGAGCTTTCAATTCAATTTTAAGTTGATGCATGCATGTGATTGTTGGCAGTGTTACGTTTGTTGATATCATTGTTTACTTTTGCTTAGTCGTCCATCCTTAATTAGCTAGCTTGTTTTCTCAGAACAAATGATTATATATGGTTGCTGCTTTCTTATCTGCTTGAATTGCATGCTGCGTTGTTGAACCTGCAGATGATATGATATACTAACTGCAGTCTATATATAGAACACAATTGCATTATATTTGCCGATAAAAATCTGCATCTATGTCACATACATACAGAAGCTCCATTGAATAAGGCATATACATATATGCCTTGCGTGTTTATGATGGACATATAAGCACAAAAATATTAGAAATATACACTAACATGTATACGTTCAACCATTTTTCTAAGTTCAAAAAACAATACAAATCATATTTGGCAAATGCGTTTTTTATTTGGTCAACATAAAATACACCGTATTTTCCAATTAAATTTTTCCTAGGATTATCCCATGCTTTTAAATTTTACCTATTTTTGTCAATTTCCCTAGCTTATATGTTTTTTAATTGAAAAATAAAAATAAAAATATGGAGACTAGGATGAGAACTGATTGTATTATATTTTCTGAACTTGATTACAATGAGATCAGATGATGTGAATATATAGAATAGAGAGTCACAGTGTGACAATGATAAGAAGTAGAGAGTCACAGTGTGACAAGGATAAGAAGTTCTAAACAGACTCATATACATAGAGTCCTAATACTCCCCCTCAAGCACAGTGTATACTAGTAACCTGTAGCTTGTCCCTTAAGGAAGAAAATCTAGGTCCAGGCAGAGCTTTGGTGAAGATATCAGCAAGTCGATCCTTTGTGGAGATGAAGTTGACTTGGATATCGCCCGAAGCTACTCGATCGCGAACAAAATGATAATCAATCTCCACATGCTTGGTGCGGGCATGAAAGATTAGATTGGCACTCATATATGTAGCTCCTAGATTATCACACCATAATTTTGGAATAGAAATACCCGGAATCTGTATCTCACGCAATAATGACATAATCCATAGAACCTCAGCACAAACATCTGCAAGAGCTTTGTATTCAGCCTCAGTGGATGACCTGGCAACAGTTCTCTGTTTCTTGCAAACCCATGATATAAGATTACTCCCCAAGAAAACAGCAAAACCACTCGTGGATTTTCGATCGTCAGGACAACCAGCCCAATCAAAATCAGAGAAAGCATGAATGTCTCTAGATGAGCACCTTCGTATGCGTAAACCATGATCAACTGTTCCCTTAACATACCTGAGTACCCGTTTGAGCTGCTCCCAGTGTGATATGGTGGGAGCATGCATATGCTGGCATAATTGATTAACTGCAAAGGATAAGTCAGGTCATGTGACAGTGAGATATTGCAGTACTCCAGCTAGACTCCTGTACTGTGTGGGATCATCATATAGATCTGAATTGAAAGGGACAGTTTTCGAGACAGAGATAGGTGTAGAAAGGGGTTTGCATTCAGACATTCCAACCCGTTTTAAAATATCATTCATATACCGTTGTTGAGATAAAATAATCCCATTGTCACTCTTAACTGTTTCAATACCCAGAAAAAAAAATTGGTTCACCAAGATCTCTGATTTTGAATGTAGCAGACAGTTTGGACAAGAGCTGAGACATAATACCCTGATCACTTCCCATTACAAGAATGTCATCCACGTACACCAATAGATAAACCAAAGCAGAGTCTTTAGAGTAATAGAACAGAGAGACATATGTCTTGGATGCTTGAAAGCCAACCGATAGTAAGAACGTATGTAGTCGATTAAACCAAGTTCTGGGAGCTTGTTTTAACCCATACAGAGATCTTTTTAACAAACAAACATGATTCGGGAAGTTAGCATCAATATAACCAGGGGGTTGCTTCATATAAACTGTTTCAGCCAGATTACCATTCAGAAAAGCATTATGAACATCTAGCTGTTTGATAGACCACCCAGATGATAAAGCTAGAGATAGAAGGAGTCTTACAGTCGTAGGCTTTACCACTGGACTAAAAGTGTCGAAGAAGTCCTGACCTGGCACCTGATTAAAACCTTTCGCAACCAGCCTGGCTTTATGCCTTTCAATAGCACCATCAGCCTTTCTCTTCATACGAAACACCCATTTACAGCCAATAATATTCATACCTGCAGTGGGTGGAACTAGAGACCATGTGTGGTTATGCAGGAGAGCATTGAATTCTTGGTCCATGGCTTCACGCCACTCAGGATATTTGACAGCTTGAGAGTAACATGTGGGTTCCGTGGGATGCACTTGAGCTGCTAGAGCAAAAAGAGGAGCATCTGCGTTACGTTGCTGCGAGTGGCCATAGAGTGAGTACGAACATTGGGCCTGATGGACCGCCCACGTGGACGGCCTCGCCGGCGAGCAACAGGCTCCACAGGATCACCCGATGATGCAGCCTGTCCGGGATCCACGGCTGGTTCGAATGAAGCAGGTAGCGGCGGTTCTGGCAGCTCATCATTGGACACGGCAGGGATAGGTGTGCTGTGACTGAGAACAGATTCCGCCCAAGGTCCAGAAAACGGAGTAGATAGATCCTGTAAAGAAGTTTTAGTAGCAAAGGGGGAAACTTCTTCATCAAATCTGACATGCCTGCATGTGTAAATCTTATTAGTATGTAAGTCCATGCATCTGTACCCCCTAAAGGACTCAGGATAACCTAGGAAGACACATGGAGAAGACCTGTATGACATCTTATGACGATTATATGGCCGAAGATGAGGGTAGCATAAACACCCAAAGACACGAAGAAAAAGATAGGAAGGAGGGGATTTATGTAACAGGAGATGAGGACTAGAGTTATTTAATACAGAAGATGGCATTCTGTTAATTAAATAGACAGCAGTCTCAAAGGCAAAATCCCAAAATTTCAACGGAACAGAGGCATGAGCTAGAAGAGCCAGACCAGTTTCAACAATGTGACGATGATTTCGTTCAACACGACCATTCTGTTCATGTGTATAGGCACAGGATTGTCTATGTTGAATTCCTAATTGAACAAACAAAGAATGCAACTTTTTGTACTCAGCACCTAAATCAGACTGAATGGCCTTTATTTTGCAATTAAAGGACCGTTCAACAAGAGTACGAAATTTATCAAAGATGACATAAAGATCAGACTTTAATTTCATAGGGAAGAACTATGTATAACGGGAATAGTCATCCACAAAGATCACAAAATAACGGAAGCCAGAAGTAGATAAAGTGAGCGCAGGACCCCAAATGTCTGTGTAAATAAGATCTAGGACTTGAGAACTAGAAGAAGCAACACGGGGGAGGGGAAAACGGGCAGATTTGCCTAATTGACACGCATTGCATAAAGAATTATGACAACGAATATTATCACGAGACCCACTAACCAAACAAGAACGAAGTATATGGCTAAGAACACGGTTATGAGGATGACCCAGACGATTGTGCCAAGTGGAAGCCGAGGCACGAGCGGAAATAAACGCTGACGGAGATGAACTAGGTAATGAAAGTGTGTATAGTCCCCCCGAACTATTGCCCCGAAGAAGTATTTCCTTGGTATTGATATCTTTGACAACAAAAAAGGAGGGGTGAAACTCAAAAAAGACTTTATTATCGGATGCAAACTTCTGAACAGATAATAAAGAATAGACAAACGCGGAACGTGAAGTATATCAGACAATGTAAATGATCTAGAAGGGGTATTAAAAGAGGCATGGCCAACATGACTAATAGATAAACCCATACCGTCACCGACACGTAAAGTGTCATTACCAGTGTACTTCTCCATTGTAGAAAGGGCAGCAATGTTCGGAGTTGCATGATTTGTGGCTCCGGTGTCCGAAACCCAAGTATGAGAATTTGACGAGGTTTTAGCAACTAAACCATTCTGAAACACCAAATTAGCCTGAGAACCCGGAGCCCCTGAATATCGCCGAAAACAGTTGACTCCCGTGTGACCGAAACTTTTGCAAATTTGACACGGATCATTATAGCGCCAAAAACAATTGGCTCCCGTGTGACCAAAACGTTTACAAATTTGACACGGATCATCATAGCGCCAAAAACAATTGGCTCCCGTGTGACCAAAACGTTTACAAATTTGACACGGATCATCATAGCGCCAAAAACAATTGACTCCTGTGTGGCCGAAACCTTTACAGATTTGACACGGATCATCGAAGCCACGTTGTTGACCTCCACGGTAATTAAGGTTGTCATCGCAGCGCTGCATCTTCTTGATTTTATGAATCACAAAACCCTAACTAACTGATACCAGATGAGAACTGATTGTATTATATTTTCTGAACTTGATTACAATGAGATCAGATGATGTGAATATATAGAATAGAGAGTCACAGTGTGACAATGATAAAAAGTAGAGAGTCACAGTATGACAAGGATAAGAAGTTCTAAACAGACTCATATACATAGAGTCCTAATAACTAGAAATACAAGCTTCGCAATAAACTATGAAGAAAAAAAAAAAAAGGGAAAGTAGATTGCCAACTTGTCAAGTAAGCTAGTTACTTGCTACGTCAAGTCACGAGGGTGAATTGCATTCTTTTTTCAAGTTTGGAGGTGTATTTAGATTTTTTTTTTTTTTTTTTTTGTTCCGTTCAAATTCCTAATTCATGGTTTATTTATCTCTTACCAAGTGAAAGATGCTATTCAATCATCATAATTTAACTCCTCTACATACAATTTTGTAGAGTCGAGTATATAAGTTCAGGGCAAAAGATTTCTCTTTTTTTTTTTTTTTTTTTTTTTTGTTGCACCAAAGAAAATAAGATCAAATAACATTACTGAAAAAAAAAAATTATCAAATAGATTCTTGAACTTTATAGAGAAATTAATTAATCTCTGAAATTCTAAAAGTTACAATTAAATCTATCAATTAGTGATTTTTTGCATTCAGACCCAAAGATCCATTAAACTCCCCGTAAAAGCTGATAACATCTTATGTGACTTTTTTTTTTTTTTTCAATACATAATAATAATAAAAAAGTCGATCATGACTAACATTTTTTGCATTCAGACCCAAGTTTCAGGCCGCCTTGGTTGCCATAAATGCTTACCCTCTTCGTCTCCAGATTTAGAGACGAAAGAAGAAGAATAAGACATTTATGACCATCGTATATATATAATTTAATATGAATTTATTATTATTTATTTATTTAAAAATGTTACGTTAATTGTCACATCAGATATTACCGACATTATCGAAAATTAATCAATTCTTAAACCTAAATGTACAAAAATTACTAATTAATAGACCAAATTATGATTTGTAAAAATTCAAGAAATTAATTAATTTCTCGTATGTATAATGTCAAAAATTTATTTAACCTTTTACCAAACCCACCCACATGCAATGATTTTGCGGTTTTTGGCCGAGTTCCGACAATGTTGAATTGGATGCCACGTATTTTGTCCGGTGCTACAGAGGGGCGGTGATGCACCGAATTTACAAGAAAGCAAAAAAAAAAAAAAAAAAAAGGAGTCTTAAAAGCACATCTTGTTTCAAGTTGCTAACCATGTGAGTTGTGACCTTTCAACCCCTTTCCCTATTCATTTACCCTGCACCTCCCCATACCAATTCAATGTCAAATTCACTTCAGAAACATCATTGTAATTTATTTTTTAAAAATATTTTTAAAAAGTAATACTCTCGTAACTAATCAGATTTGGTATAGGAAAATAGGTTTGTGGTCCCATATTAAATTATGTGTGGGACTGCATAAACCAGATGTGAAATTCCCCATAACATCAAAAGCCAGGCTTTACTCTTTAGCCTCCTAATCAATCAAAGCATCTCAGAGGAGTGGACACTGCTTCTCTCTCTTTCTCATCTCAAAGGAATAACATACTTTTTATACGCAGAGTCTAATCGATTTCTTGCTCGATTGTACAAAACTAACTAAACTTTACATTTCTGACTCCCCCATTCTTTCTTCTTTTAATTTGTTTCTCACTTTCCTACCCTCCTTCTAACTAAAGCAACCATAATAATTCTGCTCCAAATACATCTAAACTAAATTGGTTTCCTTCATTAACTGTTACATGTGTTAATGTACCAGCATTTGAAAAACTCGTAAATCATTAAAACACTTCCTATAATTTCCTTTTTCCTACAAAACTTTATGATAAGTGGGGACCTCAAATTGAATTTTAGTCATATCCTCCCTTTTTTTTTAATTAACACTATTCAATATTCACTCCCTATTTCCCATAAACCTATCCCTCACTTTTTTTTTTTTTTTTAAATACTCAAAAGTAATGGGGAATCAAATATAACGGCGAATCTTTCATATTTTTATGTAATCGTTTTTACTAGAGTAGTGATACGCCTAAAGAAATATGAACAATTAATTATAATTAAAATTAGAGTAACATTTTTATTATATAATTATTAAGGGTTTAGCCTGTGTATTTGTGACACCTAAAGCTAGTTGCTTGCTCAAAAGCAGCTAAAGTGCAATATCAGTGCAAACTTTAACGGCTATTCCTGACGCCGTTATATAATATCACACTCCATTACTACTCCAATCTCCAGTAGTTCCCCCATTCAGAACCTCAGCTAACTCCAATCTTCTCTCTCACTACGCCATTAATGGGGAGGGGGGAAGCCTTGTTCCCTTCTCGTCTCCGTTTTTCTATTCCATTCTTTTTCTATGGTATACTATTTTTGCTTGAATTAATTTTTTATTTTTTTAATTTTGTACGTTATGCCTGATAGATTGTAATTGAGTGGTTTTGTAGTTTTATTGATAGCGTACCAGGGATTGGCGGCGTCGATTGGGATCAACTACGGCCAGGTTGCTGACAATCTGCCTTCGCCGGAGGATGTGGTGCCGTTGGTGAAAGCCGTCGGGGCCACCAGGTTGAAGCTGTATGACACGGATCCTAAAGTGCTCAAAGCTTTTGGCAACACTAATGTGGAGTTCATTGTCAGTGTCCCCAACGAGTACTTGTCTAAAATTAAGGATCCTGCGAAAGCTCAAGCTTGGGTTAAGCAGAACGTGCAGGCGTATTTGCCGGCGACCAAAATCACCTGCATCGCCGTAGGAAACGAAGTCCTGACCTTCAATGACACTACTCTCTCCGGCAACCTGCTCCCGGCAATGCAGAGCGTTCACGCCGCTCTGGTGAGTCTCAACCTGGACAAGCAAGTGACGGTGACAACCGCGCATTCTCTGGCGGTGCTGGAGACTTCGTATCCGCCGTCCGCAGGGGCGTTCCGGCGAGATCTAGTGGATTGCATTTGCCAGATCCTGGAATTCCACGTCAAAACCAGCTCGCCTTTTCTGATCAATGCGTATCCCTATTTTGCGTACAAGGCGAATCCGAAGCAAGTGTCGCTGGATTTCGTGCTGTTCCAGCCAAATCCAGGGATTGTTGATCCCGTCTCCAATCTTCACTATGATAATATGTTGTTTGCTCAGATGGATGCGGTTCACTCTGCTTTAGATTCGCTAGGGTATAAGAATGTGTGCGTGCAGATCTCGGAGACGGGATGGCCGTCTAAGGGCGACGCCGACGAGGCCGGAGCGACGGAGGACAACGCCAGGAAGTACAACTGCAACCTCATGAAGCTCATGACTTCTAAGAAGGGAACTCCGATGAGGCCGACTAACGATTTGAACATCTACGTCTTTGCAATGTTCAACGAGAACATGAAGCCCGGCCCGACCTCGGAGCGCAACTACGGGCTCTTCAAGCCCGACGGAACCCCAGCCTATCCTCTCGGAATCAACCTCAGTACAAACATTAGTTCAGGCGGTTCCGGAACAAACTCCGGAGGATCTACGCCGTCAACGTCGTCCTCTCCACCGGGAACTTCTTCCACAGGCTATCTGTCCATTTCTTCGGATTCGGTGCGCCCTTCCACTTTTTGTCGGTTTTCTTTTTGCCTTTTGACATTAGCATTAGCTAGCTGTACACAACACATCTAATTTGGCTTACCTTAATTTAGGTGCTCTCTACTTTGTGATTGAAATTTAGTTTTTTAATACTTCCATTTATTTCTATTTTAAAACAGAAAGAATAGCTGATATTTATCTTTGGTAGCAAATTTCAATTGTTATACTGAAAGAGTACGTAAATTGATTGTTGCGATGAATTTCAGGCGAGACAAATGCTGTGCAAGTGCAGAAGAGTAGAGATGTTTTTGCAGATTGCAGTATCCATTATGTTGCTCACCCAATTATTGAACAGAGTTTAGAATTTTTTGTGTTCAGAAATCAGAAGACAAGGAAGAAGGGGGAGGAGAGGAATAATGTGATTCCTGCACTTTTACGGGACTACTTTACTTTTGGAATCAATTCTCAACAGCGGGAGGATTATTCTTTTGTTATTACTATTATTATTAGAAAGGAGTATCATTATTTTACTCTGCTGTATTAATTATTTGTTTTGCAGACTCACTTTTTCTTATAATTATAATTATTATAATAATATAATGACATATATGAAGCTGAGGCATTCAAATATCAACACTACTCTATCTTCTAGACTAGACTAGATAGCACAGCTGGTATAATAGCTGTGACATTTGATTAGGGATTAGAATTTAGTAGCTGATATGTTACATTTGGAGCATAAGCAGTGACATATAAAGGCACATTTTGCCCAACAACATTTTACCAAAACACCCAATTGCTACAGGGATGGATGGATATACAAACTAAAGAATCTGCTAATTACTCCTCATACTACATTTATCAAACTGAGAACAGACAACTATTACTAGATTAGGACATTGTTCTGTCATCTGAACTACCAGATGCCTCTTTTGTAGCTGGAGAGGTTGCGCCGCCTTCCATATCATCTTCACTGAACATGCTGTCATCGCTAGAACTTGAAGATGACGCAGTTTCATCATCCTCATCATCACTCACTACCCCGGCCCGATGTCTTCTCCTAACATCCTTGATACCTCTTCCTCTTAGAGCCAGACGCCTCCGCTTCCGTGTGTTCCTCTTTCGCTTAGGGTACTCTTCCTGGGGTGACTCCAAAGACTTGCTGCTGCTTACGTCTTTGCCACTCCTGTCCCTCCCACTTCCATCTTCATTATCCTCTAACTCATTACTATGAGAATCGTTATCAAGTTTGCGCCTCTTTCTACTTGTGTTTGTCTGACAAAAATAAATATAATTCAGAGCAAAAGGTTAGTAATCTGTCTTACATAGTTTTTGAAAGTAGTAATCTGTCTTGTATAATTAAATTGAAACCACCATATCTCTCCTATTGCATCTCCACACTCGTGGAGGTCAACAAAACTACTTTTTTTAAGGGAAAAGGGTCACAAGGAGAGGTTTACATGCATATTAGGGTGTGTTTGGTTCGCACATGGGAATCGGAAACAGAATGGGAATCAAATACTTGTAATGTTAATGGGTTTTGGTGAAAGTACTTTGCATGTTTGGTAGTAGGATGAAATTGGAATGATTACCAATATTGATGTTTGGTTATGTATAACCAATATTGATGCTTGGTTATGTATAACCCTATAATAGGAATAAAGGTTTTTAAAATACAAAAACAAAAAATCAAGGCAATTGATCCTAATATAATGACATCCAAAGCACCAATATGAACAAAAAAATCAAAACAAAAATCTAAAAGCACTAACCCAAACTTAAAAATCAGATTACTAATAAATGGAATGATACCCGTTTTTAATTAGGGAATGAGGGTTTTAATTGAGGGGGCAATCAAATCTCATAGTTGTGTTTTAAAAAGTTGTCAACCAAACACTAACTATGATTTTGATTCTATTCCTAATGCGTAAACCCATGAACCAAACACACCCTTAATCTCTACCCAAGTCAAATAATGTTAAGGTTCATAGAAATTATTCTAGAATAGAGGAAATATGAATTATTCCATTTACTTTGTTCACATATCAAACAAAACAGCTACTCCTCCCATTCCAGCAAAAACTACATTTTTTTGCGCAAGACTGGACCAATATGAGTCCATTCAGAAAGAGTTATACATATACACACATAAAAAGATCAAAAGGTCCACCATATGCACACCCCCATTTTCATAAGCTTATAAATAAAGTCAGCTATATGGCATTTCTGTGCCAATTTGACATAACCATTATTCACCACTAACAACACCCCAGCAGTTTCATATACACTCTTGTTGTAAATTGATTGAAATTTCAGAAACATACCTTGGGACCACGATCAACAAGGCATGCCCATTCACTTCGATTTCGAAGGCAATCAAGAACAGCCTGAGAGTGACTTGAGTATGCATAACGCTCTCCATTGTGTTTCCTCAAGTGAGGCCAGTGCTGCATAAAAGCAGAAAGATTTTAATGAGCCCCAGTTTTACTCAAAATAAAATAGGCAAAAGAGAGAGAGAGAGAGAGAGAGAGAGAGATTAAACTCATGAAAGGGAAAGTAGTATATTCTTAAAGCAACCATACCGGCAGAACAGCGTTGCAGAGTTCTTCATATGTCATGCGTTCACCTTTGCTCATAATCTCAGCAATCAAAGCTACAATGTCAAAATTTAGAAATGATGACTAACCAGAAGCATTACTATAAACAGGCAGAGATTTAATTGTATAAATGAGAAAGAACCTGGTAAAGTACGATGTGAAGGGCGCCCAGTCACTCTAGCATCATCACCAACAGTACTTCGCTGTGAATTGCGAGAAGACAACTTCTGTTCTTTTGCTTCATGCGAGGAAGGACAACCATTACTCCCAGCTGCAGTGGATGAAGAAGGGCTAGTCTTCTTCAAAGAGAGCACACTTTTTGAAGATCCAATTTCTGCTTCTCGCTTGGCATGGGTATCTTCTCTTCTATAATCAGGAGAAGTTAATCCTTCCCTCTTCTTAGCTTCATCAACCCCCTCCCTAGAACTGATGGAACCATCTTTACCTGAATCCTTTCTTCTTCTAGATGTCTGTAAAGAAATAAAAGTAGATAAGAAAAGTCAGTAGAATTGAGCCAAATTGGATTGTGCATCTGTAATAAGGAGTTAAGGGCAATGGAAGCAGCTTACCAAACCATGGTCTTTTACTCCTCCACTAGATGTTCGCTTCATTAGCGTACTCGTAGCTGCCGGGGAAGTTATAGTCGGTAAACTACCAGCATGACGCATCCGTGGCACCCGAGGAACTCTAGGAGAGCTATTGAGTTGTTGATGCAAGAGTAAAGCAAGCTGCTCAAAATAAGAAAAGTTGTAAACCCATGTATGTATATATGTATATTTTTAAAAGTGCAACGAGAAGATGCATTTGTTTTTCCTACCTCTTCATCACTCAGCGCAGCTGGAGAGGATGACACTGTCGGAGGGTGCATCAGAGTCGCACTAACTTTTACTGAAGGTTGGCTTCCAGACTGGTTTACCTTATCACCCTTTTGGTGTAAAATTGTACCTGAGGGTTTATTCTGAACACTTGATGCCCCTTCACTTTGCAACGAACTAGAAGATTCACCAGAGCCTGAATTAGCAGACACATTTCTCACTGAAATGGTCCTATGAGATGAATGAGGCATGGAATCCTTTGAATCAGACAAGGTTCTCTTAGAAGATGAAGCATATGTGATCTTGGTCACTCGGGCTTTTGATGCAGATCCAACAGAAGACTTTGGAAGCTCTTTTACCACTTTCTTAGGATTTTCATGCCCCTCTTCATCCCTAGCAACATTAAATGAGGTAGCCTCCGTCTTACTGCTATGATTATTGTCAGACTTTCCCCTCTGCATACTATTAATATCATGATTATGAGCATTAGAAGATACACAGCTCTCAGAAGCAGACGGTTTTGGAATCAAAGAAGTCGATGAGGTTGAAGAGGATTTCCCCATAGTCACTATCACTTTGCGCTGACTTGGAGCTGTTGCTGTACTAATGGTTGTTGAACTGGGTTTAGCCACATCTTCAGCAGGTTTTGTACCATGTTTAAGCCCTGATGAGCTATTCTTTGCTCTCTCAGTATCTTCAGATATTGTTGATTCTTGATTAGATTGAAAAAGATCACGAGATAACCCATCAGCATTCTTCATTTTATTATTTCCAAGAATTGTGCTACTACTGTCAACATCCTGTGATTTATGGTCCCTACCTTCAGTATTAACTACAGGTGCATCATTTACCTTAACACTTTCATACACGAGAATATTAGATGTGTCTGCATGATGGGGCAAGGATCTTGTTCTTTCTAACATTGCATCACATGGAGATGAAGATTGAATATCAAAGTCTCCATGAACATCATCTGCTTTTGCATCAGTTTCAGGCACTGAAGAGCAAGTCACATTGTCACCAGTCAAATCATGACAATTTTGAAGACTCTTAACTTCAAGATCATCACTTACTGTGGCTGTTGTAACAGACTCTGACTTTTGCAATTCAATCTTCGCACTAATTGTCGAAGCCTCTCTACCACCAGCACCATCCTAACCATGATAGTACAATGTTAAGCCAGAAGAGTGGCAGGAAAGCAATAGTATGCTCAAAATCAAGAATAATTCAGTTTACGGGGGACTTGGATAATGCAAATTTTTTTCCTATTCCTGGAAACTAGCAGGAGGTTAATTCAAAGACTATAGGAGCCATAAACACAAACACACACACAAAAGATAGAGGTCATAGGTTTGCCTTCTCAATAAGTAAACACCGCAAGCTAATAGTGATATATCAGAATTAGTAGAGCTCATTATCATCAAAACATACATATTCACATCATAAACCATCTCATTGTGATAAGTAAACACTGCACATAACAGTGATATATCAGAATAAGTAGTAGCTCACTATCATCATAACGACATGACATACACATTCACATCATGAAACATCTTAAGCCATACCTCCTCTTTTATAGGTAAATTGGCAGATTGGCTGTGCTCTAGGAATGATGCTGCCATTCCATCTTTTTCCCTTTGCAAATTCTGAACCTTTGAAGCAGCTTGGTTTAGATTCTGCTCTTGTAGAAGTGTTTCACTAGAGGAGTTTTGTTTAGATACATCAAACAATGACATTTTTGAATGCTGGTCGCTTGAATTTGAAGTGCCTTTGTAATAACCACAATCAGTATCCAACCTTTGAGGACCTTCTGCCAAGCAATCATTGGGTAAAGCCCCTTCCAAACATCCACTGCTTGTTCTGTGAGCATCCGCATTGACAACTTTATAGCTTCTATCTTCATAAAATTGCATTTCTTTCTCGCCATTTAAAATTTTGCAAGCTAAAATAATAAGAAAAATCAAAGTCAAAAAAGAATTTTAAGTGCAAAAATGTTTTGAAGAATAAAAATGGAAACATTGTCTTTGGCAGAATGGCAGCTACACAAAGAAGCAAATAGATCCTACAAATTTATGCAATAGTTTCTAAAGAAATAATATAAAATATCTACAATGTGAAGTTTAAAATATCACCTGTCCTGATATGCGGGTCTTTCTTCTTAAAATCTCCCTCTTTTTCAACAATTTGGGCTTTCTTTCTCATCTTTCCCCCATGATCTTTGGATATCCCAAATTCTTCTTTCTTACGCTTTCCAGAGTGTATCGTAATGCGATGTACTGAACTGGAATCCTTCTTCACATTCTTATACAAGTTGATACCATCTGAATCAGAACCATCCAATCTTTTTGTCTGTTTTGAAGATGATACATCACACTTGCCATCCTTGGCATCACTTTTTACAGCAACCGAGTTAGACACAGGTGCCGGCAAGTTACTTTCCTTTGATAAGGAGAATAGAACACCAGCACCATTATCAGTAGTAGTTTCATTATTTCCATCACGGTGCTTGTCATCGCCCACATTATTTTCAGTGTCCCAACAGGGGAACTCCCTATACTGAAAATTAAACTTTTTGGGCACATATCCAGTACATTTCCACAGTTGAGGGCTAAAAATTGATGAGATCCCAGCAAATAAAGCGGGATCACCTCCTGGAACCCCTTGCACATGGACCCTTTCCTCCATGGGCAAATCAGTCCAGAGCCTGAAGGGCCTTTGTGAAGGAAAGCTCGGATTGAATGGATTATCCATATTCAATGTCTTAGTTGGCAATTCCACCAGGAGCTGTGCAACTTCAGTTTCCTCACTATCATTTCTACTGTTCTTATTCTTACACTTATCACAAGCAAACAGCTTCTCACTCTTGACATATCCCACACACCGCGTATGCACCCACACACCACAGTCATCACAATTCACCATCTCCTCTCCATCGTCAAAATTCACCCCGCACACACAGTCCACAGTCCATGAACCATCCCCCCAGTCATCCTGCGGATTTGGCATCGGCAGTCCATTCGATCGACTCTTCATTCTTCTACCTCCCTCTCTCTATCTCTCTCTAACCCTAATCAAAACAAAATCCTAAACTGACCACGATTCTCCACGAATTGCTTAACCACAAGCTAACAATCCCTCCACTCTCACACGTCGGCATCATTTAACAGATTACAAAAAGAGCAACATAAAGCCATAGCTATGAAATTCTTCAATATTAAACTCACAAAACAAGGAGTGTCGAGAATACAGTTTAAGGATGTGTACCGAAAGGCGAAATCTCGTCCCCGGTCCCCGTGGCCCGTCGATGCTACGGCGAGGAAGCAAAATAAGACGGTGTGATAGAAGCGGCTTGAAGGTCAGAATTCCGGCAGTGAGAAAGGCTAGGCGGGAAGCCAAGTTTGTGACTCTGAAGATCGCTTTCGTTCTAGAACTCCAAGGAAGAAATGCGAGACCGGGCGGAATCCAAAAGGGCAATTTAATTCCGGTTGTGGAAATAAATTTGGCGTCCGTCACGTCTGCCATCTTGGCTCGGCTCGGCTCGGCTTTGCCAGTTTCTACCAAAACGCAATAACCCGAACACCTGACTATTTACTTTACTGATTAGTGATTACGACTTTCAGTTTGACCTTACGAACTAATTTGTCATTAACATGGGTTTGGAATTCATATGGGGGGCATGAATTTCTATTTGAGAAAAAATTTTGTAATTTTGTAAGAAAAGAATAAGATAAAAATAAAATATGAATTTGAATTACATTATTTGATAGGAAGGAATAAAATTATTATGAATGTGAATGAAAGAAGTGACAAAGACATATACCATTTAATATAATAATAATAATAACAATACTCCGTAATAATAATAACTAAGGGCAAAATGGATATTTCTATATCTTTTTCATTTTCATGATATATTGAATTGGAATTCATATAGGGGGCATGAATTTCTATCGACAAATGAAGTGAATTGCAATTCCAATCCCTCCAACCAAATTGTAATTGCGGAGTTCAAAAAATTGTGTTATAATTGCATTATAATTACACCCCATAAATGAAAAGTAATGTTTTTATTTTTTGATAAAAATGAAAAGCAATGTTAATTGCACTTTTAAATAAAATTAAAAGTTAATTTTAATTTTATTTTTTGTTCTAAATTTATAGATGTAGGTTTACTTTTAATTAATTTTTCAAAACATTTCATTTGGTTCTAGTATTATTGTGGCATGAGTATGCTTGGTCATACCTCAACAAAACCGTTTAAATGACGTTAAATACAATGACATTTTGATTTATTCAGTTCTAAGTGTTAATTCATTCTTTTTTGGTCTTAGATTGACATGTGCCATTTTCACTTTGGAGTTAATACCCAAAATGGTCATCAACTATAATGTTTTTTTCTCAATTTCGTCCTAAACGACCTTGCTGACCTAGTGTAGTCCAAACTTTTGTGTTTTTGCTCAATTTAGTCCTCTGTTTGTTATTCCGTCCATCTGATGTTAAATAGAGCGATAATTCAGTAATTTCAATATTGACACATCTTTACTCCTAGACTTGCAAAGTGCGAAATCCCACTTTCTTTTATGAATTACTCCCAAACCTGCGAATATAAAATTTGATTCGCATGTCTGGGATAACTATGGGAGTAATTCATAAAAGAAAAATGGATTTCACACTTTGCAATGCTGAGAGTAAAGAGAAACCAATATTAAGATTACTGAATTGTCCATCTATTTAATGCAAATTTGACGGAATAACAAACCGATGACTAAATTGAGAAAAAGCACAAAAGTATGGGACTACATTAGGTCACCAAAGTCGTTTAGGACAAATCGAGAAAAATCATTATAGTCGATGGCCATTTTGGATATTAACTCTTTCACTTTTAGTCATTTTTTTTTCATAACATCCCATTTGTATGGATGACAAATTTACAATGGGCCGGGAAGGACTATATCCATCACCCGACCTAATTTATATTTTAACCACCTACCCCCACCGTCAACCTCACAATGAGTTAACTTTTTCAAAACCCACCCCTGCCCCACTTGGTGCGAGTGTCACTACGGGTACCCACCACTTATTATCTTATTAAAAAATTAAAATAATATTTAAATTACTTACATATAATAAAATTCACTAGTTATATTAAAACATAAAATAATAGAAATATTCAAATATAATGACTAAATTATAAATTTGTTTAAAAATAAACTTGTTAGTTTAGAACTAAAAATAGTAAAATGTTAGTAAAAGTTATAAAAAATTTTATAATTAACTACATATTAGTACTTATTTTACACAAACTATCGCCATCTTTGTCAAGATCGCTAGGGTCATCAATCGGATCGGACTTAATTCAAAGTGCACATTCGGTTAACGACTATAAATTTTTCTATAAATTTAAAAAGTATATAATAATCTCACCAAATTAATCGAGTACTTGACTTAGTAATCACAAAATTCCAAATTCAACTCCATCTGAAAGGCCCAAAAATTAACATTATGATTGCCACTGTGAACTTTCTTATAAATAAAATATAACATACTCAAAGTTCGCAAATTATGCTGTGCAACCGAATGCACCATGCGCATGGTGCATTCGATGCAAAACGACGTCGTTTTGGTAAAAAACGTGCGTCCCACTTAAAGAAGAAATCAGGTTCGCTTCCCGGTAATAGCATTTTTATATATCCATAAATTCATAACTATATATCCACAAATTCATAACTATATATCCACAGTGAATGAATGAAGTAAAAATTCACAATGAATGAACTAAATATCCACAGTGAATGAATGAAGTAAATATCTACAATGAATGAACTAAATATCCATAAATTCATAACTATATATCCAGAAATTCATAACTATATATCCACAGTGAATGAATGAAGTAAATATCTACAATGAATGAACTAAACATCCACAATGAATGAACTAAATATCCATAAATTCATAACTATATATCCACAAATTCATAACTATATATCCAGAAATTCATAACTATATATCCACAATAATGCTATTGCCGAGAATCGAACCTAATTTTTTTTTTTTTTAAATGGGATGCGCGTTTTTAGTCAAAACGACGTCATTTTGCACAGCATAACCATTGCTCAAAGTTACATTAATGACAGCTAAAAAGCACAACAAAAGTCGACATGTTGAAACTTAAGCTATTTCTCATGTGTGCGAGCTATTAAACTAATTTAATAAATGAAAAAAAAAAGATTTCTATTTTTCTGTATACCTTTGATTTTTTTTTTTTTAATATTAAAATTTTACAATGCTATTTCTTAAACTTTAAAAAAAAAAAAAAAAAAAACTATTTTAGTGTTGTAGTTGGTTAGTCGTTGCCAAAGATTTGTATGCATCAATTTGCTGACTTAAGAGCATCTACATTGAAGGAGATTAAATGGGAAGAAAGGAGAAAAAGAAAGATAAAATAATTAGAGGGAAGCAAATCATATTTTTCGGATAGAACTTTGTATGTGAAGAATATAATTTGCGGTGCATGGCACATCGCGTTAAGTGGAGACAACATGTCCCCTACTTTAGCTTGGCATTTATTATTAAAACTAGTTTTTTACGCGCATTGCGCGATTGGATAATGTCCAATGCATTTTTTTTAAATAAGTACTTTAAAGTATATTAAGGTAGGATTATATTGAAATTGTTCATGATAATTGAAGGTTGAATTTGTGTATTTAAATAGGTAATTTTTCTCCCAAAGGTTGAGTCCCCAACCCCAAGGCCCCCCACACTCCGACCCGACAGAGCATTGTAGGAAGTTGTAAATCACGGTGACTCAATGGTTCAGTAGACAGGGCCAAATTCTGATACGCACAAGGAATCTACCTACTTTGGACATAATTCCCGCACTGCCGCTGCCGAGGTTCAAACCTTGGTCTCTTCTCCCAAATACTACCCACTAAACCATTGAGTTAAGCCCGTACGGGTTAAATAGGTAATTCTAAGTTTACAAATGCAAGATAATATAGTCAAGATTGATTATAATTGGCAATAAAATAATTGTATAGGTATGGTTGAAACCAAATACGGGACATAAAGGAAAACAAATAAAAATTAGGGCATAAAATATTAAATATATATTAATATTGTTTGAGGAGATTCCGACATTAGGATTTGTGGTTAAGTTCTATTAAGACTTAGCTTTAATATTAGAATTAGATTAATGGTGTAGTTATAATTCTATATTAGACTTTAATATTAGAATTAGACTAAGGGCGAATTAACGGAAAAGTTAAATATATAATCATATAATTAATGATAAATTATAAAATCTTAAAAAGAAAAAAATTAAAACCTGAACAATATGAACCATTCATTTGATTTAATAATTTGGCGGTAATTTTTTCTACCCAATGTTAATAATTAAATAAATTCGCTGGTCAAATCCGCTAGTATAATCCACTAACGCTAACCGCTAACTGCTGATTGTCAAACAAGGACATTGCGAGGTAGTTCTCACTTCAATTTGTTGTGTGATTTGAATACTCTTTTTGTCACAAAATCTCTCAAGTAGTTAATATGGTTGGCTTTATTAATTATATATTTTTTTTTTAATTTTTTCATGGTATTAATAAAATACTTGGTAAATAAATATATAGCATTATTTTGTATTATAACTTTGATATTTAATTAGAAAAATAGTGCACAAAAAAGATAATAGATAATGTAGTGAATATAATCAATTGATGAATTTGAATGTAAAAATTTTTATATTTTGAGAAAAATAAAGACAATATAACTAATGAAAATATTTCTTTTAATTAATTTATTGATAATTAATAATTTTTTTTCACTGAATAAAGACATTAGCGAATATAATCAATTAATAAATTTGAATATAAAGAATTTTTATATTGAAGAAAAATAAAGACAATATAACTAATAAAATTATTTCTCTTATTCAATTTATTGATAATGAATAATTTTTGACTTAGCTTTAATATTAGAATTAGATTAATGGTGTAGTTATAATTCTATATTAGACTTTAATATTAGAATTAGACTAAGGGTGAATTAACGGAAAAGTTAAATATATAATCATATAATTAAGGATAAATTATAAAATCTTAAAAGAAAAAAATTAAAACCTGAACAATATGAACCATTCATTTGATTTAATAATTTGGCGGTCATTTTTTCTACCCAATGTTAATAATTAAATAAATTTGCTGGTCAAATCCGCTAGTATAATCCGCTAACGCTAACCGCTAACTGCTGATTGTCAAACAAGGACATTGCGAGGTAGTTCTCACTTCAATTTGTTGTGTGATTTGAATACTCTTTTTGTCACAAAATCTCTCAAGTAGTTAATATGGTTGGCTTTATTAATTATATATTTTTTTAATTTTTTCATGGTATTAATAAAATACTTGGTAAATAAATATATAGCATTATTTTGTATTATAACTTTGATATTTAATTAGAAAAATAGTGCACAAAAAAAAAGATAATAGATAATGTAGTGAATATAATCAAGTGATGAATTTGAATGTAAAAATTTTTACATTTGATAAAAATAAAGACAATATAACTAATGAAAATATTTCTTTTAATTAATTTATTGATAATTAATAATTTTTTTTCACTGAATAAAGACATTGTAAAGATAATGTAGCGAATATAATCAATTAATAAATTTGAATATAAAGAATTTTTATATTGAAGAAAAATAAAGACAATATAACTAATAAAATTATTTCTCTTATTTAATTTATTGATAATGAATAATTTTTTTTTTGAATAAAGACATTGTGGACACATAATTTTAAATTAAAGAAATGCATATGTATTATTTTTCGTTGTAACTACTAAATTATTATTTATATAATTTAATAAGAGTAAAATAGAGTACTAATTATGCCAACTTTGATTGGGATGAGGTTCGAACTTAAGACCTTTTTTTATTGAAATCAATGAGTAAGTTAACGGTGAACTAACGGTAATTCTTAAAATTTTAACGGAATTAGTAACGGTGGAATTAGTAACGGTGTGTGAGTATTTTAGGAAATTTTAGTGTAAAATTTAAATCTGATCAATCTTTTAATCAATCTGAGCCATACATTTGATTAGAATCTGTGACCGCCATTTTTTCTACCCATTATAGGCCTAACTCTCTTGGGCTCTTATTAGTATAGTAGATCTTTATTAGTATAGTAGAAAATAGTGATTATCAGCCTCAACGACATACTGAAATGTTAATTACCATTTTAAATACATCTCAACAACTATTTAGCCGTAGAGTGTGTATTAATATATTTTAAAAAATTTATTTTACTTGAATTAAATTAAATAAATTAAAATATATTTTCCCTTTATTTAATATCAAAATTAGAAATTATATTTATAAAGTTAAAATTATAAAGTATTAAAATATAGAAAAGTGAATAAAATGATATATAATGTGTAGGAGTGAGAAATAGTATGACCCAAAAAAATGAGAAAATATAAAAATGGTTATAGAGAAAATATGAGAGGAGATAGAGTTGAATTCACAAAATAGAAAGATAAGTGGAGAATCAGTGGGTCAAAGTACCTCCGAAGTTCTTGTACTATAGTATTTCGTTTAATTTAGTCTTTTTACTTTAATTTTGTTCATATTAGTCCCTACACTTTAAAAATTGAAACAATTAAGGATAATAGTTGATGTAGCTTATTTTGGACATATTAATGTAATATATTGGTGGTAAAAATAATTAATTTTAAAT
Source organism: Ipomoea nil (assembly GCF_001879475.1). Classification (NCBI taxonomy): domain Eukaryota; kingdom Viridiplantae; phylum Streptophyta; class Magnoliopsida; order Solanales; family Convolvulaceae; genus Ipomoea; species Ipomoea nil. The sequence continues at coordinate 4,582,012 of NW_017619497.1, read as the reverse complement.
ATTTATAAAATAATATATGAGTTGGCATGTAAGTATGATGACGTGGCGGAGATAATGTTAGCGCCATATAAACTATTATCCTTAATTGTTTCACTTTTTAAAGTATATGGACTAAATTGAACAAAATTAAGATAAAAGGACTAAATTAAACAAAACACTATAGTACAGGGACCTCATACATACTTTGACCGAATCAGTGTGAATACTCTAACTTAACTAATTAGCAGTACGTCAACCACTTAATTACACCATATGGAACCTTAATCATGAGTCATTGAATGGCAATAATTAAGGACTATAATAGATTTGTAATGATGTTGGCTGTTGGACCAAATGCTTTGTAATACGGTAGTATATAATATAGGGGTAAAATTTCATAAAACATTTTTTTTTTTTTTTTTTTTTGGTGTGTAAACCACAATGTGATCCGGGTCTTTTTCTATCCGTTTAACGGGAGGCACAGAAGCTAGCCCAAAGAAAATCGTCACTTGTGGGAATCGAACTCGGGTTATCCCGAAATCCTCTCCACAATAAAACATTTTAAACTCAATTCTCAATTGTATATCACTATAAAAATTATTGTTTATTTAAGACTTTTATTATCCTCGAAGAATAAAATAAATTTTATTATAAAATCACTATCTAGAAGTTTGTCGCAAATGTTTAAAGTTGAGTTAATTCTCGAACATTCTTTTTCTTCTGAATGACAATGAAAACTTGCAATCATACGCGATAAGGCACTAGGTAAACGTAATTATATAAGGACAAAATTTTATAATACGTTTTAAACTCAAGTCTCCATTGTATATCACTATAAAAATTGTTTATTTAAGACTTTTATTTTCGTCGAAGAATAAAATAAATTTTATTACAAAATCACTATCCAACAGTTTGTAGCAAGTAAAATGTTCAAAGTTGAGTTAATTCTCGAACATTCTTTTTCTTTTTAAAATGACAATAAAAATTTACAATTATACCCGATAAGGCACTAGGTAAACACAATCAAGTGCCTATAGCTAACAAATAGTTACAAGAAGATAAATCAAAATTGAACTTGTAACTTTATAATTATTAAGTTAAAAATCTGACCAATTTAATTTGCTATTATTTAAACTATCTTTTTTGAATGCTAATATTTAAACTATATACTATCTCTTAAATTATGATAATTTACGTTCAGGGATCGAGTCTCACCAGCGGCAGTGTGAGAATACTTTCAAAGTGAGGGGTTCCTTGTGCGCAGTGAGCAAATGTCTAGCCTCTATGGTTCATTGAGTTACCATAATTTATATCATCTCAAATGCTCTATCGAGTCGATGGGTAGAGGCCTTTAAAGTTAGGGTTCAGCCTTTGGAAGAATGATAATTTGCGTCCTTCCAAATATTTTGGGGTGTAGCGTCCCTATGATAAGGAGTAGTTTGTTAGGTAGGAGAAAATGCAACAGATGTCGGATGGAGCGGGCACGCAGCCGCAAACGGCCAGGTTTTGCAAACAGGTACGCTAAGGGGCCGTTTGGTTCACGGAATGCTAGATTACCTTAGGAATGTTAGATTGCTGGAAATGTTAGATTACTGGGAATGTTAGATTCCTGTGTTTGGTTAAAATTGAGGTATGTAATATAATTATGTTTGGTTTAGGGTTATCTTATCTTTTATATATATATATATATATATATATATATATATATATATATATATATATATAAGCTAACATAAAATATATATCTTTAAATAATTAGAATTAAAATGACAAAATTCATAAATATGCAAGGTTATCCTACATTATCTAACAAAATGAAGGGAATCACATTCCCTTCAAAATCCTATGTGGAGGGAATGTTGCATTCCCTGGGAATGTTATATTCCCTCAGAGAAAATGAACCAAACATAGGAATGTAAGCTCGGGAATGTCACATTCCCTTGGTTATATAATATAACCTGAACCAAACGCTCCCTAAAAGTGCAGCTGCAACCTTATCGTTTTCAACGCTTCCTTCTATATCTACGCGCCAACCCCAATCCCCAGCATTCCTACTCCCTATTATTCTACCTCGAAAACCCAACCTCCATCCACTAATTTTAAGGTTTTTTTTTTTTTTTTGAAAAACATTATTAAACTTGATTAAATCCTGATTTGGTTTCGCACTTCAGTCTCTATCGGGGAAATTGAAAGAAAAAAAGGGAAAATAGTCTCTGGGTCCTCTCTATATTTTGTCTCCATTCGCCGTTCTTTTGATTTGAGGTTCCTGGGTGGGTTTCGTTTAACCATTTCGGGTTCTCCGCAATAATCAATCTCCTCGAGTTTATCTTTCTTGTCTGTCAAGTGTCAATGGAGAATCTTTGAACTTCTCTTCAAACGGTGCGTTTCATACTTTTCCGCAAAGATATTTTGATTCCTTTCGAACACTGGTTAAAAAGACTGGCTTTTGCTTTTTTTTTTCTCTGTTTCATCATCAGGCTTGATCAAATTCGTCGATCTAGAGTGAGTTAAGAGAGCAGTGGGTTAGCTAAGCTCAGGGTACTCTAGGGTTTAGCCTGCCTTTGATCATGGCAATGGTGGAGAATGCTTCTCAGGATACGGTGGTTAACGGCGGCGGAGGAGCTGACGGTGATCAGCCGAAGAGTAACGGCGGTAACAATCTGATGTCGGACTCCAATGGCTTGTACATGAAGGTCCATCCTTTCCAGGCGCATGATAGCAACAACCAGCTGCACAAGGAGCGGTTGGATGATCAGCCGCTGGTGAACGACGGCAGCAGCGGCGGAGAGGTCGAAGTGAACGGCAGTGATAGTGGAGAGGAGGAGGGGTTAAAGAGGGACATGAGGGAGCTGGAGGAGATGTTCTCTAAGCTGAATCCCATGGCTGAGGAATTTCTCCCTCCTTCTCTGGCTAACAATGACGGCCTCTTTTTCATGAACTCCGGCAAGGGTGTTTCCAATGGACGGCGGGTATATGAGTTTTCCATACCCTCAATTATATATGTACTTTGTCATAATTTTGTATATGTGCTTTATGTTTATGGCTTCCTTGATAGAAGAATAACTATACTCAAGGAAAGAGAAGAGTGAATAGCAGGACAACTTTGGCACAGAGGGAAGATGTTATCAGGAGGACTGTTTATGTATCTGACATTGATCATCAGGTAGAAAATCAGACTTCAAAATATAATGTCTCTACATTTTTCTAGTTTTTGAGAGAGAGGGAAACCCGTAGATAAACCAGTTTAGGTTGCTCGTAGCTTGACCACTCAAACCAAGAATTAAATTAACATCATGACCAACTTGGCTAAGGTTGTCCCTTCGTTTCTAGTTTAGTTATTTGGGTAATATATTGTTTGTTTTGGTCTAGATTACGGAGGAGCAGCTTGCAGGCCTGTTTCTTGGTTGTGGCCAGGTAGAACTGTTCTTCCTTCCTGCTGAAATGAAGTTGACATGATAGTTAAACCTTAAAAACATCATGCTAATGAGCTTTTACTCCTCATTTCCTATGAAGGTTGTGGACTGCCGCATATGTGGAGACCCCAAGTCCATCCTTCACTTTGCTTTTATAGAGTTTACTGACGAGGGTAATCTCGATGACAGCTAACTAATCTTAAATTGGAGCAACATGAGTGTACTGCTAAAATCCTAGAATTTGGAGTCTTATGTATTCTTGGGATTTATGGTTTTGCAGAAGGTGCACATGCTGCTCTCAGTCTTTCGGGGACCATGCTGGGATATTATCCCGTGAAGGTGTTGCCTTCTAAAACTGCAATTGCTCCCGTGAACCCCACTTTTTTGCCCAGGGTGGGTTGCTCTCCCTGTTTTCATTGTAATTTCTTATTTCCATATATATATAATATTGATTTGTCAATTTTGGACTTCAGAATGAGGATGAAAGGGAAATGTGTGCAAGAACAGTTTACTGTACAAATATTGACAAGAAGGTATTATGCTTTAATTATAAATAAATTGTACGAACAATCGACAAGGATTGTTTTGTGAAACTGTTGTATTTTCCTGGCTTTGTTTGAGCAGGTTTCTCAAGCAGATGTTAAGCTTTTCTTTGAATCCATTTGTGGGGAGGTTTGTAACTCTTTCCCCCTCACTATGAACATGAGCCTCGTTTAATGTATAATCTCACGGGATTCCCTGCGTCTTTAGGTTTATCGTTTGAGGCTGCTTGGAGACTATCACCATTCCACCCGTATTGCCTTTGTTGAATTTACAATGGTAATTGATATTCTGCTTTGCTCTTTCTTCCTAGTTCTATGTTGTGCACTCTACCTTAAAAGTTTAATATTGATAGCTTATGAACCAACAGTAACAAGTGATTAGGAAATACTGCACATTCTAGAAGGAGAATCACAATTTGCGATTCCAGTACTCATCGAGATTGCTACAAAAGATTCTGTTATAGGTCATCTTAGGTTGCCTTGCCAATACTAATTCGAACATAAACTTATCTTGTTCCAACACAGTTTCTCGGCTTCTTTAATTTTGATCATCAGCTGTTATATTTCTTCCGTTACATGCTTTAGTGCCATTACTCCTGCAGGCTGAAAGTGCGATCGCTGCTCTCAACTGCAGCGGGGTCATTCTGGGCTCACTGCCTATCAGGTTACTCTCTCTTCTCGTCTCTTGCCTGCTTGGTTTTAGATCTAAATCCCATCAAACTTTGAACTTTTTATAGCCCGCAAGAACCTAGACTTTTACCAAACACTGGGATACTCGGATTGCATTATCCCATTCCCCCTCTTAGTCACTGAAGTTTTTCGTGAACAGGGTAAGCCCATCAAAGACGCCTGTGCGCCCACGAGCTCCTCGCCTTCAAATGACTTGATCGAATCTGCATTTCTACCGTCACAACTGCATCTATTTGAAATACCATCTTTCTGGAATGTGTAAAGAAATTGTCTTTTATTTCATATACATATGCTTCCTTCTGTCTTTGGGTTAATTATGGTGTAAGGATAAAACTTTATCCTTAATTAGTAGTAGTTGCGTTGCATCGCATGTTTTGCTTATTGTAACACGCTGTAGAGCTGGTTTGAACTTTGAGGCTATGGAAGCATGATATGATGATTTTGCCTTGCATTATATTATTATTCTGGTTTTTTTTTTTTTTTTTTTTTTTACTGTCGCCCTCCCCCTGTATGTTCTTCCCAACGCGAGAAACCGATGATTAATCATCTGTTTCCAAAAGACTTGATAGATGGTCAAATTTCATGCATTTGTATCTTACTATTACTAAGAGGTGAAGATCAGAGGTCCACTAGAAAGCAGAATTTGTTGAAAAAAAAATGTGTTTAGTTCACACACTATTTGGCTGACAATTTTTTTAAACACAATTATGAAATTTGATTACTACTTCAATTAAAAATTTTATTTTCTAATTAAAAACGAGTATCATTTCATCTTATTGGTAATATGATTTTTAAGTTTGGATTAATACTTTTAGACTTTTATTTTGATTTTTTTTGGGGTTCATATTGATATTTTAGATATCATTATATTAGGATCAATTGTCTTAATTTTTTATTTTTGTATTTTTTAAACTTTTATTCCCATTATAGGGTCAAATTATAAAATACTCTCTCAATTCATTATATAAGTCTTTTAATTATTAGGACGAGAAAATTTCAATTTTAGTCACATGACTATAGGGGCATTGTTAATTTCAACAGCTGACTTTTAAAAATGTCAATTTAGTCCATTGACTATGTAATTTTTGTCAATTTTGGTCACTCCGGCCAAATTGACGGTCAAATTTGGTCGGAAAAATTTAATCCAACATTTAGTCTAGAAAGGATCAAAAGACGATTTTGCCCCTCAGATTATAGACTAAATGTTTGATTAAATTTTTCCGGCCAAATTTGACCGTCAATTCGGGCGGAGTGACCAAAATTGACAAAAATTACATAGTCAAGGTACTAAATTGACACTTTTAAAAGTCAGGTGTTAAAATTAACAATGCCCCTATAGTCATATGACCAAAATTGAAATTTTCTCTTATTAGGACTATGTAGTTGTGTCCTTGTATAAGTCTACTTCTCTCTAGTGTTATATGTACCCATGTGTTATATCCTGATGTATTATTGAAGTATCTTAACGTGAATACAATACTTGAGTTCCCTACAACTCTCATTTGGTATCCATCGCTCTATTTCGATCCCCGATGGCCAAACCTCTGCTCCGGTGGTGGCTTTGCCGTCCATGTCATCGGCCAAACCTCTGCTCCGGGTGGCTTTGCCGTCCATGTCGTCGGCTCACCATTTTGTTTTGGTCAAGCGCACACCGATTTTAGTGTCTCGGTCTGGCTTTGCGTATGAGGAACCCTTTGAAAATCCGGCGCAATCCGGTGCACCTTAGTATCTCACTGTTACACGCCCGGATCTTCCGTTTGCGGTAAATCAGTTATGTGAGCATATTCACTTGCCTACGGCCTTGAGTTGGGTAATGCTTAAGGGTGTGTTGAGGTACGTGAAAGGTACTTTGGACTTTTTGGTTTGCGGTTATGTGCCTCGGACTCAAGTGAGTTGCATGCCTACTCCGACTCTGATTGTGCTGGTAGTCCTGTTGATTGGAAGTCGACCAATGGTTTTGCAGTTTTTCTTGGTTGTAATCTGGTGTCGTGAGTATGCCTTAAGCAGCGCACTGTGGCAGAATACAAGGCATTGGTTGATGCGAAAGTCACTTGGATTGTCTTTTTGCTGCGAGTGCTCGATTGGGCTATCTTCGGGTACTACTCTTAAATTGTGGTGTGACAACTTAGGGGCTACTTATCTCTGCGCCACCCCGTTTTCCATGCTAGGACAAAGCACATGGAGGTTGACTATCACTTTGTTTGGGATAAAGTGGCTTCTGGTGACTTGCTGGTTAATTTTATCTCCACCAAAAATCATGTTGCTGACATTTTCACCAAATCTCTGGCTGCAACTCGGTTTGGGGACCTGCATTACGTTCCAAGCTTAATGTTGTCACATCCCAACCTTGTGCTTGATGGGATGTATTAGGACTATGTAGTTATGTCCTTGTATGAGTCTACTTCTGTCTAGTGTTATATGTATCCATGTGTTATATACTTATATATGATGTATAATTGAATTCCCTACAACTCTCATCTTAATTTGCTTTATAGAAAATGAGAGAAAAATTACAAGAAAATGGTTTTAGGTGTTTGGATTAGAACTTAGAAGAACGAAAAGAAAAAAATCACAATAATTTATAATGTTTTCATTGAAAATATAAAATTTTTGCATCAATATAATGTTTGCCAATTTCCTGAGAAAATGCATCAAAGATGAAGAAGACAACGCATTGATTTTCCTTCAATAAGCAGCTGGAAGGCGTCATTTATCTGTTGAAATTCCATTTCGTGGGTGATGAATTCATCCAGCTTAACCACCTGTTTCATATATATATATTTTTAATACATTGTTAGTAAGAAAAAATATATACAGTAATATATAGTCCGTACGTGACACTGATAATAATAATAACTATACCCCTTGCATGCATTGTTTGGCAAAATGAGGCAGTTGTGACTTTCCTTTGAAGTCGCCGAAGACCGACCCCACCACCCTCCGCCCGTCAAATAGCTCCATCGGGTGGAGAGATAGCATCCTTGGGCTCGTATGGATCCCTAGAATCACCGTCAATCCCCAACCCTATACTCAAGAATACTAACCAATATAATGTATGTAACTCTTAAATCGTGACTATAAGTTAAAAAAATATTATACTTACGTCACTGGTCGACAAGAATGCGTCGCGGAAGACATCGAGGTCTCCGACACACTCAAAGCTATAGTGCACACCACCTCCGGTCATTTCGTGAATTGCCTGGCCAAATGTAATAATAACATTATTTATTTATTTTGTTTTGAATAGATTAGATTAAGTTTCACAGGTCACACTAGACTTATTTGTTAAATTTACTTTGGATTTATTTGGATTCAAAAGTTGGACTGTTTTACTGACCTCGTGAACTGGTTTGTCAAGTTCCTTTGGGTTTATGAAATGAGTAATTCCAACAGCTTCACCTACGCAAACAAATATAATATACACAAACTATGTAATATGTATACTGAGCAGTTGAAAAATTAGATTGGGATACAACACACATAACCTGCTTCCATAAATAAATACATATATTTAAAATTATACCTTTAATACGTTTCTTAGAATTGGTGTCGACTCCGATAATTTTTGACGCACCTCTAATTCGTGCACCTTCCACAACCTGTGTTCATTGTGATGATTTAATTGCAATTTGCAAGTACTATTAATTAGTTGAGATTTTAAGATATCATTATTTTCAATCAAGGTTCAAATCATATTGATGTTGGATTATTTATAAATGTAATAATGTCCAAATTGGCCACTGAACGTAACCTGAAAATGCAATTAAGTTACTAAACGAAAAAAAAATGCAATTAAATCACTGAACACTGCAAAAACGTGTAATTAGATCACCGAAGACTCCAAATGTATACAATTTCACCGGATAGTAGGTTACTATCATTTTTAACAAGTTACCTGCTTACGTGGCAGTTGAGTTGATATTTTTAATAATTTTAATAAAAAAATAAAAAAATTGAGAAAAACTAAATAAAAAATAAAAAAAATAAAAATAAAACGACGGGAGTGGCCGGCTTTTCTTTAAATTTTCTTTTAAAAAAATTTATTATTAAAATTATTTAAAAATTATTAAAAATGTCAAACTCAGCTGCCACGTAAACAGGTAACCTGTTAAAATTGATGGTAGCCTGCTATCCGGTGAAATTGTATACATTTCGAGAGTTCAATGGTCTAATTACACTTTTTTTCGTTCAGTGGCCAATTTGAATCTTATTCATTATAAATTGTTTTTTTGAAAAAAAAAAAAACGCGAAATTCATGACCCTATATATGACCCCACATTATACGTACAGCCAAACCAACACCTCCGAGGCCAAAAACAGCAATTGTCTCTCCGGCTTGAACGTCAGCGGTGTTCCACACGGCTCCAAGTCCTGCCCAATAACCAACATTTTCTGATCTATTGTCACCATGCATAACCTTAGCTTTCACAAAAATATATAGTATTTAATTTGTGCCATAATAATTATAATAAACCATAATGTAATTGTGAGATCACCGGTAGAAACTCCACAGCTAAGCAAAGTCATGGTTTTGAGGGGAGCCATTGGGTCGAGCTTGAGTACACAGGCGGAATCAAGAACAGTGTACTGTGTAAATGTAGAAGCGTTGAGGAAATGATAGATGGGGTTCCCATCTTTGCTGGAAAACCGACACTTGCCGTCATTAATCATCGTACTCTTGAAAGGACTGACCCGAAAATCTTTGCACAGATTGGTCTTGTCGGATTTGCAGTAGGCGCAGTCGCCGCATTCCCCGTTGAAGATTGGTACGACGTGGTCTCCCGGTTTCAAGTCCCCCACCCCTTCCCCCACACTTTCAACCACCCTGCAGATATAATAACCATAAATGAAATGAAGTTTTGTTACGTTATTTAAGATATTGGAGGGTTTGTTATACTATACCCAGAGGCTTCGTGTCCGAGAATTCGAGGGAAAACACGTTGGGCTTCGTTCTGCAAATTAAAGCTACAGATCAGATCGATACATATATATATACCAATTGATTGAAGATGAGAATATAATTGGACGTTGTTTTGATTACATGAAATGAAACTAATACGATATACCTACCTTGCCTAGCCAGGCAATTAGGTCGGAATGGCAAATCGAAGTGAAAAGAATCTTGACTCTGACTTCCATTTTCTGCGGCGGAGCCACCAGAATGTCCTCCACGATCAAGGGCTGTCCGGGGGCATAGGCCACGGCGGCTGCCAGGCCAGAGAAAACATGAAGAAATTAAAAGAGAATCAAACACTCCTAGAAATTATGGAATTTTCGACCACCTAAAAGTTATTTTAAATCAAGTCGAAAGTCTTGTTCTAACCACTTTTGGTATCTGAAAAAAACTTTTATTGCTATTTTCGACCACTTTTTACTTTCGACTTGATTTAAGGGTTGAAAATTTCATAATTTTCGGTAGTGAAATTAAAGGTAGGCGGGAGACCTATCAAACCAAAATGTGTGTAATACCTAATACCTACCTTTGCAAGTTATAATCTTGCCGACTGTACTACCATCATCAACAGGAATGGATGAACTCTTTGCAGAATCGTTTTCCAAAGACCCCATAATTCTCAACTCTCTTCTTTAAGATTCACACCCGACTCCTCTCTTATAAACTACCAAAAATCCACGCTTTAATTTGTATCTTCTAATAATCCCCACAAGGATACTGCTACCCAACATTCACATTTTACATTTATTAATCGGTCAATCAATTATTCTGTACTACTTGTAATATATACACTATTATTATTATTATTATTATTATTATTATTATTATATCTGTATCTTCCAATAATCCCTACAAATATTCCAATAATCCCTATAAGGATAGTGTTATTCACCATTTATATTTAGCATTTATTAATTGGCCAATTTATAAATAATTATAGAAATTGCATTTATACGTTATTGTGATCGTATATCTTTCAATAATCACGATAAAATTTATGTTGCCCGCCACATAAATTTACATTCGGTATCTAATTTGGTTAATTTATAAATAATTAAAGAATTTCAATATTTATCATAAATTTTGTCAATATGCAATAATTGTGAGTATACTACAATTTCCCTAGTCTCGGTATGTGCAACGCTTTGAAAAGCGGTACTAATCTCAACTCGATCAACGTATTCTTGTTTCCTTAAAAAAAAAAAAAACGTATTCTGGTATATTCTGGTATATTCTGGTATTTTGGTACATCAATATTTATTAAGAGTTCTACTACATAGACTCCCAAAATTCTACTCCCTCATTTATACTTCCTGAGGTGGCAATCCAGGATTGGTTATTTTCATCATGTGGATCTACAAAAAAATGTCTACATCAAGAACATGTGAGAGGGAGTACAAGTTAGGAATTTAAAATGAGAGTACACCAAGTATTTTTCATTTATTAATGTTGGGTTCACAAATTGGGTCTCTGTCTTTTAGCCATGTTAGTCGTGCCTCGAACGGACAGCTCTGAGTCTTGCTTCTTTGGGGTGTTCCCAGTAGGTAAATAATATTATAGATCTTGAATGGGGATGATAATTTCAATCTGCCCCGCATGGATCGAGTTTTTTTGGATGATGATGGATGGTGGGTCTTAAAAAATTAAAATAAATTTACGGTTGGTCGGGTTGGATTCAGATTCTAGGTATAAAACTCGCATAGAACCCGACCTGACCCACCATGTTTGTGTGTATATATAATAGTGAAATAAGTACTAGTATGTAGTTATTTATAAAAGTTTATATAACCTGACGTATCTTTTTACTATTTTTATATCTAAACTACTAAGATTATTTTTAAAAATTGATAATTTAGTTATTATATTTAAATATTTCTATTATTTTATGTTTTAGTATCACTAATGAATCTTATTATTGTATTATGATATGTGTAAGTAATTTAAATATTATTTTTTTAAAAAAATAATAAAATTATAAGTGGTGGGTATTCGTAGTGGGCACCCGCACCCAGTGGGGTTGGGGGTGGGTTTTGAAAAAGTCCACCCGATATGGGTTGGAGGTGGGGGTGGGTGGAGAAAATATCAAGTGGGTCGGGTGATAGATGTAACCCTTCCCGACCCACACCCGACCCTTTGTCATCGCTAATCTTGGATCAAAATGGTAAATTACAGAATTCATATTCCAAAGATACAAATTTCATAACACAATACATAAAAATCACAACATAAAACATATATACACATGTTATATATTTACTTATTTTTCAAATTTGATTTAAGTATATAATTTGTGTTTATAGGCACAAAATTTCACAACACAAGATACATAAATTCATAACATAAAAAACAATTACTAATTTATTTCACGTACAAGATTCATATAATATAAGACACATACATATACATCAATATTCACAATGCATTGGGACGCTACTCTCACTCTCTTCATCTCGAATTTTTTCCTATGAGGACTTAGCTTAATAATATCATGATGGTTTGGTTTTCAATGCTCTAGTAATAAATAATAATAAATGATATAAAAGATAGTAGTAAAGGACTAGAAACAAGGATATTACTGTATACCGTAAAGTCGTAAACTTTGACTGTTGACGAGAGGTATGTAAATTTTGGTAAAAGTTCAATTTACTGATTGAATGAAAAGATTTTAGTTAATTATTTTTTAATTGAAATACTTGTGTTTTGTTAACGGTCTGAGGCAGAATACAAGGCACTGGTTGATGTAATTGTGGAAGTCACTTGGATTGTCTTTTTGCTCTGAGAGCTCGGGCTATCTTCAGGTACTACTAAATTGTGGCGTGACAACTTAGGGACTACTTATCTCTGCACCAACCCCATTTTCTATGTTAGGACAAAGCACGTGGAAGTTGACTATCACTTTGTTCGTAATAAAATGACTTCTAGGTTGTTGACATTTTCACCAAATCTCTGGCTGCAACTCGATTCCTGCATTTCAAGCTCAATGTTGTCACCTCCCAACTTTGTACAGTTGTGCTTGAGGGGGGTGTATTAGGCCTAAGTTATGTCCTTGTATGAGTCTACTTCTGTCTAATGTTATATGTATCCATATGTTATATCTTGATGTATTATTGAACTATTTCATTGTGAATACAATAATTGAGTTCCCTACCACTCTCATCTTAATTTGCTTTATTGAAAATGAGAGAAAAATTACAAGAAAATGGTTTTAGGTGTTTGGATTAGTACTTAGAAGAACGAAAAGAAAACAAAAAATCACAATAATTTATAATGTTTTTTGATACACAGTAATTTATAATGTAATTTAATAAAATGCATTGAAAACTTAAAATTTTTGCTTCAATATAATGTTCGCCAATTTCCTGAGAAAATGCATCAAATTAAAGACGAAGAAGACAACGCAATGATTTTCCTTCAATAAGCAACTGGAAGGCGTCATTTATTTGCTGAAATTCCATTTCGTGGGTGATGAATTCATCCAGCTTAACCACCTGTTCCATATTTTAAAAAACAATTTTATTATACATTGACTTGGCTCTGATATCAAATTGAAACATGTGCTTCATCTCAACTAAAAGTCTAAGTTAATAATTGTATTGCACATTAATGACTATATGCTCAACACGTGACACTAGTAATAATAATAAGTATACCCCTTGCATGCATTGTTTGGCAAAGTGAGGCAGTTGTGACTTCCCTTTGAAGTCGCCGAAGACCGACGCCACCACCCTCCGCCCGTCAAACAGCTCCATCGGGTGGAGAGGTAGCATCCTTGGGCTCGTATGGATCCCTAGAATCACCGTCAGTCCCCAACCCTGAACTCAATAATACTTTATCAATCCACACTCTTAAGTAATAATTAAAAATTTAAAATGTATTTTACTTACGTCACTGGTGGATAAAAATGCATCGCGGAGGACATCGGGATCTCCGACACACTCAAAGCTATAGTGCACACCACCTCCAGTCATTTCGTGAATTGTCTGACCAAATGTAATAATAGCATTATTTTTATTTAATTTATTTTGCTTCGAATATATTAAATTTCTTAGTTCACACTAGACTTATTTGTCTATTTTATTTGGATTCAAATTTTGGATTGTTTTACTAACCTCGTGAACTGGCTTGTCAAGTTCCTTTGGGTTTATGAAATGGGTAATTCCAACAGCTTCACCTACGCAAACAAATATAATACACAAACCATGTAATATGTATACTGAGTAGTTGAAAAATTAGATTGGAATACAACACACATAACCTGCTTCCATAAATAAATATAGATACATGCATTCAGAATTATATATACCTTTGATACGTTTCTTAGAATTGGTGTCGATTCCAATAATTTTTGACGCACCTCTAGTTCGTGCACCTTCCACAACCTGTGTTCATTGTGATGATTCTTATAATTGCACGTACTATTAATTAGTTGAGATTTTAAGATAAAATCACATGATTTTCAATCAAGGTTCAAATCATATTGAAAATTCTATTTAATGTTGTATTATTTATAAATTGTTTTTTTGAAACAAAAAAAAAAAACGCGAAATCCATGACCCTATATATGACCCCACATTATACTTACAGCCAAACCAACACCTCCGAGGCCAAAAACAGCAATTGTCTCTCCCGCTTGAACGTCGGCGGTGTTCCACACGGCTCCAAGTCCTGCCCAATAACCAACATTTTCCGATCTATTGTCACCATGCATATAACCATAGCTTTCACAAAAATACTAATTAATTTGTGCCATAATTATAATAATAAACCATAATTAAATTGTGAGATCACCGGTAGAAACTCCACAGCTAAGCAGGGTCATGGTTTTGAGGGGAGCCATTGGGTCCAGCTTGAGTACACAGGCGGAATCAAGAACAGTGTACTGTGTAAATGTAGAAGTGTTGAGGAAATGATAGATGGGGTTCCCATCTTTGCTGGAAAACCGACACTTGCCGTCATTAATCATCGTACTCTTGAAAGGACTGACCCGAAAATCTTTGCACAGATTGGTCTTGTCGGATTTGCAGTAGGCGCAGTCGCCGCATTCCCCGTTGAAGATTGGTACGACGTGGTCTCCCGGTTTCAAGTCCCCCACCCCTTCTCCCACGCTTTCAACCACCCTGCAGATATATAAACATAAATGAAATGAAGTTTTGTTACGTTTAAGATATTGGATGGTTAGTTATACTATACCCAGAGGCTTCGTGTCCGAGAATTCGAGGGAAAACACGTTGGGCTTCGTTCTGCAAATTAAAGCTACAAATCAGATCGATACATAAATATATATATATACCAATTCAATGAAGAATATAATTTTGATTACATGAAATGAAGCTAATACATATATACCTTGCCTAGCCAGGCACTTAGGTCGGTATGGCAAATCGAAGTGAAAAGAATCTTGACTCTGACTTCCATTTTCTGCGGCGGAGCCACCAGAATGTCCTCCACGATCAAGGGCTGTCCGGGGGCATAGGCCACGGCGGCTGCCAGCCCAGAATATAATTAAAAACATGAAGAAATTAAAGGTAGGCCGGAGAGCCGACCAAAATGTGTGTAATACCTAATACCTAATACCTACCTTTGCAAGTTATAACCTTGCCGACCGTACTATCATCATCAACAGGAATATTGGAAGAACTCTTTGCAGAATCGTTCTCCAAAGATCCCATTCTGGAACTCATCCAAACAACTGGCCTGCCTGCCTCTCTTCTTTAAGAATATTCACAGGCGCCTCCTCTCTTATTGACTAGCTTTAATTTGTATCTTCTAATAATCCCCAAAAAGATAGGCAGATTCGGTCAATCAATTAAATACTCCTTATTCTTGTAATATATACATTATTGTATCTGTATCTTCCAATAATCCCTACTGATATTCCAATAATCCCTATAAGGATAGTGTTATTCACCATTTATATTTAGCATTTATTAATTGGTCAATTTATAAATAATTATAGAAATTGCAATAAATATATACGTTATTGTGCTCGTATCGTCTTTCAATAATCTCGATAAATTTGATCAATATGCACAAATTTTGAGTATAATATAATTTCCCTGGTCTCGGTTTGGTCGGATTGTTTAAACATAAATGTGCAACGCTTTGAAAGGCGGTACTAATCGCAACTCAACATATTCTGGTATTTTGGTACATCAATATTTATTATTAATGTTGGGTTCACAAATTGGGTGGGTGTCTTTTAGGCATGTTAGTCGTGCCTCCAACGGGACAGCGCAGCTCAGAGTCTTCCTTCTTTCAATCATTATTGCATGGACCATGGTTCACATAATTGTGTAGATCATAAATAAAATGTACATTTTTAATATACTAGGGTACATTATTTATGTACATAAGGTATATTTTTGAAAGTATATTTTAATATATTAAAGATATATTATTTTATATAATATATCTTCAATACAAAAATAATATATTTTTAATATATTAAAAATGTACTTGATATTCATGATGCATACAATCGTGTGGACCATGGTCCACCTAATAATTTGCCTGCTTTTCTTTGGGGCCAAACTCTCTCATATGTAGAATGTGTGTACTATGTAGCACATACAATATGTTTTTTTTTTTTTTTTTTTTTTTTTTTTTGAAACAATACTATATGATCTTTAATAAGGCTGAAATATAATTTTTTTTTTTCATAATAAATC
Source organism: Ipomoea nil (assembly GCF_001879475.1). Classification (NCBI taxonomy): domain Eukaryota; kingdom Viridiplantae; phylum Streptophyta; class Magnoliopsida; order Solanales; family Convolvulaceae; genus Ipomoea; species Ipomoea nil. The sequence goes on along the minus strand of NW_017619497.1, from coordinate 4,565,766 downwards.
TTCGTTAATTCTTTTTGATTTATTAGATCGATATTAGATTTATTTATTTATTGTTTATTGTTTTTGTTTTTCTTTTGTTTGTCTAAATTTGTCATAGGTAAGTTTGAACCCCTAAACTTAAGAGTTCTTTACAATTTCTGTCCTACAAATCGATGAAAAAGGTAAATTGCACGATGTGCCTCAACTGACCTAAATGCTCCAAATATTTATATATTAGTGTTCATAACACAGCTGAATTCATACCTCTCTTCACCCCATGCTGCGGAGCCTGCGCTATTAGCAAAATAAATTTATGAATTTATTTTAGATTTGCTGACAAGTTAAACTATGCCTCACGGAGAAGTTGTCATATACTCCGTAAGTTATACTATTAATAAAGTAATTACATGGATCGGAATTTCTATTTTTGACAATAAGAGTAAGGAGTATACAACCTTGCAACTAATTTTTTTTTTTTTTTTTGTTGCCTAAAAATATCCCTTCAACCGATAGCCAGAAGACTAATCTCACGTCCCTACTGTCAGCATACTAAGTGGTAGAGGACCGGCCAAATGGTTTGCAACCAAGAATTAGTTCTGCATGAATTACCAGCAACAATTGAACTCAAATATTCATGTGGCATGGGCATGACACCCCTGCTCTGATCCCACATCTCAGCTCCTATTAAATACTTAGGTATGTTGTACTCTTATTTAAGTACAATATTATTATTATATCAATAATGCTAAAGTGGTAATATATATATAAATGATAATGTAAATTGTAAGATATATTTGAGTAAGTCAATCAGCAACCAAGAAATAAGAATTGAACTCTACTTTAGGACTACTTGCATTACTAAGGATTTGTTATAATATTTTAAGAATATTTAGATCGATATACAATTATATAAATTATAACAACGAATATTATATAGTGCAATTCATGGAATGAGTTGAATTGATTAGGTTTTTTATTTTATTTTATCCTTTTTTGAATTTGAGCAAATAATTATCTAATTACCAGTATGATGTGCGGATATAATTTTGTATTATATATTTAGATAATAAAATTAAAGATGAAAATTATAAACAATACTAATATTTGAAAGTGTACATTTATTTTATTACTAGTTCTTTTACGTGCTTTGAGCGAATAAAATAATGCTCAATGATTTTTTTAAATAAGTATTTTAAAGTATATCAATGCAATATTATATCAGAGATGTTCATGCATAGGTAAATAAATAATGAATTTGTTTATTTAAATTGGTCATTTAAAGTATATAAATGCAAGATAATATATGAGAGATTAATTTTATTGTCACTAAAATAAATGTTTGCAACTTTGTAATAATGCTAGTCTAAAAACGATAATCTAAATAAATACTATTTTTGGTTTAAATTTTTCTAATTCTTCTTATTTCTCTTTTGGGTAGCGTTGTCATTGTCTTCATCTTCAGTACATGTCCTTTTTTTTATTGGTAGTGTGTCATGTGCAATTGGATTACTGGTGGTAGCATAGATGAATTCATCATGCAATGAGATTATGATGTAGGAAGCTTTAGATTTGTCTTGTGTATATGATGGGATCTTAGTTTTACTATTAACTCTTTATGTTGCAAGCACCGTACCTATTGATATTTGGTAGTTGTAGTTTTTCCCTTACATGTTTCATGCATTCTGAGATGTGTGTCGTAGGTTATCATGTGAAAGTATTGAACAAAATATTAATATTTATTATATTTGTATAAAATATTTGGCAAATAAATATATATAACATATTTTGTACTATAACTTTGATATTTATTAATTACAAGATAATGTAAAAAGAAGACAATGGACAATGTAGTGAATATAATAAATTAATAAATTTGAAGGTAATGAATCTTTCAATTGTATAGAAAATAAAGATAATATAACTAATGAAATTATATCTCTTTTTAAATTTTTTATAATGAATAATTTTTTTTTTTAAATAAAGGCATTATAGACATCTAATTCTAAATTAATTAAATGCATGTGTATTATTTTTTGTTAGTAGCTACTACTTTATTTAATTTAATAATAGTAATAAAGTGGCGTACATAATTTTCGTCAACAATAATAAAATCATTGATTTTTTTAATTTACATTCATTGTTGAGACAAATTATTTTGAGAGTTTGTCAATGACAATTGTTACGATTTGTGTCAATAGAGGATGACAATAAATAATTCAAAATATATAGTTACAATAGATATTTTTATAATGATATAGTAAAAATTAACTTACAAATTTCTTTAGAAGTTTTCATGCATTGATAAAATTCTGATGTGTAAACTTGTTCAATTAGAGCCAGTGGGATGCCAATATTGTCAATTTGTTAGAAAATGGTCCTACCGTTTTAAAGTCCAGGTGTAATTGTACTTATGACCAACAACTTTGTAGTTAGGTCGTGCAAGTCTGACAATGATACTAATTAATATTACCAGGAATATTTTGAATATAGACTAATTAATTATGGAAATATTATTATGGTAATATAGGCTAATTAATTATGGAAATATTATTAACGTGTACATTTTTTGAGTTAGGGAATAATTAACGTGTATTCTATATATGGTATTATGTAATATATATAATCACAAATTAATTAACATTACACGGAATATTATGAATATAGACTAATTAATGAAATAGGTATTAACATTTACCTTTTTTGAATTAACGTGTATTCCTTATATGGTATTATGTAATATATATATATATATATATATATATATATATATATATATATATAATCAAAAATTAATTAATATTACACGAAATATTATGAATATAGACTAATTAATTATGAAAATATTATTATGGTAATATAACACGAAATTTTTTGCACCAATTCATAAATGAGTCAATTGAATAAAAAATATTATATATATATATATATATATATATATATATATATATATATATATATATATATATATATATATATATATATATATATATATATATATATATATATATATATATATATATATATATATATATATGTTACACCTCACGCTGAAAATCTCTTATAAAACCAATACAAAGTACTGCATTTTCTACGTCTACATACATTATAAGTAAATTATAGATCTTTTTTGTATTTTTTTATTTTAATAATATTATTATTATTTTTAATTAATTATTAATTATTAATTGTTTGGAAGAGTTTGGGCAAGGAAAACACAAAAGTTGATTTTGTTTTTAATAATAGTATAGATATTATTATTATTATTATTATTATTATTATTATTATTATTATTATTATTATTATTATTATTAATGACTTACAGATCAAATTCTATTTTTTTACTAAAGACATTGTGGTCCAATAGTCCCAAGTTGCTCTCCTATGTGGAAAGTGGTAGGTTCGAGTCTCAATGGAGGCGTAGTAGCTTGTATATATGGGTATCCCCATTACTTTGTAATAAAAAAAAAAAATCAATTTTTCCTTTTTTTACTGCAAACCTTGTTATTATTAAGTGAATTAGGGATTCTTTTCCATTTTTTCCTTTTTTACTCCTAACAATATAAGTAAATTATATATCATTTTGTATTTTTCCATTATTATTATTATTATTATTATTATTATTATTATTATTATTTAATTATTAATTATTATTTATTTGTGTGGAAAAGTTTGCGCGGAAAAACACTAAGGATGGTTTTGTTTTTAATAATAATATAGATATGGATAAGTAAATTATTGATCATTTTCATTTTTTTTTTCACTCTTAACATTATAAGTAAATTATAGATCCTTTTGTATTATTATTATTATTATTATTAATATTATTATTATTGTTATTATTATTATTACTCTTCTTCTTCTTCTTCTTCTTCTTCTTCTTTAATAAATTAATTATTAATTACTAATTATTTGGGTGGAAGAGTTTAGGCGAGAAAACACAAAGGATGATTTTATTTTTAATAATAGTATAGATTAAGTGAATTAGGGATCATTTTCTATTTTCCTTTTTTACCCCTAACATTATAAGTAAAATATAGAATCTTTTTGTATTTTCCATTTTATTATTATTATTATTATTATTATTATTATTATTATTATTATTATTATTCTTTAATTAATTAATTATTAATTATTAATTGTTCGGGTGGAAGAGTTTGGGAGGAAAAACACAAAGTAAGATTTTGTTTTTAATAATAGTATAGATATGCATAGGGCAGTTTAAATGATTTTAAATTAATAAAATCCAACTAGTAAGTGTCATTTATTTTAAATATTTGTTAAAAAAATATCTATATAATGTTTGACTAAAATTAATGAAGATGGTGTAAATAACAAATTTCTATTTACAGCACCTATAAAACTATCACATCTATTAAATGGGTGGTGCAAATAACAATTATTGTGGTGCAAATAGAATTACCCTAATAAAACTATCAAACGTTTTACAAAACATTTCAAACTACACATAATTTCAGAGACTTTATTTTACCAAGGTCATTGTAACCCCTCAAAGTTTGTAGCCATATTAACCCGCCTTTAAATAATTTTGGGGTTGCTTGTCTATTTAGTATGGAATTTTATTTTTTAAATTGTTGTTAATTTTACTTTTTGGATTTTTTTCGACAGAATATAAGTTTTCGTATCATTTTCATCGACTTATATATATATATATATATATATATATATATATATATATATATCTACTATACTAATAAGAGCCCAAGAGAGTTAGGCCTATAATGGGTAGAAAAAAAGGCGGAGACCTATAATGGGTAGAAAAAATGGCGGTCACAGATTTTAATCAAATGAATGGCTCAGATTGATTAAAAGATCGATAAGATTTAAATTTTACACTAAAATTTCCTAAAATACCCACACACAGTTACTAATTCCGTTAAAATTTTAAGAATTGCCGTTAGTTCACCGTTAACTTACTCATTAATTTCAATAAATAAAAAAAAATGTCTTAGGTTTGAACCTCATCCCAATCAAAGTTGGCATAATTAGTACTCTATTTTACTCTTATTAAATTATATAAAAATAATAATTTAGTAGCTACAACAAAAAATTATAGATATGCATTTCTTTAATTTAGAATTATGTGTCCACAATGCCTTTATTCAAAAAAATTATTCATTATCAACAAATTAAATAAGAGAAATAATTATATTTATTTTTCTACAATATAAAAATTCTTTATATTCAAATTTATTAATTGATTATATTTGCTACATTGTCCTTACAATGTCTTAATTCAGTAAAAAAAAAATTATTCATTATCAATAAATTAATTAAGAGAAATATTTTCATTAGTTATATTGTCTTTATTTTTCTCAAATGTAAAAATTTTTACATTCAAATTCATCAATTGATTATATTCACTACATTGTCTATTATCTTTTTTTGTGCACTATTTTTCTAATTAAATATCAAAGTTATAATACAAAATAATGCTATATATTTATTTACCAAGTATTTTATTAATGCCATGAAAAAATTAAAAAAAAATATATAATTAATAAAGCCAACCATATTAACTACTTGAGTGATTTTGTGACAAAGAAAGTATTCAAATCACACAACAAATTAAAGTGAGAACTACCTTGCAATGCCCTTGTTTGACAATCAGCAGTTAGCGGATTATATTAGCGGATTTGACCAACGAATTTATTTAATTAGTAACATTGGATGGAAAAAATGACCGCCAAATTATTAAATCAAATGAGTGATTCAAATTGTTCATGTTTTAATTTTTTTAAAAGTTTTTCTAATTTATCCTTAATTATATGATTATCCATTTAACTTTTACGTTAAATACCGTTAATTCACCGTTAGTCTAATTCTAATATTAACGTCTAATATAGAATTATAATTACACCATTAATCTAATTCTAATATTAAAGTCTTAATAGAACTTAACCACAAATCCTAATGTCGAAATCTCCTCAAACAATATTAGTATATATTTAATATTTTATGCCCTAATTTTTATTTGTTCTCCCTTATGTCCCGTATTTGGTTTCAACCATACCTATACAATTATTTTATTGACAATTATAATCAATCTTGACTATATTATCATGCATTTGTAAACTTAGAATTACCTATTTAACCCGCACGGGCTTAACTCAATGGTTTAATGGGCAGTATTTGGGATAAGAAACCAAGGTTTGAACCTCGGCGGCGGCAGTGCGGGAATTATGTCCAAAGTGGGCAGATTCCTTGTTCGCACCGGCATTTGGTCCTGTCTGCTGAACCATTGAGTCACCGTGATTTACAACTTCCCACAATGCTCTGTCGGGTCAGAGTGTGGGGGGCCCTTGGGGACGGGGACTCAACCTTTAGGAGAAGAATTACCTATTTAAATACGCAAATTCAACCTTCAATTATCTATGCATGAACAATTTCAATATAATCTTGCCTTAATATACTTTAAAGTACTTATTTAAAAAAAAAAAAAAAACATTGGGCATTATCCCAATCGCGCAATGCGCGTAAAAAACTAGTATATATATATATATATATATATATATATATATATATATATATATATATATATTGCCTAGTATTTGCACCCGTGTAGGGATGGCAATGGGTCGGGTGTGGGTCGGGGAGGACTACATCCATCTCCCGACCCACCTTATATTTTCTCCACCCATCCCCACCCCCAACCCGCATCGGGTGGACTTTTTCAAAACCCACCCCCACCCCCACTGAGTGCGGGTGCCCACTACGGGTACCCACCACTTATAATCTTATTAATTTTTTTTTAAAAAAATATTTAAATTACTTACACATAATAAAATAATAAAATTTATTATTTATACTAAAGCATAAAATAATAGAAATATTTAAATATAATAACTAAATTGTTAATTTTTAAAAATAAACTTAGTAGTTTAGATATAAAAATAGTAAAAATTTACATAAAGTCATAGAAACTCTTATAAATAACTATATGGTGGGTCGGGTGGGGTTCTAGGCGGGTTTTGTACATAAAACCCAAATCCAACCCGACCCACCGCGGGTTCACTTTTTTAAGACCCATACCCTACTCATCACCCACTACCACCCAAAAAAACCCGACCCACGCGGGATGGATTCGGGTGGATATCCGCGGGGCGGATTGAAATTGCCATCCCTACACCCGTGCGATGCACGTAATGAATTTGTTGTAATATATTAAGAATATATGAATTGATATATAATTATTTAAATTAGAACATCAAATATTATATAGTGCAATTAACGATATGGTTTGGATCGTTTATATATTTTGATTTTGATGTTATCATTGTTTGAATTTGTGCAAATAATTGCTTGAAATCATTGATTTTTTTTTTTTTAATTTTCATTCGTTGTTGAAACAAATTATTTTTAGAGTTTGTCAATGACAATTGATGTCAATAGATGATGATAATAAATAATTCAAAATATAAGGTTACAATAGATATTATTATAATCATTGAATGCTATGTATTTAGTCGGACTAATTATTTGACCAAAGTTTATATTAAATATTATATTATATTTTTTAATATATTTTAACATATTCGTAGTATATGTTCAACAATTATGCTAACTCTAATTGGAATGAGGTTCAAACCCAAGACCTTTCTTATAGAAATTAATGAATAAGTTAAGATTAATAAATAGTTAACGGAATATTCCATTAATAAAGTTTATACTAATGGAATTTAAGGTTATTTAAGGAAAGAAAATAATATAATAAAGGGTAAATAAGGAAAATCATTAAAAAAATACTAACGACATTTAAGAATCATTAAGAAACAATTAGTACCGACATTTTTTTATTCCAGTTAAGGGCCTAACATTATTTGCTCTTATTAAAATTGTAGATGTAGATGTAGATATATATATATATATATATATATAGTTAATTAGCCAGATTTTTCGTCAATTAACCCTTTTTTTCCTTTGGTCGAGGTAAAAAATTTAATTATATTTTTTTTAAAAAATGAATACCGTGCTTGCCAAACAACTGTGTTAGTCCGAATCAACTAAATCTGAATACAAGTAAAGATAAAAAAGACATGTATGGGCTTAGCTCAATGGTTTAGTGGACAGTATTTGGGGTAAGAGACCAAGATTCGAACCTCGGCAGCGGCAGTGTGGGACTTATGTCCAAAGTGGACAGATTTCTTGTGCGCACCGGCGACATTTGGCCCTGCCTACTAACTCGTCCTTAAGGCTGGGGATTTAGCTTTTTGGGTAAGTAAAGATAAAATAGTAAAGAGAAATAAAGTGTAGTAATATTTCGTGAATTAATGCTTAGAATATTACAAAGATATTGTGTAATGTATTTCTTAATTTGTATAAAGAAAAAGTCCAATAAACTTCTAAAACCGTGGTGGACTGAGAGTGTGGCTTGACTTAGTCTCTTGGCCTACCAATTTTGCATTGTAATAGCCAGCAAGTGATCTAGTGTGACTAATATGTGCACTACTACTATGAGGCTTGTTGGGTTCCCAAGGGTCGTTGAAGTTCTAATTTTGTATGTTCTTTAGCAGGCCACAAGCCACTAGACTTGCATGTGGTGAGTTTAACTCGAAAGAATTCTAACAAGTTAAAAAGGGAAATGGAATTTATCATATTTGTTTTCAGCTTAAAAACTCTTAAAAAAGTCTCAGGACGATGGATCTTAACATAGTCTCTTGGCCCAACACGTGTTTAGGATTTTAATTTGTTGAGCTTTTCCTTTGTATAAATTAGCATTGTCTTAGTCAAGACAATCATATTAAAAAAATCCATTACACAATATCTATGTGGTACTCTTAAGCATTATTAATCAACAAAATATAACTAGGATTTATTTTTCTTTACTATTTAGCTTTTACTTGTATTTGAACTTAGTTGATTCGGACCACTCCGGATCAATTAATTAGTTCCTTTAGACTATTATTCATTCATGTACATGATCATCATGTTATAAGAAATTGGTTTATCCCACTCTATTTGAATCTCACTCTTTAGGTTGAACTTGTAGTTTCCTAAAGCACATGACACCAATCTCCTTTGCATCCCCCAGAGTTGTTGGCACTCATTAACAAGTATTGTCTTGAACTCTTTATGTAATTGGAGCAAATTATTTATATGTACTAATCTTTTGATTATAAAGAAGGATATATTTTGTAATTCAAATACTTAAAACTAAGTTCTAAACATTTTAGAATAATTGAGATTTATCATATCGTTTTCAAGTATTGTTTAATACGATGATCGATAAAGCTTTGTGCCTTTGTCACACAAAATAAAGATAGGAACAAAAATAATATTTTGGAGAAATATGAGACATTTATATTGAATTGTCGAGTGGAATATTCAATTCCCATCTTTAAATTTAAAAAGTACATTTTATTACAAAAATTTGTATACTGAAACTGTCTCAGGTAAACAGATCTCAAATGTGTAATATCTTTTATAAGGCAACAATTTCTTTTTTTTTTTACTAGTGTTATTAGTGAAACATAATACTTTTAATATAAATATACTACTTGTTAATGTATTTTTTTTCTTCCAAAAGGTTAAATCTCCAACTCCAAGGGATCCCAACATTTCGGCCCGGTATAACATTTAAGAAGATTATCAACACTATACGTGATTATCAAGATTTGAACCTTGATCTCTTCTTTCAACTATTGTATGTTAAACTATTGAGCTAAGTCCGTGCGTGCTGCATTTCCCTTTCCCTTTAGATTTGTTTTAGTTTAAAGCGGTTCCATCGCAATAGCAACAAATATTTTATTAGATGCTAGACCACATGCATACAGCATGCATGCACTAGCTAGTTGGATTTATTTCATTTTCAGAGTTAGCAAAAAAGAAATAAAAATGCGTAGTGCATGCAGCCGCTGCTCTATAAAGTTAATTGGAAAACCCTTCCAGGTTTCCCGTGGTCTGCCACTCATAATTTTGTCTCTTTTTCCAGTGGGTAACATAACATTGCACATTTGCACTTCATTTAACGTAGTATGAAATCTCCTTTTCAATCTCGCTCACTCCATAAACCAATAAAATATTCATTTCCTACATCGATCTCTACCTCAATTCCTTTTTTTATTTTATTTTTTTGAGATCAGATTTTCCAACTTCGCTGAACTAATTGTGAACTCTCAAGATCCATCCTGCTAGAACCCTAAAGGATAATAAATCATGACTACTTAGGTTAAACTCTGAATTGTCACAGGAAGCAAGAACTTTGTGTTGATTGGTCTTTCAACTTTACTATAGTTAAATATTGTAAATTAAAAAATTAGAAAAAGTAATTTTATTTTGAATAATATATGAAGAGAACCCTCAACTATTATCTGAGAATATACACTAAATAAATCTTACCTTGTGATCTTAGTCAGCAAATGACCATAAGGAGGTCAATTAGCATATATCCAACATCTCTTTCATAATATTATTATTGTGTTTTACCAACATATATCCAACATCTCTTTCATAATAATATCTTGAACACTAAAACTAAAACGCAAAATTGCATAACAAAAAAGAATGAATGAAAAAAAAAAAAAAAAGTGAAAGCTCAGTCTTCAAAACTGTAATGATAAGTGGAGGGTAATCATCATCATCCTAAAGGGAAAACAGAGGAAGTTGGGATGTGCATCTATCTCTTCACTTTAACAAAATATAGGGGCAAAAGATGAGCATGGAGTTGGCCCAGTTTTTTGATAAAGAAAAAGTGAAAGCAAGCTAGCTAATTAAGGCGTCTTTGCTTTTTATTATTTTATAATAATCAACATAACAACATAGTTTGTGCGGATGATGAGTTCTGAATTCATGGACATAGTGTCGCTTTTCGCCTTAGCTTCCACCATTATAATAAGAATATCATACATATATACACATGAGTGCCATAACATATTAATAATGATTAAAGTTATTATATTAAATTATTACATCATATTTATTTGTTGGGTGGTTTATGGGTTGGATATGAGCATATCTTGTTGCACTTAGTAAACCAGTGTAACAGCTTGCAAGTTTCACATAAGTGGTAAATGTCTGTGTGGATATTTCAGTCAGGGTGTGCACCAAGTAAACTCACATATGAGAGGTAAATGATTGTGTGGGCGTTTTAGTCATTTAATCACTATTTGAAGATATGCACAGAGTAAATTCACACATGAAAAGTAAACTACTGTATGAGTGCTTCAGTCACTATTCCAGAGTGTGGATTGAGTAAACTCTGAAGTGATAATTTTCTGATACCAGAATCATATTTCACCTACTTGACCACCCATTTTGGACATAAATAATCAAATTTTGTAACTCCTATAACACGTTGTCCTATGAAGACAAATTTTTTGACCATTAATATACTTGTAATAGTACTAAGAAGTAAGCATCAAAGATATATATAAGTAGTTCTCATTTCTTTATCTTTAGGGTCTAAAGAAAAATTCCACCGACGACGACCAAAAACTTGTTTGCGCAACTTTCCCTCCTTTTTATAAACTACCCTCCAAAACAACGAAGCAGATCAGAAGAAGAAGCTAAAGACTACAAAATCATATCATCTGATCTAGATGGGGAATTGCTTGTTCGGAGGGGTGGGAGATGCCGAAAACGAGGATGTTGTTAAGGTAATAACCTCCACCAATGGCGTCATGGAGTTTTACGCGCCGATAACCGTGGAATCCATCGCCGACGAGTTTCCGGGACACGGCATCTTCAGGAGCCACGACCTGTTCTGGAACCCTCTGCCCCACCACGAAGTGCTGCTCGCCGGAAATTCGTATTATCTCCTCCCGCTCGACAAGAGCAGAAGAAGCAGCGCCGGCGCCGTCGCCGGCGAGGCCGTGGAAACGTTCGAGATCGGACACGTGAGATCGAATAGCGTGCCGCAGATTCCGCCGCCTCTGGTAGCCTCGTACAGAATGTCGTTTGATAGCCGGGGAATATTGCTGAAGAGATCTTACACCGGCGCGTCGTTTTCCCGGCACGGGTTCGGGTACGGGAGCAGTGGGTTTTGGAAGGTGAAGTTAGTGATTAGCCCGAAACAGTTAGTGGAGATTCTGTCTCAGGAGACCGCCACGGAGGAGTTGATCGAGAGCATAAGGACCGTCGCGAAATGCGGAACGGGTGGCGGTGCCGGAGTTTCCTCGGTAGCGTTTTCCGATCAGTGGAGTCTGTCCAGCAGTAGAAATGCTTCCTCCAAGAAAGACGGGCTTCTGTCGTTAGAATTGTCGTGATGGCCGGATAGTATAGTATACGACGACATTGAAGTATGTTGTTGAATTGGTAATTGTAAGTTGTTGTTGTTGTTATAAACTTCATGAAATCAGTGTAGTAATCAGATCATCATGATTCATGTGTTCTAGCATATATACCAAGTTTTGCAGAGTAAAGTTTTAATGATAATTTATGATTTCAGCACATGAATACTTGTTGAGGTGACGGATTCTTATTACATTATATTGGTCTAGTTGATTACAAATTTCATTTAATATTTACTGTCGATGATAGGGTTAAGCAAGGTTTGATTTTTGCCACAATATTAAGAGTTTGGATTCAGGTGTCGAGTCTCAAAATTAAATTGACTCAATTTAGAGTCCTCTTCATGGACTTTGAGTGGATTTAGAGGGTCCAAGAGATATAGTTCCGCAAAATGGGTTGAGCTCCTTTGTGCGAGAACTCCAGAAGTACAGTGTACAATTTGGTGTGCTCGATTTACCTTCCCATGGGTCTAAGGGTGAAGCGGAAAACCTGGGTATTTCTAAGTAATAGTGCCCAAGACTTGTTTCACTTAAGATTTGCTTACAGTGGTAGGTGAGGTTCGATTTTTGTCACAAACATTGATAGTTTGGATTTGTGTTGGCCGGACTCCTTATGTACATAAGTGTACAGAGTTTGATGTTGAATTCTGAAACTAGATTAACTTAATTTATGAGCTTAGGGTGAGTTCATGAGGTGCAACATATAATTTAGTGAAGCGAGAAAGCTGATGAGTTATAAAAACAAAAGGTAATAGTAGTCACAATAAAAATACATTACTTTAACTAGTATTTACACTTAATTACTTAAATATAAAAAGTATTATCTGATAATTTTATGAGTTTTAATTTGCAGGTTATTGTTGCATAATGCCCCTTAGCTAGTACAACTCTTTCTTGTACCTAATCTATCATGTTTTGGTAATTGTCAGTAATTAGTTGATATGAAATTTGTTGGCGTGTGAATGCATGTACAGTACTTTGTTTAAGACTGACAAGGGTGAAATAATGGTAAGTGATCTGATTTGGTATGTATATTGTGGCATTTAATATTTGTTCGGTTTAGGAGTTAGGGTGTTACAGATTAATACACGATTTTGATATCAAGTAATATAAGTATATACCTTATACAAAATGAAAATAACTTAATTTTTACATGAAAATTTGAAAAGAGAAAAACATTAAGCTTGCGTTCTAGCATAGATTAAATTGTTAACTGTAACTACATAAATTTAAATATGTAAATACATAGTTCGTTAGTTATAAGTGTATCGTACGTGTCAAGTAATTCTAACTTTATTTTAAATTTATAATATGTGGACGACAAGTAAATAAATTTAAAACTAGAGGTTCCATTCATAAATTGAGTATGTCACTACTTTATGAGTTAAATGTATTAAGTTTATAAACTTTTAGTATTGCACTTATTCTAATTAACTTCTAAACTTCTTGTATTGGCTTAGTACTCTTATTCTTTGTTTATTAGTACAATTATGTGGTTGTATTTAGTTTTTGCTTAAATGTAGTCTTGAATCGTGTGTGACATGTTATCATTAGCAAGTTTTTATTATGAATTTAAAGTATTGATTTTATAAACTTGTAACTAACATATTTTGTATATGCAATACTAAAGTTGATTTTGATTGCATGAAAAAGCGATATTGCTAAAGGCATTACTTCTAAAAAGCTATTAAACACCGTAATTTTGAATTAGGTTCACGATATAACAACTTAATTGCACTTGGATGTGTTGGGTATTGCCCCAACCCTATTTTTAATTGCAAATGGTGTGGTATTTATGCACTATTAAGTATAAATTTTGACATAATAATTAAGTTTTCTATCTCACAACTTGCAAGTTGGAGCTACCAAATTGCACGGTGCGGTCCATGCAGAATCACTTGCAATTTGGGTTCAAAACCTATTAACAACCCAAATTAATTTGGACTTTCACAGCCCATTATAAAAATGGGCCAAAAACGTCTGCCCAATTTCAACTGATTTTGGCCCATATACTCAATTGTCAATCATTATTGCATGGACCAGTCCACACAATTGTGTGGACCATAAATAAAAAATACATTTTTAATATACTAAGGGTACATTATTTATGTACGTAAGGTACATTTTTTGAAAGTAAATTTTTAATATACAAAAATAATGTACCTTCAATACAAAAATAATGTAGTTTTAATATATTAAAAATGTATATAGTATTCATGGTCCACACAATAATTTGCCCTCCATTGTTGATGTCTTACCAACTTAAATTAGCAGTCTTAAAATGACTTTCGGAATATCTAAATAAAAACTAATAAGTGTGAATGAAGGTTATACCCTTCATTTATGTCCATTTTTCCGTTAAGTTGTTTTTTTTTTTAATTTTTTTTAATTTTTTTTTAAGTTATGTTATAAGAGTTGTACTATACAATATTTTGAACAAACATACTCTTACCGTTATAACTTTCGTTATCTTTTCCACTATTATTACCATGCACATGCATCCGCCATATATTTTCTTATCTTCTTCATTAATAATACTCGGTAATAATAATAATAATATATACACATTATATATTGGAGTTATATGTTACGGAGTAGTTATTTCTTAAAATATAAATATCAAATTTATAAAAATATTTTACATTATTATTATTATTATTATTATTATAATATAAATATCTAAAACCTAAGATTTTATTATAAAATATTAATATTGGGCATCTACTTTTGCGCATCGCTCATAGAAAATACTAGTTGTTTAGATAAAAGTTAAATCTGTTATATTAACATTTCTGTTATCAACTATTCCGCGCGTTAATATTTGCAGGAGTTCTCTCTCTCCCCTCCCATTAAGCCTAAAAGTCGGTAAAAAATCATTAAAATACATTACTGGAGATGCCCTTAGTTTCGAATTTACATTTTTTTTTAGGTGGCAAGAAAATCCTGTAATTATTATTTGAGTATGTGTAGACAGTAAACATCATTGAGTGATCATTCTTGTATAATAATCTACAAATTATACCATGAAAAATAAATTACACTAAAATACTGTGTAAAATATATTGACAAGAATCAAACTCGTTACTTTTAAGTATAAGAATTATGTTTAATTTTACTATCCTTTTCAAAAGTTGGTTTTACATCTTTCAACACTAACATTATATTTACTAACCATTGTAATTCACTTTTTTACACATGGATGTATGCATATAGTATTCTACTAAAAATATTAGTTAAAATTATGTCATACAGACCTCATAAAAAGTTTTAGTGTTTTTTTTAAACATTCAAACACCTAATTTATATCCTTTTCAAAAGTTGTCTACAAAGCATCAAATTTATTACTGCAGCTTTTTGAAATGGTCAAACAAGTAGTCAACAATTTTTTTTTTTTTTTTTCCCAAACATTAATGTCTAAGCTTTGTAAACAACTTATAATAGTGATGTTAGATGGGTTGAGTCCAGCTTAATTACCAAATTTACATTTTTAGATGATAGACCTAATTCAGTCCACTTAATTTATTAAAAATTATATTAATAATTTTAAAATCATTTTAAATCTATAAATTATATTTAATTTTCAAAATATAATTTTAATATTATTACAGATTTATATAATTGTGAAACTCTATATTATTTGTATATTTTTAAAGTTAAAGCTTATACTTTATATATAGATTAGAAAATTATAATTTTAAAATTTACAACTTTAAAAATTAAAATTAATACAAGTTACAACGTACAATGTGATACAAATTACATAGTCATGCACATAATTAAAAAATTTTAATAGTCAATGACCAAATGTAATTCATGTATAATAGTCAAATGACCAAAAGTAAAATTTATTCTATCATATTTTTATATAATTACATGTTTCCCTCGACCAGTCAACAAGAATTAAAAAATTCACACCAAAACTAATCATATTTATATCAAATTACTACATTCATCTCTAATTAATTAAACCAGAATAAACTCACACCATCTCTTCCACGTACCTTCGCATGCCTCTTCAAAAAGTTTAATTCCCATTTAAGCAGTCTCAAACTTGATCATTCGAGACAATAATTATAGATGTACAGGTTCACCAGGTTGAGGGTTGAGATAAAAATATAAATATCAGCAAGACAAGGGGTATGAGTGAAAATTTGTGATTAACACTTTCTAGATAGTGCATTACGTCACAACACACTAATTAATCTGATTAAAATGAAAATAGGAATTTTTGTTGTTTCAAAAGATTGAATTCCTTATCCCAAGAGTCTCCCACGTCCTGACCTGACAGAACATTTGTGAGGATATAAATTATGATAACTTAGTTAAACACAAAGATTATATCTTTACTTACTGCGCACAAGGAGCCCCATTACTTTGAAAAGTTACTCCTACATTACCGCTGGTGAGACTTGATTTTGGGTCAATTGTTCTTAATTTTCACCCATGTGACTAACTGAGCTGTCCATGCGGACGAAAATAGGAATACATAGGGGAACGGAGGAGATAAAAAGTGGAGGGCAGAAAAAGGGAAAAAACATAAAACTAAAAAAAAAAAAATCATAGTTCAACAACAACTAACCAACTACCAGTAGTGGCAAATAGAAGTTGTTAGTAAAAAGGATCGGTTGTTGTGTCGTCAATTTTTGGGTTGAAATCATAATTAAGGGTAGAATTTGGGGGAATAATTATCATCATTAGGGTTAAGACAGCGTGGTGAGCTTTATAACGGAGTTTTTATGTTAGTGCTGTCATTTATATGTATAGAAAATATATGTAATATTGTAGCTATGGTGAGTGAATATGGAGAAAGAGGGACACAACTGCAATCATCAGCTATGTACCTATGTTGTTTCCACTATGCAACCTTAATTACTACTCACTCCCACTCAACTAACATTGGTAATTCCCATAATCCCATCATGCCCATCCACTTATTGTCTCATTTCCTTTTACATCACCAATGTATTAAAATATTGAAAAAAAAAGTTAAATAGTTATTTCAGCTATTTAAATTTTTTAAAGTTTCAAATAAGTACATCAATGAGTTATTTTGATGCATTAAAATCCATTAATTGGTAATCCTTTCACTTAAATTATTCCTAATAAATAATAATAATAATTAATAAAAAAAGTATCATTTGTTATTGTACGTTATTTACTTTTTTCTTCTTTCACAAGAAACATCTCACCATCGTCATTGTTCTGTTATGTTGCTATTGTCGTTGTCCCATAGTCAGTTGCCCCATTGTAACAAAGAAGGCACTGTTGCATTGCCCTCTTTAATGTCGCCTTCTTCGTATCTAGAGAAGGCGCTGGTCATCACCTTCTCCGACTAAAGAAGGTGATACAGCGGTCAACCATCAACACACCGATCGGTGACGACTATGCAACGATCGACGGCAACAATGACATGATAGAAGACTGAGAAAAGTCAAGTGTGACAATCTTTAATTTGAAAAAAAATTAAAAAAGACATGCATGTTAACAAAAAATATACCACAACTATAATTTTTAACTGATTACCTCCTAATTATTGGTAAATAGGACTTAGATGGACTATTTTAATGAGTTCAAACATTTAATTCAATTTGTAAAGTTCAATAACCTAATTATGTTTTTGTCTATATAATTGAAGGCTCTATTTGACCATTTTTCCTCTAATGTTTTTTTTCGTTAGATCATAGGATAGTTTTAAGTAGGTCCTAACTGTAGTCTATAAAAGACACCTTTAAATATATACCAGACTCAGACTAATCTCCATCTAAAGTCAATCAGTCCAATCAGTCATAGGGCCCCCCACATCCCGACCCGACAAAGCATTTGGGAGGATGTAAATCATTATAAAAGACACCTTTAAATATGTACCAGACTCAACTAATCTCCATCCAAAGTCAATCAGTCATAGGGACCCCCACACCCCGACCCGACTGAGCATTTGGAAGGATGTAAATCATGGTAACTCAACCGAACATGAACCACAGAGGCTAGACCTGTGCTCACTGCGCACAAGGAACTCCCCTCACTTTGAAAGGTTACTCCCACATTACCGCTGGTGAGACTCGATCCCTAGTCATCATTCTACTAAAGTTTCACCTTTGTGACCAGTTAAGCTGCCCATGCGAGTTT
This sequence comes from Ipomoea nil, assembly GCF_001879475.1. Taxonomy (NCBI): domain Eukaryota; kingdom Viridiplantae; phylum Streptophyta; class Magnoliopsida; order Solanales; family Convolvulaceae; genus Ipomoea; species Ipomoea nil. The sequence goes on along the minus strand of NW_017619497.1, from coordinate 4,547,416 downwards.
CCTCTAATATTTATTCATTCATGACTTTACGTAGTCAGTCGAAAATAAATAATGGGCAAGTCTTGGGATGAACAGATATATATATATATAATATGTTGAGCTGAAAAAAACGTTGGTTTATTACTTTACGAATAGAGGTGAAAATTACAGATGATTGGTAGCTGTTAATTGATTTTTGAACCAACTTGTTTGAATTTTGTGGATAAATAGAACCAAGTAGATGTTTACCAAATTAGGAAAAATATGAGGAGTAAAAATATATACAATAATAATAATAAAACGTGAATTGGATGATGGAGTCAATGGTGGTAGCACTATAAGGTAACACATCGTCTCATGAAAACAACATGAAACCAGCATTGCATGGAAAACATAAGAGAACAACAACTGCTCACTTCAGCCAACACCGGAATGCATATATTTAGATACAACGTTAACACCTACATACAATCACCTCAACTATTATTTCCATTATCTATGATGACTAGGATCTGATCGATAGGCTAGATGCACGATTCGCAATTTACCTCTGAAGCGATTTTAGGGGTGGAGTTTTGTGGGCTTGGAATTAATACGGTAAAACTAAGATCACCTAACTATTAAAAAAAACTATTGTTTTTATTAATTTTTATACACCTTATTTGGTAAATAGATTTTTGTACTTTCTTTTTCTCATTTTACTTGCCTTATTTACTACCAAGTATTTACTGATATGATCAAACTAGCTATTTCTTCTTTGTTTATTTTCTTTAGTATATATATTTATTTTTATTTTATTTTTTGTTTAAGATTACTTTTAGTATAATTTTTCTAAATATATAAATTTTGTATACTAATACTAAACTTAATATTATGAAATATTGAACTAAAAACAACTTTAGTCAAATTTAGTTAATCAAACCAGACACATAAAATGAAATAGATGGAATATTAACTTTAAATTATTTAACTCACTTTAGTTATTTGATGAAGTCAACCCGTTAAAATAAATATTTGATATCCATATAACTTTTTGGACCAACAAATTAAAATTTAAAACGTTACTCAAAACATGATTTTGAGAAAAATTTGTGACTACAACTTATACTCCGTATTTCTCATAATAATAATAACAATAACAATAAACGTCTAATCGAAGTGCAATTATTTCACAAAAAGTATATAAATTAAATTAAGCATGGCAGATCGGAATCAAATGCACGTTTCTGAAAATGAATGAATTAATATTAAATTACTCCGTATTAATTAGAGTGAGGAAAATCAAATTTATTGAAACATCTCATCTCACTAATGACAAGACTGATAACAACTAGTTTTTTTTTTTTTTTGAAAATTATTCTATCTTGTGACCTTCCTTCAAGGGAGTCATTTTTAATGCTACTGACTCTATTACATTATAGTATATGTTCAAACATACTTACTCAACTTAATGAAGCACAAAGAGTCAACAACGCCTCCACTGAGGTTCGACCTCATAACCCCCCACATGAGAGAGGTCACTACATGTCATCTAAGCACAAGGTGTACGTTCTATTCTTAAATTATGAGTTGTGAATTTTTCTCGTCACCTAAAATATAATTGAAAATGCTTCATTTAAACTCATAGGGTACAATTATCAGCGGAGTCTGCCCAACTCAAAATGATTCAATTTGTATCAACATCGATACACGGTATTTCGTTTAAACTTGTCGAATATAATGAATATTTTTTTTTTGAATGCTGTGGACTATAATGATTAATTAGCGGCGGAATCTAATAACGTAACTCGAAATTGATATCTTTTGTTTTAGTTAATTAATTCAATGATTCGGAAATACACACGTAAATTGTCGTGTATATATATATATATTCTTTCAAAAGGTTGAACCTCAACCTTAAAGCCTCCACGTCGTGTATATATATGTATTGAGGGCTTGTTGTCTAACAACAATTGGGACGAAGTCCATTTCATTCTAAATATACTGACATACGAAAGAAAGAGTCAGCGACTGCAACAATACTTCCAAGTCGAAAGATGATTCATATTATGAAATGAGTGGAAAATGTAATAATGGGAGATTCCTCATACTATCCTAGTTGGTGTTGCAATAATGATCATGATAATGAAGGTATGGCGGAGCCAGGATTAGACCATGGTTGAAGTGTGAATAATATACATTAAACATGTTCAACGGTTAATGGTACAAAATAAAGGAAATTCAAGTATATGTAACTAACACACACTTTTCTTAAAATCGATTCGCTACCTCCCAATGGTGCTAGGAACATTGTAGCGTCAGTCTATCAGGATAAAATGGATTACAGTAATATAGTTTAACATTCAAGTTATATTGCTTTTGCTAAACTAGAACACAAGGAGAGCACTTCGTATTTCTTAGAAGTGTTGGCAAAAATTTTCAAAAAATGATTTGAGAGAGAGATGGAGAGATAAAGAAATCAAAATTTTGAGATTCTAATTAAAATCATATGTAGGCGGTAGGTCGCGGGTACATACAAGTCAAACCTTTTCACAGTTATTCTGCGATTTGATTTGTACCCCCCTCTCTCTGCGTGTATGTGAGAGAGATCAGAGCATTTGTGCTATACAATTCAAGCTTCTTCTAGAAATTGTATATATATACTCGTGCAAACCTACTCCCTTTTCCAATGTCAGACAAAAGCTTGCTTATTTAGGCATTCCCATCACCATTTTTCCAACTTAATTAAATAAGTCCACTTTGAGAATCAATTCCTTATTCACCAATTATTCGTTTTGAGCATAAATATATCGATTTCTTCGTCTTCGAAGAACCCGAATCCACATTGATTTAACTTAAATCGGAAGTGAAACTAACCCACATATATTTGTACCACAAAATAACAACTTAAAATGTCATTTTTGCTAAAAACTTCCAACAAATTCATACATATTAAATTGTAGATAATTGTGCATTATTCGTGGGTGAAAGAATATAATGACACCTTCAGAATTGTTTATTTAAAAGGCTATTGATGATTTCCTAAAAACTACCTTGCAATAAAACTTAATAACGATAGCTATTCCAAACACAAGTAGTGCACAATCTGTACATTATTCTATTAAATTAAATTCAAATTCACAACATAAATTTAATAAATTAACCAGGACTATGTGGTCTAATGGTATCCGGGTTGGACTTCTATTTAGAAGATTGTGAGTTCGAGCTTCAGTGGAGGTGTTATTGGCTCTTTATGTTTCAGTAGGTTGAGAAAATATATAAACAGATACTACATTGTAATAGAGTCAGTATCATTCAAAAAATTTAATAAATTAACCAAACAAACGCACCTTATATACATTTAGAATCAAATAGAGCAACTATTTAAAATAAATAAATAAAAACATAGTACCAAAACAAACAAATTAAATAACCAAAAAAAAAAAAAAACAGTTAAAAAAACAACAAGAAGAGTTAACTTAACAAACATGCATATATTTTAATCAGTAATCCTCGAAAATTGTCAATGTATAGTATATATGACATGCATTGACATATAACATATAACATATATATATATATATATATATATATATATATATATATATATATAGACTTGCATTCGGGTGCGAACGGCTCGCCCAGGCGCGAAATAGGAATGGATTCTGTTCGTCCACGTGTCCAGATCTAATGGATGAGAAACACTGATTTTTTTAAAAAATGCGGTGGCATTTTCGTAAATAATTGAACATCGAAGTTCAAGTAAAATGTATTACAAGTGCATGTAAAATGTATTATAGGTGCAAGTAAAAATTTACACTGAGCATCAATACTTAGTTGCACTTATAGTTCTAAGTAGTTGCACATATAGTTCTAAGTAGTTGCACACATAGGTATAAGTTGTTGCATCTAGGTGTATGAATTTTTGCGAGTGGTTTTCAGGAGTATTACTACCCGCTGAACTCAGATCGATGAATGTTAACAAGGCAAAATTACATGCACTAATAGGTGAAAGTAGTTGCACCTATAGTTATAAGTAGTTGCACCTATAGTTATAAATAGTTGCACATATAGTTATAAGCACACCCAGGTGCATGAATGGTTGCGGAAAGTGAATGCTAACAAGGCAAAATTACATGCACTTATAGGTGAAAATAGGTGCACTTTTAAGAGATTTTACTTGCACTTCGATGTTCAATTATTTACGAAAATGCCACCGCGTTTTTTTTTAAGTTATTAGAGCTGGACACGTGTCGCGCGCTGATTCGTTCGCATTTCCTTCCTGGGCACTTATTCGCACCTGAGTGCGTCCCTATATATATATATATATATATATATATATATATATATATATATATATATATATATATATATATATATATGAGGGAGTGAATTCATATTAAAAAAAAAAAAAAAGGAACTTATTTTAGCCGTCTATTTGTTTATCAATTATCAATGACTGAGAGTTTTAGTATAAAAAAAACATAGTGTTAATATATATTATAGGAGAGTTCATGTGAGAACATGCACATGCATGGGTAAAAAAGTGTAAACCAATATGATCTATTCATTTGGACAGATCGACAATTGATAGTTGCGAAAAAATGGGAGAAAAAAAAAAGCGGTGTTAGTTTTATAAATATTATAAATTTAATTTTTTTTAATAATTATAAAATTTACACTTTGTTTTCATGTGAGGTAATCAAATATTTTGAATGGGGTAAAATTAAAAAAAAAAAACAGTATTATATATAATATTTTTTAAAAAAATTGTGGTGGATCCCACGGCAAACACATGCCTCCGCTCCTTAGATGAAGGAGCAAATTGGTAAAAGAAAATTGTAAAAGGTAGAAGTATATGCAGCTCAATTGGTCATTAGAGTGAAATTTAAAAATAAATGATTCGGGATCGAGTCTCACTAGCAATCGTTTATGAGCAACCTCTCAAAGTGATGGAGCTACTTGTGCACAATAAGTAAATGTCTAGCATCTATAGGGTTGGGGCGTACGAGGCCCATAGAGTTGAGATTCAGCCTTTTGGGAACAACAAAGAAATCAATGAGAATATAAAGCGTTGCTATCGTTGGAGTGAGATGAGGGTTTATTGGAGTCGTTGATTTCATGAGGGAAGTAATTTCAATTTTGATCCCACAACTCCTGAGATTTTATCACTTTCGGTGCCTAACTTTGTTATATTTATTAAGAAGAAATTTCAATTTTGGTTATATGACTATAGGGTCTTGTTAATTTTAGTCCCTGACTTTCAAGAGTGTCAATTTAGTACCTTAACTATGCAATTTTTATCAATTTTGGTCACTCCGGCCAAATTACCGGTCAAATTTCGTCAGAAAATTTTAATAATTAAAATAATGAGGGTATTTTGGTCATTTAACGCGTATTTTCTTCTTCTCCGACGAGTCCATCCCTTTCTCTCCCGTTTCCGACGTTCTTTCTCCCTGTAAACCTTATCTTTAATATCATTAAGCCTCATTTCCCCATCATTTTAGTTCATTGCATTCGCTGGAAACAGGAGAGGAAGGGATGGACTCGCTTGTGAAGAAGAAAAGAGACGTGAAATGATCAAAATACCTTCATTATTTTAACAATTAAAATTTTCTGGCGGAATTTGGCCAGCAATTTGACCGAAGTGACCAAATTGACAAAAATTGTATAGTTAAGGTACTAAATTGACACTTTTAAAAGTCAAGGACTAAAATTAACAAGACCCCTATAGTCATAGGACCAAAATTAAAATTTTCTCTATTTATTAACTTTGGTCCTTCCTGCCAAATTGACAGCGAAATGTTGTCGAATTTTATATTTTTAGGGGCAAAATCGCCATCCCAAAAAAAAATCTTCAATATCTAAATAAAAGAAAAATCATATTAAGAGAAAAAGAAGAGTTTGCCAATCATCGACGCTATAGATATTATAGATCTATATCTAGTTTCTGTCCGTCTTCTCCATTATTCCCATCGATCAAATACCCATAGATCTGATTTTACAATGGTTTTATTTAGATATTAAATATCTTTCATTGGGATGACGATTTTACCCCTACAAATATAAAATCTGATAACATTATTTCACCATTAATTTGATCGGAAGGACCAAAATTGATAAAAAAAAAAAAATTAAAATTAGGCACTAAAATTTTAAAATTTTAAAATTATGCACTAAAAGTGATAGAACCTCAAAAGTCGTGGAACCAAAATTGAAATTAATTCTTTCATGAGGCATATATGATGGCCATTATATGATATTACTAGTAATTGTCCCGTGCGATGCACGAACTATTATTAATTTAACAAATTTACCAATTAAAATTTTTGACATCCTCTGAATTAGCAAAGAAAGTAATGGTTGTGGAAACAGAAAAGCGTACTTGAGTTCTTGAGCTCATAATTAGTTTGATTAAAAATGTAAGTATAACTAAATAATGTAATATTTAATATTTTTAAAAGTTTAATTATGTTATTATTATGTTGATTTTAAAGTTTATTGTTACTTGTATTATTATTTGAATTTGAATTATTATTTTTGAAAGGAATTTAATTTGAATTTGAAATAACTACTTTAATTATATAATAACTAACGTATTTAAATAAAACTTGTAAATAAAGTAACAAGAGATATTTGTCGAAAATCACCACCAAAAATTTATTTATTTGAAAAAAATTGTTTATGTAAGAACTATATTTATTTTATATCTAATTTCTCTTCTTTATATATGTGGAGTCAAATTAATTATAATTGAGGTTTAAATGAATATATACACAAATTATATTAAATATAAAACTTTGCGAATAAATTTGAACACAATAAACTTTTTTCCATACTTCATTATGCTTTAATATATATAGAAATTGACTTATACTAATAAAATATAATTTATAAAATATAAATAATACACATAATAACTTCAAAAAAAAAATATGTATAAATACATCTACCCACACAATTAATGCATTCATACTTGTTAATATTGTTTTTATCAAAATGCATTCACACAGGACAAATTTTGTGGCTAGATTCTGTTTTATTTTATATATATATATATATATATATATATATATATATATATATATATATATATATATATATAAAGATTATATTATATTATATATATTGCCTTTGTTTTCCTCTTCAATTCCATCCTGAAAGCGCCATTTCTCCAACCTCTTTTCTCACTCTCTCTCTTTCTCTCTCTCTCTCATTTTGCTCGTGCAACTAACCTGCGACAAGACGAGGGGGGAGAGAGATTTTTGTGACGAAAGCGGTGGTTTCGATAGAGCTTTTGTTGAGATTTTAAGGTCGAGTGTCATACTTCTCTTGACGCACTCACTCCCATCCTGCCCCACCCTTCAGACAACCTAAGCTGCAGGGTACCCGCCCTAAAACTGCCATCATCACTTCAAAATTCCATGCTCACCATATCCACATAATTCAAAAAATAAAAATAAAAAACCATCAAATATCTTTCTAGGAGCATCCACAACAGTTGATCCGGTTGTGATTTTTAAAGAGAATATGGGAGGGGAGAGAAAAAAAAAAAAAAAAAATAGTAAAATTAATTTTGAATTTTTTTTAAAAAAATAGTGTCAGGCACGCTTGGCGCGTACAGTGCACGCACCAGCTGGGTGCCATTGTGACAGCCAAGTTGCAGCCCAACAACCCCCCCCCCCCCCCCCCCCCCCCCAATCCCAACACATGCTAGAAGGTTTGGAGGGTCAAGTCTATTATCATACTGATAACGTTTGATGGTAGGATGCTAAACTTGCTCGATTTGGAGAGTCAAGTCTATAGTCATACTGATAACGTTTGATGATAGGATGTTAAACTTGCTCTCTGCGCTGCAGCCCAACAATCCCCTCCAAGTGCATGCCAACTCCAACTGCACAACATGCTCTTAGTAGGATTCAAACCTAGCTGTGACCCTAACTCTGATACCAATTGTAGAATCATACGTTTACCCTACACCAAAAACTATAGATAGTAACAAATATGCTTTATTTTCTTATACTTGAGTAGCAATCAATACCATGGTCCGATGATAGGATGCTAAACTCGACTCTCCGAGCCGTAACCCAACAATTAGAAACGTGTCACTTGCTATTACAATATTTAAAAAATAATAAAGTTATTAGTTAAAACTTTTGACATAACAATAAACGTTTGACAAGACAATTCGTATCAAAATAAGTTAGTAGGTGTTGGGGTTGTATGACAAAAGTTTTAACGTTCAAGCTAGTTATATATCTTGCAGTGGAATTGTATTTAAATAATTGACTTAATAATGACTGTTTGATCTTTACAAGTAATGAGGTCATATCAAATTTTATTCCAAAGTGTTGGTGTTGCTGAACATAAAATTTGCACAATATGATGATACATCAATGCCAGGAGTAATTGATTATACCCTTAATCAAAATGAAGGGTTCTAGCCAGACACACCGACCTAGTACAACCTGAGTTTGTTAATTAGGTTGGCCAGATCAATAAAAAATAAATAAAATTTGCAAGGTAGAATAAGTGCAGAAATATCTTAATTAGCCAACATGGGTAAAAGCCTAGGATTGAATATTTTGTCGCTGGATAGTATTTACGTACAAAATGTTATATCTAAATATTTATTGGATGTGGATAAGATGACACGAAATTTATTATAATTTAATAAGCTATATAAATAACTTATGTATATGTATATTCCATATACATATGAACATTATAATATTTTTTTTAATACTACACTCTGTTACCCTCCTCTACTAGGGATTGAACTCATAATCATGATCTCTTAAGAGAATTATTTTGTGCCACTAGACCACAAGATTATTGAAATTATAGTATTATTTATGTACATCATATTGTATGTAGATAGATGGGACAATGATATTATCCATATCAACCAGGAAAGCTAGTAAGGCAATATATTGTCCCCAGCCAGCTTTAATTAATTAATTTGAATGGTCGATCAAGATCTGGCAAAAGGTACAGACTTAACAGGAAAGTTCGTAAAAGCCAGTTTTACATAATTATGGAATATACATAATATATATTATGATGTAGGGTCTCTAACACTATTTAATAATATCATATAAAAATAAAATATCAACCTAACGGTTTGTGACTACTGTCAGTTTTGTAAATATTATAAATATTAGTCTAGAAGATAAAAAGTGTGGGATTAGTTTTATAAATATTATATTTTTTGTAATAATTATAAAATTGATAATATATTTTTATTTTTATTTTTACTAAAACCCTCATATCATCGATGGATTTAATAGGCAGCTAAGATCATTCATCATTTTTTACCAAAATGGTTGTTCTCATTTGAACCCACACAACTGATAAAGGGAAAAAATTGCAGGGTTATTTTTATAAATATTACAAAAGTTTGTAGTTATTATAAAATTGATCATGCATTTTTATTATTACTGAAACACTCAATAATGGGCCGTTGAGATAAGTCCCCACTTTTTACATGCATGAGGGGTTATTCTCATTTGAACTCGTCGATTTGAAAAAGATCAAACAGATCTTATCCAATCTGAGAAAAAAAAATGGAGAATAAATCCCAAACTTAAATAGTAAACACTAAACTAATAAAAAGTGAACTCATAAACCAAATAATTAAAAAGCAAAACATTAAACAACCAAAAAAAAAGTAACCATAAACTCTAAAATTTGTTCCTAAATGCATTGCAATTTCACTTTGACTAAAAATGCATTATATTGTATAGTGTTAGAAAACATACATTTAAAGTTTGAGAAATTTACAAAAATATCATCACAATATTTTTCCTCATTGGTCTAGAACCGTAAAATCTTGCTAAATAGATGTCGAAAATTGATTCTTAATTTTCTCCTAAAAACAAGTTCTTATATGATCATTTTCATATATAATTGAAATATTTACGGACTATCAAATTTGTTCATTTAATTTTTTCTATATTTTTAATTATGATAAAAATAAAGTAATAGATTAAATAAAGAATATTATTATTTTCCCCTCTTATTATTTGCCTCCTAATGTGACAATAAAACTTTTTTCTTACATTAATTAACTACCCATGAATTGATCAACTTCATTATGAATTAATTTTTTTTTAATTATTAATCAAGTGTAAAAAAGAATCAATCAAGTAATGATAGGCAGAAAGAATATTAGAAGAAGGATTTAAGAGGAAATATAACATTACTCTTAAATAAAATGATGCAAATAAAGATAGATAGAATTAAACTTATTCTGCATTTTAACAAGTAAGAGTTAGTTAGTCATTTTTTAAAGTAAATATTATTATTAGATAAAAATATAAATTCTTACTTTTTAATTATTTATCTAGGTCGGCCATGACCAAAAATGTGTGTGCGCATTTTCATGAGACAACGGAGTACTTAACTCCAACATCGGGCAATATCATAAGACCCCAATTCAAGCATTTTAGCTTTAAAATAAAGATTATAACTTATCACAATTATATTTACAATTTTAAAATTTTAAAATTTAATATTAAACATGTATATTTTTTGACAATTATAATTAATTATATATAAGAGAAAATTCTACTTTTGGTCCTATGACTATTGCAGTCTAGTTCATTTCAGTCCACAACCATAGTACCGTAACTATGCAATTTTTAACAATTTGGTCTACCCGAACAAATCACCGGCCAAATGTCAGGGAAAATGTAAATCATTTTTAATTATTTAATCATGGAGGCAAATTGGTCATTATTTAATCATAGGACCCAAAAAACCTACGTAATCTAACTCTTCTCGCAAATACTATCTACTGATCGAACCATTGAGCTAAACCCGTGCGGGTACTATGTAATCTAACTCTACTAAGTTGACATGTAATTTATTTAAAAAGTTACACCACACAAGGCAAATGTTGGGTATATGTATAATAACAAAAACAAGAAATTAAACTTTAATAATAATAATAATAATAATAATAATAATAATAATAATAATAATAATAATAATAATAATAATAATAATAATAATCAAACTTCTTGCTTAAATTCATACAACTAAAATTTTGAAATTAAACTTTTTTAAAAGAAAAATTCTAAATATACTAAACTAGGTTTAAACATTAAAATCGTTGACTAGTAAAGCAAAAGCAAATTAGGATTATATTGAATCAGGTAAAATATATTTAATTTGATCTAAGCATAGATGCCTATATATACAATTATAGGATAATTTTATTTTTAGTCTCCTAAATATTGTGACATTGACAGTACACGCCTAGTGATGAAATATATACAACTTCATTTTTAATTCTTATTTCATAAATAATTGTGAAAATCTATCATGGGGTGGTGGTTGATCTGTTGAAGCTAGGTATGGCCTAGTAAGCAAAAGACCCCAGTTTTAACTGTAAAGTACAGTATTGGCCATGATAATGATACGAAAACCTTTTCATGCATAATTTGCACCCAACCCCCCCTACCCCATTTATGTGTGTGTATGTATGTATATATTTATATATATATATATGTATCATCATGTCTCCTCTCCCTTTAATGACACACCTCACCATTCAGTTCCCACCTTTCTTCATTTCATTTCCTCATTCCGGCCATTAATGTCTCTCTCACCTTTCTCCCACACCTATTTGAGCTACCCAATCTTCTTCATTTCACATTAAGAAAAAACAAGAAAAAGAATCGTTGTAACAGCAGAGCCAGCAGTACTAGGTTTAATAACTCGATCGAAAGACATGAATCTTTCCGTGAATGGTCAGTCCCAGGTTCCTCCCGGATTCCGGTTCCACCCCACGGAGGAAGAGCTCCTCCACTACTACCTCAGGAAGAAGGTCACCTCCGAGAAGATTGACCTCGACGTCATTCGCGACGTCGATCTCAACAAGCTTGAACCCTGGGATATTCAAGGCAAGAAATACATCTTTTTGCAATTCCCCCATCCAATCCAATTTTACTGTTTTTTGTTTTTCGGTGACGAGGGAAAACTGCAACCAGTAACAAAAGGTTTGCCCTAAATCTTCAAAGAATTATACCAGTCTAGCTGACTGGCTGAAACCAAGAAAGTCAATAGACTATTCTGGTTGAAAGAAATTTATGAAGTTGTGATTATCAAGGTAACAGTCTGACCAATTTGTCCTGTTTTTTAATGTGTGTTTCAGAGAAGTGCAAGATAGGATCGGGGCCGCAGAACGACTGGTACTTTTTCAGTCACAAGGACAAGAAGTATCCGACAGGAACCCGGACGAACCGGGCAACGGCGGCCGGATTCTGGAAGGCCACCGGGAGGGATAAGGTGATATACAGCAACTGCAAGAGAATCGGTATGAGGAAGACCTTAGTGTTCTACAAAGGTCGAGCCCCTCACGGACAAAAATCTGATTGGATCATGCATGAGTACAGGTTGGACGACAATTCCCCTGAAACCACCGTAGTAAGCTACCCCGCCCGCCCTTCTTTATGTCTTTTCATTTATGAATTTATGTCGGATAAATAATACACTCTATTTTATTTTATTTTATTAAAAAAATCAGATGGTAACCAACTAACCATATATTTTATCTAATAATGTAATTTTAAGCTGTTAATTATGTTGTAATTATATACTGAGATCAATCTTATGAGAGGAAAAAAAAAAAAGTTTATTCGGAACATTCACTTATCAATGATTTTATAATATATGAGGTAAAATTTGTATTTAAAAAGTATATATATATACTTTAAATAGATAAGGAATATAACATTTTGTGACATAGCTAGTTTGTGTTCAGAAAACATACTTTTTCCTTTAGTTTGTGTGTGTGTGTGTGTTAACAAGGAACATGACTGATGGAAACTATGTGTGTCCGTACGTATGTTTATGTGTATATAAAAATGATACTTTTATATGTAGTAGTATTTTTTGAAAGTAAATGATAAAGACTTTGAGTCTGTATTAGGTATTGTAGTTTTTTTTTAAACAAATATTTTTTAATTTATACTTGATACAAGAGATATCATTATGAATCCGCAATGTAATCTTTCTACTATATATTGTTTTGGAAACTATCTCAGTGTCTTTTACTCTAGTACTACGTACAATGTCAAAAAAAATAAATAGCGAGATCATTTTAGAAATAAAAAAAATATTTTCCTTCTTTTTCAATTGCGAATTACTTAATATGATTAAAAATATTCATATTCATTTCATCTTTTAAATGAGGGTTTAGAGCATGAAGCTTAGCACAAAATAATTTTTTTAAGTTTTTTATTTGGATTAGTGTTAATGTAAAATTTAAATAAGTATATAGGTACACAATAGTGTCCTGACTTTAATTTGTGAGTTACATTATTATGTGTTCTGCACAATTGTATCTTATAACTTTGTCAGAGATACATAGAGAGAGTACGAATCAAGTTACAAAACATAAGATATAATTTTATAAAGCATATATACAACATTATATTTAATTGAAATATATGTTGTGGGTAATTAATGATGTTTGTAACGTAACGCAGCAGGGCACAAGTTTGGTCGGAGAATTGAGCAGTGCACCGGAAGAGGGTTGGGTGGTCTGCCGGGTTTTCAAGAAGAAAAACTATCACAAGGCTCTTGAGAGTCCCCACAGTAGTCTTGTTCAAACCCATCCTGGAAACGACGGCGTTCTCGATCAAATCCTTACCTACATGGGAAGGTCGTCGTCATCCTCCAAGCAACAAAACGGAGCCAAAAACGGCAACAATATTATCATCAACGGCGACGATACCATGCAGTTCTCCCATGCAATCCAGGCCGCCCGATTCCTCCACCTTCCGCCCCTAGAAACCCAATCCGCCATGGAAATCCTCTCTCCCCATCATCTCCCCAACCACGCCTTCGAAGACTTGCTGGCCGAAACCGAACCGTCTTGCAACAACACTGAACCGGCCGACGATATGAAAACCGCCGCCGGTCCAGCCGACTGGGTTGCTCTGGACCGCCTCGTCGCCTCTCAGCTCAACGGCCAGGTCGAAACCTCCAAAAGCTACGTCGCCGATGACCTCAGCGACGGCCTGTATTTTCCCATCGTCGATCATCACCGTCCGTTTGGTAGACCAAATAATCATCACCACAACTCTCAGGTCAACGCCGGCGGCAACGACGTTGAATTCTGGAGCTACACCAACTCGTCATCATCACCGTCCGATCCCTTGTCCCACTTGTCGGTATAGCTATACTAGCTACGTAAATCGTTCAAAAAATCCTAGTATCATATCATAATAATAAAAATAAAAAATAAAAATAAAATAAAATACGTAGCTTTAGTAGTCAAATAACATATGATTACGAGTATCATAGGAATCATACTTTACAAATAAATAGGGATTTGATTGAAAATCTTTGTATAGGAGGCAATCTTATCATCATAATGATGTCTCTGAATTCTATCATTATTATTATTATTATTAAAGTATATATATATACACATATGATTCCTATGAATACAATATTATATTACAACATCATCCTATGTAACATGTCGACTAGATTGTATGCATTATTTTGTATGATTTTAGGTGATGGATGAAATATATAAATAAATATATATGTTTGTTGAAGAACACATGCTAAAAGTGCAAAGATACCATTTTGTTGAGGTTGGGACCCGCGGGAATAAGAAGACATTTGAAAAAAAGGAATATAATGGGGTTCCACTTGATTCATGATTTGGTAGGTGATGATCACCAAAACTTAAGTAGCTGATGAAAGTGATAGTAGTGCTAACAGCGAAAAAGATAACCAACTTTACGAAATTTAGGTCAGCAAGGTACTTGTTGTGTTGGAGATCCTATGGAAAATCGCGCACCCGTGATAATTGTTTTGTGTATTCATATTAGGGGTATAAATAAGCCGAGTGGTTCGCGAGCCTCTCGATCAAAGCTCGGTTCAAATTCGAACTGAACTTGAGCTGGCTCATTTCGTAATTGAGTCGAGATCGAACTCAAATGTTTTAGGCTCGTGACTGATCGAGCCGTTTGTGAGTCATATATATATAAAATTATAGCCGAGCAGCTCGCGAGCCACTTGATTAAACCTTAGCTCGATCTGGATCAACTATAAGCTCGAGACGAACTCGAGCCGGCTCATTTCATAACCGAGTTGAGCTCGAGCTTCAATTTTCGAGCTCTAACCTACATATTGTTTATCGAGCTCGAGTTCGGCTCGACCCGTCTACACCCCTAGTTCATATTCTTTTTTGTTCTTCTTTTTAATTTATTTTGTGTGTGTGTGTGTGTGTTATATATACAACATATATAATAGTTAATTTGTATAGAAAAAAAAAAAAGATTATATGTGTTTTCAAGATCTATTGGATTAAGAACATCCCTAATGGTTATAAATAGTGATTTATTTTTTTTTTTTTTGGTCAAAAATTGTGTAACTGGGAGGTGAGAGAATATAGGAGAAAGAAGAGAAACCAAAAAAAAAAAAAAAAAAAACTGTCTTGTGGGTTTATAAACGAACCAAAAAAAAAACATTATGCGGGTGCATGTTGTGTGCACCAATGTTGCCCAACAGGCTCGTTGGGTGCTGTGGTAACTAACTAGCAACCACTTTATGACTTTTAACATTTTTTTCATCTTTTAAATAAAAAAAAGATTCACGCTATTTGGTAAATGACTGTTAGCTGATTGTGTTAATTAGATGATATAACTAGTTGATAACATTAGCTGTGGTAGAAAAAATGTTTGGTAAATTAGCTGTTAGCTGATAGTTGTTTGGTATAATTCTTTTTCTCAAAAAGCTAATTGAAAAAGTTGCTTGAAGTAGCTTTTTAAATTTTAGCTTTTTAGAATTGCAAAAAACTAATTAATCAAACACTTATATTAATATTTTAACTAAATAAAACAATTAATAGTAGTCAAATAAGCTAAAATTGACCTATATGCCAACTTTTTACCAAACAGGCCATTAACTTTTCTCCCTCTTGGCTCTTGCTTTAATCTAAATTACCAGCAAGTATTGTGAGTGCTCTGATAATATAATATTATTAGAACAAAAAAATTTGTAGTATCCAAGACCAAACCTAAAGCAGCATGAGAGACCCAATAGGGCATTTGGGGATGATAAATTGTATTGTAGATTATGATTTACATTGTAATATAAATTACTAATAAATATTAATTTTTAGTATACTGAATGTTTATTTTTAATGTATTATATGTTTGATTTTAGCATGTTAAAAATAAATCAATAATATTTTAAAAATTAATTTTTTAAAAAATAAATATATAATACACTAAAAATAACATATATGTTAGTGATATATCTTATAACATGTATCATGCGCCACGGTATAATGAGTGTTCAGTGAGCCGACCCCAACTTTATGGCATACATAAACTGGGTGGACATGGTATCCATCCGATTGGATGTCAAAGAATCTAGCATTGACAAGTGTGGAGATGATAAGAAAAACAATGAAATACTGCTATTTTTACATGTACTTTTAAATCTTACTTTTGATGTGTTGGACTAGGTTATTTTTCTTCATGTGGGCCCCTGTTATAAGTATCTATATCAATATTTTAAGTATGAGAGTAAAAGTTGGAAGTAGAGAATGAGTATATGTAGTATTTTCCTTTTTACATAGAAAACTGAAAAAAAAAAATCATTTAAGTCTTTTTACAAATTGTCAACTAATTTTTTTTTTTTTTGTCAGCCAGTTTGTACCATACTCAGACTAATCGCATTCGCACCAGACCGGCTCAATTAAGATGCAAAATACTAACCAAATTGATTTTTCCAAACGAGAGGGAGTTCAAACTCCTGACTTCAAAGATGAGAGTGCGCATGCACGACCACTCATACCAACTAAACTGGTTCAACCAATCTTAATTTGACAATAATACTAGAATACTTTTCAGGATGGAACTTGGGATTCCTAAAGTTTTTCGTACTAAGATATATAGAGGAAATACACAATAATGAAGTTGTTGGATGTGTTTCTTCTAGAGGCTAGTCATTCATCTGGAAACACTTTCACACGGCCTTCACATAGATTAATGCTAAAAGAGCAGCTGAAATGTCTAAATCTCACCCGTATGTTTTCTTCGTCCCAAAAGGTTAGAAGACCCAACTCCATGGAACCCGTACTTTGAGAGGTTACTTTTACATTATCATTGGTACGACTCGATCTTTGGTCATTCTTCTCTAACTTCACATTTATGACCAACTGAATTAACTACTCATGCGACCAACTTGTATGTTTTCTTATTAGAATCGTCAATTATTAATGAATTCTGATAATTGGTTATAATTGGTCCTCAATTTTTACATGAAGATCATGTTCTCATTTGAACTCATATATATATATATATATATATATATATATATATATATATATATATATATATATATATTGCACATAATTTAACCTCGTCTAAAAGCATAGATTTTTTAGATGTTATTTGTAAAAAGAAAATGCTTCCATCCTTACAGTTACATACCACTCCCAATTATAAAAAGAAAATTATTTATTTTCATTGATTATTGGTGAATTGACCGGTCCAATTATGAGTAAATTTCTATTTTAAATGCTACTGACTTTATTACATTGTATATATGTTCACAATTATGTGTAAATATAGAACCATGTATCCAACAAAAAGATAACACATTAGGGAGGGGTGATTGTTTGATCTAATAATTCATGGTGGTTAGTTATTTAAATAGCTCACAAGAAAGGCAAATTATACCATGGACAAGAGTCTACTTGAACTATGATCCAAAATAATATTCAGATTATGCGTACGTAGTTAACATATTATGTACTTTCAGTTAGTAAATTATACACTTATTAATAAATTGAAAGTACATAATATGTTAAGTGCAAAAATATAATTTATTAACGGCAAACACATAATATGTTAATTGCGTTCAAACATATAATATGTTAACTGTAAGTACATAATCTGAATATTATTTTAGACCCAGTATTTACAATGTAAGATAAACCATAATCCATGGTATAACAATTGCACGAGAAATTCCCCCGTCCATTCCAACCATAGTCACAACTCAATGCAGACAAGAATTAATTAACATGGGTTTTAGTGTTTTACTACGCTAAAGGAGTTTTACAAGATTATTTTTTAAAAAAGGGGGGGTTTAACCGACAGATCCTTGGGAGAAGAAAAATTAAGGTACATAATCATCATCACAATTCCGACACTTAATTAGGTACAGTGAGGATTGATGATTCCCAAAGAGCACACCAGCCTTGATGTGGTCGTTTTAACGTTAAAGACATCGATTGAGTGACCACATTGCTTCTCTATCCGTTGAAACCAATTCCAATTCCTTTTCTTTTTCTATGCCTTTAATCATGGCAGTGGTGGAGAATTAAATTAGCCCCCATTAACTCATCTGTTTACACCTTCAATTTCCCATCTCGTCTAATTAAACATTATATTGATTTGATGTTTTACCCTTTAATCTCTCTATTATTATCATGTATCCCACTGATGCCAACACTTCACCTCTGATCTACTCTTCTCTTTCCCGATAACTAACTATGATTTGACACTTCAATTCATTTCACTCTATCTTTAGTACTCTGCTCTGCTCTTTCTTTAGCTTCATGCTAGCTTTCCTTAAACATATTATTTTCCTTCTTTAATTTCTGGTCTTAGGTTGCTATTTTTTTTAATAAATATCACGACAGTATATAGCAATTCTGTCAATTTTTATTTATAACTTATATCGTTAGGTTACAAGATTTTAGCGTATTTGAACAACTATGGGCCTTAATTAGAGTTTGAACATTTTACCTAAGATAGTAAAATTCCTACCCTTCAAAACAGAGTTCTTCTTATGTTTTTATTTTTATTTTTATTATTTTTTTTTTTGGAGTTAATGAACCCATCATAATGACACACGACACAAATAGATACAAGGAAACAGAACCACCCATTCTTAAAAGTTGATCTCTTCAACAAATGAGTTAACATTATTTACTTGTATCTTAAAATTGGCATTTAGAGTGATCATTTTGTGATAAAAATATATGTGATGTCTATTTCTAATTTGAGTCGGGTCAAAATTGATTCGATTTTTCTAAGCAAGATTGAGAAATTGATATATTCTACCCTAAAGAGGAGCAATGTAGGCTATTACATAAATGTAAAACACCAAATACAAGCAACTTCAGAAAACACCAAATCGACCGATTGATCAAGAATGTATTTTCAACTCGGATCCTAACTCACGATGTATTCTACGAAGAATCCAAAAACAAAATTAAACTCAATCATACAATGAATTGAAGAATAAAACTGACATCATAACTTGTTGAAGATGACCCACCCACCCCACTACTGGACAAGTTCCAAGCAAATTATATCAAAGAACAAACATAAACACATATGTCAATCATAATCATATCCTAGAACGACGACATAGCAGCTCTCAAAAATACTCCGTAAGCATTGACGTCGAAAACTCGATCTCCTAAGTTTTCTCAGAAAAATATAATCTTGTTTTCAATCATAAAATTTCAGACTTATGCTTTTAGATTACAAATTTTGTAGTACGTAAAATTGACTATAATAAATTTTCTGGCGAAAATTGTAATTTTAATTCTTTATTTCTTTTTATTTTCTTTCAAATATTTAATAATTAAACTGGAAATAAGAAGAAGAGGATTTATATTGCAATTTATCCTTATCCAAACTGTTCCCAGTCCAGGACGTAAGTCACGTAACCTTACGCATGACTTCTTTATCCGGTCCTATTGGATAATCTTAGTGCATATTATCTATTCAATAGTCCCATATATAAATATGAATACAAAATAAATTCATTTGAATAATATTACATGCATCAAGCGATAAGCCGATAAACTGTTTTTTTTTTGTCCGACCATGAGGTGTCTTGAGCAGGTCGGATCAATTAAGGAACTCCCGACATCTCTTAAGGGATTAAAGTACACGGTCACTCACACCAACTAAGTTGGTTAAAATGTACTTCATTTATTAATGCAGAATGTATCATACTCATCGTCTCCTATCTCTTATTTGGATTTTCTCTTTATAAGTTCAAAAGTTACTTAACTTAGCTATAAGTTCCAGAAATCATTTTCCAGAAGTCATTTTCCTGCTTTCCAAACGGACCCTTAACTTACTTTTAAGAATACCGTTACATTAATATTCAAACAGTGAATGTGCTTACCCTGTTTGTTACATGGTTAATTACTTCTTAATTCTTGCTGAACTAACCACCCAATATCTTGATTATATGAACCAATGTGGGCTTAGTTTGAATGAAGATATTGAGCCCGACTGTAATTAAGTTATAATGTGTAGCCTTCAAAGGTCTGAACTGGCCATGTTCAACCCATATGGCAAATTTTCAATGTTAGGACTATGGTCCATAGTCCACACAACTATGTGGACAATATATGGAGTATATTATTTCTATGTATATGATACATTATTTTTATGTATAAGTGTACATTATTTCTATGCATATGGTACATACCATATTATTTTTATTAGGAATGATGATAGTCGGGGATTGGTCAGGAAGGGCTACATTCATCACCCTAATTACTTTATATTTTCTCCATCTACTCCTATCCCAACTTGCAAGGAGTGGACTTTTCAAAACACCCCTACCCTACCAGCCTACTAGGTGCAGGTGCTCGATCACTACGGGTACCCACCACTTATTATCTTATTAAAAAAATTTAAAATAATATTTAAATTACTTACACAAAATAAATAATAAAATTTACTAGTTATATTAAAACATAAAATAATAAAAATATATATTTAAATATAATAACTAAATTATTAATTTTTTTTAAAAAATAAACTTTCTAATTTAGAACTAAAAATAGTAAAAAGTTAGTAAAAGTTCTAGAAAATTTTATAATAATTTCAAACTAGTACTTACTTTACTCTGTATATATTAATTAATAACGGGTCGGGTGGAGTTCTAAGCGGATTATGTAAATAAAATTTGAATCCAACTTGTCCATAACCTACCACCCACTATCATTCCCAAAAAACCTGTTCCATGTGGAGTGAATATATACGAGGCGAATTGAATATATTGAACCTCAATACACATATTCTTTTTTACTATACTGTTGTTTAAATTTTAGTATATTATACGTTTGTTTTGATTATATTGTAACACTAAAAATGTACTTATAGTATACTAAAAATAAACATGTATTAAATTCTATTTTACAAGGTCAACCCCGGTTGCAAGATATAGTTATGATTTTTTTTATTGATTGATTTATGAGAAGTCCGATTTAGTATTGAATGTTGAGTTAAATATATACTTCAAAATTTATACTTCTAATCATTTTTTTTCCAATTTCAGAAAAATGTCACAGGTAACAATGTGAGGAGAAAGGTATGTAGGTAGCAATAAACAAATGAAAGCATTATGGGACAGTGAACAACATAGTCAAACAGAAGAGCAAAACAGGTAATAACATCTGCAGAATTTTATGCTTCACAAGATCATAGCCTAAGAATTTAAACCTGCAACAACATCCAACACAGATGATTATAGCAATGAACAAGTGAAGTCACCCTATGAGATTATTAAGACCACAACTTCCATCCTCAGATGAGGCTGCAGCTACTGGTACCACTGCTGTTGCTATACCCGTGAGGCGATGGCAAATTCGAGGCGGTGCCAAGACACAACGCTTCGCCCAAAGGTCCACCGGGCATTATTGAGGACGAGCTCTGAGATTCTGGGTTCAACATTCCGACGCTCAGCCCTTGGTGGTGGTTATCTTCGCCCCCTCCGGGCACTGAAAGCCTAAAAGAACAAAACGGCAACTTCCTATCCGAACTCTTGCAGCTTAAACTGTTATGATCAGTATTGTCTAGTCCATCAATGAAGTGCTGTGTTGGGTGGACTATCCCGGCATTTGCTTGTAGAAACGCCATGTTGTGGCTAAGAAACGCGCTATTCACCTGATGACTCCTCGCTTCATGGCCTTCGAGAAATAGATTCGGGTTCACGAATCCTTGCTCGTTACTACTAAGCTCGGGCCTATACAGCGATGATGTATTCATGTTTATGGCATTGCCAATGGTGTATCCCAACGTTGATGGTGGCGGTGACAAGACGAATTGCTGCTTTTGTCTGGCAAACCATTCATTGCTCCTTCAGTGACCACACACATACACACATAAGTCCAGTCACATCTATTTGCAAAAGAACAAAACACTGGACACACAACATAAACAATCAAGGATACCAACAAAAGCAGACTATGCCAAGTGCCTTGTGGTCTGATGGCATTACTGTTATCTTCCGTTTAAGGAAAATTTCAAGTTCGAATCTTATCCCAATCAAACAGACACAGTATGGAACAGAAAACTAGAGCTTAGGATTTAGGAATCAAAAGAAACCTGTTCTGATCACAAGAGGCAGTTGCCGGGAACTGAAAACTGGGCACAGTGACAGGGTAATTGTTGTTGTGATTAGGAGAGTTTTTGTGAGACTGAATTTCCACAGGCTTTCTTGAACGGGGTCTGTTTTTGTGAGCGTGGCGCTCGCAGTATTTCTGGTCAGGCAAAACATCCCTAGAACACCTCCATTTCTTCCCATCTGTTCTCCTACACCGCCACGGCTCCGGATCCGACCCGGCCGGAAACTTCAAATCCAACCCAGATTCTTCACACAAAAAGATAAAAACAAGTGTGACCCAAAAGGCCCTTTGCGTTTTTGTTTGTTTTCCCTTTTTTACCAAGAATTCAAGAAAGTGAAGAAAAAGGGGAAATTGAGGAATATTACTGTTGGATTGGGTTTTGGGTAAAGGAATGAGAAGCTGAGGAGGAACAGGAACCGAAGCCATCATGTATTTGTATATTAAACTCTGCCTCTCAAATTCTTGCCTCTGGGAAGCTGTAAAAACTACAGCTTTCTCAGACCCCATGCTCCCCCCTGCAACTCACCATAATTTTCAATCAAATTATATTATAAACGAGCCCTAAAGAACCCATCCCAAAAGCAAAAAAAAATATTTTTTAAAAAAAAATCAGTATATAGAAGTAAAGAGAAAGTTGGGTTTGTGTGTACCGGTAAGAGGAGCAGCAGAGTTAAAGAAAATGGGCCCACCGGCAGGAGCAGCAGAAGTTCCATTTCCGCCGTCACCGAAGCAAGAACCCTCAGTTTCAGAAGGAGAGAACTGAAACTGACGATTAAGCCTAGTAGTCTTCTTAGTACAACGATACGAGGAGGAATCATCGTCGTGTTCGCCTAGCCCCGCCAATTTCCCACTCCTTTCTCTGCTCCCCATTCTCGCAATCCACTCTGCGATTCCTTAAATACTCGAATCAAATTCAGAGAGCGAGGCAAAGCTTCATCAAAAACCGTTCTTTTTTTATTCTGCGAGGTTGTACAGACATATATTTATATAATAACATATTTATATATATATTCAAAGACGGTTGTTGAGATTTGGTTTTAGATTGTTGCGGTGCCGCCATTTCGCAGCTGGAAGCTTTGGGTTATGTGCTAGTACGTTGCGAGAGTAATGCTCCATTGCTTCCCAAAATTCGCCCCGTTACGGATTACGCCCTAACGGAACACAACCCAGTAGGTGAATACCTGTTTTGACTTCGGTCCCCTCAATTCATGATATTCTACTTCATGTACTTTTAAATTTAATTCTTTTAAAATTACTCTTTAATATGGTCGATGCGGTCACGTTGATGTGTTATTTTCTTTATATAGTTCCTGTAAAAGTGTTAAGATCAAAAATTTAAGTGTATGAGTAAAAAATGAGAATAGAGAATGAAAATTCATATAATATTTTTCTTATATTACACGGAGTATTTAATACTCAATTTAGTTATTTATTATAATGATTTCTCTCAATGTAGTTTTAAAAGTCTTCTTATATTTAATTGGGTCATATACTTTGATGGTTCTATAACTTCTATAGAGTATTTAACTGAGTTCTCGATGGTTAGAATCAAGAACAAAATCGAGAAAAATAATTATAATCGATAACTAAATTGAGTGTTAACCCCTATAGTTACATATTAAATTAGGTAAAATCAATATAATTGATGAGTGCGATAACTAAATTGGGTATCAATAAATGAAAAATTATCAAATTATCTTAACAGAAAACTCAATTAGATAAAACCATCAAAGTTTAAGACCCCAATTAAGTTTTTAAAAATAATGTTTAAACTAACTATTTAAAAAAAAAAAATCAATATAGTTGAGAACTAAATTAGGTATTAACTAATTAATACCAATTACCAATTTGCTATTTTGTTATTCTCAAGTGACGTTGCTTATGTCTTGTATGTTGTAGTGCTACTTAGGGTAAGTATGTTGTGACTTGTGAGACTGTCTCTCAGATTCTTTTTTCGTGAGACGGGTCAGATTTAGATAGAAATTTAATATTTATGATGAAAAATGTAATAATAATATATAAGAGATATATTGATTGTTACTTATGAGGAAAAATGTGATACTTTAATTTTTTTTTTAAAAATGTAATACTTTTCAATCAAAATGTAATATTTAGAAGTTGAAAAAGTTACTTATGAGAAAAAAAAAATATAATACTAATCAATAATAAATTAATTGATTATTACTTATGATGAAAAATGTAACATTTATGAGGAAAAATGTAATACTAATTATAGACAAATTGATTGTTACGCAAAAGAGAAAGTGTAATACGTATTAGGAAAAATGTGTTACTTTTGAAAAAATATATAATATTTATGAGTTAAAAAGTTATTTATAAGGAAAATGTTAATACTTAAGAAAATTTCGATCCGTCTCACGGATAAAGATTCATAAGACGGTCTCATAGAAGACTTTGCCTTAATCCAATAGTATGATAGCAAAAATAAATAAAGCAACATAATAATCAGAATAAAATATGATAGCAAGATAAAACACATCAATATTGATTTAGTTTAAATGAAACTTGTCAGTAGCCTTACTTCTAGTGAGACTCAATCCTTAATCATTTTTTTCAACTTTCACATCTATGACCAGTTAAGCTGCCCATACAGACATGCATGTATAATGCAATGTAGACATATAAGTAGCGAGTTTTAGGGGTGTTTAGCTTATGAGATGTGAAATTACTCTAATGATGCGCCGAAGTTATATAACATTGGAAATTACTATGTGAAATCTCAAGTTCTACTTCCAAATTTGAATTTCACTTTTAAATTCTTGATGTAAACATTTTTATTGGAACTCACACAATGAAAATAATCTATACTTATCTGTCACATGAAAGAGTAAAACTGTAAAAGTGAATGAGTAAAATTTGGAAGTATATGTAGTAGAACTCTATAACATTACATAGGTAATATGAGTATATATGTTAATGTTATATAACTTTGTTTGATTCAAGTTATAAGATTGCATCGATAATCTTATATTACTACCACATAGGACTTTGATGTAATGTTAGAGATAATGTGATCACTCCATCTTCTTAGGTATTCTTATATTACTTTTCAATATTCTATTTTTGTCCTTATCAACTAACCATTATACAACAATTATATATGTGTGTATAATTTTTATTGAGTTAATTCCATTTTCGGTACTAAATTTATAGGTGACAATTCACTTTTAGTCCTTTTTTTTTTTTCAAAATACCCCCCTGTAGTCCTAGTATTATTGTGGCATGATTATTTTTTGTCATCTATTAACGAAACTGTTTAAATTCTGTAAAATACAAGAGCATTTTTGTCTTCAATTATGAACTTTAAAAAAAATATATAAATAAAAATATAACCAGTAAACTAACTTTGTATAAAAAAGATCAAGATGTTATTGTATTTAACGACTAAAATTCGACTACTACCTATAAATCTAGAACCAAAAATGAAATTAACTCAATATTTATTTATTTATTTATTTACTTATTTGTAAGGGAATTTAAGTAAATTACAGAATATAACCTAAAATATAACCGAAACTAAACTTGTTATATCATCACGATCCCAACTAATGACACAAGTTACTATTACATTACTGTACCATGATCTCATATTACCTCTCGGGAGTTATCTCATCACTTAGGCTAATCTTATATTCTTGAACTAAACAATCCCTAAGAAATGTGATTACTTTTTAAAAACATAATGTGAGACTACGATAATATAATTTTACCATGTGTTCTCACTTAAGATTATGAGAATGATATGTGCAGCATAAATGACAAAATTTGCATATTTTAAAGTAACATTACAATATCCAATAAAAGGTAATTAACAAATCATATTAATTTTATTTTACCTATTTTTTTACATGACAATAATGCTATGTTAGTTATAAGTGAACGCATAATTTGAACTAAACAATGTTATATAAGATAATTTTTTTTTTTTTTGATTTATGAGAATTTTTTAATATTTAATTTAACTATCAATAGAAAATAAAGTCAACAAAATATATTCATTTTGATCAAAGAAAAATGACTCATTTTGATGAAAAAATATTTTTGAAATTTTTAATCAGAATACATGTTTTCAAATCTATATCTCACACTCAATTATTCTCTTTAAGCGATGTCATATTGACGGTTGACTTGCCATATGTTTAGTTATTATTTAGATCGGATTGACTTAAGTTAAAATATGGGTCAGGTTGGTCCGAGACTAACAATAAAAATGTGGGTTTGGCCAGGTCAACAATCCATAAAATTAAAAATTAAATTTTTTTGATTTATCATGATTTACATCCTCACAAATGCTCTGTCGGGTGTTGGGAATTTAATCTGTAGAGAGAAAAATTATTATTTTTTAATTAATTTATTTATAAATTATTACATTCATCAATGCACAGTTAAAATATGGGTCTTTAATTCATAGTTTTTACATTGTATCATTGTATAACTACGTATGAGTGCCTAATAATAAAATTCTTAGCCTGATCCAACCCACAACACAATATTTTTTTTTAAAGTAAATTTTTTTCTTTAATTTTTTTTTTTACATTGTCAAAAAAAAAAACTATGCTTATTAATTTATGTATTTCTTATTATAAATTATAAGTTAAAAATTATTTATTTACATCTTTTTATTATAGTTATTGTTAATCTATATAACTATTATAAATTTTAATTTATAGTTTTATTTTAATATAAATAATAATATAATTATTAGCATCATTAAAATATTTAATCTTTGATAGGAAATAAATTATAATAACTTTTTGTTATTTTTTAGAAGATGAAGCAAGCATTAAAAAATAATTTTATTATTATTATTATTATTTTTTGTTAAACAGGAAATGTCATTTTTTTTTAACTTTTAGCCAAATTAAATTTAAAGAGTCAACCAGGACTATGTGGTCTAATAGTATCCGGGTTGGACTTCCATTTGGAAGATTGTGATTTCGAGCCTCAGTGGAGGCGTTTCAGTAGGTTGAGAAAGTATATGAACAGATACTACATTGTAATAGAGCTAGTAGCATTCAAAAAAAAATTTAAAGAGTCATTTTCATAAATTAATTTCTAAAAATATGTTACAAGTTTTTAAACGGTTCCTGATTGTTATGTAATTAGTGCATTTTTGAATACTGATTTTGGTTTAATTGAGGTTAAAATTGCACTATCTTACTATTTTACCTTATTTTTGTGAATCATGAAATGTTGGGTGAGAACCTAAAAAAAAGGGAAGAAATATTTGGTGATTTATGGAGATTTTAAAATGGTCTTTGAGGAGATGGAAGACTTGGAATCGGAATTGAACATGTTGTATCGCGTTGACATATGAAAGAAGTTGATTAAAGCAGATGAATAAAACATAATGGTTCATCTTGTACCACATGGTCACGCCAGAACAAAAAATTTAAGTTTCAACCATTACACTTGTTTAAAATCTCTCATTCTTCAATACACGAACCAAAATTCTTATTGAAAGAGACAAAACAAAAAATGAAAGATCACATGAATCAAGTCAAAAAAAAAAAAAAAAAAAAAAGTTACTAGAGGTAATATTGTAGGTTGGTCCACTTTTATGTGTTCAATGCTCAATTTTAGGATCGATCGGGACTTAAGCTGTAAAAGTACATGGCATTGCACACGTAGTGAAAGATTCTACTTCTTTCACAAGTATAAGCTTTAATTACGTTATAATTATTATTTTTTTTTCAAATTATACTGATAAACTTATCCTGCTCGTTTACCTAACTATTTATAAATTATTATCTTTTTTCATTTAAAAGAAAATATTATCTTATTTATTTATACTAATAAGTAAAATTACGGAGTAATAATTTGCTATTTTAGAAATTTATTCTGTATTTATCTGTCGATTTGTGCACCGAGTTTCGAGGAATAGTGAATGATTGCATTGCGTTGCAAAGAGTAATCTGGTAAGAACCGTAACGGACTTGTAGTGGTCCGTTTCCTACCTGGCGCCGTTTACTATTTTCAACAAAGAAACGTGATATTAAGGCCCACCAGCTTTTATCTTTGGGATGAGGTGGGGACCACCAACTGTGGTCCCTACCCTCGCGGGCCGCACCTCTTGTCTTGTCTACTAGTTGCTACCACCGCTTTCTACCCAGTAAAAATATATATCCGCACGAGCTTAGCTCAATAGTTCAGTGAACAGTATTTGATAGAAGATATTAGATTCAAACATCAACAATGATAATATAAGGATTATGTTAAAAGTAAACAGATTTCTTGTACTAATATTTGGTTATATACGATCTAATACGTGCTCAAGAGTCAAGACCACTAATTTGAAATAGTAATAGAAGTGTCCTATGACATATTTAAGTTTTGTTTATTTAAATTTTTTGTCAACTTTTTATTTTCGTTTTCTACTTTTTAATCATTGTCTATATTAGTTACCAAGACTATGTGGTCTAATGGTACCCGGGTTGGACTTCCATATGAGTTCAAGCCTATTGGTTCTTTGTGTTTATACTACAATGTAATAGAGCCAATATCATTCAAAAAAAAAAGTTTATCTTTTTTTTTTTTTAAGCATTTACAAATTTATATTATTCTGGTTCAAGATTTTTGGCAGAAGTATATATGACATGCATGTTGCAAAATGCTAAACTTTTCGATCTTCTGAGGAATTTTGAATTGCTTAGAATTCCATACAGATGCAATCCTTCTTAGAGGATGATCATACCAATCCATTATGGATAAACTAAAGATCTAAGAGAAAAGAAGAAGAGCACATTGTTCAATTAAGATCTCGCGGAAAAGAAAGCCAGAGCTCCAACAAGGGGAGCATTGATGTAGGTTGCCGGCTCCGATTGCTGATAGTTATTCCGGTCATCGGCGAAGTTATCCCGATTATCAGGGCCGCCGACGATGGCTCCGACGAGAACGTTAGGATTGGGCGAGCCGGAGTAGAAGTACTGGAAACCATCGCTGCAGCCGATGCGGCCGGGATGCTGCTTCACCGCCGGCACAGAAGAGCCCCGGTGGTGAATGTGTTGCGGATACTTCTGCCCAAACCCGACCATGTACGACATTCTTGCCGGGTTGTCGCCGAGGATGTAGTCCACTTGTTTCTTCGCCACCGCGATGAGTTTGTCCGCCGTGAAAGACGACGACCCGCACGACACTGCTCCGCCGTGCGAGTTTAGGTATTTTGCGTAGGTTAGTAGGAGGAAAGACGAGGATGTAACGTATTGGAGATTGCTTTCGCTTTCTTTGTACAAAAGTCCCCCTGCAATTAAACATCATCCGTACACCATAGGCAATGTCAGAAAAATTCACAATCACTACTACCCGAGAATACTAAGTTGGCTGACTGACTCAAATCAAAAAAGCCACTAGCCTTATAACCCTAATCAACAAAGGATCATAATAAGATGAACCAGCTAACTTCTAACTAGCTATCTGGTGCAAAATAAGAAGGTCAATAAGCATCTGTCTTATGACTCTAGTTGGCAATCAATAAGTCACACATCCGCTGAGAATCGAACTTTAACATTGTAAACAGTCAGACCATAGAATTCTAGCTAGGATTATTGAGGTAGAGATGCAGACCTGGGGTATATTGGGCTTGTAAACTAGGCGATCCAGGAATGAGAGAGCAAATGTAGTTGTCTGAGTGCGACTTATACAGCTGAAATTCTTGGATATTCTTGTCCAGGAAGCCCTGTTTTGAGACATTATTGTTACTCCAACTAACAAAAATGCAGCTCAAGAGTCAAGAATTGAATTCAAACATGGAAAGCCAAATTCAAAGTGATAGAAACCTTGGACAGGAGAATCTTGGTTGCAGGACGCTTGTCGTCCCAGCTAAAGGAATAATCATCGTCTGTTGCGCCCAACGTTTGGCCATTTGATTGAATGTAATCCAGATACGAGGTAATCCCTGAAGCTCTATACAGCCAAGATGCTCCCCACAAAAGCTCATCCTGAACATAATCAAAACCAATCAATATATTAGCCAAAATTAAGACAGAATTTATAGGTAGCCACTGCACATTTGTCTTACATGGTATCCTGAGTATGAGCAGTAGAATGGACAGACCACAGAACTAAGCGAGTCGCTGTAAGAACCCCTATATTTGTCAGCAAAGTTGAACACCTGCAAGATGCACATATATATATAGTTCATAATTCGCTATTCTGATAGCAAGCAAATTTGGTTAATTAAGCTAATATATATGCTTCTCACATTCATTGCAGTGCGGAGTAATTGAGTGGAATAAGAGGGGTCAGAATCTTTGAAGACGATGGAAGCGGCGGCCAAAGCCGCAGCCGTCTCAGCTGCAACATCGGACCCTGGATTTTGCGGCGAAACTTTGTACACATTTCGCGGTGTGTCCATGTCTTCTGGTCTCTCCCAGCACCTATGATCCTGGTTCGGCTCCCCAACCTGTTCCAGGTAAAAACACACGTTAAAACCATGATTCTTGGATGCATCAATCAATTATATATTATCTTGCCCACAATCTGCCACCCAAAAACTAACTGAGCTACCCAGTCTTATCTGAATTGCTCACTTGGACATATAGAGTGTTAGGGGTGGCCGTTGCTGCTTTCAACAGATAATCTGTGCCCCATCGGATAGCGGCTTTGGCGTTGTTGAGCTGATTGTGCATTGAATCTCCAAACTCAATAACACTCCATGATAAGAGCGTGGTTGTGAAAGCCATTGGCAGCCCAAACTTAACGTTGTCCCCAGCATCATAGTATCCTCCAACCAGGTCAACCTAAACACACAAAACAAAACACATTTAGAATATATAGTTTGCTAATAAGTTTTAGTCTTGATCTAATTAGGTATATAGGGTTTTACATGGGAAGTTGAGCCATCAGACAGGCCAGAGTTTCCCCTCCAAGCGAGACGTTGATTGGCCGGCAATTTCCCCGACCTCTGGCCCTCGTAGAAGATGATGGACTTCTCGAGGGCAACCGAGTAGTCTCGGGAAGTGAACGCAGAACAAGAAAAGATGAAGGAGAGGAGAAAGGTTATGCACAAAACATGCATGTAAACTACACCCATTCTCTCTTTCTTTCTTTCTAACTTTCCTAATAGAGAGAATGTGTTAGGTTGTTTGAGACTTGGAGGGAAGGCTTCACCCCCATTTGGGTTAAATAGATGGCGGTTGAGAAGTTCGTTGGTGGTTTGACCAAGCTTTTTCTGTGAATGGGACCCAACACAAATTCTCAACAAAAAAACGTAGAAAAAGAGTGTCACATCGGTCACGGGATTAGCTGCGTTAAATGGGACATCTTTTGATGTTTTTAGGAAGAGAAATTCAGAAAAGAAGCAAAATGGGGAAGAAAGTAGTCAGTGCATACAGACCAGAATCAGAACCCGGACCTCGATACATGTTAATGTCGTGTCAAAAGTATTCACGACTTCGTAAAACTTAAACGACAAAACTAACATTAATTATCACTTTGTAATTATAACAAACAAATCATCTCAATAATGTTTATAGACAAAAGACAATATTACTTTCCCCAAATTTGTTATACAAAATCTTGTAACATTGAATACGATTAAAGTAGGTGTCACTTTTCGTGGTACTGAATTAATTGAATAAAATAATATAAAATCGTATAAAATTTTGTACAAATTGTATTATTCCCTCATAATTGCTGATTTAATTAATTTAAATTGTATGACAATATTATACCATTAAAACTTGAATTTTTAGATATATGACCACGATTCAGCTTGAATAATGTACTAATAAATTAGAATTAGACTAGAGATACCTAAGATTCTTAAACATTAAAAATCATTAGTGTTAGTTATAGTTTAATTTAGACCGTGTAGTTAGAGTTCCAAACTTTAAAAAAGTAAAATAAGTTATGCATTATTATGTTTTACTATATATATAGAGAAGAAAGTTATACTTTAATTTGTAATTTTTTTTTTCCATCCAAAAGGTTTCTATTGTACTATGAGTTAAAAATATTGTGCCTTGATATTTTGTGAATAAAATAGACCTTAGCTTACACTTATAACTTTATATAACACACGCTCAAAGTCATTTCTTTTAATATATTTGGCATTTCTTTAACCATTCCTCATGAGAAATTATTAGACTTATTTCAAATTACTTTTTTTTTTATATATAATTTCATAAAAATACAATTCATATAATTTTAAGTTACAATTTTTTTTTTATAAAGCTCTAGAATTTGTGCATCGTGCTTGCTAGTAATTTTACATAGACAAATTAGAATTGTGAAACCGAGTTTTATAAGTTATTTTATATGTTAACAATTAACAGTAAACAACTAAATTTATCACATATTTTCTGAAATAATTAATACTATTAGTTGGTCAAAATAATTAATATAATTCATTATCTAGTATGACTAAGATTCTCAAACTCAGCACTCAATCAAAGAAATAAGGCAAGAATGTTGCAAGGAAAATAAATGTAATATAAAATATGGAGACAATAATACTCCTATTTATATATTATTATTACATCAACCTTAGTTTAATTAATATAAACTTCTCAAATATAGGAAGTTGTCTTACACTTACACAAAGTTATCCAATCTTTTTCTTTTTCTCAAGAAAATCATGCAAGTGTCCTTTATGTCTTTAATTGCCTCCTCCTGAACCGAGTTACGTTGTCTTTCTCTTAGGCTCGCGTTGTCTTTCCATTAGGCCAATCCGCTAGCCCACACCTTTTGCATGTCACCTATATCAACCTCAGTCTACAATCTTGACTCGAGAAATCATGTTTTGACTTAACACTATCAATTATCAAGTAATACGTACAATTTGTTATTAACTATATATTCGTTATTGTTAATTGTCAAACCTGCCCATAATATATATTTGTTTAAAATTTGGAGTCAATTGTGTTTTGAAAAATCATTATACGAAATAGTAATTGGTTTGAATTAGTGAGTGGAATTGCGATTTATGAAGGGCGTAATTTATGGTGGATTGGGAGTAAAAAAAAGTCCAAAAGGATTAGCCATTTGCACATTTTGTCAGAAGAAATGTGGAAGGTTGTTTTGGCGTATGTGTTGGTATGCTTAGAAAATAATTTGTTGGAGTCTATACCTATCGGCTCACGGATTGCCCAATCACTTCAACCAAGTAATTTAGCTCTGATTCCTCAATCTATGCACGCCTAAAAAGTGAAGATAACATAGATTTAGCAGCCATATATATTATAATAAGCACAATTGTTTTTCTTTTGTCAATATAAATTTTGATCAATATTGTTTAACAGTATTTTACATTAAACTGATATTAAATATATAGAAAATACAATTTATTTAGTAATTACAAGATTTTAAATTTGATTTTCTATGAAAATTGTTTATGAATCTTCTTAATACGAACCGGTCAATTAGATAATCTAAACTGGTTACATTCTTATGTCAACTGGGTCTTTAATGTTTTAGCTACTAGAGGGATGGTCCAAGAAGTATATTAGTCCTGAAAAATCACCTCTTGAGTTCATTGTTATTTATTTATTTATTGGTTTCCCTATAAGAGCATAATATAATGCTCTCATTTGTTTTTTTTTTTTTGTTTTTTTTGTTTTTTTTTGTTTTTTTATTTTTTATTTTATAAAAAGTGTGCATTAAAAATTAATACTTCGTAATTTATAATTATTATCTTCTCAATCAATTAATTAATATACGACACAAAACATTAAAAGAATATATCCAAGCCGGTCCCATCAAGTCTAGTAGAGTACACAACATACTTTAGTCCAACCACAATTGATGAGAGACAAAATTCACTTTTAATCAATGTGTAATTGTGTTTGTGTGTGTATATATATATATATATATATATATATATATATATATATATAATCACTTTTAGACTATTAAATATAATCAAAACACGTTTGGTTTTTATTTAAAAATTAAAGGACATACAATGTATTTGCATTAGGATCTTAAAAGACTGTTTTTAATTTAATTTATCGGTCTAACACAATTCTTCTTTAGGAACTTTTGATCTTTAAATTAAGAGCGATTCTATTAAATCGGTGTTATGTTTGAAGTAGATAATAGTAAATGTTATAACATGTGATAGAGCAGGATGTATGCAATGAATATCACATGGAAAGGTCACGCAAATTGTTAATAACAAGATTGTACGTTAGCGGCGCAATCCATGAAAATTCCATACCTAATATAATATACAATTCACGGGAAAATAACTGCACAAACTTTGACTCCAACTAAACCAAAAATACTTTTCTTGACTTAACCTCCAAAAATTTACCGGATAAAATGGATATTGTTACACATATACCAAAATCTATATATTTTTTGGTTTGAATCCATTATATTAACTCATGCTAAAGTATCGTAATCTAACACGTAATTTATTTATTTATTTTTGTAATATATATATATATATATATATATATATATATATATATATATATATATATATATATATATATAGGCGAGTTCAGGTGTCTTACGGTGCGGCCACACCAATAGTTCACCAAATATGCACCATCAACGTTAGGAAATACACCACACAAAACAGAGTAAACAGAGTCCTGCATCACCAAACACACACCATTAGGTGTGAGTAAAAACACCATACACTGTTCGGAAATACACCATTGGGGGTGGTGAGTTATATGGTGTGTTTTTTTTGAGTCTGTGGTGTATTTTGTGATGTTTTATTAAATTTCATTGGGGTGTGTTTTTATTACACTGTTGGTGCATATTGTTAACACTGTTGGTGTATTCTGGAATTTGACCGCACCGTCGCACCGTAAGACCCCGCCGCATATGAGCGCTCTTCTATATATATATATATATATATATATATATATATATATATATATATATATATATATATATATATATATATATATATATATATATATATATAGTGCCATGTTTGGTAACTTAGTTAGCTTATCAGCCAATTTTGACTTATTTGACAATTATTAGTTTTTTTGACTTAGTTAAGTCTTTGATTAATTAGCTCTTTGCAACATCTTATAGATCCAAAATGCTAAAATTCAAAAAGTTGTTCAAAGAAGTTTTTTTGATCAGCTTTTTGAGAAAGTCATGTTGGAAAAAATAGATTAAAATGACATAAAATGGCATGTTAAGTGGCTATTTTGTGGTACAATTATCAGTGGGGTCCACTTCCGATTTGAGTCGGGTCAAAATGGATTCGGGATCTTCGTAGTAAGACGAAGATATTGATATATTGTATGCTCAAAACGGATAATGGGTGAATGAGATATTGATTCTCAAATTAGACGCATTGAGTTCGAAAAATGAAGGGAAAAAGTGAAGCTTTTGTCCCACATTGATTTGGGAAGAGGATTTGCCCCACTATTTATACAAGAGCTCTTTTGAGGTTTTTTGAATTGTATAGTATAGATGCTCTCTCTCACACGGGAGGGGGGGGGGGGGGGGGTGTGGTGGTGCAAATCAAATCCCAAACTGAGAGCGAAAAAGGCTTGGTTCAAGCCTAATCTCGATGGTTTGTGCATTGCTAGGCCGTACCGGCTTCCTAATGCCAAGATTAAGAGCTATTTAATACTCAAGCCCTATATAAGAAGGGGTAGTGCAAGAGCTTTTTACAGAACAACAAGTTCACATACTTACCCGTTTTCTAGCTTCAAAAACTCTCTGCTTCTACTCTTTCTTAGCCGAATTGTGTTCAAAACGTTGCTCTAGTTCGCCGAATTCCTTGTTTGGGTGCTCAAACATTGAATCGTAGCAAGTTTTATCTTGGGAAGCCTAGACTACAACGCTCCTAACACTTGTGGGATGTAGCTCCTAACACTTGTGGGAGGTAGCAAATAAGGTTTTAAGGAAATAGTGATCGCTTGACTCTTGCTAAAAATCCTACACCAAACACGAGCCTATCTCATCATCCTTTCCTTCCTTTTTTCTACAGAAAATAATAATCCTTATTTTTGTGGGATTATTATTCGGTTTTACCAACGAGATATCCAATAAGTCATTTTGTATGTAATCAGCTAAGAGTTAGTTTACTAAACATCTTTCTACAATCAGCTAATGCTATCAATTAAGTTTGTCAAACCCACTAACCCAAATATCTAATAGCTATTTCTGTTGAGTGCAGGAGAGATAATTCAAACTAGGAAGATAATGTGTACGTGACAGATTAAATCGAGGTGCTGACAGAAATTGAACTTGTGATCTTCTAATACGAGAATCATATTTCACTCACTTGCCCATCCATTTCGAGGCTGGATCAAATTTAAACATTGTTGCTCCACTCATATTCCATAAGTACGTGAATTTAAACAAAATATCATGCACTCTACTCATGTTCCTGTTATATGTACTAAATGGTTCTATTAGTTTGTAGGAGAACCAATTAACTAATGGTTAACTAATGAAGGAATAAGTGTTAAATAGGCCACTGAATGGTGTCAAAGTGCAATTAGGTCATCGAACTCAAAAACAATGCAATTGGGTCCTTGAACCACACAAAATTATGCAATTAGTTCCAAAATGACCTGTTTACTTGAAATGCAGGTTACCAATTTTAAAAATAATATTTTAAAATATTTTAAAATAAAATAATTAATTAAAATTATATAATTAAAAAAAAAAAAGTGGGGAGTGCTGGAGACGAATCGTCTCCGGCAGTCTTCGACTCCATGGTAGGAGACCATCCCTCATCTCCGGCCATGGAGATAAAGAGACCTTCGTCTCCATGGCTTGGGAGACGAAGACTGCCCCCGGCACTTTTTTTTTTGTTTTTTGTTTTGTTTTTTTTTATATTTTAATTAATTATTTTATTTAAAATTTATTTTTAAAATTGGTAACCGCCACGTCAATAGGTCATTTTAGACTTAATTGTGTGATTTTGTGTAGTTTAGCGACCTAATTGCATTGTTTTTGAGTTCGATGACCGCATTATTTTTGAGTTCGATAGCCTAATTGCACTTTGATGTGCAATTCGGGGGTCTATTTGACCCTTATTCCACTGATGAATATGAAAAGTGATTATCCACGTCTTACCCAGCAAACACCAATACATGATATAAGATTTAGAGAAAAAGATATAGTAAATAATATTTTCTCAATCTAAAACTTTAAAAATATTAATAATAAAAAGAACATGGAAATCATTTGCAAGTAGGTATACGTTTGATGAATTCAGACAGATTAGTGCGGCTTGATTTCTGGGAATTTTGAAGACTTATTATAGTTTATATGTTGGGCAGAAATTGTGTCTTTCTGACAAGCCAACAATAATAACTTTAATTCGAAGGATGTGTTCTTTGGGTGACGAGGATAATTTGTACTCCTTAGTTATTATTTAAGTGTGTGCGTTCAATAAATTTTGTTATTGTGTGTAATAGCATGATTGAGTGAAAGAGATTCATATATCTTTAATCAAATGTCAAGAGTTTGATCGTTAGCTATGGGTATGAAGTAGTCTTAAATTACTAAATCAATTGTCTCACCTATTAGAAGTGCCTAGAATTCAGCGTGGGAGTTAGTCACGTGTCCGACGGTGAAACTGAAAACCTTGAGTACAAAAAGAAAAAAATATATAATAACAATGAAGATATAAATCACACAAAAACATCTTGTGTCACGAGTTCAATAGAAATTGTATTGACAATAATCAAATTCATGACATAATATAAGAATCATATTCTACCTGTTAGTGTTAGCTTAACTTTAATTTCTTGTGTGGAAAAGTTAACGTTGTAATGTCTAAATAATTGTTGCATATTTAGACATTAGCTGAATGGGAGTAGGATAGGTTACGTTAGTCAATATATAATAAATATATGCATGCCTTAATTATCTTCTTCGTCTTCTTTTATATATATTTTTAAAAATAAAAACATGTTAACATTTTTTTGAGAAAGATCAAAGTCAATCAAATTAGGCAAACCTGCAGTTGCAACGTCAACCGGAAGGTTATCGTTGAATTTCGAAATCAATAAAGCGATATATAAATAAACAATGCAGGAGAAGTCAAAAGGGGATGTAGCTCAGATGGTAGAGCGCTCGCTTAGCATGCGAGAGGTACGGGGATCGATATCCCGCATCTCCAATTTTGCTATGTGAAATCTGTTTTGTTTTCCTAAGATAAGAGGGGTTCACATTTCATAATGTACACAAGGCGTTGTATCTATCGATTCTAAATGTTGACAGTTCACATTTAATCTCACATGTCAGTATTATAAACTCTTCACTCTGCAGGGCAATATCATTGCAATGCCTAAAAATTTAAAATTCAATACTTCATCATGTTGGTAAGATTCATATGTTCCTAAGATTGAGATACTGTGTAAGTACTTCCAAACGATGGGTGAATTTATTAACAAGCCCAGAGCAAAGCTCAGAACAATTGCAATTCCTCTAGAGCAGCAACCGTAAGGATGATGAACTACGATTTCATTTATGAATACTCTTTGGATCCCATAAATGCGGGAAAATAAAGATCAAGAAAATTTAGAAATGGAATGCATGGGGCAGTCTACTCAGCAGCTTCCACTTGTTTTGTTGCCTCCACTGCTTTCACCTTTTCTAATGCTGAAATACGTCCATTTAGAGATTCGTAGACACCATTCATCTGAGGAGAGCAAAAACAGAAACGATCATATGTGGTTGAGACTTGTATAAAACCATAAGAATATATATTGTTATTGCTTTTTGCATAGATTGATAGAGGAGATTAGACCAATCAAACTGAACAACTGCAATGCCACTGGCCATCAATTAATGTCCACTGGATTGAGTAATCAAAATACTAGTGTTAACTCATTTTGGTTGAGAATTTTACTGACAGATACTACGTATAAAATGCATTGTTCATGAACGATTAATGCTGAGGAAGAGAATATATGTCTGAGTATCAATTTCATCATATCATTCACACCTTGGAGATTGGCAAAAAAGTCAACTTTAGGGCAAAAAATTGTGCCAATTACTCAATGGATCTTCACCACAAAAGAGCTAATGGACTCAAATTATAAGCATGGTAATGAACTCAAATTATGGTCACAAACATATTTACAAATTAAGATGCCAATTGGGAAACAAATAAGTTATTGTAAACTTAGACATCGAATGGAAGTGATTGTAGCACTGGTAAAAAGGTTATTTCGGTAACGAAATTTGGCTGTTGGAACTAGGTTTGACATTTCTGCAGGTGCTAGAATATAATAATAATGACAGCAATCATTTGATGGCCACTTAATCGGCTGTAGAATGGTAACTGATACCACAGTTATGAAGGAGCTAGGAGAGCTCATGATTGAGGGAGATGATTCTTTTGTAT
This sequence comes from Ipomoea nil, assembly GCF_001879475.1. Lineage (NCBI taxonomy): Eukaryota > Viridiplantae > Streptophyta > Magnoliopsida > Solanales > Convolvulaceae > Ipomoea > Ipomoea nil. The sequence continues at coordinate 4,507,730 of NW_017619497.1, read as the reverse complement.
TCTTCATTTTCAAATTTCAATAAGAAGCAGTGAAGCACAAAATTGACTAATTTTACGTCAGCATCTATCTGAAAAAATTGAAATTTCCTTCTACTTCTGACAAATTAGGAAAAAGTTGGCAATATTGATTGACAAAGAGAGTGAAAACGGGACTAAAGGGTTTATGCACAACTATGTCTAGTTTTGAACTCCAAACACCAAATATATAAATAATGATGTCAATTGAGCTAGCCCACTCGGGCCATCGGGCTTATTGGATCAGAATAATCAGGCTGATTCTTTATTGGGCTAATTTTTTTTTTTTTTTTTTATCTAACCCTAAAACCTCGGACAATTAGACTTTTCAGGACCTTAACTAAAATATTGGGAAATTAACATCCTAAACTTTCAATTTTAACAAACAAGCACATTTACATTAATAAATATAATCTTAAAACATCATTTAATCAAATCCATATCTCCATTTTCAAACCCCAACTCAAAAATATAATGCAACAGACAATTCAAAATCCAAATCTCCACATTCAAGTTTAGAAATGTAAAAAAAGCTCAAACAATGTCATCCCACTCAGTTTCGGGCCATCCCGCTCAATCCATCAGGCTAATCAAGCTGATCTTTTATTGTGCTAAAAATTTTCCCATCCTTGCCCACTAACTTTCCAGTATTTTCTAGCCAACCCATTGATTTCGGGTTAGATTGAAATCCCTACATATAAATCTAAATCTTGATTCATGACCTAGAATGACAAGTAGATGAAACATTAATCCTTAGATCATTTTGCTATAGCATACCTCCTAAAGTTGGAGCTAGTTCAAAGCACTATAGTGCTTGAACTCCCAACATACTATCTTTCTGCAATCAAAATCCAAATGAAGCTTGAACTTCCACCGACATAGCAACATAAAACTTAAATAAACAGCTAGTCCTAACAATTTATTAGTTACATTTGCTCGAATCCTCAGTCCTGCAATGCATAAAGCATCTCCTCACATTCAATTTTTTATCCTATTAAGTTAACGAATACGCAGAAGATCAACACTGTTCGCTTTCGAGTATCAAAATAGGGCTAATTTTGAAGAAAATCAAATGATAAATTCTCAGTAATTAGAGAGAGATAGAAATAGGACCTGCGTTGAGAGAGCATGATGGGCGGTCTTGTAATCATTGTGGAGAACGTAAAGTCCGATTGCCGACGCCACCGCTGCTCCGGTGAAGAAAGACGCGAATCTCACCCTCAGCACGAACCCCATTCTTTCTGCTTCCTCTCTCTCTCTCTCTATTGTTTTACCCATAAATCCATAATAATCTGTTCACGAAAAGCGGCCCAGTTTGGTTAGTGTTAGTTTTGGGCCAACGGAACATATAAACCCATATATGGATGGGCTTTATAGAGTGGCCCGTATAAAATGTGAGTTGTGAATATTTATTTATTTAAGTTCGAGCTTGATAAATTTAAAATGAAATTCTTTTTTTTGATGGTTTTAAGTTTTAACAGACCAATACCATCATCAAATATGGTAATTTGAAAAAAGAAAATTGGTAATGAGCGGGTAGCAAATTTTTAAGGGTGTGTTTAAAAATCTGTCGAGTTTATGGTGTTTGGCTAGTCAGGAAAAAGAGAAGTCAAAGGAAAATAGTTAATTTTTTTTTGAAAAAATGACTTATCATTTTTTTTGGGAAGTCATTTTTCATTCTCTCATCTAGCCATTTCGCCTCCATCAACACCAGAGAGACAAAAACTCCACCAACACCAGCTGATTTTTTTTTCTCAGATTTAGCACTCTATAGAGGTTTTCCGGCTATGGGGAAGAAAACCCACAACCAGAGGAAGTCTCCTCTGATTTCCGCATCAACCGGAAACAAAGTCACTGGTTTCCAACTGATGCTGGTTTCCAACTGATGCGAAAACCAGTTTACTGGTTTTAACATACCCAAATCTAAAAATACACAATTTATATACTAAATTTTCACAATTTACATACTGAATGTTTAAAATTTTTATATACTGAATGTTCACAATTCAACCTGATCAAACTGATGGTGATAGACAGTGGGTTGAGCGTTGGCAGAGACCAAGCAATGATAGATTAAAATTGAATTCAGATGTTCTCAAAAAAAAAAAAAAATTGAATTCAGATGTGGCGGTTTGTCAGAATGGTAGGTGTATGGATCTGGGTTGGGAAATAAGGGACTCTAATGGAGATTTCTTTGCTGCTAAGGGGGTGCGATGGGAAGGTATCTACACGTCTAACGAAACCGAGGCCCTAACTATCCGCGAAGCGTTGAGTTGGATAAAAAGTTTATCATCTAGATGTTGAAATGATGCCCAACAAGTTTTTTTTTTTTTTTTCGATTTAAATAAAATCTACATCTTTTCATTCTTCTTTAGGTTTGTTATTGATGATGTCGAGGAAATAACTAGTATTTTTACTGATATTTGTTTCCAATTTATTAAACGATCTACAAATTATGCTGCCCATACTGTTACTGGAGGAGCCGTTTCTGAGTCAAGTTGTGGTGAGTGGCTACATGCACCACCTTTGTTCATTGTGGCTATTTTGACAGATGATGTTAATGAATTGATTTGTTCCTTAAAAAAAAAAAACATTTAATCTAATTGAGTAATTGATATCAGGCCCGGCCCTGGGCAAGGGCAGGCTGGGCCCTTGCCCAGGGCCCACGCTTGGAAGGGGGCCCCCATCCCACCCCACTATGTTTTATTTATACTATAGTGTTATTGTATAGGTATTTAATATACATTAGAATTACTAAATGGGTTATTTAGCCTAACTGGTAAGCTGCCTTGTTTATTTCTAAAAGGTCGTAGGGTTGAGCCCTCATGCGTACAATTTCATTCTCTACTTTGTAGAACTACTATTAGAATACTATTTCATTCTCTACTTTGTAGAACTACTATTAGAACCCATATAACTACATTAAATTTATGTAGTATTAAATTGAATTTATTTGTATTTTTTATTAAATTTGTAACTTTGTAATTTTGTTTACCTTTCTATAATAATAATGAGATTTATAATATAGATTGATTTGTGATCTATATCAAATTTGGAATCAATTTCTATTCGAGTAATTTACAATTTATATTTAGAATACATGTTATTTTGTGAACTTTATAATGAATAATGTACATGTAATATATTTTGTTATTTAGTTATGAAAAATATTTGAAAAGATAATTTACTTTTTTTATGAATTATCTAGTTAATGTAGTTTAGAAGTTCTACTGTGTGTTATCGTATTTAAATTAATCTAGAAAAAACTTGAAATTAATCTAACTAAAACAAAAAGTATTTATAAATATAATACCAATATAGAAGATATGTGATTTATAATGTGTTTTCTATTCGAACTATTTTATCAAATTAATTATGTTTCATATTTTATTATGAATATCTTTTATCGCACTTAAAGTGTTCTGATTTATTTTTCTCAATAATTAAGACTTCATGCTCTGCTCTTGTTTATAAGTTTTGTTTTATAAATTTTTAATAATAATTACTTTATTTTTTTTTATAATAATCATAATGTGATTGTGTATAAGCTTATTTGGTATCAAATTGTTTATTCGTTTTTATAAGCTATAATTGTTTATTTATGAAGTCACTGATGCAGGTATTGATAATTTTGAATTTAAGAAAACATATAGAATTGTTTTCATATGTATGTAAAATAGTTAAACACTTTTTAATCTTATTTCAAGTTATTTGACATTAGTATTTTCATGGCCGGATTTTGGGGCATGCAAGATGAGCAACAACACAAGGCCTCAATTTTTAGAGGGCCTAATATTTACACCGTTCATACTTATTTGAAATAAAAATCATATATTTTACAGTATAAATTGTGATTTTTGCATTCAACTGAGTGTTACACCGTTCGTACTTATTTGAAATAAAAATCTTATATTTTACAATATTGGTTTTGGTTGCTCTTATACTTTTGATAGGGCTTCATTTATTTATAAGAACGGGGCCACAAATTTATTTTTTTTAAATGCCTATTTTGTGACCCGTCCTTATTTAATAAAAATTTTAGTTATAAAAATGTATATTAATTTCATGTAGCTAGGGCCCATTTTTGTTGCTACGCCCCCGGCCTATAAAATGATAGGACCGGCCCTGATTGATATTAGAGCATGTCATAGGTTATATAAAAATTAATGAAGTTATGGTATACACTTGATAGCGTGCTTAATCCTAACATCATTGTCAAATAGAGCTGTTCAAACTGGCCTAACTCATTGTGTATGGCTCATTTAATTCATTTTAAAAGCAAATTGGACTATAGCTATTCTTTACTAGGCCAATATTAGACCAACCCATTTAATCTTCTGCATGTTATACTGGCCCGTATAATATGTTTGCCTATTAAATATTTAAATTTTAAGTATTAATAAATAAAATTTCAGTTAAAATAAAAATTTGAAACCCTTAAATTTAAGATTAAGGTACCCTCATTATTACCAATTTTTCAAACAATACTTCTTGTGTGGGTCTCTCTCTCATATATATACCGAGATAACACATTCAATATGTCGTCCAAATTTATTACTTCTTAATTTTCATCCAACCCGTCGAGCATTTTTATGTTTGGTTGATGGATTTTGCCCATAGGAATGAGTATGAAAGTGATTGTTATTGTTTGGTTGATAGGTTTTTAGAACACTATTATAGATTTTAAATACCTCATTAATTGAAAAACTCATACCCAAATAAAATAAGGATTTCATTCTCAAGCACTATTATTAGTAACCATTCTCATTCCACCCTACTACCAAACATCTTAAATACTTTTACCAAAACTCATTACCATTACAAAATATTTTATACTCATTCTGATTCCGATTCACATGTGCGAACCAAAAACACCCATGGTAACATCGTGTTTTATGTTGACCGGGCTTTCATTTCATCAATGAAAGTTCCTCCGCCTTAGCCTATACTTGATATCCTAACTGAAGCAATTTGATTACGCAACTTGGGTTTTAATTGGGTTACTCAATCACGTTATTTGTACGAGTAAGATGTTTGATTTGACATTTGTATGTGTAAATTTAAAACACAGACATTGACCTAATACTCATGTATAAAGAAATATAACTACATCTTCATATATTATTAATTATAACTTTTAATGTAATAATAAATGTTTAATCTAATTGATAACAAGACACATATTACATATTGTGAAGTTCGTTGATAGCTAACAGATTGCAATGAAGAGAATCAAACTCAAATTATGTATTCAAGATGACTTGAGAACCACAAACTCATCCACCTCAGCTCCTTCTTGATATGCACTATGACACATCAATAGTTTTTTACATACACCATGTTATGCACGGGGAAGAATGTTATGGACGGGTATGCTATATACGTGTATAAGGTGGATTCTTTTGTCAAAATTTGGAAGATTATTGCTAGTGGGCACAATTATGCATTTTGATTAGTGTATAGTCAATTTATGATTTAATTAGACGTGTTATACTTACACACTATCTTCTTACTAATAAATGCATGTCAAAAATTTGTTTGAATAAGTCTTAATCTAAATATAAGAAAAAGATAACACTTTCAATTAATTATTCTTGAATTATAATTGCAATGCAACTGGCCACATGCAATACCGGTTGCAATATTATTTCCAATTGATTTAGCATATCAACTACAACTTATAACCATGAAGTTGACTAAGATTCATGGGCGAAACTACAATTTTATCACCGTACAATAATTTCTCAGATATTATTAGATTTGTAGCTTCCGAAGGGTGATAAGCGTCCCAAAACACATACTTTCCTCGGTCATTGCACATAACTGAGCTCATGTTTCCATTGTTCCCAAGTCGGCATAGAAATGGAGGAACATATCCTCCACAGCACGGATCATCACTATTCTCAAATCCTGCACGAATAAATTACAATCAGTCTCATTCTCTTATAGTATTTGTAATTGAACAATTACTTGTACGTACCGAAGTAACGATAGTTAAAAATGATTTGTATGAAAACATCGTATGTGTTTGCATAAACGAAGATTGCTTTGGGTCCTATTTCTGTGTTCAAGCGATGAATCTCTGCCTTTAATTTGGAATTGTATCCCCTAATTAGTGCGTTCACCTCCGCAGAACACTTCCCTTTGGGTACAAATTTTATGGCACGAACAAACGGAATGCACCCAAGAGGTCCAACATCCACTATCACAAATTTTCTCCCTCCTAGTCCATGCAATCGCTTTAATACCAGAAAAAAATAACCAATAAATAATTAATGTTGCCATTTTCTTGGACCATAGGGGTTAGATATCGGTATCTAATAACTATATCGAGCTTACGTACCTTAAGGTGAGTGGTCAAATTAGAGATTAAAATGTCTTGGAATATGGATGGGGAGACGGTGTGATGATCATGGAAGAAGGGAATATGAATTAATGGCTGGATATAATTGAGCACATCATTGGCGCCAATTGTGACGGAGAAGATGGCTTCTTTCAAGAACTTGCTTGTGTTTCTTTCTCCCATCACATTCACCATGTGTCTTCTGCTTTGCTCAAAGTTGCTGATTTGCTGCCTTAATGGAACCCTACCAATCTGATCATATATTAATAATTTAGTCACGCATTTCTTTTCACGTAGTCTCATGAAATAACAATCATATATAACTAAACAAATATGCATGTGAGGGCAACGACAACCAAGTTGATCAGACTTTTAAACTCCAGTTGAGTGACCTGTTGGGCTGGTCAGTTATAGGCAATATAAGTTGGTCAGTTATGAACACCTAGTTAGGCTGGTTTACTTTATTGTAATTCTTTGCCAGTTGGGGTCACGAATCGTTTTACCATGTGCAAACCTTCAATAATGGTTGCGGGTTTTCACGGTCACTCATAAAAATAAACATATATGCATGTTGATGTGATGATACTAACAAACAAACTGCCTGTTTCATCCAAAATGCCGGAAGCCCCCGAGGCATAATTAAGTCCACTCTGAACAGCATTAGGTTCTGCATTAGGAGCGAAATAGGGTGGAGGAAACGGCTTCACTCCAAGTCCTTCACCTACGTAAAACGAAAAGAGGAAAAAAAAAAAAAAAAACTGGTAATACTGAATCAGTGAGCTAAGTCTGTGCGGGTAAAAACCTGGTAATTCTCGAACATATATTAATATTTCAAGAAAAGGAAAAGGGTGTTTAGTATGTAGTATGTACCAACGATGTCCGCAATGGTTCGGCCATTGGTGAATCGTCCGGTGGGGCGGCCGTTGGGAGGGAAATCGATGCCGTTGGGAGGAAAGTCAGCTCTGGAGAGGGAAACCAAGTAGTTGTTGTTGCCGGCATCGACCAAGGAGTCACCGAACACGAAGGAAGTGGTGGAAAGACAGGGCAAAATCTGCAGATTTATCATAGTCATTATTAAGGTTGATACTAGGAAGGGGAGAGACAAAGGGGGATTACGGATATCCATTGTTCTACGTACGACCTAGCTAGGCATCATGTGGGCGTAGTTAAACTACGTACTAGTATATGAATGCAAACAACATAATTTGCATGACATGAAACTCAGAAACTGTCATGTGTAGCTAGTATACCAGCTACTACAACTTTTGAAAAGGTCTTGAGAGAAACGATCAATCATGCTGCCCTCATCAAAGCTTCAAAGCTCATCATCAAATCAAATATTATGTTTTAATTTGTTTTAGTACTGACAAAAAATTTATTCCCACATAAGATTTTGTTAGGAATAATTAAGTGTTAAAGCACATGCAGTAGACCCCTCTCATTCTTTGTTGTAAATCTAGATAGGGCCTGAAGGAAAGGCTCCAGGAGGAAGGGTTCGAAAGGAAACATCCATAAGGAAAGGGGATTGGAAGGAGAATATAGGGCGGGAGAAGATTTAATTTGTGGAATCTTAATGAAGGAATAAAGGGCAATCAAGTCTATCTTCGAATTTCATATAGGAATTTTATTGAAGACCTTTAAAGGAAGATCATCATCGGGAGAAGTTCATATGAGAAAGAGCAAAATGAACCGTTAGACCAATGCAAACTTGTCCGACACTTAGGTGTCTACATGCAAGACAAATTGGTGATAAGTAGGAGTAGTTCTTTTTTATCTTGGTGTGCTTATACACTAATAAGAAAACGGTCATTCCACTATGGATTTCAAGCCACATAAGTATAGAGATATAATTACGGATCAATTTTTGGGAATTGTGGCAGTTTTGGACGATTACCACTTGCTGAATGATAACAGACTAATTCAAATTTCAAAGTTGGCGCTCACCCCTCCTTATCTACAAAAGGAGGATCCCATGCGTAGAAGATGTTGCTGGTTCTATTGCTAAAAGTTATTGAGAGAGAAAACGCTTTGTTGCTACATCAAGTCTTCTAAGCTTAAAAGGAATTGAATAAGTTGAATTCTATCAAGTCTAGCACTCAACCTACAACCTATATCTTTCTAGTTAAAGGATGTTGGGAGATCAACCTCACAATCTCATATTGTATTTTAAAATTAAGATAATTCTATATGATGTAAGGTAATTTCGCATCATATGAACCAACACTTCGTAATTAGTAAGAAATAAATGATAATATTACATTCTTTGGGAGGAGATAATTTTACATTCTTGATAAGTGAATGTTATATTATCATCACAATCTCAATCCTCACATTACCTTTTAAAATGTAATTCTATGATGTCGGCTAGCTAATTTCAATTTGGAGAACTCGTGTTTTGCCTATTTAATAAAAAAAAAATATAATGAGGTGAGTATTTGTGTTCCTAGCTTATTTAATTTGATTGAAGATTTAAAGTTCCAAACTTAGTTTATGTAAAATTTTCTTATATAATACTCCGTATATTTTATATTTTTATGCATGTCTTAATTATACCGTTACAAGTTGAGTATGCTTATTAAGAAATATAGTTAAATTAAATAATTGATTGTAAATTTATCGAATACTATGTTTACATATTACCTATATTGATAAGATAGATATAACATATACGGGTACTTACATTGTTCAAGAATAATCTCAAATACATCATTGTTTAAGTGTTGCCCGAGCAAATTTGAAATATGACAGAAATCTCTAATATTTCTTCTGCTTTAATAAGATGGTTATATATGTTTCTCATAATAAAAATTTTATATTATTCAGTCCATGTTGGATTATATTTATAACTTAAGTATGAATATTGATGTTGGTTTTAATTATTAGGGGAATTTATTGATGAGCACCGATAATGAAGTTATTGGATGGCAGCTTATGGATGATTGTGAAATGGAGATTGACTAGCTAATTTAAATGCAGACAAAACAAACATACATAGGGCCATAGCTCTATCAGTGAGAGGTTTATCATCACCTAACCAAGGAGGTTCTTTAATGTGACTTATACATTACTAAATCGGACGATTGCGATAACTCTAATATCATAACTCTTTGATTTATTTGTATAAGATCAATCAATTTTATAAATTATTATATTGATGGATAAATTTACTAGAATTATTGTTAAGAAATCTAATTGAATGATATAGTGGTTCACAAATTAAAGCAATAGCGTGAGAAATGTTTAAAATGGACTGAAAAATTCCCTGATTTTTTATAAATGAGGAGTTGGACATGATTTGGTCTAACTCTATGTCAAAACCTAATGAGTACGGTTTCTAATTTCGACTTAACTTGTCCTTGTATTTCAAGAATAACACTATATATACTCTCATAATTTTACTCATTGCTTATGTGGCATACTCTAACTAATCCCAACAAAAAAAAGAAGTTACAACTTTTATTTATTTTTTATTTTCATTCATTAACAAAATTAAAATGTGTCAAAATTATATTACGCACTTATTACTACACCAAAAGATATAAATCGTAACAAAAAATGTAACTTTTTTTTTTTTTTTATACCATTTACAGCTATCCCCTTGCGCAACAAGATACATGACACTTCCTCAAAAAAAAAAAAAAATATCATTCTATAATTATCTATTAAGGGTGGCTGCCTATTCAGGTTTACGTTCCTTTATAATCATCCCTGGTATGACATGTGCATTTGAATTATCTGTCTCTTCATTTCATTTTCTTTTATTTTCCATCAATTGATGTGTATTCTTCTCTTTTCTTAAATATTGTCTAATGAACCAATAAATTAAGTTAACACAGACTATTTCATTACTCTCTAGTCTCTAACATGAATCGCAATGTATCATAATTTGCCATAAGGATTAATTTCAGGAATGATTCCGTGATTATTAACTTTTTTTTAAAAAAAAAAAAATTGTATTCTCAATTTTTTAATTCTACTATAATTGATCCCTTAACTATAATTTTATTCTAATTTTTTATGATAAAAAATTTGTTTAGAGGCATCAATTAATCAAATATGGAATAAAAATGTAAACTTATGCATTTCATGTCTTTCAACTATGCATAATGAAAAGTTCAAGACTAAGAGCATCCTCAATAGTAATGAGTTTTTTGCAGTTTTTGAGGTGTCAACTAGTAGAGAGAAGATGAAGAAATAAAAGGAAAGAAAAAGAAAATTTGCCAAAATCTGTCAGGAGAGAGAAGATCATCTGCGTTTTCCTTGTTCTCACCTATTGAGGGGCCCACGAAAAAACATTGGAGAAAAAGACAAGCTAAAAACCACCCACCATATTTGTTAAAAACCCAAGATCTAGTTTTTTATATACAAAAATTCAAGTAAAAGCCTCTATTGGGGATATCCTAAATGAGTAAACACATAGCTAGAAGCCTTCCAGTGTTGCACGCCTAAAAAATAGAGCCCGCCCCACCATTTTCTCGAGGTGAGCAATTTGATATTATAGGCTTAGCCTGTTTTGACTTTTGATGGCTCTAAATAACGTTAAGCAAGTATTTATACAATGTTTAATTATTATTATTAGATTATTACAATCTTATCGACAAGAAAGACTTGCATTTGATGGAGATATATAGTGAATTACGGGAAAAGAAAGGCACAAAGTGCTGAATTTCTTACTTTTGTCATCATAATTAGCGCCTCCCAAATGGACTTCTTAATTAATAAAGAACTAAAGTTTAATAATAAAGAATTAAAGTTTGAACAAAATCAATAATCAAGTGATCAATTACGATTCAATTGAAAATTAATGTTAAAAATTTTTAAAGTAGTCGAAGGACTATTTGTGAAATTAAATTTTGTAATTTGATTATCTTAAAATTGACATCACTAGAAGATGACCACCTAAGTATTAAGAATGATTGGGTTTAGCCCAAAACGGGTGGCTAAAGTAGATGGAGCATTATCTAATATCTAAATAGTAATAAATTGAATACTATTAACTCTATTATAAGGTAGTATCTCTTCTATATTTTCTCAAACTATTGAAAACCAAAGAGTTAATACCCCACCACCGGAGTTCGATCCTGTGACGTTCTCTCAAGAGGAGTCACAGAAGTGCTATCTGAGCACAAGGTGCTTGGCAACACTTACCATGGTTGGACCCATTGTGAGCAGATAGCCATTAATGTGCAATCCAATTATCAGCTTAGGCTTTTAGTTGAGATGGAGCACATGCTTCAATTTGGTATCAAAGCCAGACTAAAGGTCATGAGTTTGAATTTCAATGCCACTCATAAGCGACTACGGTTTCCAATTATCAGCTTAAGCTTTTAGTTGAGATGGATCACATGTTTCAATTCCCATAACATTCTTTTTTTTTTTTTATTGTTTTACAAATTATTACTGAGGAATAAAATTTAATCACAACAGATTGATATATTCAATGCTTTCATGTGGTATTACAGTCAAATCTGCAGGTTAGCCTTACAAATGTATATTAGATAGTGGCATAGAGAAGATACAAATGGCGAAACTTGTAAGGAGGAAATTAATTCGAAAGGTATTGGTGGTCTGATCTGATTATGACAATCATACCATGTGGCTTAAACTATCAACATTAAATTCACAAGAGGTTCAAGTGGCTAGCTAGCTAGCTCCTCCATTTGATATTTTGTGCACAAATTAATTAATTATGGTTTGGTTGCACCCCTTTTCCTTTAATTTCAGCAATGATAGATAATTGATTGAGGTGTAACTTACATAGAATAAAATATTTTTAGAAGGAAAAAAATAAAGTCTTTTTTTTTCCAAGATTTTGGAGGACCTAGCAAAACAGCACATTTAATTAATTTCCCATTTGGTAATAAATAATCATCAAAATTATATAGTATATTATTGTCCATAACATTAGGTGAAGTTTTGAATTTTATTCCTCTACAAAGTATTGTGTGTGTAAATGATAAGTCTACTTGCACCAAATTTTGTATCATAGAGTGATTCTATTTGCACTAAATTTTATATCTTCTGATATGACTTTTTTTTTTTTTTTTGAATGCTTCTGATATGACTTTTTTTTTTTGAATGCTACTAGCTCTTCTGATATGACTTTAATTTATATATAAATGTACATTATTGAAGATCCATCATATTATTGCAATGGCTCCTTTTTTTTTTTTTTTTTCATTTAGTGATTTTTGAATATTTAAACAAAAAAATAACAATAATAATTCATTTCAATTATGCATGCAACATATAAAATTTAGTGCAAACTAAATATTTATTTATTTATTTTACATCCATGTCTGTGGGACTGTGGGCATTATTGTGGTTTATAGTTTGAATATGAAATGCCACTGAAGTTGTTTACTAGGTAATAAAGCAAGGACAATGAAATTATACTTTATATATAGCGACACGTTAACTACCTAATAAGAGTAAAGGTGCTTATTTTTCTAGAAGGTCGTCACCATTGTAAGCTGTATTAGTACTAAGCTAGGGCATAGTATTTATTAAGAATGTCTGTAAATGGATGGATGTGCAAGTTAGTTTGTTAAATGGACAAATCACAAATGTAATTATCCCATAAAAGTTTCATATTAATTAAATGACACATTTTTTTTCCTCTAATCATATATTTTCTCAGCCAGTCGATTGGCAACCATACACTAAAAGTAATTATGTTTGTCTGGATTAGGACCTCAAGATTGACAGAGATATTAAGTGTCACTTTTTTTTTTTTCAAGAAGAATATGATTATTTGTATTTATTACCTGATTTATTTTAGAAAAGAAAAAAGTGCTAAATAAGTTTTTTAAGTTGATCAAATTAAATATTGCAATAAGTCCCATATTAAAAAAAAAAAAAAAGAAGCTCAATTTAGACATTTTAAACCAACAAAGAAGTACAATTGAGTTATAATCTTATCTATTAAGCAAGTTATTATATAGCATTGATTGCTAATATATCAATAAATTTAGCAAAGGATTAAATAGATACAACTTGTAATAGATAGAGAAAGTATAGAACATATATTACCTTGTAATATAGACAATAGTACTAAAAAAAAAAAATACAACTTAAATACCAACGGATTTAAAAAATTTACCTATGAAATTCATTGATAAATAAAATACATATATATGGATTTCAGCAATTTACTTAACTACAAAATTTTTCAGTTGGTAAATTTTATTTTTCTCATAATGTAGACTTCGATATGTGCTAATTTATGTAGAATTAGATAGTTGATCATAAAATTTTGAGTGTTAATTAGAGTGATATTTTTCACTTTTAATAACTAATTTTAATTTGTTTTCATCTGAAGATCTCAATGTTTTTTACTTTGAGAAGTAATAAATTGTAAACAAAACAAAGCAAATTAAAGTTGCATTAAATTGAACTTTAGAGAAAAAGTTGGTTGATCTTGGTCCACCTAAAGATGGGTGGACCAACACTGTATTTTAAATGTAAAAATTGATAACAATATAGTCCATAAGTCACTCAAGCACTGAACCGACTAGACTTGGCTTTCCTCAAAAAGAAAAAAAAAATCATAATTTATACGGTGCATTATTATTTGAGCACGAATTCCATATTTACCCGACAGGTTCAACGACCACCAAACTGTATTTTTTTTTTCTTTTTAATTTCCTTTGTCCCGCAAAATCGCAAATAGCTTTTAATGCTCCAAGAAATCTTATTCATTTACATGTTACCTTATTATGTATCCACAGATCCACCCATCTGTCACCCATTCTCTCCTCTCTTCCAAATTGTCAGAATCAAACATTTGTAACACATGAAAAGGTTACAAAGTCTTAGCAAAAGTCAAGATTCCAAGAATCCAAGCTCCATCTCGCCATTAATGGACGCCTTTCCTTTTTCTCCATGACCCATTTCCAAAAACCCTTTAAAGTCCAAGACCCAGTGCGCGTTTTCCCTAGTTTCTTTACTCTCTACCTGGTTTTGTACGGTCTTGCATGTTCAGAGAAGAAGAGAACAACAAACAACGTACGAGACGAGATAACGACAGGAAAATGGCGATTTCGGGACGGGGTAGAACGGTTCTGATAGTGACAGGGAGAGTCGTTAACAACGTGCTTAGCTTCATCGTCTTCTCGTTTCTTGACGTTCTGGATATCGTCCTGTGTTACGCTTACAAGTTAGCGGATTTCATGGTGGAGGCGCAGTGGAAGGCGTGTTACTGCTCGCCGGTGAAAGAGGCGATGACGAGCAGCGACGCAATCTTGGTCTCCGAGCCCGGAGAATCCAAGGTTGTTCGCCTCACGTCGTCGAGCCAGCTCCGGCTTGACGAAATCTCGGACACGTTGTACACCCGGCCGTCGCTGGTGGCGGAGGTGTCAAAGGGGAACGAGATCACGAAGCTGAGAGTGGCCGCCGGCGGGCGGCCACCGTTCACGGTTAACTCCGCCGTTGTTGAAATGCTGCAAGAGAGAAACGGCGGCCGGCACAGATCCGACCAGTCCGCTCCCAGGTGGTCGGATTGCGACTGCGAGACGTGTCATTCTTGGGCGTCTTCTTGTTGCAAAGACACGTTATACGTTCATGTTGAGGGTGCAAAAGGTGTAAAAAAACAAACAAAATTGGAATTCTTTATGTTTAAGGTAATGAGCATTAATTAAATGTGGATGTTTTTTTCCAGGTAATGGAGTGCAAGAAAACGTGGTGTTCATTCATGGATTCATTTCGTCGTCGGCGTTTTGGACGGAGACGCTATTCCCAAACTTTTCCAGGTTGACGAAATCCAAATACAGATTATTTGCAGTGGATCTGCTGGGATTCGGAAGAAGCCCGAAGCCAAACGACTCACTTTACACCCTCAGAGAACATCTGGACATGATTGAGAAATCAGTTCTGCAGCCACACAAGGTGAAATCTTTCCACATCGTGGCTCACTCTTTAGGCTGCATTTTAGCCCTCGCACTCGCCGTAAAACATCCCGGCTCGGTCAAATCTCTCACTTTACTAGCACCCGTAAGTTACAAAATCAATATATTTTATTAATTTACTTCATACCCTACACCCTGGTCCAACACTAGAGTAGTGATTCAGGACCATTAAGTGAGAAGACCAGTATTTGATATCACATTGGGATCATTAATATTACTTGCCCACAAAACCCAAAATTCCCTAGCTCCTCAGAGTTCACGCGATACTGGAGGGATAAATCAGGTGATTTAGTGGTCCATTAAGTAGAAAAATTAGTGTCTGGTGGTAGGGATAAATGGAATTATATGTCATTGTCTATTACTTGTTCACAAAAGGTAAAATTCAGTAGCTCCTCAAGTCCCACAGGATACTATAAGGATAAATCAGGTAATTTAGTGGTAGAGGTAAATTAGATTATGTATCATTGCCTACAATCTACCGTCCAGAAATCAACAATTTTATTAATATTAGTGGTGAACTAGTGTGAAAGTGAGACCGTGAAAGCGATGATTATATTGCAGCCTTATTTTCCGGTGCCGAAGGGGGAGCAGGCGTCGCAGTACATGATGAGGAGGGTGGCGCCGCGGCGGGTGTGGCCGCCGATAGCGCTGGGGGGATCGATAGCGTGTTGGTACGAGCACGTAAGCCGGACGGTGTGTCTTCTTATCTGCAAGAACCACCGTGTGTGGGATTTTCTTACCAAACTCATAACCAGAAACAGGTGAGGAAGTCATCTATCTGTCTCATATCTACTTACTTTAATTCCTATTTCTCCCCTAACTCTATACTATACTGTCATCATCTCTTCATTTATGGTACAACAAAATACGAGGCGTGTCAATGCTGCCCCGCCAACTTTGAAAGCGCCACACCAATCCCATTGACCACGGTCTTCACCTCCTTTTTCTTTATTATTATTATTTTTTTTAAATCAGTACCTAAGGATATGCACTGCATAAACCCTGCTTTATGACCTAATTGATAATCACTACCTGAAAATATTGCTTAAATCATGCCTATTGAGGGTGTGCACTAATTAAACTTTTCTTATGACATAATTGACCCTATCTGAATGTGTATATTGCATAAATAGTATCTTATGACCTAACTGGTAATCAGTAATCACTATTGAATGTGTGCATTATTTAGACCCTGCCTTATGACCTAAAAGGTCGTCCTTACATGGGAATGTGCACTGTTTAAATTCTGTTTTATGACCTAACCTCTATTGAATGTGTGCATTATTTAGACCCTGCCTTATGACCTAAAAGGCCGTTGTTACATGAAAATGTGCACCGTTTAAACTCTGTCTTATGACCTAACTTGTTAGTAGGCGGTCAGTATCTAAGGGTGTTTATTGTACTGCATAAACCTTGCCTTATGACCTAACTAGCAGGGCTTTTCCCCATTATTATTAAGACTGATAAAATTAAAATAAAATGTGATGGATGAGCAGGATAAGAACGTATTTGGTGGATGGTTTTTGCTGCCATACGCACCATGCAGCATGGCATACACTGCACAACATCATATGTGGGACCGCAGCGAAGATGGAGGCGTATTTGGAGGTGGTGAGCAACCGGCTAACGTGCGGCGTGGCGGTGTTCCACGGCAGAGACGATGAACTCATCCCGGTGGAGTGCAGCTACAACGTAAAGTCAAGAATCCCCCGCGCCCGAGTTAAGGTTTTGGAGAACAAGGACCACATCACTGTTGTTGTCGGAAGGCAGAAGGCTTTTGCCAGAGAGCTTGAAGAAATTTGGAAGAAAAATACCACGTCTTAATATTTTTTTTTAAAAAAAAGAAGTATATATAAAACTATTACTATTAATTAAAGTATGTTTCGCCGTCAGTATAATGTCGGTCCAGTGTTAAAGGAAAATGGATCGAGACATAATGATGTATCCATCATGCATGTATTTATAATTAAGGAATGAAAGTTTGAATACAATTGCAAGTTTTGTTATATATCATCCTTAATTTCCTCATCAGCTTGACTAGAACAAATAAATATATGTAAACAAAGCTGTAATGGATCGGAGTACGTACGTGTCGGGTTATTGTGATAAAGGTGGAATCGCTCAGCTCAGGGGTTGTTCTTTAATTATGGTGACTCAACAGTTCAACAGAGGCTTTTAATTTGTTCACTGCGCACAAAAAGCTCATCTCAAGCGTTCCCACATCTCGACCCAATAGTGTTTGTGGAGTGGTAAATTATTTGACTCAACTAATCAACAGAGACTTTTGCTCACTACCACATAAGAAGTCCTCCTCACTTTGAGATGTTGCTCCCACACTTCCGTTGGTGAGACTCAATCCTTGATCTATTGTGACAAATTCTACCTCTCTATATGCAAGTAAACAAAGTTGTAATGGAGTACGTGTGGGCCTCTTCCATATACTGTAAGAAGCCAATTTTCACGAAAAATCTCCATTAAAACATTAGCTTTTTCTATTATCGTTCTGAATAAACGTAACAAATTCTTACACATTATCCATTTTTTATTTTTGAAGTGGTAAATACATTGAAGTATTGTATTCGGTTCTCACACACACACACACACACATACACACACACACACACACACACACACACACACACACACACACACACACACACACACACACACACACACACACACACACACACACACACACACACACACACACACACACACACATATATATATATATATATATATATATATATATATATATATATATATATAATTTTGTACGATGTGTGTGCATGCACAAACCTAATATCAATTTAAATTTTTAGTTGAGACGAAACACATATTTTAACTTGGTACGTATATGTAAGGTTTTAAGCCTAGTGGTGCTATGATTAAACACTCATGCTCAAACCCAAGATCAACTAACAAGAAGATAATAACCGGTAAATCTAGAATGGACACATGACTTTTATGTGAAATCCCAAAAGGAAAAAATATTGAACAATTTTTCAGCAATGTCAATTAAGCCAAATTAAATAGGGTTCCACTATATATATATGTTGTTGTATAGTTACATTTACATGATTGTGGGCTCTTGAGACCATTAATGGAGGCTTGCTTTGGTGAAGAAGATGGAGGGAAAGAGAAGGGAAACGCTTAACTATTCAAAAATTAAAATTAGTTATTAAAAATGTATACATTAATGGCTTCAGGACCCCAATTAAGCATCTGTGAAAGTGCTGTCCGACAATGAAAATATGAAAGCCTGTCAATTCCATTAAATAAACAACATTATTGGAACCAATTTATACGCATTATATTGGAAGAATTGATTGATAATAACCCAATGAATTGAAACATCAAGGTTTAGTATCCACCAGTTTCGTACGTTGCATGTAACATGAAGAGATTTTTTGTGTGTAGGAGGTTTAACATCCATCTTAATTTCCACAAAAAGATTTATTAGCCACCAATTATAGCTTTAGTAATTAGTAGTGAGCAGTACGTGACATGAAACGCCGAGGCGTTTGGTGTATTGGTATGGCACTATATATCCCATTTGCATCCACTTCACTTCAAGCTAGAGGTAGCCATCATTCATGCATGTCAAGTGATGTTTGTCGGTAATAATAACTTCCAAAACGATACTTTAATGTTGTTATAATGAAACTAGTGTGTATAAAAAAATAAAACTATATAAAACAGAGCACATTATAGTTAAATGAAACTGTAGTATATATAAATAAAATGATACTTTTTTGTTATAATGAAACTAATGCGGGTAGAAAATGAAACTAAAATGCAGAGCCATATAATAACATATATTGTCGAATGAACCTGAAAATGTAATTAGAATAATACTTCAGCATTACTATAATTAAACTAGTGCGTGTGAAAAATGAAGAAAAAAAATAGAGCTCATGCAATAATGTATATTGTCAAATGAAACTATAGTAGAATTAAAATGGTACTTTGGTATTGCGATAATAAAATTAGTCTGTGGAAATTAAAATGAAAAACATAGCAATATTGTCAAATGAAGCTGAAATGTAATTAAAATTATACATAGTTACATACTTCATGGTCTATGATGCTACATAGACCATGGTCCACTGTAAAATTTACAATGACCAGTTCATGGTGAACACGGTTCCAACGGTGTTAGTACACCGTTATCTTTCTTTTTTTTCTTTTCTTTTTTTTCTTAATTAATTGCGTGACTTTTCTTCTTTATTTTCACATTTTGCGGTTTCACTTTAATTTGAGGTGAACAAAGATTTCGGACATTCATAAATTATGAATTCATGCCTGCACATTCACTTTGGAACCATGCCTACACATTCCCGTCCGAAATCACGGACATTCATAAATTATGAATCCATGCCTGCACATTCACTTTGAAATCATGAGATTATGAATTTTCTGTTATAAGATTATGAATTTTCTGTTATGAGATTATGAATTTTCTGTTATGCGATTATGAATTTTCTGTTATGAGATTATGAATTTTCTGTTATGCGATTATGAATTTTCTGTTATGAGATTATGAATTTTCATTACATTCATAATTTCAGACATTCATAAATTATGAATTCATGCCTGCACATTCACTTTGGAACCATGCCTACATATTCCCGTCCGAAATCACGGACATTCATAAATTATGAATCCATGCCTGCACATTCACTTTGGAACCATGCCTGCACATTCACTTTGGAACCATGAGATTATGAATTTTCTGTTATAAGATTATGAATTTTCTGTTATGAGATTATGAATTTTCAGTTGTGAGATTATGAATTTTCTGTTATGCGATTATGAATTTTCTGTTATGAGATTATGAATTTTCATAAAATACATAATCTCATAACAGAAAATTCATAATTTGATCAAACGCGCGCCGTTAACTCCACATCCACGAATTTTTTTTTTTTTTGCCTAAAAACGACGTCGTTTTGCCTTGTGTTCACCATTCTCGGTGAACACGATTCCATGGCATAATTTGCGTTATACCATGGACCAGGGTCCACCTTGAAAGATGGACCCTGGTCCTCAATTGTGTATTTTTAGTATTGAAATTGTAAACTGTTAGAATATAAATTGTGTTTTTAAATTTTGAGAATTTTTGTATATAATACAAGGTCATCACAAATTGTGAACATTTAGTATGTAAATTGTGTATCTTTAAATTCGGATCCACAGTATTCTAATTTTTCTTTTAAAAAAAGGAAATACTTTTTATCCCTCATAATCTTCTTCATCCTAATTTCTCCTCTGAATATCGTTTATAATCATTGAGTGTCATAAATTAGATGATCTTATCAAAATTTTTAAAATATCGAATCAAATAGTGCAATGTCAGGAGTTGAAATTAATAGGAGAATTTTTTTTTTTTTTTTTTTTTTAGGGATGAATAGCATTTCTCTTTAAACAAAATAGTTTATGTCTACTTCTTGATTGTTCATTCTCTAAGACTCAATTGGTACATCTAAGTCTAAGTTAGTAGTATAAGTATGAAACTATATACAAAAGACCTCGATATTAATTATTGTCTCGTTTTATGTTTTTTTTTTTTAATCTACAAAGAAAATCAGTAATGGGCTTCCATTTGGACCTTTTCTGATATCTATGGACCACGGAATAATATTTAAAATCTAAACCTGCAACTCTGCAAGACTACTCACAACTTGACCCATAATAGAGAAAAAAGACAAATTATTATGTGGACCATGGTCCACATAGTGTTGTGTGGATCATAACTAAAAGTATATTTTTAATATATTAAAAGTACATTATTCGTGTACTAAATGTACATTATACAAAATAATGTACTTTCAGTACTCAAATAATGTACTTTTCTTGAATACAATGTAAATTTTTAATATATTAAAGGTATATTATTTGTATACTGAATGTACATTATTTGATAGTATGATCTACACAATTGTGTGGACCAATGATTGATATAATTATTGCCACAAGCCATTGCCTCAGATATTTAACTATCAGGATAAAGATTATTGGAATTTTTAAAAATACCACTGCACAAGGTGTTGTAACTTCAAAAATAAATAAATAAAAAGAAAAGAAACCAAAAATCCATATTAAAAGAAATTGTATATTTCTCCTTATTTTTATGGCAAGACGTGAGACATGTACCTATGTGCGATGAAGGAAGGAATACCCTTTTTGGGTACTTTGGCACCAATTCCAAAACAGCATTCTTATCAGTCACCTTCTCACATAATTAAAAGTATAACCATCTTAGGTAAGCAAAGTGATTTCAATACAGGAGAAGATTAATAAAAATAAAATAAATAATTTACAAGATGTAAACAAAATTTTGATTAAGCGGTTTCAAAGGTGTATATAAAAATAAATGAATAAATTTCATTGTACTCAAAGATAAAGTAATATATGCATTTCAACAAATAAATTTTCAACATGTATTACCATTCATCTTTTGCATAACAGTATGCATATCTCTTAAATCCTTATAAACGTATCGAATAGAGCGAGTTCCTCGCAATACCAAAGCCATTTGATTGCCGCAAGGGGTGATGGATTATATATATTATTGTTATTGCCACTTGTTTGGCATTAGCTTAGCTTTGTTTGACAAATTAAAGTTTAATTTATTTTGAAAATTATATTATACCTTATTTTAAGGTATAAATAAGCCCTCAACATTGTTTGGTATGTAAAGAAGAGTTTTAAATAACCTCATATTTTGAAACCATATCTTTATACTATTTCATAAAATAATCTCTAGCCTTTCATTTTTATTTATTTTTAACTCAAAACTTTGTTACTCACTTACATTACAAAAATGACACACTTTATAGGCAAATTATGTTGTGCATCCGTATGCACCCTGCATGGTGCATACAGATGCAAAAACGTCATCGTTTTGCATAAAACGCGCGCTATACTTTTAAAAAAAAAATATGTTTCGATTCCCAGTAACAACATTATGTTATTCATTTTTAGTTCATTCATTTTGGATTTTTTAGTTATGAAATTCTGGAAGTGTAGTTATGCAATTATGGATGTGTAGTTATGAAGTTATGGATGTGTAGTTATGCAATTCTGGAATTATAGTTATGCAATTCTGGAAGTGTAGTTATGCAATTCTGGAAGTGTAGTTATGCAATTCTGGATGTATAGTTATGAAATTATGGAAGTGTAGTGAAATTATGGATGTGTAATTATGCAATTCTGAATTTTTATTTTTTTAAAGTTAGACGCCAAAACGACGTCATTTTACATCCATATATGCACCATGCATGGTGCATACGGATGCACAGCATAACGCTCACACTTTATACGTCCCTCTTTAAAACTTTAGGGTCCATTATTTAGAAACCTGAAAAGTATTTTTTGAAAACGAGTTTTTTAAAAAATTATTTTTTTGATGTTTAGCTAAAAGTTAGAAACATGTTTTATTATTAGGTTCATTTCTCATAATTTACTAAAAAAATGTAAGATTTTTTGTGGGCCTGAATTTGAGGAAAAATATGAAATTAGTTTATAGACCTCATTGTTAATACGCAAATTATGCTGTGCAACCGAATGCACCTTGCAAGGTGCATACGATTGCAAAATGGCGCCGTTTTGGTTAAAAAAACGTGCGTCCCACTTAAAGAAGAAATCAGGTTCGATTCCCGGCAATAACATTTTTATATATCCAGAAATTCATAACTATATAACCACAATTTCATAATTATATATCCACAATTTCATAACTATATATCCACAGTGAATGAATGAAGTAAAAATCCACAATGAATGAATGAAGAAGTAAAAATCCACAATGAATGAATGAATGAAGTAAAAATCCACAATGAATGAACTAAATATCCACAATATATGATTGAACTAAATATCCACAATGAATGAACTAAATATCCATAAATTCATAACTATATAACCACAATTTCATAACTATATATCCACAATTTCATAACTATATATCCACAATAATGCTATTGCTGAGAGTCAAACCTGATTTTTTTTTTAAGTGGGACGCGCGTTTTTAATCAAAACGACGTCGTTTTGAACCGTATGCACCATGCGCATGGTACATTCGGTTGCACAGCATAACTATTCTTGTTAATAGGACCCAAAATTCGAGTTAGGACCGAAAAAATCATGTACTCTCCTACCTAAAAGATTTGTAGGACCCAAAATTTGAGTTATCTTTAGTATTAACTCATACTAGATTTTCATATTATTTCTAAATTAATCCGTTTATAGATTTTACGAATATCGTAGCACATGTTGGTATAACAGTTATTGGTACAGATGGTAAACAAAATGTAAACAAAGATAATAGAAACAAAAAGAAATACCCCAAAAGTACATGAAATTGGTAACAACCTAGTGATACTACCCAAGCCACCAAATTTAGGAGTATAGAAGGTCATACCAAAGAAAAACCTTTTCTTGTAATGACTAAATCTTGAACTCCAATCTTGTGAATTGAGGACGAAGGCACCATCATTGTCTCAAGAACGTGGTGTTGATTGCTACACAAATATAAGGAAATAAACTTGCATCTTCGATACTAGCTATAATTATTGGCGTGATGGTAATGATGTTGGCAGGTGCTAGAAAGGGATCGTTGGATAAAGTTGTACATTCGCTACTAGCGCTTGATCCTGGTAGGAAATATGAATCTTAACTCTATAATTCTCTTCTCAATTCTCCTCTCTTTGTAATTGTGGATCTCTTTGTAAATTGCATCTCTATTTGATTTTGAGAGGAAGTCATATATATTAGTTCTAACAAACAAAAAAAGGCCATTGTATAAGATGTCCTTACGTCATTGTAACCATTTTTTTTCCCAGGTTGAATCCCCAACTCCAAGGGTCTTCACATTCCGGTTTGACAGATTTGGGAGGATGTTAATCACGGTGATCCAATAGCTCAGCATACAGAACTAAATGCCGGTGCACTCAACAGACATGGCCATACTGCTCTGAAAAACGCCATTGTACAAGATGTCCTTACGTCATTGTACCCGTTTCTATAGAACAGTATTGATGTTGTTACACTTCCTTACGAACATACAACAAAATATGATGACTATGGTCAAAGACCTTGTGGTCAAGCGTCATGAAATAACTCTTTCAAATGGGAGGTCATGGATTCGAGTCTTAGTGGAGGCGGTATTGACTCATTAAATTTTAGTAGGTTGAGAAAGTATATGAACATATACTACATGTAATAGGGTCAATAGTCCTAAAAAATATATATATATGATGACTATTCTAATTCTTATGCCAAAAATATATTATTAAATACATGAAATTAGAAAAATGCATTAACATAACCTTTAGTTAATTATAAAATTTTTTGAACTACGTACATAAAACAGAATCTTGAATTGTTCATCATCAAATGGTGACTCTAACTTAATTAAGAGACAGATTTTGGCTGGAAGTTAGCAGTGAAGAGTCACTGAGAAATTAATGGATGGATTCTGGGTCCAATGGAGCTAGGCAGACAGTCAATGGAGAAAGCGAAAGGAAAACTACTTGTCGTCTAAGGTCAAGTGAAAAGGTTTAAGTGTACTGTGGTTTTTTTCCTCGTGAAATTCCGACACTAATCACCAGGCCACCACCACAAAACCTCGATTTTCTACTCCATATAGATATAATGGCCCCATCCACATCTAAGCTGCACGCAACTTTACTAAGTCAATTCTCACATTTACATTATTGCTTAATTATTATTTGCTTGCATATACAATATGCAGCCTTGTATAGTTGTGTATAAGCTGGGTACGATTTGGTCCTAAATCATTCAAATTAAACAACTTTTTTTTGTTTTTGTTGAAGAGCATGGTGATAATACTAGAATGCTTGGATCACTGTAATATACCTATTATAAGTCACTTAACTAACTTTTTTAGACAGTTATTGGAATAGTAGCTATTACCTTTGTATAGTATAAGGATTTATGTATTTTGATCCAAAAGCAATTATGTTGATAAATTTTATATTTATGATTTTTTTATATGCACTAATAAAGTATGACTTACGTGAAAAGTGACAGATATACTTATATATAATTTTTATGCTAAGTAATATAATTGACATATTAATAGAATCTTGTTGATGGGAGCTATACAGGTAGTTTAGTGGTTGTGCTCGGTCAGTCAGCTAATCGGAGTCTGCCGTCTTCTTTTGATTTAGAGAAATGGGTAGGGGTTACCTTGTATTTATGGAGATGGCAACTTGACAGTTTACACATTTATGACTGAGATTGTAGCGTTTTCTTTCTTTCTCTCT
The DNA here is from genome assembly GCF_001879475.1 of Ipomoea nil. Classification (NCBI taxonomy): domain Eukaryota; kingdom Viridiplantae; phylum Streptophyta; class Magnoliopsida; order Solanales; family Convolvulaceae; genus Ipomoea; species Ipomoea nil. The sequence continues at coordinate 4,482,174 of NW_017619497.1, read as the reverse complement.
TTATGTTGAATAGCAATCAATTAGCAATTGATTTGTTTTTAATAACCCGCAATTTTAGGGATAGATATACCATATTTTATTTGAGTGCGATAATTTTAAAGGAGTTGTGTAAATACATAGTGTGGAAATGGATCGAAAACTTTGGCATCGTAAGCAAATACACATTTTTTAAGCTCCAAATTTACTTCTCGTTCTCATTTAAATTTTTTAACTAGTTGTGTTGGTCAACCAACGATCAGGCCCAACCCTGGGCATATATATATATATATATATATATATATATATATATATATATATATATATATATATATATATAAGTAAATAATATATACAAATGTTTTTTTTTTAAATAGCTTAGTTGGTATGTTATGTGATTATTATTTCAAAGGTTATGGATTCAACTGTTCAAGTCTTCTTGATAATAATTTTAAACATTTCCTCTAATACTCACCCAATAAGAGTAATTTCATACTTGTTTTAATAAATTTTTTCCTACATTCTAGACGAGTAATTTAATACTTATATTTTATGCATGTATTTTTTGTGAGCTTTATAATGAGTTATGAATTGTAAAGATTATTTAACTTTTTTTTTTTTTGTTCATATTCTTTCTCAACCTACTGAAACACAAAGAGCCAATAACGCCTCCACTGAGACTCGAACTCATAACCTTCCAAATGGAAGTCCAACCCGGGTACCATTAATTTACATAAAATATATTTTTTGATTCACTTATGGAAAAAACAAATTAGAAAATATTTTTTTTTGTATGAATCATCTATTCAATGTAATTTAGAAGTTTCTATTATGTGTTATCGTATTTAAATTACTCTAGAAAAATTTGAAATTGATATAGCTTAAAGAAAAAGTATTTTAAATATCATATCGATATAGAATATGTGTGATTTGTAATGTGTTCTCTATTCAAACTATTTTATATAATTAATAACATTTCATACCTTGTTATGAATAATTTTATGCGTGTTTTGAAATATTTTAATTTCTCGCCCCCGTCAAAAACATTTAGCTCGGCATTTTTTAAAGTTTTGTTTTATAAATTTTTATTAATAATTAATTCATTATTTATTATGATAACATTATTATTGTTTGTAAGCTTTTTTAGTTTACATTGTTTATTTATTTTTATAAATTATAATTATTTATTTATGAATGCACTGATGTAGTTATTGATCATTTTACATTTAGAAAAACACCAATAAAGTTTCTTCATGCATATTGTTGTGTATGTAAAATTTTTAAAAATTCGTGAATCTCATTTTAAGTTATTTCGTATTAGTGTTTTTTTCTTATATGCAATTTAAATTTTAAGTGTAATGCTAACTAAGAAGGACATTTTTTTCGTCATGTCCCGAGTTTATAAAATAATAGGACCGGACCTGCCAATGACTACCTTTAGGTTGTAAAACGAACACTAGTGTTGTAAAATTGGCATTAAATTAGCATGTGAATAACCTTTTTGAGAAATAATAATAATAATACATACATACATACATTATACATACATACATACCAACCAAACTCCATATTAATCTTGAAAATTGTAAAAAAAAAAACAAAAAACAAAAAAAAAAAAAAAAAAAAAAAGTGTATAATATTATTCCATTCATCCCACGATAAGATGTGATATTATAACTTTATTGCTGACTAAAAAGGGCAGCAGAGACATGCAGAACTCAAGCTGACCAATGTACTGAGTACTATATTGGTCAGTAAATTTTTGAAAACCACATTTATTTTAGAGTTAATACCTAAAATAGTCCATCGACTATGTCGTAATTATTAATTTGGTCCTCGATTATCATTCTTACCCAATTAAGTCCTCAACTATACAATTTTTATCCAATTTAATCCTTTGTCAATTTGATTGTTTGTTGACTGTCAAAAGTGGAAATAAAGTTGTAATTTTACAAGTTTTCTCCTTCCTCCTCATTTAGCAGCGCCAAACCATGTAGCAATAAGCTCCGGTTGGGTTCTAAACCTGTTAGTATCGAAGTAGTGGTTATGCATCGGATAGCCCATGAATTTGATTTCCAACGATTTTTTGACGATCGAAATCTGATCGAAGTGTATTGCTGCATGGTTTGGCGCTGCTAAATGGAGAGGAAGGAGAAATCTTGTAAAATTATAATTTTATCCCGACTTTTGACAATCAACAAATAGTCAAATTAATACAGAGGACTAAATTGGGTAAGAATTGTATAATTGATGACTAAATTGGGTAAGAATTGTATAATTGAAGACTTAATTAAGTAAAAATTACATAGTTGAGGATTTAATTAGGTAAAAATGACAGTTGAGGACCAAATTGGTAATTATGACATAGTCGAGGGACCATTTTGAGTATTAACTCTTTATTTTAAACAGACCACGACCCACCTCACACTTCGTATCATTGTTTAATTAAAACTACAGTCAGGTCAAGTCAGTACTAATCTCTGAATCCGTGCACACACCTACATATACATTTGCACAGTACAACAAATTTTTTTTACCTTCATATATAATCACCACTTACACCTCCAACTTTCTTACACACCCAACCATGGGTAAATTCACTCCAATATTCATTCATACACACAAACACACACCAATAATCACTATTGACTTTAGAAATATCACCATCATCTACTCCAATCTCATACAATATCAGGATATATATATATATATATATATAGAGAGAGAGACACTCATGTAGTCATGTAATACGTAGGTAAATATAAAAACTTATGCAAGATCATTTTATAACTTTTGGTTATTGGTTTAGGCTTGGAAGGTTGAGTTAAAAATTCTGCCATTAAAACGTGGCGTTGAGTATAAGGAGATAAAGTTGCACATTTCTTACTAGATAGCTATATATACTTCTAGTGTAGTGATAAACAATTGATATTGAGAGTTCATATCAAAGCATGTCAATGTTGTACAATTGAAACTAACATGTGCTAACCATTGGTAAATAAGATTAGACAAATCTTGAAACTGAGTTTGGATTAATTTAAAGGGAAATTAAAAGGGTCTATTGACATTGAATTTTACACAAAAATGTAATTAAGCCTTTGAACTTTAAAAAACGCGATTAAACACTCGAACATGTCATTTTGGTTCATCTAATATATAACCCTAATAGACAGTTATCCACCTGGAATAACCAGTTATTAGAGTTCCAAGATTCCAGCGACAATTCCGATGACTAAAAATTTACAGTAACCGTTCAAATTGAAAAAATTTCCAATGACTGTCGTCGATCGCTTTTTCCAGTTGAGAAAACAACCAGCTAGTCGTCTTCTCCTAGAGAAGATTACCGGACTGGTTTCCTTCTTCTGGAGAAGACGACTAGCCGGTCGTCTTTTCCAATGGAGACGGCGACCAGTGGCTGATCGCTTTTTCCTGGAAAAGGCAACCGGACTAGTCACCTTCTATAGGAAAAGGCGACTGGACTAGTCGCCTTCTCCGGGAGAAGACGACTAGATCTGGTCGTCTTTTCCAATGGAGAAGACGACCAGCTGGTGGCCTTCTACACAGAGAAAACGACAGACGAATTGTCTTTCTGGTGGAGATCGAGAAGGCTACCGGTAGTTATTTTTTTTAAAATTGCGGTCAGCGGTGGTCAACGATGGTCAATGGAGATAATTTTACTGGTAACAGACATGTGCCAAACATTGGTAAATTAGATTAGACAAATTTTAAAAATCAGTTTGGGTTGAAAAAAATAGTTTAATTTTAAGGTCAAATGGACAAATGACCCTGAATTTTACACAAAAATGCAATTAGGTCCTTCAACTTTTAAAAAATATAATTGAACATTCAAACATTTCATTTTAGTACATCTAACCTCAATATCCAATTATCCACCTTGAACAACCGGTTATTGCGATTCCGACGACTACAAATTTTCGACAACCGTTCAATTTTAATAATAATAATAGCAATTTTTTCCAAATTCTTTTTTTTTTTTTAATTTATCTCACAAACTTTCATTCGTGAAATAGTGTCAAACAAAATCCTCAAAAATAGTTATTGTTTCACGAGTTAAGGTATGTAAGAGTATTTCACGTACAACCAACTATAACGTAATGTTATATATTTTAGGTTTGGAGTTGGTCCCGGTGGTGATGGACTGATGACAGAAGGTAATAAATGTAGGCATACAAATACAATGCCTCAAGTCCAAGAAAGTGACGACACGGTAAGAATACATACAATAAGAAAATCTCATCTCATGAATATAATGTGAATATGAATCCTCATTCACATTTAACCAAAATTAATCGGGGTTAATATATGTGGGGTAAATTCAAAAACTTGTCCATCAGGTCAGTGAACACTGTATCCCAGATTCCCAGGCTAGCTTGTCAGCCTTTTTGTCGAGGGGTGAATCAATGAATGAATGAATGCAATTACTAGTGTCTGTACCTACCTCCTATTCCACTCAATCAATCTCCATCTTCCCCTTTTTACTTCTTCTCCCTGTACTCTACTCCCACTGTACCTAAAACTACTTTTTATTTTCATCTTTTCAGGGTTTTCTTTTCATTTTTCGAATTTGCAAGTCACTACACTCCAACAGAACATTTAAGAGAATAAAAATTACTGTGACTCAGTGGTTCAGCAGACATGGCTAAATGTCAGTGCGCACAAGGAATCTGTTCAGTGTTCAGTATGTCAGTGCACACAAGGAATGCCACTCCTAAGATTCAAATATCAAACATTGATCTCTTATCCCAAATACTGCCTACTGAACCAGGCTACGAGCGCAAAATTATTATTTGACATGATGCATTATGATTTATTATTTGTAGTTAATCTTATATCAAATGTGAGTTTTACTGTTATAATATACACATACATTAATCCAGGTAAAAGGTGAACATGTATTGTTCTATCCCGTTGTACTGTGCCTTAGCCCTTATGTTGATAATATACATGTGCATTCATCATGCATGTTTGAATTCGAGACATTATTTAAATGAAACATCTTGAGAAGGGTTTCAAACCCTATCAACAGCTATATATAAATAAGGTATGTATTTGATCCAAGTTTATAGGGCATTATATTATGTTGAAGGTTTAAAAATTGTTACTTGTAAAGTGAGTAAAAAAAGATTAAAATAAAATAACACAATAAGTACAATTTCACTAAACAAGATGCATAATGCTTGCCAACATTGTAAAAGCTGTGCATGAAATGGGGGCTTCAATTTCCCAAGAGAATATATCCTACCCAATATTATATTGATGCATAGATAGATGAGCAAAGATTTAGGCTTCTGCTAGCTAGCTTATCACATCATTGAGAAATGATAACCTCTGATCTTCATTCCTATGAACAAGTTAGGGTTAAGTTGCTTCAACATCTCAACTTGTCATAATAATCTTTCCAGGCTGTTTGATTATTCTCTGAAAACTTCCTTCAAGCAATGGAGAAATCACACGCAAGCCCAGAAGCTGGAAATGATGGCAGTATGAACATATCCAGCTACCCTTACCTCGAATGCATAAAACATGTATAGATAAATTAAATCAAGAAATCTAAGCACAAATATATGCTGTGTGAAGTTACCATGTCACTGATCTGCAAATCTGCAGCAAGAATATCCCAGAAAAGAACTGCAGATCTTTCAAGAAAGAAAGGGAAAAAGGGTTAAAATCATGTTTTTTGTTTGATAAATTAGGTTTCTCAGCTTAGGTCAGACTAATTCTGAGTCTCCCGAACCCCTGTCTGAAGGAGGTAAATCGCGAATCGCGCACAACTCTGGAGCATAGTTTTAGGGTGATCGAGAGTTACCCGGAGGAAAATCATGTTTTGGGAGGGAGGAAAATGATCAGTTTTCAGTGAAGAAACTATAGATCTGTTACACTGATCTGCAGATCTGTTACTTTGATTTGGAAACCTTTATGGATTTGCAGGGAGAGTGGAGATTCAGTGTGGTTTTTATCATGACTTTTGCAAAGAAAGTGAAACCCTAAGAAGCTAAGCCATGGAAGAGGTAGTGGTAATGATTACTACTTACAAAGTCAATCAATAAGGCACTGGAGAGGTTCTGGAAACAAACAAGAGAGATTCTTGAACCCATCATGAGAGAAATCATCAGCATCACAAAAAAAAAAAAAGATTTGTTCTTTTAAAGACTGACAATACTACACTACAAGAGAGTAATTATGAAACTTTTTACCCTTTTCTGCAAAAGCAAAGTCAAAAACCATCATCATTACACCAATCTGCAATTGTCCACCACCCACATTCTTCATATTTTACCTGACCACAACAACAATATCCACAAAACTAACCACAAAAGAAAGGAAAAAAAAATCAGTAAAGCAACAAACTTTTTCACAAGATCCATCTAGTATTACCAGATTTGAGAGAGAAAGGGTAGGTTAAATCATCAAAGGGAAGCAGAAAATTGGGGGGAATGAAGCCTGGTCCGACGACACTAACACATGATCCATGATGAACTATTACCCAGAATTTAGAAGGAAAAAAAGAAGAGATTTGGGTACATGGATCTAGTTGGTGGCCTCGAGCCAGACAACATTCCCCTCAATCAAGAACAAAGCTTCCTCCTTTTCTTCTCCTTCTTCCATGGGGTGTGAATGTGAAGGAGGATGAGGGAGAGGAGAGATTTGTGAGGGGAAGAGAAGAGAAGAAATGGGAATCTGGGAAGGATGGGAGATGGGAGAAGATGATAAATATAGATAGGATGGGGGAAAATATATTGAAAGAAAGAGGGGTGAAAAAGGACAAACAGAGTCATTAAAGCAGGGCAGCAAACACCATGCCGTGACCCTACACTACAGCTTAATTGGCTCCAGAAATGACCACGACCCACCCACCCACCTCTCCCCCCCTACCTATGCCCACCCTAACCTCCTCAACCCTACCTAACTTAACCTAAAATCTCTCTCCCTGTCATGTGTTTTCCGGATAAAGGATAAATGGACTCAAACTTTTTCTATATACCTTAAATTCATTGGAAAAAAAAAAAATGAAAAGGCGTTTGGTTGGATGTAATTTAGTTCTAATTAAATTGTAATTTAATGAAGGTCTCAATTACATTATTTGGTTGGTCTCCTATTGTTGAATTACAATTCATGAGTAACTCTATGAATTACAATTCAATCTTTGGGGGAAAGGAAAAAATAGAAGAAATGACAAAAATACTCTTGTTGATTGTTTTTCTTATTATTATTACACAAGGATATTTTAGTCTTTATACCACTTTTACCTTCTCATCCCCCATAATTCTATTCCTCCCTCCCAAAGAATGTAATTTGAATTCATACATTATTCCTACCTTATTCTTTTCCCACCGAATTGCAATTCTTTTCCTTCCTAATTCCTTCATCCCAACCAAACACATCCTGAAAAAATAAAAATTATGACTCATCCATTTCTTTAATTGGGTATTTGATAGGATCTCACATTGTTGTGCCAAATCTTTATTCTAGAGCTAGCTTAAACATTTTCTTTTTGTACATATAAAAGATTGAAACAAAATTATAGCGGTATATACACTAAGCATTAAATAGGAGTGTGCATGAAAATGTTTTTTTGGCTGCTCTTTCAATGCTTAAATTTAAGTTTTTTGGTTAAGTTAGAAGATACTCATGCTATTTCATTGACAGTCCATTAATGTGTGCATGAAATGTTGAATGAGAATGATTAAGAGGTAATGATAGGGTCAGGAAAATAAGGGCTAAAACACTGTAGAGCACATGAAAATTGCATCACTGAAATTGCTATACTGAGTTAAATCACATCAAGAGGATGGGCATTCCGTCAGCAACTTGACTAATAATTAAGCAATTGAAAATATATATAGATGGATGGGTGAACTAAGAAAGACAAATACAGAAGTTGATTATATAGAGATAGGGTGTGGGGGGGGGGGGGGGGGGTAGGGGGTACTGGTTGATATTTATGAAAATTGCATATTTCCGGGCAAGACAGTAAATCTAGGAAAACAGCAATAAATGTATAATAACATGGAAAAAGGAGGGACCCTCGTTCAGAGTGAAACTTCATTTTCTAAGCTTCCGGGGGATAACACACTCATACCCCACTCTCCTCTCCTCTTGTCCACTCAACCTTCATTCATAATGGAAAAAACTACTCACACTTTCAAATTTTACTCCTGACTTTTACTCCTTTTCATAACATTTTGATGTTAACATTTTTATTAGAACTCACATGATGAAGATAACTAATCATCAATTGCGACATAATAGAGTAAAAGTAGAGTAAAAACAGAAAATATATGTAGTAGAACTTTATAATATCACCATTAAAAAATAAAATTGTTGTAGTGTACTACTGTACACGAGTATTTTTTTTTTAATATTGTTGACTCTATTACAATGTAGTATCTGTTTATACATAGTTTCTCAACCTACCGAAGCACACGGAATCAAAACCTCCGCACTATACACAAGTCAATAGTACTCAAAGAGGATATATTCTTGCAACATGATTTAAATTGATTAGATTGAAAGGAAAAAAAATAACCAAAAAAAAATTATGCTTTGACATTTTAAGGAAATACGGCGATTTATATTGATTAGGTTAAACGGGAAAAAATAAAAATAAAAATAAAAATAAAAATAATAAATAGATTTTCCTTTGACATTTTACAGGGCGTTTGGTTAGAGGGGGAATTATGTGGGAAAGGAATTGTAATTCCATGGGAGTTGAATTACTGGGAATAAAGTGGGAATTTAAATTCCAGTTTTTGATTCACAGGAATAGAATTACTGGGAATTTCAATTCCAATGTTTGGTATACATGGGAATTGAAAGGGAATAAGTAGTATAAAGTCAAAAATATCCATTATTGTTGTTAGACATTAATTTTAGGTTAAAAAAGGAAGGGGTAATTTTGACTCATCACTATCTTTTTTTTCCAGGAATTAAAATCCCGGGGGGCATGGGATTTTAATTCCATAAAAATGGAGGAATTGTAATTCCATGGAATTGCAATTCCCTCCAACCAAACTACGGAATTTAATGGCCTTTGGAATTAGGTGGGAAGAGAATTTAAAATCCCTCCAACCAAACGCCCTGTTAAGGAAATTATTAAGCGCAAATTGTTCAGCATAATGGTAAGCTTTGATTTGAGCGTTATACATACACACGTAAATAAATAATGGTATTAACAGTACATTTGTACGTTTCATTCCTATTCAAATATGAATGGTTAAAGATAAATATAAAATAACAGACATTTATCCTTAATAAAACCTTAATTTTTAATTCAAATAAAACACGTATATTAACATGAAAAAAAAAATGAAGTTAAAGTTACTTTCTCCTTCTAAATTACCTCCTAAAAGGATAAATTAAATGTGACAAAGCTCATTATGTTTTTCCTCATCGTGAGTTAAAAAAAATAAATAGAAATAAAAAATAAAAAAATTCATGTAATAATCATAAATAAATAAAAGTGCTAATTTTTTTTTTAATAAAAGTGCTAATTAACTAATGGTATATATATTAAGATACACTTACACAAAATTGTATAAAATCATTTCATGTGAGATAAATGTTAAATATGTAATATTTTTAATAAAAATGTAATACTTCTCTAGTCAACAAATATTAAATTTTCATTGAAAAATATTAATTACTAATAATTCTTTGAAAAGTATTGGTAAAAATTTAATACTTTTCAGTGAAAATGTAATATTTGTTAACCTATAAAAATAATGTATATATTTACTACCAAATTATTTCTTAAGAGTTATTGTCTATCATAAATTTGAAGTATCAAAAGAAAAGTATAAATTAATTAATTAATTACTAAGCAGCTGGCGTTAAAGGAAAACTGACCAGAGATAATGAAACTGTGTGCTTAGATCTTTTCCTGTTTTTTTCACCTTTTTGTTATTGTTTGACATGCAACACCATTACACAATGTGAAACTTTGTAGTGGTAGATAGTTTCCCTTCTCCCAAAAGGGTTGAATTCCAATTCAAATGGCCCCTTACATCCAGGTCAACAGAACATTTAGGGACAGAGTTAAATGTCAATGCGCACAAGAGATTTGTTCATTTTAAACATAATTTCTATACTGCCATTATCCGAAGTTCGAATTTTGATCTTTTTTCTCAAATTTAATACTGATTACTGAATCATTGAGTTAAGTCCGTGCGGGCTCGTAGATGGTTTCTCTTGTGTTGGGTAAATGGGGGAGACTTTCTTCCCCCTCCCTTTTCCTTAGGTGTTCACAAGGTAAAATTAGACAGCCACTACTTGTTCACACATGCAACTTTCTTGACTTTGCCATTCCCATGACAAGATTGTTTTAAAGTCGTCGTCACTATTATCACCCAAATTTCTAAATTTTTCTTTGGTAGTTGAACAAGATGTTGGAGCTTGCTTTTGTAGGGAGAAAAAAAATGTAATTAACAATAATAATTCAATCATGTGTTGGGCGTGAGGAGAGAGATGATTCGGAGGTGATTTCTCTAGGAGAGATTACTCCTCTAGCAGTAATATGACTGCTGCTCTGTGGTAGAAATAAAGTGTAAATTAAATTTTGATAACAATATGCACAACGCAATGTAATTAAATTAGCAATTAAGTATCAGGACTATGTGGTCTAATGGTACTCAGGTTGGACTTCCATTTGAAAAGTTGTAAGTTCGAGCCTATGTGGTCTAATGGTACTCAGGTTAGACTTCCATTTGAAAGGTTGTAAGTTCGAGCCTCAGCATTCAAAAAAGTTAGCAATTGAGTTTGAAAGGAGCAGTAAGAAATTCTCGAAAGAACAAGACATCCTCACAGTAAAGCAAAAGACAGCATATGAAAGGATAACTCATGGATGAATTAAGGTAACTCTTACGTCAACACGTCGTAGAGGAGGTCATATTAAGTTTTAAACCAAGCAAATAGCAAGGCCTATGCAGCAGAATGTTAGGAGAGTCCTAGTTATAGTTACACTCTAATCTATGTGTTTATATTTATCTGTTGTAACCCATTACATTTGTAATTTAAGAATCCTGTTTTAATCTGGTATCAGGTTCTTGATGGCCGAAGTGAATGATAGTACCGCTAGTTCTGAGCGGACTGTTTCCGATGCCATTACCCCGTTGCCGCCGATTTCATTGTCTACGATGCACCATTTTGTTTCCATAAAACTTAAATCCCATAATTTTCTTTTTTGGCATACTCAACTTGTTCCGTTTCTTCGGGGCTAGTGTTGGGCGTCGGCCGAGTTCAGCCCTTGCTTGATTCGAGACGTGGTGTTGTGACATACCATGGAGGGATGTGGTTAAATGTTTAATGTCCATCTACTTATCACCAATTGATTTTAAGTAAGATATGACAACCATATGGTTAAACGTGTTTGACTTGTAACAGTCACAAGATGGGTGACCTGCAGTGCTCAGAACTATTGGTTGGTATCATAGCCGAGGTCACGGGTTCGAATCGATGGCGAGGCTAAAGTCGAGTCTAGTCCCGGATGGGATGTGGGCGTAGGTCGGGCCAAGTCCAGTCCCAAGAGGGGAATTAGTGGACGCAGAGACTAAGGACCGAGTAAGGCATGTTGCGCAACTGGGCTTGGTGTTCAAAGGTTGCGACAAGTGCTGGGAGGGGATTGTTAGGCGCCGTCTTTGAGTCGAGACGTGGCGTTGTGGCTTACCATAGAGGGATGTGGTTAAATGGTTAATGCTCGCCTACTTATCACCAATTGGTTTTAAGTATGATATGAAAACCAAATAACCAAATAACTCTATGGTCACAAAATGGGTGACCCACTAGGAAGTAAGCATAGTGCAGCGCCGCCCCCGTTCTAAATCCGACAGATCCATATTATCCATGTTGAAAGTTCGTTGCATATTTCAAATGTCTCTCTCCAACAGACAAATTTGGATCCAGATATAAATAGGAGTGACATGCTGAGGAAAAAAAAAAAAAAAAAAGATGCAACGAACAAGTTCAAAGATTCAAGTAACTTTTAATAATCTTTTACAAGCACAATCCAGTTCACTCCAAGATTTTTCAAAACTTTCAAAGCATTTTTCAAAAATACTTAAGTCTTTATATATAGTTAGAAGGCTTATCAACTTTGGTTGATCATCTATTGTAAATCTCTACATGTTGTAGAAAGAGGATGAGTAGCATACTTGGTGAAGTTGTATGAAAAACTTGACAAATTTGGTGTTGACTTAATGATCAAAGCACAAGTTTAGCTTACTTATAATTTGTGTTGTGATAAAGTTTTACTGGTAAATTTTCCTCCTAATTCGTAAAAAGAGATGAGTGAAGTAGATGATTTAATTGTGAATGAGGAACTTAATATCCATGTAATGGCAGGAAGAGAATAGTTATGGAGGAGTAATTAGAATACATTTGGTCATTGACTCGAGATGTTGCACTCATTTTGAAATATTAAAAAGGCTATAATTATGACTTACCAGGAAAATTAAAACTTTGAATTCAGAAAACCACTTTTTGACTTCATGTCTCCGGCCATTGCATTTCGTGATAGTTGACCTTACCAACTCCACATTTTCACAAACTCCATATGCTTTATGTGTATTTTATTTCTCCCATGCATTTTTTGGAATTATGCAAATGAAAAACTTTTACCCTTGTTACAAGTACAATATTTTCTATTTGACAATACTATACATCTCATTGTTTATAAACTATGCTAGAAAGTACGCAATACAGTATTTGAAAACATTATAAACATTACCCATAAAAGTATTGCCTCTTTCAACATCATAGTAATATCTATTTTAAATGTTGTAATGCACTTAAAGGACTTTGTAGTACAGTAATATAAACGTTAGACTTTATATAATTATGTAAAAAAAAAAAATTATTAGTCAAACATAATATAACAAATATAAATGTTTTTCAATGCAACCCAAATATCCACACTTTACCTAATAAGAGCAAAGAAGACAAGCACTATAAAGCTAGTTTCATATGATACAAAATATTAAGGCATGTTTGGTAAATGGTTGTTAGTTGTTAGCTGATTGGGTTAATTAGAGGGTATAACTAGTTGATAACATTAGCTCATTGCATAAAGGCGTTTGGTAAATTAGTTGTTAGCTGATATCTGTTTGGTATAATTTTCTTTTCTCAAAAATCTAATTGAAAAAGTTGCTTTAAATAGCTTTTTTAATTTTAACATTTTGGAGTACAAAAAACTAATTAACCAAATACTTATATTAATTTTTAAATCAAGTCAAATAATTAATAGTGATCAAATAAGTCAAAATTGACCTATAAACTAACTATTTTACCAAACAGGGATTATATACACCGATCATCTTAAAAAATTACTCCCGGATAATAATAACGAAATGATAATTCAAACCTTATAAATGAAACAGAAAAGATTGAGAGAGCTCTCAAATAAGATTCGACCAAAATTTAAACTATTCGAAAGAAAAAATAAAGGAGAATTTAAAAAAAAATGAATATTATTATAATAGAGAATCAGAAACAGTGGATTGGTTTTTCGTACTAAATAATGTTATTAGTTTGGCTGCTTCTAATCATTCTGCGAATAACGTTGAAAAAAAGTGCATAGGAGTGGTTGAAAAGTTGGGAAAAAGGTAAATCCCCTTTTGTAACAAGCTAGCTTTTTCACAATCCAAGAATTTTTTTTTTATTTTTTATTTTTACAAATTAAAAAATGCATTTATTGTTTTATATTTAGGAGAGAAGATTCTATTGTATACAAAAAACAATAGGGAAAATTAGAAGGAGAGTTGAGGTATATAGCATTGTGACGTTATAAAGTAGATAGTAGAAACCCAAACATGAACAAGGCGACACCTTGATTTTCGTTTCATTTTTCAAATTTGATTAAACAAATGTGACCTAATGTCGAGGCTACACGTTAGGTATCCTAAACTAGGTAGGGTCTAGTGTTTATTAATTAGGAAATGCTACACCAATATGAACTTTTTATATGCATATATATCTTAAATTTTGTGATGCATATTAAAATATTAATATAGATCAATTAAACTAAAATATGTCAATGACCTTGTCGTCTAGTGACACCAAGTTATCCGTAGATTGAGAAAAGTAGTTATGAACATATACTATATATTGTAACAGAATAAGTAGTACTCAAAAACTTTTTAAAAAAATAGATAAGTTTGAAGGTGAGTATTGGATGGAGTTGGGTTATGTAGGATAGTCCATCGGCGGACTACCTGCTTAAAAATCATGATAAATGGCCCGTTTTGATAGCTCCAGTTTGGAAAGTGCATATTTAGCTTTATAAGGGTACAAAATTAATGTATTTATACTCTTTTTTACTTATTCATGTGTATTTTGGTCAAAACATTGCAATTTTCTTTGAAATGATGGGGAAAAACTTTTGCATATTTACAAAAATGTTGTTATTTTAACAGGTTTTTTCAGAATAATATTTTTTTTCTCCTAAATAATACAAAGCAAATTGTACGGAGTATATATTTATGAAATGTCATCACATTTTTGTTTAAGTATATATCTCATCTTAGTACTACACAACAGGCTTTTAACGTCGTAGCGTCTATATCCTATTTTACAATGAACAAATTAACAAAAGAGATTTATTCTCATTTCTTACAATGGACACCATTCCAAATTAAGTTATGATAATTGTTACAAATTATATCAATTGGTAAAATATTTTGATAGAGAAATTTGATCCAAATGACATATTTTTTGTATACAAAACAAAATAAGAGAAAGAAATTAATTAACTCTAACCAAACGGTTCAGGTAAATACTCTCCGGAGATGCATAAAAATGTGTAACCTAAATTGGTAGTTTTTAAATTTAGATGCCATTCAAATCGTACATTCCTATTAACATGTTTGAAAAAGTAAACATTTCTTTTGTTTTAATTATACCTTGTCATTTTTTCCAAATGGTTAGCTAGCAAGTAGCAACCAGAGATTTTAGACTGAGTCTATTGTGAGACTGTCTCACGGAATGGGTCGGATTAAAATAAAAATGTAATATTTATGTTGGAAAATGTAATACTAATTAAGAATAAATTATGTGTTACTTAGGGAAGTGTATGTAATACTCAATTTTAAATCAAAATGTAATATTTAAGGGTTGAACAGTTACTTATAAGATAAAGCGTAATACTAATCATGGATAAATTGATTAATTGTTACTTATAAGAAAAAGTGTAATATTTATGAAGAAAAATGTGATACTTTTGATATAAATGTAATATTATGGGTTGAATAGTTACTTATGAGGTAAATTATACGGAGTAATACTTATGAAGAAACCCAATTCATCTCACGGATGAAGATCCATGAGATAGTCTCATGGGAGATTTTGCGGAGTATCTAATAGCATCCCTAGCAACTCAATCTCAAAATAGATTTTTTTTTTTTCTAGGATCTACAAGGTAAATAAAAGAAAATGGAAAAAATTTAGTTTGACCGTCACTTTAAAGGCACAACTAACTTTATTCTTTATATTTATGTAGCAATCAGCGCCACATTTTAATGACATGATTATAGGTAGAACTTGGCTTTGCAAACAACTTAGTTAACTACGAATAAATCTATAAGCACTTCTTGCTATAAATTCCTCATTTCAACTTCCATTCCTCATTAAGTTGACTAATAAAGCCCTCTTCCAACATATTATTAGCTAATTAATAGCTTTCCTAATGATAAATAATTCATTTTGAGTAAATGACACTTTTATCCTTTAATTATAATGATAAAATTGTTTTTTCCCTATTAATTATAAGCACATCACATTTTTTTTCCTCAATTATTCTCAAAGTGACAAATTTTACCTAACTCTTACAAATAAAAATTGTTAAATATTGACGAAGTATTCCAAAATTTTAAAATTTGAAAGACCAATATGTAATTTAAGTTGTTATTTAAAGGAAAGGGACATTTTATTCGATTATTGGAATGATAATTAAGGAGAAATAGTTGTTAAGGGTTGTGTAAATTAAAATTAGTCACTTTAAACAGTAATTTAGGGGAAATGTGGAGTGCTTGATGGAGTGGGGTCAATCTATAATTTGAAGGGAAGCCAAAGCTCATGATAAGTCAAAAGGTAACTACTTTTCCTTTCATCCATAATTGACAAATCACTCAACCGGCTCCATTTCTTAATTTGATGATTCCAATGCTAGGATTTTTTTTTTACACGGAAACATGATATCAGTATTTGAAAATGTATATTAGATAATTTTATTTTTGTATAATAATTCGTAAACTACTAATAAGAAGTAACCGCACTAAGAAAACAATATACGACAAGTTTGATCGAAAATAAGAATCAAATTCGTGATCTTTTGATACGAGAACCATATTTCACTCACAGTCACCTTTTTAGGAGAGTTAGAAAGACTTCTTAACTCAAGGCAAAGACAAGTTCATCATTATTATATATATAAACTATTTTATTAATCAATATTATAAACTATTTTATTAATCAAAACACTAGTGAATAACCAGTTTGCTTGGCGTGAGTGACCATGCACTATCCTTTATCATTATGATAAAGACTTAAAATGACTTGAAAACTATAGACAATCTAGACTAATGGTACGGTAACATAGTCTCTAGCCAATTTGTAACCTGAATCAATACTACATATGTGTCAAGGACAAAACTTTGTGTATCCCTCCATTAATTTTAGGATCAATGAAGAAAAGATAAACAAAAGAGCTTTTAATAAAAGTTAAAACAGTACCGAAACAAATTCAATCTCAAGTATAACCACAAGAAAGAAACAAAACATCATACTAAAGTTTAGTCAAATTTTAAGGATTATAGAGATTCTTAGTTCCATATATTGGAGAAACCATCTGATACAAGGTTGGCTCATCTTCAAAAACAAAATCTACTTGATCTTCTTCTTTGGCCTCAACTGCATCCCAACAGAATTGAAGAACCTCCGTTTAGTACAGATTAATAGCTAAAGCAACAGCCAGAGGAAATAAATTACGCAAGATCTAACAACCAAACCTGATTGCTGTGCCCACACTTCTTTTTGCGACAGTTGACAGCACGGGGATGCAAGCGAGCATAGCACCTTAGAAATTCCAGAATGTGTAAGAAAAGACATTTAGATAGTAATCATGTAACATACAAACCACTTTAGAAACAAACCAGTGGACCAACAGTTTTACATAAATCATGGAACTTGGCCCGTTACTTGTTTAAAAACAGGCTTGCTGCTTGAAATGGTCCAAAATAGGACAAGGCATAACCCACGAAAAAATTGGTCCAAAACCATGAACAAGATTGATCAAAGAACAATAACAGGGTGCTCCAATTCTTCAAAGCTAATGGAAATGATATGCTTTGTGGTGTTAGTGCTAGCAAAAAGACGGGATTTTTCACAAACAGTGACTTCCCTTTCTTTGATCTAGAAAGACACACACAATCAAACTGCTATTTAACTGCAAAAAGAAAACTATATGTATGATGCCCATTTTGCTGCCAAATGCATGCAATTGAAATTATTCACCCGTTCTAACACCAATAAAAGGCTTCTTTCAAGGTGTAGCAAGTAAAACTACTTTTGAATGAATTCATGAAGCATGCACAACTCTTGACTAGTTTTCGAGTTTGACATAGGAGGTCTAATAATGGGCAAAAGGTCTATTTTTTAATAAAAAAAAATGTTAAAGCATTAGCTGCTTTATATCAAGAAACACATATAAACACCATGCCGAGATCTCTATTAAGCCATCAAGTATTGTCAAATATATCTGTCTGCGAGTGTGAAAATCAGAATACTCCGTAAATACACTATAGCAACAACCCAACTGCCCGATTTTTCATCATTAGTTCATTACCACAGAGTCATTATGCATAAATCACAAAACAAAGGGAAAGGGAAACACAGTGAAATACATCTATTCATATTCCAAACAAAAAAAAAAACAATAATGGACTCTTATAAAACTAAGAAATAATCAATAAACAGACTTCCTGATATTTCAACCTATATAACTGAACAGCATTTACTACAACAAATATGCATAACAATGAGAATCATAATTACAAAAAATAAATTCAGGAACTAAAATCTCTTAAGAGGGAGCAATGGAGCATACTTGCGGCAGATCATCTTATCTTGGTTGTACTTCCTGGCCAAAGCCATCAAAGATGGTTCAATAATTCCTCCACGAAGCCTCAGCACCAGGTGAAGAGTCGACTCTGAATTTCCATTTCCAATTGCATAAAAATTATTATTATTTTGCAATTACAGTTGCAATAAAACTGCAAAAATAAGTACCTTTCTGAATGTTGTAGTCGGCCAGAGTACGGCCATCTTCCAACTGCTTCCCGGCAAAAATCAGCCTCTGCTGATCCGGCGGAATTCCTAAAACACCATATGCCAATAGATAAGGAAGGAACAAAATTGGAAATAGAAATCAGTGGTAAAATACATGAAGACAAGTTAAACGCAAGTAAATTGAGTTATACAGTGATAGTTACCTTCCTTATCTTGAATCTTAGCTTTGACATTGTCGATGGTGTCGCTGGACTCGACCTCGAGAGTGATGGTCTTGCCGGTGAGAGTTTTAACGAAGATCTGCATTTTCTCTCTCGCCTCACTTCCCGATCTCCGTTGCCTCCCCTCCTCTCTTTTGTGTAAACCCCTTTATAATTAGGGTTTTAGGAGTCGACAACGCAAATAGGCCGAAATGGAGATCAAGAAACCCACTGGGCTACTTCACTTCTTTTTGAAGATCAAGAAACTAGTTCTTCAACCATGGCCCAAATCTAAGTCCAATAACACCCTCAAAAAAAAAAAAAAAAAAAAAAAAAAGCAAAAGAACAACAAAAAGAGTTAAATTTGCCCAAGTCAAACGGATAATACAATTAAAGCAAACAACAACAACAACAACAAAAAAAAAAAAAAACATTTTAGAATTCTTCTTTTGCATGCAAATGGGAAAAGGGGAATTTTCGTGTGGATGGGCGATTCAGAATGCAAATTTTTGCGGTGGATCATGGTTCAAAACGATGTTGTTTCTTTTGATAAAAATGGGCACTTGTTCCACATAAAATTAGTTTTATTTGCATAACATATTCAGTTTCATTTTATATACATTGTAGTTTTATTTCAACACAATTAAAGTTTCATTCGACATTATACATACAATAATCTTATTTCAGTGAAATATGTTATTGCATTTCATTTTATACACACAGTGGTCTTATTACAACACCACTAAATTATAATTCTAATTCAACTACGGTTTCATTTGACGATACACACTCAAATATGTGAAATTGTTATTCAGTTTCAACTTATATACATTGTAATTTTCATTACAACACAACTAAATTATCATTTTTGATATAACTATAGTTTCATTTGGCAATATACACTCAATATGTAAGACATGTTATTTAGCTTGTTTTTATACATACTGTAGTTTCATTTCAGCAAAACTAAAGTATCATTTTAATTCAACTACAGTTCTATTTGATCATATACACTCAATATATGAGACATGTTATTCAGTTTTATTTCATACATATTGTAGTCTACATTTTCATTTCAATACAACTACAGTATCATTTCAATTCAATTACAGTTTCATTTGATAATACAAACACAATATGCGAGACAAGTTATTCAAATTCATTGTAGATACAGTGTAGTTTCATTTTGTTATGGACACACAAAAAATATGGGATTTATTAAAATTTAACGGCTGACGTTCTTTATTCTTTACATAAAGAAAGTGTACTGTTTGGACCATGTTCCACACAACTCTATTGACCGTGGCCCACAATATAACAACCAACTTTAGGATATGTAAGTAATTATGCCTCTTTTAGGTGCCAAAATTTCCAAAGAACCAAACACCCTGCCCCGATAGAGAGGTGCCAAAATTTCCAAAGAACCAAACACCCCCGCCCAACAGAATATTTGGAATGATGTAATCACACACTGCCGCCGTCGAAATTCTCTTCTCCTAAATACTGCTCAGTGAACCATTGACTTAAGCTCATGTGGGCGAACCAATGCAAGTCTACATCTAGGGGATTGGTGATCAACACATGTTTAATCCAATTTTAGGGGGGGATTGGTGATCAACACATGTTTAATCAAATTTTATTTTAACAATAGTATTAGCTCTATTACAATGCAGTATCTGTTCATATACTTTCTCAACCTATTGAAACACAAAGAACCAATAACGCCTCTACTAAGGCTCAAACTCATAACATTCCAAATGAAAATCCAACCTGAGTACTATTAGACCACATAGTCTTGGTAACGCATTCAAACTCTCTAAATCAATTAAAATGTTCAAATTCCGTCCAAATTCAACTTGATTAACAAGTTAATCATTCCCGTGTTGACATGTGTTTTTTATTTTTTATTTTTTAATAATTTATTTATTATTTTTTTAACTTTTATTTTAAAAGATTTAAAAAAAAAATTATACAACCGGCTAATAAAAAAAAAATGGTGGCCAAGAAAAAAAAAAGAAAAAAAAAAAAACTCAGAAACAGCACGACATTCAAGGGCAACCCTGGTAGTGTTTTATGAGGGTTCCTTTGAATTGGGTAGTTGCTTCACCCCCACAGGTTCTTTGTCCTTATCTTCATTCGCCTTCTCCTCATTAATCAACTCACTTCAATCAAACCTTACACGTAAAAGCTTAATGTCGACGATTTAATGTTTCATATTTCAATTTTGCCTACACTTAAAAAAGAAAAAACTCATCTATATTAATAATCATTCATTATTTTTTTGGTATACCCAGAATTTTTACCGTTGCACACAGTGACTAATTCCCTCGCTAAATTGTGGACACCTCTTTTGGATGAGACAACTGACCTAGAGATTTAAGATTGTTCCATTCCCAAAGTCAATGATTGAACCGTTGACCTTTGATTAATGATAATCATTCATTGTATAATGTGTAGACATTAAAAATTTAACAACACTAATTCGAACGAGTTAATTTGAATATACACAATTTTTTTAATGTATTTGTGCATATACTTTCTCAACCTACTGAAACACAAAGAGCCAATAACGCCTCCACTGAGGCTCGAACTTACAACCTTCCAAATTTGTTTTTATATTTTGTATAAAAAAATATTAATAATTAATTAAGAGATTTATGGAAATTAATATATTATTGATTATGAAATACATTTAAAACTGAATATTTAATTTATATTGAAAAGATCTAAATTTATGTTTTTATACGTTTAAAAAGATAAAACTTAATGGCAATATCCTTGGTATTTTATAATGCGCACTAGCTTTTATTTTGGAGTATACTATAATATAATATATAATATATTAGGGAGTAATTTCTGGCAAAAATGTCCAAAAACATGAACCTTCTGTTTCCTTCTCAAAACCGTGTGCTTCCCGCTGCTTGATTCCTTCAAAACCGACGTCGCCTTCTCCTTCAGGTCTCATAGTCAAACCCCCCTACATAAGCACCAATTGCGCCATTTTTCCCAGGTTTCATTGAGAAAAAGGCCATTTTTACACCACAAAACCTACAACTCTATATTTCGCCGGAAAAAATATAGGGGGGAAGGAAAAATGTGCAGGGGGTTTCTGGAAAACGGGCCGGATTGTTTAAAGCTCAGAGCTTTCTACATCCATTTGTCGGTCTCGACGGCCAAGAAAGCTTTACCGCATTCGTTGACGCTGCACTACCTGCCGCGGATAGACGGGGGCGCTTTGGAGATAAACGGGTCCAAGATCCGGGCCGACGCGCCCGGGTTCGTGACGCTCCACCGCGTTGTGGCGGCGGACGCGGCGGTGACGGGGGCGGTGTACGGGAGCAGGGACAGGGTGAAGGCGAGCGAAGGGGCGAGGTTCGAGATATACGCCGGAGATTCCTCCAGGCTGGTGAAAGGCGTTTTCAGGAAAGACTGGGCGGAGGAGAATTGGAAACTGGACTGCGAGTGCGTGGTGGCCGGAGAAGACGATTGTCTGGGAATCAAAGCGGCGGAGGTGTGCGTGGCGGTGGAGGGATACGCGCCGGAGCTGATCACCCAGAAAGTGGAAATGCTGCCGCCGCGACGGCTGCGGCGGCGGAGGTGTTATCAGGGGTTGGAAGAAATCCCCGAGGGAAGAGAAACTGAAACAGAGTCCGAACCGTGTTGCTGTCACTGCTGCGACGAGGGAGAGAAGGAGATGGACGGCGGAGCTTGTAAGGCGACGGAGGCGGTGGGGTGGGCGGTGGACATGGGAATATGGATGGTGTGTTTAGGAGTAGGATATTTCGTTAGCAGAGCTTCCTACAAGAGTTTGAGAAGAAGACTCATTCCATAGTTACCATTGTATTTTAATAGCAGAGTTCAATAGTTATTGTAAATACTGTATTATACAACAATTTTGAAACAATAAATATTTTTCAAAAAGCTTACTTTACAAAAAATATTGTCCCTAAAGCCCATATATCACGGCTTGACAAAATATTTGAGATCATATAAATTATGATAATTCAATGGTTCAGTAAATGTGATTAAATATAGGTGCACAGAAAGAATTGGTCATTTTAAACATAATATCTCAATTTTCGTCATATGACTATAGGGACTTTGTTAATTTCAATACCTGATTTTTAAAAGTGTTAATTTAGTAGCTTGACTATGTAATTTTTATCAATTTTGATTATTTCGGTCAAATTATAGGCCAAATTTTGTTAGAAATTTTTAATAGTTAAAATAATGAGGGTATTTTAGTCATTTCACTTCCTTCTCCTCTGGCGAATTTATTTTTTCTGGCGAGTCCGTCGCAGCAGCACACCTTCTAAAGCATACCTAAACTCATTCGTCCAAGTCATCGTCAACGATTTATTAGGGTTCAGATGGACAAAATTTCGGTTGAAAACATCTAGCCGTTTGTGTAAGGGGAGTTTGAGATGTCAACGGACCTAGAAATCTCTGAATTGCACTTCTCTTTGTGCTCGTCTAGCGCACCTCCTATCAAAATTTCGGTTGAAAACTTTTCCGGCCAAAAAAAGACTTGCTCGAAAAAGAAAGCGAAATGCTAAAACTGATGTTGATGCCTATTTATTCTAAAACTTCTCTATATCAATTTTATGCTAAAATTGATGTTGAATAAATACTTCTCTTTGTGAATAGTGTTGAATAAATACTTCTTTTGTTTAGATAATGTTGAAAGTATCATAGCGCACCTCATCCTCGGATTTGCGATAAGAGATGAATTTCGCCAGAGAAGAAGAAAAGAGATGTGAAATGACTAAAATATTCTCATTATTTTAACTGTTAAATTTTTTGACAAAATTTGACCAGCAAATTAATCGGAGTAACTAAAATTAATAAAAATTACATAGTCAAGGTACTAAATTAACACTTTTAAAAGTCAAATGTTAAAATTAACAAAACCTCTATAGTCATATGATCAAAATTGAAATTTTCTCTAATATCCACCATGTTGCTTTGGAAATTTGAATATTGATCTTTTTTTTCGTTTTTTTCGTAACTATTGCGTACTGAACTATTAATTCACCTAATGTATCAAAAAAAAATAATACTCCGTATTATTATTATTTTATCAAATTATAAGTATACACGGCATAATGATTTCAAAAAAAAAAAAAAAAAAAAAGTATACACGGCATAAGACTAATTCGTAACTTTATAATTTATTTATTTTTAATACTTTTCCCTACGCCCAATCCCTAGTCGTTTTCTGCGCGCGCCCGTCTTCTTCCCATTTCTCTCTGGAGAATTCGTTTGAACATCAATATCGGAGAAATAAGGAAACCCTATATTCTGCTACTGGCAAAGGAATGGCGAATGGAACGGGTACGGACGCACAGTCGAAGCTGGTAAAGGACCTAATACTCTACGCGGCCAGCACCGCCTTGAGCTTGGTGGTCATGTTCACGGGGCTCCGCTACCTGGACCCAAATCGCGAAGCGTCCAAGAAGGCCATCGAGTTCCGGAAACAACTCTCCAAACGCTTAGGCCGCACTCTCATCCATACCACCCCCTACGAGGCATAATAATCCACTCCTCATTTCTCCGCCCAATTTATTTCCTTGCGTGTATTCCCCCAATTTACTGGCGAAATATTGTTGCATATTTGTCATTTCTGGAGAGAAAATAATGATTTAAGTTTAGATCATCCTATTTAAAAATTGTTGCGTTTATTTTCTTTGTTGTTTAAAGAAAAATATGCAGACAGGGACTAATTCCTCTTTGAATTCCTTTATTATAGGAGTAATGAAATTTTTCAGAGACAGCATAAGCAGTAATTTAGTATTTCCTTCTTTAATTGTTTTTTCGTTTTACAGGACATAATTGCCTGTGATGTGGTGAATCCAGCACACATGGATATTGAATTTGATTCAATTGGGGGATTGGATGGAATTAAGGAAGCTTTGTTTGAATTGGTTATTTTGCCTCTGAAGAGGCCTGAGTTGTTTGCTCATGGGAAGCTGCTTCGTCCAGTGAGAGGTGTGTTACTGTATGGACCGCCTGGGACTGGGAAGACAATGCTTGCAAAAGCAATTGCCAAAGAGTCTGGAGCTGTATTTATCAATGTGAGGGTTTCGAATTTGATGAGCAAGTGGTTTGGTGATGCTCAAAAGCTTGGTGAGTTTTACACTTTATTGTCATTTCTCGTCTTTGTAATGACTATAATGTTGTAGTGTTTCTGCAGTCTGTGTTGGTAAGCACCCATGGAGTAGTGTTTTTGCGGAACTATGCATGGTAACTTGGGTTGGATCATTTGAACGTGTGGTGCTTGCTTACTATCAATTTGTTAGGAGACAGACTTATATTCATCCAAAACCTCATAAATGCCCTTAAAGTAGAGGAAAACAAGGAGTGAAAAGTATAATCAAGTGGAAATGGGCGGACTTGTTCTAAATTATTGGTGCACCATGGGTTCACTTCATTTTGATGCACGCACTGATTTGGTAGTGTTGATGAATTATATTTTTGCAGTGGCAGCTGTTTTCAGTTTGGCTTATAAACTCCAGCCTGCTATAATATTCATTGATGAGGTTGACAGTTTTTTGGGGCAGCGATCTGGAACAGAAAATGAAGCACTAACCATGATGAAGACTGAGTTCATGGCTTTGTGGGATGGTTTTACCACTGATCGTGAGTATCGAGCATTATGCATTTGATGTTGTACAGAATTATCTCATCATAATCATGAAGCTTTTATTTATGCACAATTTATCTGATAATTCTTATGTTGACAAATTCTGTAATTTTTTTTCCAATGTTATTCTCCCCCTGTGATTTGTAATCTAACTCTATCAACCTGAAATATTATTTTTAATTCTTTGGTCATTCCTGTTTTACACACTGCCATTAATAAAATATTTTGCATACAAAAGATTTTTGCCACTAACTAGTCTTTTTTCGTCTGCTGTAAGAAACAATGTCCTCTTGTTATTCAAATATACTGTGACTGTTCTTATACCATTCCAGAAAAGGAGGCCCCAAAATAAATAAATTAATTAATTGAGCCACATTCGATGAATAGTTTACACAAGGCATTGTGTATTTTATCAGTAATGAAAATGTCATCCTTACTTTTTGTAGAGTGTGCTCGAGTTATGGTTCTAGCAGCAACCAATCGCCCTTCAGACCTTGATGAAGCAATACTTAGGCGCTTCTCTCAGGCATTTGAGATTGGAAAACCTGATCGTGTTGATAGAATAAAGATATTGCAGGTAATTCTGAAGGGTGAGACAGTAGACAATAACATTGACTTCAACCACATTGCTGGGTTGTGTGAGGGGTACTCTGGTTCTGACATTTTTGAGGTCTGCAAGAAAGCCGCCTTCTTTCCTGTGCGGGATTACTTGAAAGATGAGAAGAGTGGAAGAAAATCGCAAGTCAGTACATAGTTTTATTGTTTATGAATTATGATTCTAGTACTATTTCTGCATATTCTTTCCATCTGTTTTCTCTTATTAGATGACAATCTCTTTTCTCATCCATTTTTTTTATGCATATTTCCTCTTTGGTGTTACCAACAATATGACTTGTAGAAAAGATGCCTATGCTATTGTAGGCTGGGAAATAAATCATGGTTTGGAAGCTAATTGAAGAGCATCTGAGATATATATCAATTATCAAATGTTTTTACAATGATAAACAAAAATAAAACAGGAAAAAGTATTTAATCCAATTATTTAATGCTAATGCAATAGATGCAAAAGAATTTTTCTTTATTTTTTTTCTTTTTAATTCAATAAAAGTAGTGGGGTTCATGTTATTTCAGAATCAATTGAACCGATTGCTGGCAAATCAATTATAAGTGTTTGGCAGTTTTATATTTTAAGCAATCTGCAGCTTACCAACTGCATCATTTTCATTATTTTGCAGGGACCAAGGCCCTTGACACAGTCTGACCTGGCGATAGCTTTCGCTGAATCCAGGAAAGCTGAGGTTGCTGCAAATAAGTCTCCATATTTAGTAGTGGGCAGATCGGATGACTATGAGGTTATATTTGCAAGATACATTGTTTTAGATTTTTACTTTAGACCGCTCTTATAAGATCCATAGAGTATGTGATTTGAAGTTTTTCACTGTTGGGTTATTTGATCTGACTAGAGCTCTTTTTGTGATGTCAGGAATTAGACTGAGTATGATGGCAGTTGACAGCATCCATCTGCTTGTTCTGACAGTTAGAATTCACGACTATTAGGAACGCTTTATTCTAACCACAGATTTTTACATTGCTGCCGATTACCATTGGTCAAATGCGAAACATTATTATTGTTTTGAAGGTAATGCAGTTCTAAATACCTTGATAAAGGTATAAGAATGTGAAACAATAAGCTGAGAAACTGCAGTTGATTACTACATTATTTGATGTACACTGGAAGTTGTTTTACTTATTTTATTTGCCATATCAGTTAGCTGTTAAAATTGGTTCTGTTTTCCAGGCATTCAACTGCTGAAGCTCCTCTCTCTTGCATTTCAGGATATTTAGCTATAGTTAGCCAAGGATTAGTTGAATTTCTGAGTATTAGCTCATGTATAAATTGCTTCTATCGTATTGAGGATGTATCCAGAACCAGAAGCTTTTGAGATAATGAAATTCTATTTTTTTTTTTTTCTCTCCTAATTCTCTCTTTTTCCTGTCTGAAACTCTCTGCTCTTCCCTCCCATCTTCAACTCCAATTCTCTGTTAAATTCTCATTTCCTTTCACTCTGTATACCAAGTACTTAATGGTGAAATTTTCAAATTTTTTTTGAGATACAAGAGAAACTAGCAGCTATTATTCGAGGGTGTGCATTGAGTAATTTCTAACTTATGACCTTAATCAGCAAAGGACCACAAGAAGGTAAACCAGCTTAGGTTATCTATAGCTTTATCAGCTCAAACTATCATTTTGACAAATACAAAGCAGGATCAAATGATGTCATCAATAAGTATGCCAACCACCTTAAACACATGACTACCTATCATAGATGTAACAATATTAAAGTGTCAGTCTTGAGCCGATCTGTCAATAGGAAATGGACTCAAAATCCTCAACTTCATGCACAAGTCCAAACCAACAGCAGCAAAAAGGAAAACCAACAGATTCTCAGATACAGAGGTTCCTCCATCTAGTGCATGAGAAATGAAGCTTGCGGAGTTCAACTCCAATGGCGGTCCATTGCTTAGCGTTGCAAGGCCTGCACCAAAAGTGCAAGAATACTTTCATCATCATCATCATCTAGAGCTCTTTTTAGATCATATCATTTGCTAATAAAATACTTACCTTTCACAACGCCGAATGCTGCAGATGCTCCAGACTTGAGGTGAAAATTGTCCAGGTCTCTTCTAACCGCATAACGAAAGGTTACTCCAAACAGCGCACAGCTAACAAAAGTGATGGCTAGTGGAAGTATGAGCTCAGAAGTGGTGGCGATCCGAGTCAAAGAAATGGGAACCCCTGCAATGGTGCCTACAACACCAGCAATCAATGCAGCTTTTACAGACTCTAATTTCTCATCATTTATACCCATTGCTTCATTCCCTGCTTCCCCCAAACCCTCTCCGCTACCCAGAGCTTGCTCCGCCTCTTTAATCATTGCTCTTGCTTCTGCAATATCTTTCTGGCATTCTGCAATCTTCAATTCTAAAATCACTCAATAACTCTTTTCCTTTTCCCCCATTTTTTGTTCTTATATTACGAAAACCAGCATAGATTACTCATAGCTGATAGGCTCAAACAAAAAAGACGCTCCTACTAAGAATCTAAACATTGTGAATTTAGCATGGTTGCCCAGTATCACAATTTTTGCAGATAAATATACACATAAAGAAAGAATATAAATTGAAGAATTTAACAATATAATGTAAGAAGCGGACCTCAGAAGCTCTGGTTTCGAGCTGGTTAATGTAATCTCTCATCGCCTTCGCTTCAACTTCTTGTCTTTCAATCTCAGCCAATTCTTTCTTGGCCAATTCCACTCTCCGGGTCGCTTGTTCCAACCCATCAAGCAAGACCCGGTTCTCTTCTCGGGTCAGGAGATCCTCTAGTCTCGCGTCCACCATTCCAGACAAGGCATCCTTCAAACTGCGCGGTTCGCCTTTCTCCGAGCTACTGCCATTACCGCCGGTGCACCTGAGGGGGGTCAGAGAACGAGCTGCGGAATAATAGGGAAACAGGGTTGAGAGTTTCAGTGGGCTCCCGCTGACGCAGAGCCTATCGCTGGTTATGAACAGAGTTTTGTGGTTTGGAGATGGTAGCAATGAAGGCTTCAAAGCCGCCGTCACGGTGGTCTCCATCCCGTGGCCACGGAGAGTAGGCAACGGTTTATGTGGTCGGAGATACACCGTTGAACTTCATTTTATCTCTTTTGATTTTTATATAAACAGTGAATCTCACTTTTAAATTTAATTTCTCGAAAATAGGACGGAGTAATAATTTTAAAAGAGTTCTAATACTCTCAAATTCTACTTCCTCAATTTTACATCTTGATGTGGCGGTCTCTGATAAGCTATTTTTTTTTATGTAGGTCTTAATACAAGTATCAACAAAATTTTATATGTGAGAGTAAAAGTAGGGAGTATAGAGTAGGAGTACACATAGTATTTTTCATTTTAAAACTATTTTTCCACACTTTTTAAATTGGATACATTTTGTCTCTCAGATTATTAAAATTGTTTCATTCCTAATTCTTTTATTGCTGAATAATAATAATAATAATAATAATAACTCAAAAGTTATTTTCACACTTTTAATTTTGATACATTTCCTCTCACACAACAAAAGTGGCAAGACTGACTATGGACTGACTATTTTGTTTAAGATTGGTTTAGATACATGGGAGTCGAGCATCCTCAATAGTAGTGATTTTTTGTGTGGTTTTTGAGGTGTCAATTAAGAGAGATATGAGGGAGAGAGAATAAGGAAAAAGATAAAAAATTAAATTAAAAAGCAGGTTTGACGTGAAAAAAATAAAAACAAAAACAGAGCAGTAGACGCGACAACGAGCGCGTGTAGTGCTGGGTGTGGTCTGTGCAATTAAGCCACATATGCGGTTGCGCCTCTCCTTTCATTTTTCTCTCTCTTGACGACCCTCACAAAAAATCATTCTGGTAGGAAGACTCCAATTATTCTCTCTCCTCCACATAAGTCATGTTCTCATAAAAAATGTGAATAAATCATACATGTGGATGCTCTTAAGAGTAATTCATTGTTGACGGTGCAAAAAGTTTGTTGGGATTTTGCTTGGCAAACATGACGCCAACACTCTTTGGAAATGATTTGGTACCTTAATAGGAGTGATTGAGTTTGCTCCGTTCGACATATTTATAGAGAAGCTAAGCTAACTGATATGTAGATTGGATGACAATATGACATTGACATCCTATCTAAGAAAAAATAAGGTGAAATTTTACATTTATACGACGAAACTTCACCCAAGAGGTTAAGAGACATTATCATTTGAAAATCTTGTTTGTGTAGCCTTACCATTTTGTATGTACTCAAATTTTGTTTTCCCACTAATATATAAAGGAAATGAAATGGATTCCTTCGATGATCATGGGGTGCAAAAACAAAAACAAACAAAAAAAAAGGTTTTTAATTACCCAATTGGCATTTCTTAAGAAAATATCATAAAAGTGAACATGTACATATCCAAATATAATGTTGGGCACATGATGAATGGCATGATATGATGGAAGTGAATTAGGAACAAAAGGCAATTAGCCATTATTTCATGTGTTTTGTATTCCAGTCTTCTTCTCCACCCTCATGTCTCCATGCTGAGCTGCACATCCATCTGTATCACCATGTGCCACTGTCATCCTTATAATTGAGTTGCAAACTTCATGTGAAGTTACTTCTATGCCCTCAATGCTTTTTTTTTTTTTTCAGGTAAAAAAGGAAACCCAACGTCAGTATTCGAGAATGTGCACTTGATAAGTCCCGCTTTGTGACTCAAGATGTGAACCAGCCTAGGGTTGCTATCAAACATTCACAATAACACATGAGGGTCATTCTAGTAAATCTCCTTCTAAAGTGTAATGCAGGGACACTCTGGCCAATAAAATTTCCCTCTTCCAATAAAGCTGTCTCTCCCCAAGACTGGGCAAACCTCATTCTGAAGAGAAGGTGATTGGCTAATGGCTATGGCTATGGCTACTCATCTCAGGGTTTCAAGAAACTCCCATTTTTGGTGCCTTCTCCTCCTCTTAATACAGACCACCACCTCAGTCTTCTGCTACCAATACAAGGTTGGAGATTTGGATTCTTGGAACCTCCCCTCCTCTGCAAATCCAAAAGTCTATGCCAAATGGGCTAAGGATCATGTTTTCAAGATTGGAGATTCACTGTGTAAAGCCTTTCTGCACATTCTTCTTCATTTTGTATTATATTCTCCCTTTTTATTCATGCATTTGGTCATTTTTTGCAGTGTTCTTGTACCCACCAAGCCAAGATTCAGTAATACAAGTCACTGCTCAATCCTACAGGGCCTGCAACCTCAATGATCCAATCTTGTCCATGAACAATGGCAACTCCTTGTTCAATATAACAGCACCTGGAGACTTCTTCTTCACCAGTGCCAAAAAGGGTCACTGTGAAAAATCACAGAAACTCCATATTTTTGTGCCTGGAGGAAACCTTACATCTTCAACCTATGATGATAATGCAGCTCCACCACCCACTGCAGAAGCTTATGCTCCTTCTTCTGCAGCTGCTGGACCTTCTGCCTCTAATGCTTTCGGCTCGAGCCCACTTCACGCTTCCTCGTCTCCATCGTCGAAGACTCCATTCGTTTCGCTGCTCGTCTCAATTGGCCTAGTTTTGCCCCTGCTGTTACCCAGAAACATATGAAAAAAGGCCAGAGATATATGGTCTTTTGCTTTTACTTTAGTTCATTCTTGATGGATTTACTGTGTTGTGACATTTTGGTTACTGCACCATTCTTTCAAGAGAACAAAGATTTGGTTGTACTATTATTGTTATGAAAGTGTCATATTCTTGTCCCAAAAAAGAGTAAAAGAAAAAAAAGTGTATTCTAAGCTCAAGCTTTTATGTATGCAAGTAGAGTAAAGGAGATTTATTCTATCAGAAGCGGCTTATTGGTCTTCTTGGTTTAAGGCGGGGTTTAACTAGTACACACTTTCAGGTAGTGGCTGCAGTTTCTCTCGTCACTCAAAAAAAGAAAGAATGCAAGTAGAGTAAAGGAAGAGATTTCACATTGAAAAGACAAAAGTGAGTCAGGAAAAAACATAAAGAAATTTTGGAAAAGCAGACAATCTTCACAGCCAATAGATCCCCTTTCAAGATAATTACACAAGTTCAAATCAGTATGTACAGAAACAAATTTTTGTGGTTCTTGAAACAGTTGATATGATCAATAAATAACCGGGCATCCCTCGACGATAATTCCTTTGGCTGAAGGGCACGAAGCATAGGGGCATCCATCAAGGTCATTTCCCCACCAGTTAAGGCTAACATTCTCCAACCCCAAACACAGATACAACAGAACTCCCATGAAGGCCAACCCAGCGTCGAGTGCACCAGACAGGACGTAGTTGTGGCGCTGCCATAAATCCGGCCTGTACCTAAAAACCACGTAACCAGACAGGAATCCCACGATAATCCATGTTGTGTAGTTGACAGCAGTGGCGGGAGGCATATTACTAGTGGCGCTAATCAAGACAGGCATGTTTATAAGCCTAATCCACTCTTGTCCTGGGAATGCCTTGGTGGCTAGCCACACAAGAACTGGTGCAATTGCCCCAGCTAGGAAAAACCAGTTCACTGCCTCATAAGTCCCTAAATCCCCAAATATTCGCCTCGGCCCAATCAAACCCCAGATAACAGATGCATCATAGAACACATGGTCAGATGGACAGGTCCATACGGTGTTCGTTGCTGTTGTCTGGCAAATCTCAGGAATCGTTTCCATCAACCACCACGCGGTGCCCAAGTACACGAAACCAGCTATCACTGTCCCCACTACCTGAACATATAAATCAGGACAATCTTATTGTAAAACGAAAACTGCCCAGCAAAGAGTAAAGAAATCGAAACTCACTTGTGCCATGAACATTGTTCTTGGTGGGATTTTCATGTAATGCCCAAGTTTGAAGTCTTGCAAGAACGCGATAGCCTGAGTCATACTGATGTAACCATAGACTTTGAAGCACATGTTAGCCACTGGGTATCCCGGATAAATGTACCCAATGATGTATTCAGTAATGATGTTCAAGCCTGGAGTCTGCCATATTCAAGAATTGATGAAACTAAAGAAGCCGATAGCCATTTAGACAAATAAGTGAATAAGTGAATAACCATACCTGATTAGTGATGGCGGTGATGATCCCGATTGGAAGGGTGAAGATAATGGCTATAACACATGCTAGTAAGACTCCCCACCAGGGCAGTTGAAGCTGCTCTTTGTAATACTCACAAGCAAAGACAGTAAGCGCGATATTAGCCACAAGAATACACCAAAACCACCACTCGGGGACTTGTCTATACTTGCTCATCAGTCTCGTGTGTATGTCCATTTTCCTATCCTTAAAGCTCGATTTGCTTTGCTCCCATATTTCCCTACAATTCATATCTAGTCCTATGAGCTATTGCAGGGAATATTAGCACGAAAACATTAATCACTAAAACGAGTACATACCTTCCATGAAACAAGACCACATGTACAAGAGTAGCAGTGAGAGCAGCAAAGCCAACGCCATAAGTGAGGGCGAAAAAAGTACTAAGGTAAAGCTTCCCTTCTTGGTCATAAGCTTCCAAATCGAGGTGAAAATTCGAGTCAATTATAGCCGAAATATTGTAGGTTTGTCCAGACGAAGTGAAGAGCTCATCTGAGAATATCGGGAACGTTTTGGCATTGAAGACATCACACCAATAGAAGATGGGAGTGAAGACATACAAAATAAGGAAAAAGCCAACAGCAATATTAGCAGTGGCAAACCAAGGACTGGCTAGAGGACTTCCAAGATACGAGGATATGGAGGACCAATCTAGGCCTATAGCTCCAATGCCAAGCCCTTGGAGACCAGAGCCAAGTTGCTGGGCAAGTACTGATCTCGGGAAGAACCAACAGATCCACGAGAGCGAAGTTAACATTTGGAACAAGTAGCCGGGGAAAACGTAGTAAGCAAAACTACAGATGAAGGCAATAACGAAGAACTGAGTGCGTGTTATCCCGCCTTTAGGCCTCTCTTCTTTCTCATGCAAAGCCCTGAGCTTATGTAATGCACACAATTTATTAACACGTATTTATATACAGTGAACAATAACACCAATTGTACAGAAAGTCAAAGACAAACAGGGAAAAAAACAAAACAAATTCTTAGATGAATCCATTAGAACTGTAAAAGGATTAATCTTGAATATCCATATAAAATCAAGAATTATGAGGGATAAGACTTGCCTGAACAATGAGACTTGTACAAGATTGGCAGGCCACCACATGGCAGCTGGCTCCACTAGATACCTTCTGAATATACCAGCCCATCCAAATCCCAGAACCTACATACCATTCAAGCCATATCATATCAAAGAACCAAAATTCCAGAAAATTAAAACTAACCCAGAAATGAAAAACAAAAAAATAACCAACCTGAGTTGTAAGAACAATGATAAGGGAAACAAAGAAGGTGATGTGCTTCCCATAGAAGACCTTAACAGCAGTGACCACATGGATGGCATAAACAGTGCCTGCACCAGAGTTTGCAAATATGGTAATGAGGACATGTTCTTTGACATTGAAAGGGCCTGGGTTTAGTGTGAATTCCCATTTGGTCCCTCTGAAGAACACCCTATCAGTGATCCTAGCAGCCATTAGCTGTCCCAGGGGAACCACTGCAATCTGAGCTGAGATTGCTGTGATGGTGAGAGGCTCAGTCCTGTACCAGAAGAACTGGTTGAGAAATGACAAAAGGACACAGGAGAGAGTGCCCAAAACCCACATTCTGAAGGTGAGAACAGGGAGAGAAGGGTCATCTGTTGTGGGAACTGTAAGAGCAACCTCTCTGATCGGGGAGTTCTCTTCTTCTGCAGCCTCTGGTAAAGATTCCACCTTTGACTTTGAGCTCGATGCAAAACCATGGCGCCCTTCATACTCCTCAACCTTTGGTACTGCAAATCAACAATACTACTTTCATTATCCATTTATATATCCATCCCCCATGAAAACAGACAGTAAAGATTTTAACTTTTGGGATTTGGGCTTTGAAAATGAAGAAGAAGAAGAAGAAGAAAGGATATGCATACAAAGAGGCGTCTTGATCTCATCCGCAGATACTTCCATTGCTTCTATTCTCTAGCTGTCTTCTCTCTCTCTCTCTCTTTCAAGTTATTCTATTAATTGCCCCCACTTCAGTCAATTCTTGGGTGAAAGATTATAGGAAATGACAGAGAATCAACCTTAACAATTATAATGTGCAGTTTTACAGATAACTTCTTGTGGGTATCAGTCATTAATATTCCCACCTAATGGATGGATCTTAAGCCTCCACAATTTTATTGAGTTGAATTTCGCTTTTTGTTTAGGAAATTATCGTATTAATATAACTGTTCATGGAATGATGCCATGTCATTATCATGCATGGTTGTCGTGTATAGTAGTGAATCTTTGAAAGAATAAATGGAATCAGAAGAAGGCGCAGTTGATATTTAATTTATTGGTAAGGTAAAATTATATGAAAAATATTATGTATACTTTTATTTTTATTCTCATTTTTTATTTTTACACATAAAATCGTGATGCAGACATTTGCATTAGGATCCACGTGAAAAAATAGTTTATCAGAACCTGCCACATTAGTAAATAAAAATTGGGTAAGATTTAAAAATACATGTAGTAGAACTCAAATTATTTAGGTTGATTGATAAGCACTTGTAGTACAACAAACAAGTTAGGTTTGGTGCTGGGCAACGTTAACGTGATAAGGTAGTTGGGGTACATATATAATTCATTTTGCGTCACGTTTCAAGAAAATGGCAAATTTAAAATAGTTTGTTAGAGATTGAATTTTAGCCTATTAGGAAAAAAATATTTTCTATATTTTCGAAATCATCATGAGCGTCCATCTATGATGCACTAAAAAGAAGAAGATTTTTTTGTGTTTCATAAAACATGTTCAAAACTTACAGGTCATCTCCGATCAAGACTTCAAAACACCATTTTGGTATAAATTTTAGCACATTTGGACTCTAAAGAATACGTCAAAATGACAAATTTTTTGTCGTTAGTGAATAGTGTTGCGTAACGTATTATTGTTCATACATGGTAAAATTTTTAAAATTTCATCTCCTTTTGCCATTGTTATTTTTTTGTATTAATTCATTTTCTATCTTCATTTTGTTTGTTTTTATTTATATATTTATATATTTACACATTGAGTTTTTTCCCATTTTGGTCCCTTGACTATTTCTCATTCTCAATTTTGCATTCCGACTTTTAATTGCACCCAATGTGGTCCTTTGACTTTAAAAAATTATCCCAATTTGGTCCTCCGTTACATTTTCCATCAACCAGCTGTTAAGTTCATGGGTATTTTGGTCCATTCATCTGTTGTGTGCCTTGGCTTCTTCTTTTTTACTTTTCTTTTTTTTTTCGTGGGCCCCATTCCTTCCGAAATTTACCGGCTCCGGAACCTCCGGCACCTCGACCTCGGCGGCACCCCTTGAACCCCAGAAATCGCCGGGGAGTCAAAGGCCTCGAGGAGATTTCCAATGATCTTCGTATAATGTCGACCCATGATATGAAATTGGCAGAAGAAATTATTGTAGCAGAAGCTCCGAATCTGAAAGGGGTTAGCTTGACAACAGAGGATGTAGCAGAGGCGACTTTGTACTCGGGCAGCGATGAGTCTAAGTATGTGAGCGGGGTGAACCTGTTGATCGATGGGGGGATATTCCACAACCAAGGTTAATCGAAGCTCTGCCATGGAGTTTCATGTCTATTTGGGTGAACCAGATTCCCAGTTTCTTGTAGCTAAACAGAACAATAAGTTTTTATCCCCGTCGCCGAAAAAGAAAGACTTGTGCGAACAACCGCGTCGCGACTCCGATTTCGTTGACCACCGCCCCCCGTCGATCGAGGCCTTGCATGGGCAATCGGAGTCCACCGTTGGAGTTAGGGATGCTAGGGATGTTGATCGCCATCGCCAATTTGCGAACTCTCAAGTCGCGATGCAGTCAACGTCAATGGAGGTTCTCCCGGCGGTCGCGGCTTTGCATGGTCACTACGAGGCTGTGGATTCCCAGCTTAGTAGCATTCGTGATAAATCTTGGAGGAAGCTAAGCAGTCGGAATTAGATGAACAACCACTTTTCTGGTGGCTCTGCCGGTGTCAAGGTAAGCAAGCCCGAAGCTCGAACTGGACCAGCCGGCTTCTCACCTGGTTGGCATGTGTAAGGAACACCATGTCCTGGTTTGGGAGGGGTTGTGGACAAAAAATAATGATTGTTAATTATAAAAGGGGAAAAAAAAGCACCAAAAAGAAAAGAGAAAGAGAAAAACCCTGCCATAAGTCACTAACCGGAATAAAATTATTATTGTAAATTAAAGCGGTCTCCGATTTTCTCCTGAAAATAGTCGAAGTATCGTCAGAGCATCGTCTAAACCCTGCCATAAGTCACTAACCGGTATTTGTGTTTTGATGAACTAAATTGACATGTTGATGTGCTAAATTATAACTGTTAATTTAAAAGCTTAAAAGTCTAATTACTTCTCGTATAAAGTTTGAATGTGTATTTGACAATTTTCCCTACAAAATTGTATTCAGGTCAAATATATAATTAAAAATCATAATATTTTTTTCCCCGGAGGAGTTCGTAGCACGCAATCAAACACGTGTGCAGAATTGCAGCCTTAGACTTGTCTTTGGAGGTGAGCGGGTCGCCCGGTAACTTCAACGGTTCGGGCAAAAGGCACGTGACGGGATGCGTTTACCACTTTACCATGCATGCAAATATGCAATGAAATATTCATTTACTTTATTTTGTTGCGTGAAGCACTGAAGCAATATATATAATATTGCACTTGCAGTCCTAATGGCTAATACGTCCTGTTAATTCAACCATTCATTAATTGCACGAAACTTCAATTAAATAAAAATTGTTATTTTCCCCACTGATTTTTCCTTTCAAATTTTCATGTTAATTAATATTATATTGTGTCTCAATTTTTTTTTCAATATTATATTGTGTCTCAGTTTTTTTTCTTCTTTGAAATAAAATAGTCTATCTCAGTTTCCTTAGAACTAAATTGAACGGTAAAATTTTTAATACATTTTCAAACCAATTTTTGGATGACATTTAATTCATTTTAAAATTTAGTTTGCACGCTACGTGCGCATAAAAGAGCCTTTCTAGCAACATATTTCTAATTCCCTTAAGAAAATGTGATGCTTTCAAAAATCCTTTACTTTTCAAATGTGGGGCAAAGGCCACCTAAAGCTTCCCCATTCCATGGATGGAATTCGATGAACCTCCCCCGGGTTGTAGAAATTAAACCATGTCTGCAATGACTAACTTGGTGTGTGTAGGCAGCGTTGTATCTTGAACTAATTGTTTTTTGTCCTTTTGTTTGGATCCC
Source organism: Ipomoea nil (assembly GCF_001879475.1). Classification (NCBI taxonomy): domain Eukaryota; kingdom Viridiplantae; phylum Streptophyta; class Magnoliopsida; order Solanales; family Convolvulaceae; genus Ipomoea; species Ipomoea nil. The sequence goes on along the minus strand of NW_017619497.1, from coordinate 4,444,127 downwards.
CCCTCCCATTTGTTTGGGTGCCCCCTCCAAAAAAAAAAAAAAAAAAAGCCTTAAAACTTCATAGTACGTACACTTTGAGAATTAATTTTTCATTCACTAATTATATATTTTGAGTGTACAATATATTAATTTCTTTGTCTCTTGAGCCGACCAAAATTAGAAGTAGTGGACTTCACGTATATTTGTACCACAAAATGATCACTCAAAATTTTAAATTTTTTAATATTTTCCAACGATCATCCACGTGAATGAAAATTGATTTTCAGTACTAAAAAACAATACACTTGCAACGGACGATCCATGCATAGGATATAGGTAGGTGTATGTTACCCTTTGAAACTTTTCTTGTAAAGATATATTTACTTTACTAGCTGTCTACACATACATAAACCTTCCAGGCTTCCAACCTTTGTTCTGGTCACATGGGTGTACCCGTTTTTGTCATTGAACATCATTCTTTGTTCTGCAATAGTTTATAAAGAATTAAGCCAAATTAATTCTCCTTTTAAGCAGCCTCACATCTTTCTCACATAGGTAATTCATTTTCTCGCATACTTCACATATGTCAATCGATACTTCAGAATCATTAAAGCATGCACACATACTAACCTCGTGCAGGAGTCATTATTATGAAAAAGAGAAAATTACACTTTTGGTCCTGTGACTATTGAGGTCTTGTTAATTTCAGTACTCAACTTTAAAAACTAACAATTTAATCCCGCAACTATGCAATTTTTAACACATTTGATCCACCAGACCAAATCACCGGCCAAATGTCGCTAGAAAAAATAAACCTTTTTAAATTATTTATTCATGGGGGCAAAATGGTTATTTCTTCTCCTTCCTTGCACAGGTCTCAGAACTGAATGCTCCGACACCTACAAAAATGGCGATTATGAGCGAAGAAACACACCTTCCACTATGAACTGAAGGGTAGCACAATCGCCTTCAAAATCAGCCATTTCTTCTTCTTCCCGTTTTGTTTTCTCTGAATGATAACCCAGATTAGGGTCAAATTTTGAACTGGATTCTGAAATGTCCCTGCATGGAAATTGTTTATCAACCCACAAAAAAGCGAATTCGGGGAGTCCATTTCTCTCTCCTATAGAAACGGTCTCCCCTTGTCCGTTTCTAGTCATACGAAACAACACATATGTATTCCTACGTATTTGAATTTGAATAAATACTGAGCGAATTTGAATGAATACTCGTACCAACTTTTGTTTGGTTGCCTTGCATTCGACAGAAGAGAACGCCAAACACATATATATTATTTCTTAACAAATTAAAATATTTAAAACAATTATATTCTTTCTTAACAAATTAAAGTTTTTTAAGAGGTTACTAAATGGAAATATTTTAAGATGTTAACAAAGAAACGGACTTGACAAGTATGTACTGATTTTTATTTTTATTTTTCATCACGAACCAAACAACAGAAAGAAATAAGACCTTACTATGATGCTAATTTTTCGTTGTTCAAGAAGAAGAAGAACACTCTTCTGTTGCTGGAACCACCGCCTACTACCGTCACCAACGCCTGCTATATAATTATCATTTTATTTGGATAGAAATAATTGTAAATATATTTGAGTATTGGTGGAGGATTATAATTAATTTTTTCAACAATAGCTATGGAATCTAGAGTCGTAGCCCTAAGGATGCTATTAGTGCTTTTCTTAGCATTAAATTTGCTACAATTACTTTTTTCAACAATTTCTGTACACATTTAGCACCAAGCAATTTCTGTACGTGTTGAGCTACTATTAATTTTTGTTATGTAATTATGTTGTATATTTTGTTCTATTGTATTTTATGTGTGTGCGTGTTTTATATCATTGATTTGTTGATAATAATGCTTTACACTGCATTCTATTTTTACGAGTAAATACCCAAAATAGTCCCTCGACTATAGCTAAATTCACAAATTGATCATCGACTTTCAATTTCAACCAATTAAGTCCTTAACTTTGTAATTTTGACACAATTTAGCCCGACCTCCATCTATTTGACTGTTTGTTGACCGTGATCGACAATCTCTAGAAGAACCTTCAGCTCTCGTCTGAGCACGTAGAGGCCTCCAGGATGACGTTGCACCGGTTCGGAAACACGTCGTCTTCTTTGCTCTGGTACGAACTCAACTACATTGAATCCAAAGGGAGGATGAAGAAAGGCGACCGGATTTGGTAGATTGCTTTCGGCAGTGGATTCGAATGTAACAGTGCGGTCTGGAAATGCAACCGGAACCTTAAAAAACCGACGATGGACCATGAAATTACATATATATCCTCAAAAATCACAATCAACAAACGGTCAAATAGACAGAGGACCAAATTGTGTTAAAATTACAAAGTTAAGGACTTAATTGGTTGAAATTGAAAGTCGAGGACCAATTTGTGAATTTAGCTATAGTCGAGGGACCATTTTGGGTATTTACGCTATTTTTACTTAAATATCTCATGTCATGATCAATTTAACATGTATAGTTAAAGCCAAGAAGAGTTAGGTGCTAGTTAATCCATCAATTTATATAGAAACTAATTAAGGCTTGGGTACCTAATTGCTAATAAGTGTATAAACAGTGCATGTTTTTTGTTTTTTGTTTTGTTTTTGTTTTTTTTTTTTTAAAACATGATCCGCCATTCGCATCCATAATAGCCTAACACTTCCCAACAAGGATGAATGGATGATTAGGTATTCTTATGTTCATATCACAATTCATATCTAAAAAATTCGAAACTAGTATGATTTATGGTGTGTGTACATATATATTAGTAAAAATTTAAATTTTTGTAGCGTGTTGTATGATATTTTTATTTTCTTTGGTATAAAAAAAAGTCAGAATCAAATTAATTTATATAGCTAAGGCCTAAGAGAAGTTTCGTGCTATGTAGTCATTAATTTAAATAGCAAGTAACAAAGGCAGTCGTTATATCGTGGACCGCGGTGTATAATCGATTATGCATCGCGCATCAAAACGGCGTCGTTTCTTTAAGTAAAGAAACGACGCACTGTTAGTGTTAACGGAATGACACTACAGTGTATCTAAACCGACACTGTCTCACGTATTATTTTTATATTATCAAATGAAACTGCAGTTATATGACTTATATCAAAATGATATTGTAGTTGTGGTGTAATGAAACTGCAGTATATATATACAATGAAACTGAATAACATTTCACATATTTGAGTGTATATTGTACAATGAAGCTGTAATTATATTGAAATGATCATGTAGTTGTGTTTTAATATAATGAAACTATAGTGTATATAAAATAAAATTAAATAACATTTTCACCTATTTGAGTGTATAAATATTGAATGAAACTGTAATTATATCGAAATGAAACTGTAGTTGTGTTGAAATGAAACTGCAGTGTATACAAAATGAAATTGAAGAACAAAGTTATTTTTTACGGAACGGCGCGAAACAGATTCCGTTTATTTTCATTAAATAAAACGACGTCGTTTTGATGAGCGGTACACGATATAATTTGCCTAACAAAGGCTATAACGGATCCATTACTAAGTTTATTGATGGCTATAACGAAAGATCCAATAGGTAAATGTTAAACTGGTAATGCTTGAGTCTTGTTTGGCATACCCATACCCATACCCGGCCTATAAATACATGTTTACTTGTTTTCTCTTATCTTCTTCTTCTTCTTCTTCTCCTGAAGCTATAGTGAGCTGAGGTTCGTTTCTCCTTTGGATCATTTCAAGCTTCGATCACTTCAACCTTCTACGTCAGAGCAAGCCAGCTGATCCAGGTTTCTTCACTCTTCAATCTTTATTATGTTTTCAATTTTCAAGATATATATGTTTTCATGGCCATATATATGTATATATTTTGGAAACTTTTATCTGGTATTGATTTTTCTTGGATGTAAGTAGTATATAAGTACTTATGTGGTGATGCATTCTTCATCTTTGCTTTTAAAGCTATTATATATATTATGGATGGAGTGCTTGAAGTCTGTATAGAGATATGTATGGATCCATCTGTTTTATTATTTTTTCTTTTTTCTTGTTTTCCAATTTGGGTAAGGTTAAAAATTATATAATTTGAATCCAAGGTTTAACAACCTTAAAATATTGACCACAAATTTAATTTCTTTTTTCTCACAGATTAGATATTGGAAATGAACAACTTTGGAGAAATACTTCTAATACTCCTCACTTCTCTTGCTCTGCTAAATGCCTGTAAGTATATATTTCTTTCATTTTCTATTTATTTTATTTTGTTTCATAATTGCATGAATGAAAAATGGGATGGATTTATTTCATTTGTAAATTTTTACTAGTCATTAACTCATTATACCATGTTTTGCATTTTTTTAATTTTTTTTTCTTTTTTTTTTTTTTAATAATTATAGTGTGAGGAGAAAGTTCTCATGTAGCTTCCGACACTAGTAGTATGTAATTTGTATAACTTTTTTTTGGGTACAAAGTTCGAAGTATAATTTGTCATTTCACGCTATAGTGGCATATTTTTTTTGGGATCAAAATTGCTTGTTCCCTCAATTTTAAGGGAAAACAAGTTGAGGTAATAACTTTTCAAGTGTATTAATCATCTCTAACATTAATATCTTTTCATTCTTTATAGTTTCTTATCCAAATTTATTATAACATAACCTTTTTGGTAAATAATCCTGGTAAAACTCTAATTATTGAAATGTAACAACAAGGTTAGACAAAATTTTATAAGAATGTTTTACATATATAATTATTATCATATATATATAATTAAACTTCTCTTTTCAAGAAGTAACAAACAAATCATATTAAATAAATACATATTTCTCCGTATCTTTTTATATACATATACATTAATTAATATATCTAAAAGAGTTTTTGAAAATCAAATATACAAAGGATGAAGACATATACAAAGAATGAAGAGTTACACATTTATTGTATTTACAATAGTATGTTAATAATTATTTGAAATAATTCATTAGCGTAATTAATTGATTTCACACACTAAATTTTTTGTATAAATATATAAGAAGTTGAGGGGTTTCATAATTCAATTAATCTATTATTTTACTAACTTTAATTTAGAGCTTTTACGATGGCAAAGTTTTCATCTTCTGTATACGTGGTTGCCATTATTGTTCTTTTTTCAGGTATAATTTCATACACATATGAAGTGTTTATTTTATTTTTATTCATTTATTCTATTTTTAATATCTTTTTTTTTTTTTTGAAAACACCCTACTTTTAATTCTAAATACTTAAATACCCTCACTTTGTAAAGATTTCACTAAATTCATGTGCATTTTGGGGATAAAAGTAAAATGTTAGTTCTTGCCTTGCTAGTTGAAGTCGTCACAAAGGGTCTTTTTAGTGTGACTGATCTTTCTTTTGTGATTTGCAGATTATTATACAGGAGTAGAGTTTACTAAGTGCGCAGCATATGATATTGGCCGTGAGTTTCCTTCGTCACCCTATTCTTCTTTTTTAAATGAAACATTTCAATTAGTAAAATTTGGTACTCCGTATTTTACTAGTTGAATTTTAATAAAAACAATAATTTGTGTCGAGTATTTTAATATATAATTCTTTCTCAAACCTGTTTATTAAGCTTATCGGTTGGAGCCGATTAATTTTAGACAGTTTATTTATTTTATTGTCGTCTTTTGCTGACTAGATTACAATGTATTCAGATAGCAATTACGCACTTTCTCCGTCAATAATTAAAGTTTTAAAATATGAGATATGGTGAAATAATTAAATGGATATTGAATTTTGACGATGCGCAGCTAAGTTCCTGAGTCCCGATCCGACATATCAGCATATTAACTACTGTTTGTGGAAGTCTCCAAAATCCAATAATGGTTGCGCCAAGGAAGAGGATTGTTGGAAACCCTGTCGCCATACTTATTCTATAGTAAAAGATGTTTCATGTTCAAAATATTTTATTCTCTTTGGAAAAAAATATTGTAATTGTTTTCAATGTGATGATTTCTAACGAAAATATTCATATATAGGTAGGATCAGTCCTATTCTTTTATAGGTTCGGGAAGTAAAAACAAGGATCCGAAAGTTAAAGGATTGTATGAGTTAATTGCAAATAAATAAATAATATTTTTGTATATATATAATTCTTTATTTTTTTAAAAAAAAAAACATTTTTGATTAGCCTTCGAACATTTTTTATAGTCCATTTTTGTTGGGTCCAGGGCGGGTGCCCATCTTGTCCACCCTCGGAGTCGAACCTGTATATAGGAGAGAGGACATTTCTAAAATAGTAGTATGGTCTTTTCTGAAATTGATTCTATTATTTTTAATTGCACAAAAAAAAAAAAAAAGGTTATCCAACAATTGAAATTTAAGCCATATTGGTCCTCCATTAGTATTGGCGTTAAAATGGAGGGCAAAATAGGAAATTCAGCTCGTTTACTCCATTTTAATAAGATTACGACCCTATTTTTGCAGATTGCAAATTAAAACTTTTTCGTAAAAACTATGGTGGAGTTTGGTTGTGGACTTTTGCATCCTACTATGAGTTTTGATATCATTACCATGTTTGTTCGCATACTTTTGTTATATTAGGGTTGAAGTCAAATCATTTAGTAATTACAAAACTTATTACCCTTTTACTTATACTTTTGAACATGGAATCAAAAATAAGAGAGAAAAAAATGAAAATAAAAATAAAAATAAAAATTCATTATCAATGCATTAAATATGAAATTTCAAAATATATATATATATATATATATATATATATATATATATATATATATATATATATATATATATATATATATATATATAATTTATTTTTATTATTTTGTATTTATTTATTTTGATTCTTATTTACTACCAAACAAAGTAACTCCTTCAACTTAAGCCTATTGCAATTACCAAGTATTTTTTTTATTTTTATTTTTATTACCATTCCGATTTTCAGGGGTTGGTGGCGGTTTGTTTTGGGTGATACTCGAATTTTATTTCAGATATCCAAAAATTTTGGGTAATTTTTTGACACCCGATATCTAAATCAAATTTAATTCGGATATGTTTGTTTTAGGTGAAATTATTTCGGGTTAGTTTGGATATACCCAAAATTTTATTTTTATCAATTTTGAGTTTTTTAATACTCCATACTTTTTTATTTGTGTATTTATATTTTTTAAATATACTATCAATCTAAAAACAAGACAAAATATTAATAAATAACTAAAAGATTTTTGAAAATTAATATATTTTTAACAATGAAATACATTTAAAACTAAACATATAATTTATATTTTTATATTTATAATAAAATCCTGGTTAGTTCGGGTTTCGATTTGAATATGAATAAAATTTTAACGCCCGATATCTAAATCAAAAAAAAAAAAAAAATTACAAGATATGGTCCGATGTGGATTTCAAGAATGGTTTGATCTCATTGTGGATTTAAAGAGTATAATGGTTTGCTCAAGTATATCCTAGAAACGTAAATTCTAAACATAAAACTTTCAAACTAATAATAAAAATAAAAAATAAAATGAAAACAATTTTGGCTAATGTTGCTTCCTCCACAAACCCACAATCTCCCACCCGAATTTTCATTACTCCATGAAGTTAGGATGCTCCATTGCGTGCCACACTGACAAAAATGAAATGAACAACATCTTCATGGTGAAATCTTTGCCTTGGAAAGTTTGAATATGAAGATGAACTATTTTGACCTTTGTTGTTTATGATCCACATTTTGATCACAGTTTGAGGAGAGAAGTACCTAGTTTTTATAGAAAAGTTTTGCAATTTACATAAATGGGGTCGTAACTAATTAAAATGGAGTAAATAAGCTGAATTTCCCATTTTGCCCTCCATTTTAACGCCAATACTAACTGATCGAGAACCAATATTACTTAAATTTCAATCGTCAGATGATCAGTTTGAAATGTTACCAACACATTCCCCAACTTAAAGAAAAAAAAAAAAAACAAAGAAAATGGAACGTTACCATATATGGTGAGGCATAATGTTGGAAATGCGACGTTATGTAGTTTGGTGTAAAATGTGCGTGGCAATCTCGTAAATTGATGTGATAGTATATTAGTATTCAGAGGAGATCAGAGCCATAATACTTTTATTATTGTCTTCTAATTAAGAATTAACCAAACTCCAAAACATCATTTACGTACACAAACACCAAAACCCAAACCCTACTCTCTCAGCAATCACCATGCCAAAACTACCAGGTTCGCATTAGATCACGCATACCATAATCCACTTCATTTTCATCATCGCATTGCATTTATATATTTCAATCTCAATTATCTTACTTTTCTGCAATCTTGATTCTGCTCAATCTGTGGTTATGGATTATCATACCCAATCGATCATCATTGCCTTTTCGATCCTCGATTTTGATTTTTTTTTTTTTTTAATTTTTATTTTGGATGGGATGTGGCGTTGTAATGAAGGATGGTTGAGTAGATAACCCATCATAAACTTTCCCAAGTTTCTGTTAAGAAAAAAAAAAAAGGGTAAATGTCTTTTGCCATGTTCCAATGAGCTTGGTTTTACTGGAATTTTATTTTATTCGATCTGTTTTTTATATTCTTGTGTGTTTGGAATGATCTTGAGTTTCAGCAGCTATCAATTTGTGGGGTTGATCATCAATGGCTGAGTTTGTTGGTCTGAGGTTGTACAGTTGCTGTAACTGTAAAAACCAGGTTGCTCTTCATGATGATGTCATTTCTAAAGCATTTCAGGTGAGGACTTACTTCAATTCTTTCAACTCAGTTAAACAATCACACTGTAAATTTTGCATTTTGATCTTTTTAGCGTTGTTAGAATGAGCAATTCCTTGCTTGATTGGCAAAGAGAAAAAGGGGGAATGTAGTGTTGCTAGGACCAAGATATTTACCTAATTATGTATACCAATGAAAAATGGTGTTATTGATTCTGGTTAAAATTGAAATTGATGAATGCTGTTCGGGAAATTGCTTTACGTTTGGAGTTTAATTATACTTGTGTTCTGTGATTTTGTTTGTAATTATTAGTTGATTTTGTTAATAAGATGCCATTGTTTATGGTTTTAAAGATATATTTGTATCCACGCGTATAGGGAAAAAATGGCAGAGCATTTCTATTCTCGCATGCGATGAACGTGGTTGTAGGTTCAAAAGAGGATAGGCAGCTCATGACTGGGCTCCATACCGTTGCTGATATCTATTGCTTCGACTGTCATGAGGTGCTGGGGTGGAAGTATGAACGCGCTTATGAAGAAACACAAAAATACAAGGAAGGGAAGTTCATACTTGAAAAATCAAAGATCATGAAGGAGAATTGGTAGCCTACTCTGCACTTTCAGTTCCCATTCAATGTGTGTTACGTTGGTGTTCAGTGGGTGGTGTGTGGATGTTCATACATCTTAGTATTGATAATCATTCCCTTCAACAAAAAACCTTCATTTATTGTTCCTCGCTGTGCATAAATGCTGTGGTTTCTTGTCTGGAATTATTGTATTGAAAATCATGGATGTTTGAGATCATTTGTTAGTTAATATACATACATTGAAATTCACAATTCTTCTTGTTTATCAGTTTCATTGCAATGTACTTTTAGAGCATCCTCAGTTTTTGAGGAGTTTTTGCGATGTGACTAAGAATAGAAGATTGGAAGGAAGGGAAAAAAAATCATATATATAATTGTGCATGTTAAGGCGTGTGTAATGCACGCGCCCGACTGGGCGCCTCAGTGCTGCTTCTTTGTTTTTGGTGGGGCCCACTTTAAAGACTTGTTTTCTGTGAGCCCACTTCAGAGACCAAAAACCAATGCCTTGCAGGAAGCTCTAGTTTCTTCTGCCCTTAGAAAATAAAAGAAGATCCTCCTTTTAGTAGAGGCTGTAGAGCTGTCAAAGATAATCATAATCTAACAATACAACACAAGTTGAAGGTTCATTAAAATAAAGAAGAAAAGTAAGGTGAAAGGGAACTAGCTCTTTATCATGGAGGTCGCATGATGGGTGTTGTGACATGTCTTTGTTAAATAATTGCAACTTTATGGTAATGGCACCTTTCACTCTCTAATTCAATCCTCTTAGACACAGTCAATAATTGCTGGGATGCATTTCTTCAGGGTAACATGTGAATAGATGTTTATAGCCTAAGAGCAATTAGATGTTCAAATATCCAATCAATTCTTGTCACATAATGTAGTATGTATATGAATCAGATTTGGTCCAAATACACAATGTAGTATATGAATCAAATTTGGTCTAAATAACAGAGCAGTTTCTATAGAAAAATATCCACACACAAGTAGTTGCACTAATTAGACAAATAGTAGCATGAAGGAATCTGCATAGTCAAAGGACACATCTTTTTGGTAATCCATTTCTTTTTAGCATTCTCAATTGCCTCCTCCCTCATCCTCACAAGTTCTCGACAGCATTGCTCATACTGCATATCAATGGCATCGATTTCCTGATTGAGATCAAGATAATGATCTTTATCATTATCCTTGTCTGTTATGGAGAGAGAAGAAATGCATATGTTCATATCATTGGACATGGTAGTGAATGAACCAGCTGAGGAGATCCCCGAATCCCTTGTGCACTCACTCATCATAAATTCAGAAGGGTATCCATCATAGCTAAGGCCACCATTTTTGAAACCCTTAGTTTCATCATAGACTTTGCCTAGGGGCTTCTTGTGCTTATCTAGAGAGGCTGACATTCCATGTTCTGAAGATATATTCACCTTGTCTACTTCCTCAGTATTGTTCTTCCCTCCTGATGCATGAGAAAAGATATGCTGCTCCACAGATCCTTGGCCAAAAACCCAATTTGATTCATGGTTTTTGGAAGTACTTGCAACAGCAATTGAGTTGTCATATGGACATTTGCCCGCACCTAAGCTTCCACATGAAGATTTCCAACTTGGTACGAGTTTCAAAGCTAAGCAATCAATCATGTCCGCGATTAATGCTACATCTTCGTTTGGCAATTCAAGTTGTTCAACCATCTCCCCAGCAATTGAGACAGTAGTATCATGATCAAGGAAAAACATGAAATGAATATTCCTTGCTTGACCTGTCCAAAAGACAGATGTAAAAGGTTATTGATATATTAAGTCAACTTGCCCATAACTACTTCAACAGGACCATAACATACCGCTATAGTCAGTAATACGCAGGCTAAAAGAAATGGAACTTTCATCATACTTCTCCCCTCTTAACCTAAATTCATTTTTCCCATTGCACCTAAGAAACTCAGTGACTTGAGGAATTTCAGTGACGCTGCTTTCTATACAAGGAACACTTGATAACTTTCTGGAAGTGGGATCTATCTCCATTGAAAGAGAATCAGACTTAGTCAAGTTTATGGACTTTGACATATGATTTGAGTTCTGCATAACATCAGATTGGAGTTCACTTGAATTTGTCCATGAAAGGAATGGATCTTTCAAGAGCTCTGCAGCACTTAACCGTTCAGATGCTGGGACTAAACACTTCTCTATAAATTGCTTTACTTCAGGATCCTTAATTTTATCCAAAGCTGCAGGTTTTATGCCCTGGAAGGACAATTCTCAGAATATTTAGATGAGAAATATATGGAACACTTCCATATATAATTACATCCACACGTAAATTCTTAGCAGTTAATGGGTCTTACCGAAGTAACCTTTTTAAAGATTTGTGCTTGATTTCTGCACTCGCTGTAGGGATATTCACATGTTATCAGCTCTAACAAGCACATACCGAAAGAATAAATGTCAACAAGTTCATTGTACTCTTCGTCATAGAGCTCAGGCGCCATAAACTCAGGAGTTCCTGTTTGTGATTGAATGAAAAAGAAAATAATAAGAGGTTGCAAAGATTGGTTAATAATTCATGTCAACGAATATGGACCAGCAATTCCAAGCAAGTGAAATGGTTACCAATAACACTTTGTGCAGTAGGCTGCTGCATTATTGTAGCCAATCCAAGATCTCCTATTTTAACTTCACCATGATTCCCATTGATGAATATATTATCACACTTCAGGTCCCTATGAATAATAGGTGGATTGTGACTGTGGAGATAGTGTAAACCTCTGAGAATTTGCCTAGCCCAGCTCTTGATGGCCTTTATGTCAACAACCTTATGTTTCTTACGATATCTATGCAATAGAGCATCAAAAAGAAAAATAATATCCAATTAATTTAAGATGGAAAGAAAAGCATGAAGAAATATGAGCACAAAAATAACACAGCGTGTTTGTGTGTGTAGCTATGTAGGTATAACTTACTGCCTCAAGCTTCCTGAAGTGAATAACTCTGTGATCATGTTGATCGTTTTGTTCTGATCGTCCACCCAAGAGTCCAGTGATCTTATGATGTTCTCATGCTTCAATGTTCTCAACAAGTGAGCCTCAGAATACAATCTCTCCAGATTGGCAGGAGACTGCAATGCATCGTCTATACTGACTTGGTTCCAAGCAACTTCAATTCCCTCAACTTCATCAAACCCTTTATATCTACAAATACCAATAAATGAAAGTTAATTCTATAATACACAAAAGCAATATTTTGAAAGATTGAGCAATCTATGAGCTCAGAAAAAAGAGGTGGAGCAGGAAACCTACACAATCTTAAACGCTCCTCTTCCCAAGATTTCATTATACTGGAGGAAAGAAGACAAAGAAAAAGGTGATGGCACCAGCAAACCCAACATGTTAAGGAGTAAATAACTAAGAACATATAGTCCAAACACCAACAAAAAAAGAATCAAGAAAACTAAAATAATCAATCATTCAGTCAATAAGCATATACATATATATGCTCACATTAAGCAGCAATATGATAAAAATTGCTACCACCATGCACAGATAAGACAGTTTACCATCAAAAGCATATCAAGATCACTATAATTCATAATTATTTAGAAGACTAATTAAAGTTTCATCTTTGAGGAATCCAAAGTAAGGCCATGATGGAGACGAAGAAGGAGAAAGTACCCGGCTGTATCGATTATTAGACGAAACTTCAACAACATCGGCCTCGGCAGCATCGAACTTTCCTTTGGTTTTCAAAGGAAAAACAAACCCCGACGCCCCCAAATCCATATCGACTAAAAACGAAAAAATTCACCCCCCAAAGAATCAAACAAAAGAAGAAAAAGGAGAAGAGGAAAAGAGCGTATTAGAGAAACGGATATTCAGAAAACGCTTCGCAGGCCACAGAATATGAATCTACAATTCTCCCGAATCGGAATTCGCGTACAAACATGTTGACTCTCTGCGAATGGAAGCTGAAAATCCCAATCCCCTTTCTCGCCATCTTCTATTCTATCTTACAACTGCTGACGAACCAACGAACACCGATAGGTTTTCGATTTCTTCACATCATATTGTAGTGATCGAAATCAGGGGCTCAAAATTAGAGCGCCGAATTGAAACCCTAGAAACTAAAGAAGAATACAATACAATACCCTAGCCGAAAACCAAACCGCAATTGATCGAAGAAAATGTCGAGAATCGGAGGAGACAGAGGAAGAAGACGACTTTTTATTCCCCAAAAAAAAAAAGGAATATTAATAGAGAAAAAATAAAAAAGCTCGGAATTGGAGTTTGATTCCAAGTTGTATTCAGATTTCACTGTCAGGTTAGAAAATACGAAATGGAGGCCAGATTTGAGATTTGAGAATTCTCTTCACACTAAAATTAGAAAATGATTAAACAACCATTTAATAAATGTGTAAATTATCACGATGCAATATTTATATAATTTTATTCCTTTTCTACACCAACCACTTTCTAATTTCTATAAACCTTCTTCAACAATATTTGATTTTTCTCAGCCCCGGAAGGTGTAAGGAATATCCTTGAATGAGGTACTAGAAATGTGGTTACAAAGAGAATTTATTAACTCTTAGGACTTTTCGATTTTTCTTGTGCACTAAAAAAATATTAAGGATGAAATTTTAATCAAATTGATAATTTATTGACTTAGTAACTACAAAATTTGTTTACTAACTTGTGATTCTTTGCTGATTAGAGGTACAAAGAGTAATTTATCATGTGCACATTATTGTGATTCGCGAGTTTCTTTTGTTACTGAAAAATTTTCACCAAAATATATGACAATATAAACATATTTATTTTTTTTAACGATGGGTGATGAATCGACCAATTCATGGTGATAAATTAATTAAAAAAAATTGATCCATGTAGCTTTATTCTTATAATTTGTCAATTTGACCCTTTATAATTTATATATTATTAGAGTTTAACGCCAGTTTTGACGGAATTACTTGTGAACTTCTATACCTTTCTCATGATTACACCCAAGTTGCAGAGGCTGAAAAAGTCCTCTAAAGCATATATTCCTTTTTTAAAGATTTATTTCCATTTGACAACTGGAAAGCAGAATTGCCACTACTCTCTTAAAGAGTAAAATATATATTTATAAAAATAAGGATTTCTGACCACTAAAGGTGTCGTGGTGTAGTTGGTTATCACGTCAGTCTAACACACTGAAGGTCTCCGGTTCAAACCTGGGCGACGCCAAGATGTTGAAGTTCTTTTCTCATCTGTAAATAGCAGGTCCATAATATCATTTTATGAATTGGATCTTTAGTATTTTGTTAGATTTAATGATAATTTTTTTATTAACTCATTTAAAAATCATATTCACATTTATATTTAGAACCTGAACCTATCACCCTGTTTATATCATTATTGTGTCAACTCATCAGTTAGAACTATTATTTTCCCACTCTTTGTCAACACAAATTCATTAATAATAATATAATTCAATTCCAATAGTACAAAACTTAATGCAAAAAATTTAAGCTAAGGAAGGACATAAATTCATATCACATATTGAACATTCGCCTCGTTGGATTTCCTTTTTCTACTCCCAAATATTGTCTACTGAACTATTGAGTTAAGCCCGTGCGGGCTCTCATTGGATTTCCTTGATAAAGGGCTTCCCAACGCGTTCTGCTATCTCCTTCTTTGGGAGACTTGTCTCAGTTCCCGCGTATTCCATGGTATGACTCTGCTCCACCTTGACAATGGCAGCTAAGGAAGACCATGCGTCGCCAGTCTGCTCGTGAACCCAGCACATAATGAAGTAAACCTTCCTCTCAGCAGACCTAAGCCTTTTCTTCATCTCTGATCTTTCAGACTTGTGTTGTTTGGCAGACTTTAGTTCTTTCTCTGCCGACTGAATCAGCCTCTGTAGATCAGAGAGCAAGCAAACTAAGGCTGCACCACCGAGATAGAGAAGTTCTATCACATCTTCGATGAGTCTGAATCCGAGTTGTAGGCCGCCCATGTGTCTAAGAGCGGGAGAGCATGTTTGCTCCAAACAATGTGACAGAGCCTCCAGTACAGTCTCCGGTTTTGCACCTTCACCCATAACTGAAGAAACGCTCAGCAAAACTGTGGCGGATCCTGTTGGGTCGGATTGCCAGTCCCCGTTGTATATGCGAAGGGTGAAGCAGTAACTGTATACAATGTCAACCAGGTGAACTGCCAATAATGGGGATGGTGTGGCGACACTCAGCTTACTAACCGAGGGTAATGGTGATTCGGGGCCAGGTGGAATGTCATGCAAAGGTTCACTTTCAATATCATCGGATTCTTCTTTAGAAATCGGCTGGACAAGTTGAGTTCCATCCTGGCCAAGAGAGATGTATTTGGCTGACTGCTTCGTCCACCATGGCTCCCATGGCTTAATCAATTTGCTCAGCTCACCTGAGGCTATGGCTTTTTGGTAACGTTTCTGCTCTTCAGGAGTTAAATCATCAAGACTTATCTCATTTCCTGTGAATAGAAAAGACTAAGTGCCCCTATTAGATTGAATCAGAACAAATTCATTGGCACAGGTGTCAAATGTAAGTGGCATACCAGATAGGATCTTTTGAATAGTTGATTCTGACCATGAGAAATCTGGTTCTGAGACAATTGAAAGAAAAAAAAAAAAGAAAAAAGACCTTTTATATCTGGAAAAATTGAGTTTAAATTCTTTTTACTCACTCCTATAATCTAAAAAGTAATACAAAAAATCAACTTCACATAGATTAATTCCCTGGGAAAAAGGAATGCCAGATCCAGTGCACAAAAACCAAAACCTATTATAATTCTGCATCAGTTATCAATAACATAGAGAATGTACTTTATATTGTTCACAACACTAACCATCTTCGTCCAAAGATTCCATCTCATCTTCTGAATGCAGTCGTTTCAGTATTCCCAACATTTTCTGTTTACTTTGCTCATCTGGTTGTGATTGGTGCAGTTCCTCCATAACATTCTCCCTCATAAAAGACTCAGTGCAGCGAAGGCTATGTGACTGGGAGAGTCAGACGGTCAAAATCAATAACAAGAAAATGTACTAGATAAGCATTTGAACATATTGCTACTAAAGAACTAAAGTATGGACATATGCTAATATATCCAAAGATACATATCAAAGACCATATACAATGTCTTAAAAGAAGCATGGGTTTTTTCCATCACCTTATAACATGGAAGAGAGCAATAGCGTGTATTGCATCGAGGGCAAGTGTACAGTGAAAATTGCTTTTGACATCTGCACGAGAAGTAGATGTGAGTTACCCATTTTATGACCTATTGGGGGTAAAAAAAATTTATTTATCTACTTGAATGTGAAGAAAACACCAAAATTGGGGGCAAACCTAGCCAAGTTGGTCAGGCTATTGGCTTGGTAACCACAAGGTTACAAGTTTGACTCCCAGTGGGAGCGGCTTAATGGTCTTCTCGGTTTGACGCAACCTACGCTGGTTTACCTCCACACAGTAGTAACTGCGAGTTTCTCTTGTCACTCGACAAATAAAAAGAAAGCACCAAAACTCAGAGCTCACTCTATCTAACACCCCCATAACAACGATCCACTATAATTTAGTATAGCAGCCATTGGCAGCAAAGCTTTATCAATATAAGTTTTCAGACTCCAACTGAACGCAACTAATCCTTAATCTGAATTCAGATTGGGATACCTTATAAATCCTATTTCTCTATTCAGCACTCTTCTGTCTTCTTTAGTAAGCATATACCTGCCCCTCTATTGGCTATCCCCTACACCCATGTCTATAACTTATACATTATTAATTTTTCATTGAAATTGAATAGACATTTCCACTTTCGCTGAATATATGGGAGAGAGATTAAACAGTTCAACAGAAATATAGTGTAAAGATGGCATACGTACACGCGGCATATTATGCGCGAAGATGAGTTGAGCTGCGAGGAAGTTGACGGCGTCTCGCCGGAGGTGACAATGGTATCCGGCATCGGAGAAACTCAATAGTCGAGTCCGAATTGAGGACAAGAAATGAAATTCTTCGAAGCTGCAGAGCTCTGTGAGTAGTCCTAAATAGGCTTTGAGATTTAAGGCCTACATGTTAAGCCTTTTTAAAAAAAATTAAAAATATACCTAATACAAAACTAATACATAACTGCATAAGTATATGAACACAAATCCATGAATCACATTACAAAATTACAATCAATCAACAACCACAAAGGCACAAAAACAAGGTAACATCTAACTATCTAACATTGAATATTATAACAATATAAGAACAAACACTTAAAAAATAGTAAGAACCAACACTTATGAATATTATAGCAAATTAGCATTCATAAGCAAGGTAAGATACTAGTCCCAATTAGGGATAGATGAAGCAGATTAATAGTACTGATTATGATACGACCCAATTGTAGAGTGTAATGATTTTTCTTAACATTGCAAAAAACTTCAATAATATGTTACCAATGATTCCAATCTACCAAACTGTTATTATTAAACTTTATTTTTAGACAAGTTTATCAGAAGTCATCTTATGCATAAAAACTACAAATGTATGAACTAATCTCAGGAGTGGTGTTAGATAAAGCCAGATTCTGTGAGAAAAAGGCTATTAATCAATCTTATGCATGTTGAGGGAATTGCAGAAAATGCAGTCCGGAGCAGCAGCAGCCGCCGCCGTAGCCCGTAGCAGCAGCAGCTATCCGGGTCGCAAACTGTTACAAGCGTAACTATACCACTGCTAGACTAGAAGACATACCTATCGTCGGTCGCCGCCTCGACGGAAGTTTTATTCGCTGCCGCACGTCGCCGGTCGAAGTGTGGAAGGAGTCGTCGGCTCGTCGCAAATCGCAGAGGCCATTCCTACTGGAAACCCCGGGAATGTTTCTTTTCTTTGTTGGAGGGCGCTAACTGGGCTGTCATCTTTTGGGCCCTACAATGATAAACTGAGCCCAGTTTCTTGGCAAATTATTGCATGGACCATGGTCCACACAATTGTATGGATCATGAATATCAGATACATTTTTAATATATTAAAAGTATATTATTTTTGTACTGAAGGTACATTATTTTTATATTGAAGGTGCATTAGTATATTAAAAATGTACTTTCAAAAATGTACCTTACATACATAAATAATGTACCCTTAGTATATTAAAAATGTACTTTTTATTTATGGTCCACACAATTGTGTGGACTATGGTGTTATGCAATAATGATTGCAGTTTCTTAGGCTTAGGCAAATTATCGTGTAGACCACATTTCAAAATGACGTCGTTGAATTTTATGAGTTAGAATATATAATGTAAATTATGAGTTAGAATACTGTACTTTATGTGTTAGAATAATGTATTTTATGTTTTAAAATCATGTATATTATGTGTTAGAATAGTGAAATTTCTGAGATAAAATAATTGACTTTATGAGTTAGAATAATGTACATTATACATTAAAATAATATACATTATAAATTATAAAAATGTATGTTGCAGTAGGTTGCGTGATTAAAAAATTGCGCAAAACGACGTTATTCGACCGTGGTTTACGCAATAACTATTGCTTAGGGTTATAAGCTTATTGATCATTTTGAACTGACTTTATAAAGTTAACAATTTCATGCCAAATTTAATTTTTTTTTTTTATACATGAGGAATGATAAATTATCTTAAACTCCGGAGCTCTTACCCAAGAGGTGCTAGATGAGGTAGTAACGAGTCGCTTGTTAGTCCCCATAATCCATTCCTACTTGTACATTTTGCGCATAAGGGACTTCCACCTCCTCTAATCAATGTTGCAGAATGCGCAAGACGTAAGGCGCTAGTCAGGCGTCTAGCGCCTAAGCATCCGAGTAATCTAAGATTATCATTTTCACTTTTCCCACTCAGGGTTAGGAGTTATTAGACTATTATAATCTCTCAAACTATTCAATTGCATATGTTAGATTATTAGCTAAGTACATGACTTGAGAAATATAGAAAAGAAGTAGTCAAGCAGGCAAAAAATTCACTCGGCCAAGTTGGGCACCGACTCGATCAAGTTAAACACTCGACTCAACTGAGTTAGGCGCCCAACTCGGCACCTAGGGCGCCTAGTCAGCCGACTAAAAGTCACATAAGACTGAAATATCCTCGGCCTAGGGACACCGAACGCCTAATCAGGACCTAGGCAGCCGCCTTAATTGATTTTTACAACATTACCTATAATCAGTCAAGGTCTTCTTGGCCTCCTAAGTTCCTAGTGAAATTTGAACCTCACGCTACACATAATGGTTCTTCAACTTTAATACAATTTTAACAAATGTTGCAATCAAATTTAGAAGGGATTGACATATCTTATCTTACATATGAATAAAAATAAATTTGATCGTATTGGGCAATCGTTATGCGTTGGACCCGTGTCCAGCATGCTTGCTGGACACGGGTAACAGTGCCGTTAGGCACTGTTATCTTTTTTTTTTTTTTTTTTTTTTTTTTTTTTTTAAATTCCAGACCGCTTCATAGGAGTATATGTTCATAATTTTATTACTATATTATTAATAACTGTACATTCATAACTTCATAACTGTACATTCATAACTCCATAACTGTACATTCATAACTCTATAATTGTACATTCATAATTTTCGAAGCTCTATGTTCACAATTTTAGAGCTCTATGTTCATAATTTTATCACTATATGTTCATAATTGTAAGTTCATAATGTTAGAGCTCTTTGTTCATAATTCGATCAATAACTGTACATTCATAATTCCATAACTGTAGATTCATAATCTCATAACTGTAGATTCATAACTCCATAACTGTAGATTCATAACTCCATAACTGTACATTCATAATCTTCGAAGCTCTATATTCACAATTTTAAAGCTCCATGATCATAATTTTATCACTATATATGTTCATAATTGTAAGTTCATAATGTTAGAGCTCTGTGTTCATAATTTCATAATTGCATAACTGTACATTCATAACGGCATAACTGTACATTCATAACGACATAACTGTACATTCATAATCCAAAAAAAAAAAAATAACGCCGTTAACGGCAAAACGCGCGCGATTTTTTTTTTTTTTTTTTTTTTTTTAACTAAATGACGCGTTTTTTTTTTTTTAAAACGACGTCGTTTTGGGCCCGTGTCCACAATTCACTGTGGACACGGGTCCAGGGCATAATTTGCCCGTGTTGGGGTTATGGTACACAAATGATATGATATACTCCGTATATCTTAATAACCCAACATTCGAATTAGCTGGAACCCAAACAAATAAATTAGCCCAAGGCATTATAGAATCCATTTGGAGGATTAAATCAAGTTAACTTCTTTTGGGATCGTCTTAAGTTATAAAAGGACAATAAAACAAAGAAATGGGAGACACAATACACCTTGCCCACGATTTCTATCTAGCAATAATAAAATGGACAAACCTGTACTAGGCTCTCGTTCTCCCCCCTTATCCATTCATCTTCTACATGAATATAAAATGTATAATCTCATAGTGGAATCCCATTTAACTCGACACTATCTAAAAAATTTTTACAATTTTTTCCTTGCTTTTTACGTAAAAATATCATGTTCTATTATATAAGCTTAATTTTGTGATGTATAAGTTAAATCTTCTTATTTAGACCAAGGCTTTCATTTATCATATACTATAATAAAATAAAATAACTTTAAAAGACAATATTACTTTAATCAAGTGACATTATTAGGTCCTTCACTTTAATGTATTAATTAAATCGATTTTGACTTTAAAAGAAATAAAACTTGACTCCCACATCAAAACATATACTGTATCAATTTTCATAAACCATATTTTTAATGATAACTAGATTTTCCAATCCAAAATAAAATATAAAAAAATTATAGCAAAGTATAAATGTCACACAATAATAATATAGCTCAAGTCCAGAAAAATCTGGACTCATCATATAAATTATCATTTTTTAAAAAATTAGGTACTAATTGTTTACAACTATTAGATCTAAAATATTCCAATTTACAGAAATCAAATCCCTACTAAGACTTCAGTAATCAAGGCTTAGGGAATCCTCAATAGGAGGTTCTTCAATGGTTTTTGTAGGTTTTAAAGCACATGCGGAGGAGAGAAAATGTTGTGTTTATGCAGAAGAGGATGGTTTTACTTTGATCGGTGGACCCCACCAAAAAAACAAATAAGCTCCTTGGTGCGTGTGAAGTGCGCCAGAGCGCCTAGTGGACCCCACCAAAAAAACAATTAAGCTCCCTGGTGCGCCAGGGCGCCTAGCTGGGCGCGTTAACCTTTGTTTTTTTTTCCTCTCTCCTCTTTCTTACTTGGTTTCTAAAAACTTGTGCAAAAACTTAACTATTGAAGATGCTCTTAGACGTTACTACATTGGTTTTGTTTGGGCATTTCACTATCCCCGGCCTTGAACTTTGCCAATCTTGCCAGTTCTTTAACTTGAGTCACCACCCCTTCAATCCTCATCGCCACCTCCATTGTTAGAGAAGCAAATGCCACAACTGGAATGGCCTCTGCAAGAGGAATAGCAGCAGCATTGCATGAAGCTGCTGGTGCCAAATCCGAGTCTTTCTCCTCCTCATTCTGGAATAACTTTGTCCCTGCAGAACTTGGAGGTCGCGGAATTACAGAAACTGAAATGGACTTCAAACGTTCTTGGAGTTCTTGGATAGCGCTGTCCTTTTCTTGGATTAGTATATCCACCCTGGGGAATGTGCTCCCAGTCTTGATCTCAGAAGCCAGCTCTCTCAGTATGCTTGAAGTTCTAGACCCTAGCTCCTTGCATGCTTCACTGAGAGCCTTCTTTACAGTCTCTGAACCCTATAATTCAACAAAAAAACATATGAAATGAGTGAACTTTCTACGTTACTATATTTGAAAGGTGTGCACTAGGTAAATCCCGCCCCATAACCCTAGTCAGTAAAAGACCAGAATAAGGTAAACCAGTCTAAACTTCAATGGGAGTCGAACTTGAAACTTTGTGCTACTTTGTTACCTTGGTTTCTTGATTGATGCAGCTATGTAATGTCTCGATGCAACAGGCGCAGGCGCGTATCGAGGCGCCAATTTTAAGGTATTGTTTCCAGGGATGCTGAAAGTTGAATTGCCCATGAGCCGGTTCCCATCTAGCGAAATTTGCCTGTATAGTATAAATACAAAATCTCGTTATCACTTGGTGGAGGAGTTAAATAGCAGGATGTGTCTGAACGGTTTATGAAATTGTCAGTTGCCAGTTCTTACCATTGTGTCTTCTGTATTCTTGGAATTCAGCACAGATCTGCAAGCTGCCACACTTTTAGCAGATTCCTGGGAACTCTTGCTGGTTTCTCCACAATCATCAAAGTATTCTGCTACACAGCCTAATATGGCAACCAGAAAATTAAAGCAAGTTTTTGAGACTAATGTGACAATCCAACAGAAATGATTTCAAAGAAGAATACAGAAGAGAATAGCTTACAATCTAAAGAGTTTGCCAGTTTATCCAAGTTACTTGTGATCAAGAGATGAAGCTCTTCGCCCGCCCAAACCGGGAAAATAAGCATGGTTGAGAGAGTGCACAGAGAAGTTCCTATGATTATGGTCGAAACCCTCCGATGAGCCAAAGTAAACAGCTCCTCCACACGGTATCCGGATATAGAAACCAGACTGAAGGTGAGGATGAAGATCATAGTTCCATACTCGAAACGCTTCTTCACAGATGGAATGAATCTAGAGAAAGTTGCTGCAGAAACTATTGAAACATCACAGTAAATAAGTAAGTTCAAGAACCAATTAAGACAGATTTACAAACATATTACATACCTAGTAGGAAGACAGAAGTTCCCGCGATTACAGCCTCCATCTTTGCTCCAAGCTTGCTGGCAAACCAATGAATCCCCAGAGCAAGAAATCCAGCAAGAAAAGTTCCCATGATTCTATTTAAGCATTTCGAAATGGTAGCACCTGGAAAGCACAGCACAAAACTATTAGTCCTAGCCTCACTTTCCCCAAACCTGTTAAAACGATTTTCGCCATTTTGGAATTTGGAGCCTTACCCACAGTGTACTCAAAAACTATTACAACTGTCAAAACTGCCCACATGGCTGTCCCTCCAACACCATCATACAAAGGCCTCATATAGTAAAACAGCGAGACGACGCTAAGAGCTATTCCCACTTTGAGGCCATGGATAACTTTTCTCGGCTCTTTACACCCTATATCCCATGCCTGCATAAAAAATCTCCACAGTCTAAAGACCGTTTTATCAATCAAGCACATCCAGATTATCCCAAGTTTGCTTGTCTGGGGTGGCAGAACTTCAGATGAACCTTCAGCCACCTTTGTTGTATTCTGGTTATTCATTTTGAAGGCTAAAACTAGATAACGATGTAACTGGGAATCGTTATGGGAGAGAAGACACACTCCTCTCAGATTCTGATACCACTTAGAATGTTAATGCGACGTATATAAAGCACTCTGGACTGCTAACTCTCATGTTAGGCCATGAATGGATTGCATGACGCGAAAACCCACCCACCGGTGAAATGAAATATGGACAGAGACAGTAGTTATATGCATGAATTAGTTACAGAGAGTTTTAAAATGCTGGAAATAGTGCAGAAAAGTACAAGACTTTTGGTAAAGCAAATCCACTCCAAAGTAGCAGTAGTAACAAGGCATGTGACCTGTAGAAAAAACTATATAGTATGAAAATGCCACTTTCATAGAATGATATTCTTTAGTATGAAGAACAGCTAGTAACACGTTATTCTGCATTCAACACAATAAAGCAAATGGCATTTGTTTAACTATTGTTTAGGTCATCCCTTTACCTAAACCGATTTCTGTCTGTCCTTTGACATCAGTGGTTTTCTTATCAGATTCCTCTTAGCCTTTCTTGAGGATTTTAAACACTGGTAAGATTACCCTCTCGTGTTTTTGAGCAATCTTTAGAATCTTAATCAAGATTTCAATTTTAACAGCTCAAATTCCACTCCAGCTAAAGATATAGTGAATCTGAAACCTTTTCTCCATTGGGTTTCACCAAAAGAGATATATGCATTCTTGATTTAAGCAAAGCTCACAAGAAGCAAAATAAATTATTAATTTTGCATGTAAAAGAAGTTTGTTCTCCACCAACACCACCTTGCTTGGTCCTGTCATCATACACTATCTTGAAATAAATAATCCCAACTTATGGTTCTGTGGCAAAGTTAGGTCAGGGATGTGGACCCTTGTAATCTCCAGATAATTTAATGATGTTTTTGGTGATTTCATAAGTTTCATTGGCTTTTACTGCTTGAACCAGAACACTTATCATGTTGTCTAGTGCCTTTTCTTAGTGCACTTATTTGAAAGGCTAGTTCAAGTATCTAAAAGATGATATCTGGTTTTAGCTAATCTAAAGAAGTCTGTGTGCTTTGGTTAGGTGCCCTGTTAGGACGCCACGAATTCTACAGGTATGCACACAGACCAAATTACACTTAAAAGATGAATTCAATCAATTAGTTAGTCTATATAAGAATAATAGTATAGTTTTGAGAATGATCTTATTATTAATCAACTGATGATGATGGTATAAAGTACATGGAGTTCCGGTCAGGATAGAAATGATAAATTGTAATATTCCTAATAATATATGGAGAGTGAGAATGAATTCTGGTCTGGTATCCTAATACGCCTCCTCAAGCTTAAAGTTCTCTAGAGTAGAGAACATTGAGCTTGTCACTTAGATTATTTAGCCTTGTTGTCGTTAGTGATTTGGTAGAGATGTCAGCCAGTTGATTTATTTTTTTATTTTTTTGTAAAGATGTAGTTTCATTGTAGTTCCTTTGATGCTTCGAACAAAATAAAAGAATCTTGACGAACCAAAATTTTCAGCTGCAGATCAGCTACAACAGAGCACTCATCCGGAGCACATCTACAATGGAATACTTATCCGCAGCGTAGCTACAACGGAACACTCATCCAGAGCCTTAATAAATGAAGTCAGACACGGCAACGTGCCATCAATGTATCCACTGAGACTTTGATCGCAGAGAAAGGGAACAAGTTAAGTCTTCCAAAACAAATAGTTTGAGGAAGTAAATTTCATAGAGATAAAGTGAAAGGTTGTTTGTAGGGTATTTATCGGGGTTGTGTTTGGATAGACAATATCGAAGATGTTGCGAGAAGAGGAGGTAGTGTCACCGGCTGGCGGCGGTGGATTTTTAGATTACTTATTAAGTTATATGATAAAGAGATGTATTCATAAAGATACAAAGAGTGCCAAGATCTTGTGGTCTAATGACACTAAAGTTGGTCTTTACCTAAAAAAAATGACACTAAAGTTCGACTCCCATATGGGAGGTCGTGGGTTTGAGCCTCAGTGGAGGCGGCATTGACTTTTTATGCTTCATTAGGTTGAGATATAAAGAGGTCCGACTTTATAAACCTATATATTTCTCTCTTATTTGTCAAACGTGCGACTATTAACATGCCCAAAAGTGTCAACTAACATTGAGTTTGTGAATTGGGATCATATTTTGCAGTAGATACCAATTGCAGCAATGGATTTTGTGAACACACAATAATGTTTGCTGGTTTTCTGCAATCACTTCTAAATAGCCAAAAAGGGCAGAAAAGCCACAATTTCATGATACAAAAGCTACAAGAGAAGCAAGAAATAAAGTTACAAACAAAATCAACTGTTAGCCTATAAGGACCATTACTCTATTCTTGCTTAGCAAGCATGCTCCCTTCACTCATAGCCAAATAAAGTCCTCCACCCTACTTATATATTTACCCAAAAACACACATATACTTAGCTGCCATGCCTCTTCAGTGATCAATTCCCCATTATATTCCGCGTTTCTTCTCCAGTAGAGACCAATACGAGAACTAACTATACAGTCAAAGTGTTTAAATTACCTGTCTAAATATTTTAAACGTCAATATAGGCCCTCGGGCAAGCTAATAGGAAAGGGCACAGCAGACTCGGAGCAATTGCTCGATGTACTAGGCCTTCCATTATCTCTAACATTACCAAGCTGATCTCTTGCGTGTAACTCACTAGGCCCCGAGAGTTGTAAAAGTTGAAGAAGCGAGGAAAATAGCTCGTGTCTTGATACAAACGCATTTGCCTGAAAGAAACCTCGTTTAAATAAGTGAAAACGGCTCCCCATGGAAGTTGAAAATATAGTTGCTTAATTGGGTTTTTATTCCGTTATTTACCTCAGGCTCGACAATGAAGTGTGCCCATATCTTAGTCTCGCGAAGTTCCATGGTCCCCTTCAATATATTCAAGCCAAAACCTCGGATTACATCCACTATCTCCAGAAAGAAACCTTGTTCTTGGCACAGGATCTGAATCAACAAGTTAAGATCAATACAAATTCAAATTTTTTCGAAAAAATGAAGATAATGACTTAAAAATCACCTCTATAAGCATTTGGCCAGGAGTACAAAGATCCTCAACTACCAGGGGACAAATCATTGTTTGATTCTCGATTTCACAGGCCCATGTTACTCCGTTAGTATTACTGTTGGAGTTGGAATCTTTCCGGCCCTTTTTATCCTGTTAGACAATTAGCATGAAAGTTAATAACTGATAACTACCGAAAAACGAGCAATAACATCTTTTAGTTGTTCAGGAATATGTGGCATTTGATTAAAAAAACAACCTTTAGTTCTTCAGTTTTTTTAAGTCCTTCAGCGAGCCTCGTGACACTTTGCAAGAAAAGCAGCTGTTTTATAGTTTGATGCAACAAGCGATCGATGCTCATCTGCAATACGATCCAATAAATGCACGAGAGTAAGATTCTTTCCCTTTTCAGAGGTATAAAGAACATAGGAAATTCGAGAATTGAGAATGAATATCAGATATACCTTTCCACCATTAGGAATGAGCTCTCTCAACTCTGCAAGGCGTTCGTAGGTCCTTACACGATCTTTTGGGATGGGTCGAGTTCCTGGTTTTGCCTTTTTCTTGACTGCTTTTGACGGTTTTTCATGATCCTTAGTATTCATGACATTGGTGCTGCAATTTTCACCGATCAACGATACTATAGTCTCCAACTTTGTAACTTCTCTCTCGCTAGCTAAAGGGTGTTCGATTCTCCTCTTCTTTGTCGATGATAACTGATCATTGCAACTAGATCCAACAAAAGAACACGAGCTACTAGGATTGTCGCTCAAAAGATGATCTAGGCCTAATTTGGAGAATAATCGATTCGATGGCCAATCCTTGGAACCAATGGAGTGCTCTGAGGTGCACCCTGAAATCGAAGTACCAAAATCCCACTGCTGACCACTTGTTGCTGCTGGCTTTCTAATGTTGTCTGATTTCTCGGGCATTTTACACCCAAAACCATCCAAAACTTCATCAAAGGCAGATTGTCCTAATTCATGTGTTGAAGTCATAACCGGCCTCTCCAAGACGTTTTGAACTGTATTTGTGCAATACTCAAATTGGTCTGGCAACGCACAAAACGCATTGTCACAATCCTGAGAAATCGCTCCGGGTAAGATGTTTCCCTGTAACGAAGTTAAGCTTGAACCTTCAAGCCCCCACACACTGCTGCATGAAGGTTGGAAGCCATAGCTGCTGAAGTTGGTCTGAGTTTCTACACCGCCATTTTGGAACTGGTCATCAAATAGAGAGAAGGCTTCAACCGGAAACGATTGAACCATA
This sequence comes from Ipomoea nil, assembly GCF_001879475.1. Classification (NCBI taxonomy): domain Eukaryota; kingdom Viridiplantae; phylum Streptophyta; class Magnoliopsida; order Solanales; family Convolvulaceae; genus Ipomoea; species Ipomoea nil. The sequence goes on along the minus strand of NW_017619497.1, from coordinate 4,416,206 downwards.
TTCATTATAGGATCTACAAAGTCTGGGCTTGGCAGAGCTTCGGGGCTCATAAAGTAGGAAGAATTGCATATCGATGAAGCAAGAGACCCGCTAAGGCCAAAAACGTCTCCATTTGCTGATGAAGAGGAACTTTGAGCAAAAATCGTTTCAATATCTGTCCCCTGAAAGAGTTTTTTCGTTTCATCCACAAACTCCATCCTCTCTGGAAGCTGCAGATACAAGAAACATGGATATGTTATAAACCGAAAAGAGTTTAAGCATAAACTGAAGACAATTGGTAAATGCTAACCTTCTGATTAGATCCAAATTGTACAACCCCCAATGGTTCAACAGATATCACTGCAATTGTCTGGAAAACAAAGTTGGATTAATCCATAGTGGAGTAGCTAATTCCCAGATCACTAGTAAAGATTAATTGGAAAACACATCATTAACTTATACTAAAGCAAAATACCTTAATCCCACAGGAAAACTGCCCATAGAATTCAGAATCATCATCCTGTAGAATCAAATTGCAAATTACCAAATCAACACTCAAGAATGGAGTACTTTTAGCTCATCTTTGCATCCAAAATGACTAAACTAACAGATCTTCATTAGCAAAAACATCTTTTTATTTGCAAGAAGAGAAACTCTTAAGTCTTACCTGCAACAACTCATCACAATTATCAGCCAAGCCATGGTGGCTCTGCCAAACAGAATTGGTGTCAGAAAGCATCCATTTATGATTCTTGGTAAAAGCAACTTGGCCAACCACCCTGTCAAGATTTGAAATTCACATTTCCTCATAAGCCTTTCCTAAAAAAATTGCAACTTTTTCACAAGAATCTACAAGATTGTGAGCATATTGGACATACCCACTGCCAAGTATATTAACTTGCAGAAGCATATCATCAATCAACCCACCCATCTCCTCCTCATAGTAGGCATCCCTCAGTGTCAAGAATCTGGCAAAAAAGTTTGAAGTCACACCAAAAAATTAAGAAAAGAAAAAGAAGGTATCTACCACATTGAATCTTTTTATTATTTTGTAGTTAAAATCAGGGCATTTCAATCCAAAAAATGCCCATGTTCATGCAACAAAATATCTTTAAAATCACCCAAGTTAAAGATTCATATCTTATGCAAAAGATCAGACTAGCTAGCTGCTAGGCAGTGAGTGTGATAGTTTGTCAAACAACTTTTTAAAATTTCAAGAAGAATATTTTAATTTCAAGGAGGGTTTAGTATTTCAAAAGATTGCGCTTTATTCTACTATCTAGGACTGCAATTCAATTCATCAATGCTGGCAAGAATATAAAACTGAAGAAACCCAAAGAAAGCTAAACCAAACAAAAGGAAAAACGACAAAAGGGGATCACATAAACCAAAAGTTCTAAAATGATCATAGAAATCCTCTCTCTCTCTCTCTCTCAAGACTCTACAAAAAAACATATATAATATAAAAAAAATTGTGTGAATATAAGCAGGGAAAACCAAAGAACTTACAAGGAATTTTGCTGGTTGAAACCCCAGAAGACAGCATAAGACCATCCATTGCCACAGCATAGGCTCTTGAGGAGTGCTTTTGCCACTGTTTCACTCTTCCCTTTACTCATTTTCTTCCCACTCACAAAACCCAAAGAAGAAATCCAGCTATATATATGTGTATGTATTATATATCTCTTTTTACGTACAAGAACTCAATAAACCGACTTTAAACCCCAAAGCTGAGCTTTTTTGTATTCCAACAAGAATTATAGTATCTGCAGAGGCAAGTTTTAGGGTTCTTGAAACAATCAAAGGAAGCAGCTTTATACAATGAGATGGCTTCTGGGAAACCTTTGAACTCGTACAAGAAAAAGAACAGAAAAAAGGGTATGCAAATTACAAGCTAGGTAGTGCCCAGACCAGGTGAGAGAAGAAGAAAGAAAATCTGTGGAGAGGAAAATACCTTAAAGTGGAACTTAATACATAGATATAGTGTTTTGTAGTATGGTTGGATATGGGTTTTGGAGGGGGTGGGTGGGGGGGGGGGACAGTAGGGTGTAGGGTGAAAAGGAGGGGGTTGAGTTACTAGGTTTTAGCTGTGCAAAACTGGAACAAGTTGGACGAGGACACTGATGTTTTTCCTCAATTTATGCTATGCATATTTATGTTGAGATCATATATCTATCTGGTGAAAGATTTTCTGCTTTCCTTTATTGTTCTCTTTTTTCGTTTAATTATTTGGAGGATCCATTGTATGTTCTTTGGTTTGTAGTTTCTTATGGGCAAATAGCATTATTTTGGGGATATTTTTTATCATAAAGTTAAAAACGCTATTGAAAACATGCATATCTACCATATCATCCCTTTCTCTGATCTCCCTAAAAGAGTACTGAATTTTTATTATTGGAATTATTATACTTTTATGAAAAGTAAAAGGTTAGTGTAGTTTGGAAGATTAACTCAAGGTGAAATTTTTTCAACAACAAAAAGAAAAAAAAAATCATTTACTTTAAAGTTTTGTACTAAAACTTGTACTCCATGCCATTTAAAAAAAAAAAAGTATTAATAAGTATATAAACATAAATGTGTTACTTGTAGAACCTTGTAATTACGACTAACTTGATTAAGTTGTTCCATGTAGTTAGTGATTTTAGTTATCCACAAGTGAATTATGCAATCTTGAAAAATATTTCTTCATCAGCTTAATATGTGGATGTTTTAATTCGGGACTGGAAGAATTCATTTATTTCCTAAATTTTATACCAATTTAATATGAAATTAACAATTTCTTATCATTAATTTCGTTACTATCACAAGCCCCCAAAAAGTTAAAAAAAATTTATTTTTAAATTTTTATACTTAGGTGATTCTAATTTTGTCAGACTAATTCTAAGTCCACAGAACCTTACCTTTAAGAGTCGTTTGGTTCACGGAAGGTTAGATTACCTTAGAGAATGTTAGATTTCTATGTTTGGTTAAAATTAAGGTATGTAATATAATCATGTTTGGTTTAGAGTTATACATACATACATACATAATATATATATATATATATATATATATATATATATATATAAAAGCTAACATAAAATATATATTTTTAAATAATTAGAATTTAAATAGCAAAATGTATAAATAGCCAAGGTTATCTTACATAACCTAAAAAATTGAAGGGAATCACATTCCCTTCAAAATTCTATATGGAAAGAATGTTTTATTCCTTAGAAATGTTATATTCCCTAATATAATATGAACCAAACATGGAAATGTTAATTTTGGAATGTCACATTCCCTTAATTATGTTATATAACTTGAACCAAATGTCCCCTTAAAATCATAGAGGTAAATTGCGAGTCGTACATTTAGCTTGAACCCCCATTCAGTCATTATATCAAATCAAATGGCATTAATATACAAATATTTAAGACTTATAGATCAGTAAAGTCACGTCTCGTGAGATTTAGGGAAGCAAGAGGGCAAATAGGACAAAATATTTAGCCAAGCCTGGTCTATTCCTTAATTAGGTTTGTCTTTTCTTGAACTCCTTGAGGGGTGGCTGTTGGAACATCAAAAGAATAAACCAATTATTAAAAGAAATTCTATAGCCATATGTAAGGTGAGTATTATAGATATATATATATAGTTAAGGATAAAATATATGTTTACAACTTCATAAATATACATACAAGATATTATTACATGTGATTATAGAATGGAGCTGAGGAAGCTGATGATGAACGCCGGCGGCGATGGAGATAGTAGCCGGAGAATATTCCGGGGGAGAAAAACAAAACACGAGGTGGGGGGGGGGGGGGGACTCAACCCATCCCACCTTGGGAAGTGGGAAGTATAGTGAGTGGTGGGGCCCAATTCCCGGTAGAGTGTGGGGTTTGTAGGGATCATCTTCTGCTACCCTCTTCTGCCATTGCCTCCCTACTACGCAACCTCGTTTTTCGTGCTACCCTTTTCTGGTTTACATAAAAAATAACCCAATGCTATTTTGCCCCTTAATTTTTTACTCAGCTTATGTTTGGCAAATATATATGAAAAATTGATTGAAAGCTTATTATGTTATGTAATGTAACTAGATTATTTTTGGAACATTATAAGCAGAGTTTATTAGTTTATAAGTTCCTAAATAAATTCTGCTAAATAGAGTTTCTATGCTATATTTTTTCGTCTCTCAAATTTTACTAGCACTAATGGTTAATTTAATTTTATAATGTTAATTTGGTTGTTTAATTATCAATTTTCTTTTTACGCTAATTATAATAATGCGCAATATAAATATGAATAATGTCTAAGAATAAACACAATCAGGGACGGAGGGAGAGGGGGGCAGGGGGGCGGTTGCCCCCCTCATCCTACCCCTACCCCATATATAGTATTTGTATGTATATATGTATATATTACATGTTTTAATATTAGTATAAAAAAACTATAAAATGTTAACAAAAAGTGAGTTAGAGTAGGTGGTAGAGCACATCTTTGGTAATAATAATGAGATAATGAGATTAAGGGTTCCAATCTTAGCATCAACATAGTTTTACAATTCTTTTTTAATATTACACACACACAATTATTTTATTAATTATGTTTCATATTTTGTTATGAATATTTTTATAAAGTTTCGATGTGTTTTATTTTTTGTCCATATCCAACAATATTTACAATTATATTTCTTAGGTAGTTTATTTATTTATTTTTAAATTATCTCTTTTGTTTTAATGTTTCGCTTTTTCTGAAAAAAATTTCTGAATCCATATGTACTGTTTCGCCCCCCTCAACCGAATTTCTGGCTTCGTCCCTGAACACAATGTAACTATGTAAGTATGGTATGTTAGTATAAGTGAGAATGGACAATATAAAAGATAGTGATAAATTAAAAAGAATATAGTAATGAATAGTCATGGATAAATATGTAAGCAGGTATTAAGAGAATGGTGCTCATATGTTGGTAGAAGACTAGAAGTAGATACAGTTGTAGATGGTAAGATTTTGATTTTTTTATACGAAGAACAACAAAAAGTGTTCTTTAATTTTCAAACTAAAAATCTATACAAGTAAACATTTAAAAAAAAATTATTTTTCATTCTCTGATTTTTTTTAGTTTTCCAACAAAGTAAATAATCTTCCTATTAATAAACAAGGCATTTAAATTTTAAACTATTGGATGGGTTGAAAGTTGGTAATAAGTTAATAAGTTTTTTTTTTTTTTTTTTTTTTTTTTTTTTTTTTTTTTTGAGTATTATTGATTAAAGAGTCAATACCCCTACTACCGGGGTTCAATTCTGTGACAAGGTATAAAAATGTCGTCTAAGCACGAGGTGTTTAGCAAGTTTTCTTTAATTGTATGCATATATTGATTGTAATAATTGTTAAGAGTTAATTTCACGTTTTCAAAAAAAAAAACAAAAAAAAAAAAACAAAAAAAAACAAAAAACAAAAAACAAAAGAGGTAATTCCAAGGATGATCCCTTAACTATTACTCCGTAATATTTATCAATTTTTATCTTAGACTTTCAATTGGACCATAAATGGCCCATTGACTATTGATTTTTACCAATTTTCGTCCTCGACTTTTAATATGATCATAAATGGTCCTTTGACTATTGATTTTGTTCCAAATTTGGTCCTTCAGTTAAATATTCATTTAATAAACATTACATTTAAGAATACTAATGTAAAAATTAGCTTGTTGTTGAGAAGGACAAATTGAGATTAAATTTAATACATTAAGTTCATCATTGTGAAGAACTAAACTTTTTGTATTATTACCATTAAATTTAATATTTATTAAAATGATATTTAACTAGAGGACCAAATTTGAAAAAAAAAAATCAATAGTCAAGAGACCACTTATGATTAAATTGAAAATCGAGGACGAAAATTGGTAAAGATCAATAGTCAATGGACCATTTATGGTCCAATTGAAATTCGAAGGATAAAAATTATATTGATAAATGACAATAGTCAAATGACCATTCCTGTAATTAACTCTAATTGTTAATTTTTTTGAATGCTACTACTTCTACTTTTTCAGCCTACTGAAGCACAAAGAGCCAATAACGCCTCCACTGAAACTCAAACTCACAACCTTTCATATGGGAGTCCAACCCGGCTCTAATTGTTATTATTGTAATCTATTTATTATTAGGCTATAATGCATTGTATCTCAAAAAATAAAAAATTCAATTGGATAAATTATATTTTTCCTTTTTCCTACCCCTCCCATTTTCTTTGAAATCCGAACTAAAAAAAAAAAAAAAAAAGACTCCATAGTAAATATTTCCCACTACTCGTTCGACTTTCCTTCTTCTCAAGTTCCCATTTTCACCCGTCCAAACACACCTTTAGTCGTGGATGCATGCTCCATAATCCTTTTATAAACTAGTCAAACCTTTTCTGCATTGATCTTACTTTATAACCATGCAAATTTCCTTGCAATAATTGTTATACCACCACCAAAAAAATAATCTCAGTCAAATTAGTTATAACCATGCATGACCTTTACCTGGTAGGAACAAGTGTTGTGTGTGAAAGAATGTTGCATGATATTTGTAACGGAAAGGTTAATTTTATATATATATATATATATATATATATATATATATATATATATATATATATATATAAACATATTTCATTGTCAACTAGGTAGTCATGACATATACTGCTAGGTATCACTCATGACTTACGAGTTATTTAATAATGAGTTATTAAATATTACTATGAATCTAGAAAGTCACGCCTTAATGGTTCGTGATAATGCTGAGAACTTTAAATGAAATCGATAATGAGTTATCAATATTGAATTAATAGCTTATTAATGACTTAATTTAATATTGGGTAATTTTGGCTTTTAAAAGCTAGCACCTTTGGGCACAAACCAGGCTATATAAATAGCCTTACCATTTTTCTTAGAGATGTGAAGTGAAAGAGATTTGATTCGGAAAAATAATTTTTCACGTGAAAATTTCTGAGAGTTCTCGCGTGCCCGATTGGTGGACGGACTAGAGGTCGGACAATTAGACGGTTGAAGATTTGCTTATGTCAAAGGGCTTCAAGGGTAAGATCATGCAATTCCCTCCTTAAACGTAGAATCTAGAAAAAGTGATTGATGCTTCCACAATTATATGATCGAATTTTTCTAAGAGCAAGGTGGCTTGGGGTTTACCCCGTGCACGGCTAGCTAGGTCCATAAGGACATAAGACGAGGTTTACTCAATACACACCCTTAAATAGTGGCTGTGACTTTCCCCTCGTCACCCAAAAAAAAAAAAAAAAAAAAAAAACCATTACCAATAAAGGAGTGAATAAATTAATACTACATGTAGTCACACTTTTTACTTTATTTTGTTTTAAAACTTATATTGACGTTATTTTGAGTCATTCATTTTCTATTTTTAGAAAAATAAAATCTAAAGGTATAGCAAAAGTTTTGTTCTTTTAAAATACACTTAGGCGGTGTTTGGTAAATGATTGTTAGCTGATTTGGCTTGTGAGTTTACTAGTTGATAGCATTAGCTGATTGTAGAAAAGTGTTTGGTAAATTAGCTATTAGCTGATTACATACAAAATAATTTCTCAAAAAGCTAATCGAAAAAACTACTTTGTGTAGCTTTTTGAATTTTAGCATTTTGAAGCAATAAATTCGTTACAAAAGGTTAATTTTTTTTTTTTTTTGAAAATACAAAAGGTTAATTAATTAAACACTTATACTAATTGTTTAATCAAGTCAAACATCTAATAGTGATCAAATAAGCTAAAATTAACTGATAGACTAACTATTTTATCAAACAGGGCCAACCAATTCAAGTACGTAGAATGTGTCCTTAAAAGGCATCATCAAGGGAAATATGTTATTAGTGAAGATCTATTGTCATTTCGTTACTGTATTTATGGAAATTAAAAGTCTTAATTAGCCACTATTTGAAAGTGTGTTTACATTAAACCCCTTTTGTAATTTTAGTCGACAAATGATAAACACAATGAGATAAATCAATTTTGGTTTTTTACAACTCAAATCAAGAAAGTCAATAAATAACTTCTATAATAATAAATTAAATTTAAAATTTTGTGATTATCAAATCAATTGTTTGATCAGCGCTAAGGGTTGCCGTTACTCTTCTTGTACAGTGTGAGTTAGACAGTGCATGGTAGACTGTACTGTTGCATAATTTTGCAATGACAGTGGTTTGAAATCAGATCTTAATTATGTTTCATTGCCAACCAAACATTAATCACCTCAATCATCTTTTTTTGTTTAGATCTGCTCCTTAAAAGTTGAGAATCAATAACGAAATTTGCGGAGCATTCAACAAAGACAAGCAACAAATTACAAATATTTGAACAAATCAACTGTACTTCCAAGTCTTCAACTATTAAATAATAGAGTTTAATTCACTTTAAAGATTTCGTGTCTAAACTTTATGTATAAAACAATTTTTTTAGCACCAATTTTTTTTTTAAACAAATTTTTTAAAAGGAAAAAATCTAAGAAAATTACAACAATTCATTAAAAATGTTAGACTATAGAATTTAATGTAATTACTGAATTTTGAACTTTTATAGTAAAAAAAAAATGGGAAAGAAAAAAAAAAATGAAGCAAGCTAGTTATATTAGTCAATCATTCTCAAATCAGGCTTTCGGTTATGAATGAAAATTAAGTCCACAAGTCTTGATATTCAAGGAAAGTGGATAGTGATGTTAATGAAGTAAGAAGCATCACCTCAGCAAAGATGCTACCACCCTAGCTAGCTAGCTTCCATTAATGATAGAAGATTAAAAGTAATGACGATTTTAATCCATTAATTATACTCATATTGTAGATTCAGTCCATGAATTATTAATAAATACAAATTTTTCTATTTAATTATGAGTGAAGTGGCTATTTTAGTCCACTACTAACAAATTATGCTAATACTAATAATATATTTAAAATTTTCAAATTATTGAGGGAGACCTTAGTCATTTTTTATTTATATCATTTTGTATTAAATAAATAATTAATCGTTGAGGTTGACAAACAATTTTTTTACCATTGGAGTGTAGCTAAAACTTCAAAACTATTTAGGTTTTCAAATTTAATAAATATTACTGGTCAAAATATATATTATGAATTTAAGTACTTTGTTGTTTTCAAGTCAATAAGTTAGAGTTGAGCCTTCAATCTATAAGATTTTCAATTCATATGTCATTTCCATTTTCTTAAAAAAAAAAAAAAAAAAAAAAAAGAATAGTGGTTCTACACAATTGCATTTTCAATTTTCCATCTGCAACCAAGACATCACAAAAAAACAAACATATTAGATTATTGAAAGATATTAAAAAATTGTTATGAAATCGTTTGTTGTTCACATAAAGAAATGTTAATATATATGAAAAATTGATATGAATACACATATAATAATTCACAAATCAATGTCTGTTATTTGAGCACTTATTTTGTTTAAATGCTCTTCAAAAATTTATGTAAGAAATAAAAACATTACTAATAAGATATAATGGTCATATACTACACTGTACTACTATAGAAATATAAAATCAAAGCATATAAATATCACCTTGATTATTTAAATAGATACATTCATTTTCTAACTAGTAAATTGACATTTAACCTTGAAGTTAAAGATAAGTAGATACATGTTTATAAATCTTATAAAAAACTAACAATTCTTCATTACGAATTAAGAGAATCGGTTTATTATATGAACATTTAGTTGAGTGAATTTGGGAAAACTCTATAAAATGACTAATATATCCTTCAGTAATTTGAGAATTTGAAGTGAAATATTAATTTTACTAGAATTTGTTCACACTGGATTAAACCAACTCACTTGTTAATAAAAATAAAAGAGCAGTAAAGTGAAATGCATTTTGTTGACTTGTAAGCCTAAACTTCTAATAATAAGCTAAGGAACTACACCTATTATTTGTGATGATTATTTAGATAAGGGGGGAATTGAATGCTAATTTGTATGGAGATATAATTAATAATTAATCACAATAATCTGTCTTCAATTGAGTCTGAGAATATTGACTTACCCACTCTCATCTCCTTTGATGATCACCTGTTACAACTTTAGGCACGCATCCATCTTCATTTCTTGGGAACATTGTGCTAGCTACAACGTAATTTACTTATTTTAGTGTGACAATTTTTACTTGAATTATTGTATGTGTTCATCTTTTTTCTTCTGAAATTGCACCATGACACTTGAAAAATAAAAGCAATGTATTTTTACTTGTTAATTAGGTTATGCAGTAGTTACGTTCATTAATTAAACTTGTTTAAGCAAATGTAAATAATGAAAGCTAAAAGCATAAAGAATGTAAAAAACACAAAGAAATGTTACGCAGTTCGGAGCTCCTTCTCCTACGTCTGCGGGGCAACCCACGTCTGCCCAATCCACTATAGATGTTCACCAAAAGGAGTATTACAAGAGGTAAATACAGATGGCCTCCAGCCTTTACCACTACCACTCTTTCTAACACCTATCCAGGATTGACACACGAATACCCGAACAATCTTCACAAGATGCTTCAGCAGTACCACGTACTGATCATGTAGTACAGATTAAATATTCTTGAGAATTAAATAATAAAACACATTAAAATCAAAGGCTTTGTAAATCAGAAGTGTGCTCTTGAATATTAATCTCAAAGTTGGCAGGTTTCTTCTTTCGAACAGCTTCTTTAAATAGCCAATGTTTAGCTTCATTTGTGATCCTCAAAAGTAGCCTCTTTACTTGTAAGAATAAATCACTGCCTTTCCTTGTTAGAATAAACCACTGCCACACTTTTTATTTCTTTGACATCTTCATACGCTGACTTCATACTCCAAGGAACAACATCCACACATTTATATCACATGGTCCAAAAATATAATTAACTTTAACAACTCTAATTAATTAAAAACTATTTACTAAATAAAATAGCCAATAACTTAATGTGTAAATATTTTTACACTTACAATCTCCCCCTTTGGCATTTTATTTGGTAAAACTTGAGTATCACATACTTTGGGCAAAAAAATTGAGAAATGCTTTAATTTTATTAACGGCCCTTAGTATAGATACTGAACAAGACACAAAGATATAAGAACAAAAATAAAACGTAATTCCCTTTTGGACCATTTGTCAAAAGTGTACCTGATTTGAATCCTTCAAGCCTTGGATCGCACACAGTAGAATCAAATACACAGCAAACCACATCATATAATAACTTGTTCATGTGAGAGTAGCATAACCCGAAACATCCATTCAACTTGTTTAGATGCACCAAACAAAACTACTACTCCCCCTAACACATATAGTTCTATTATTTCCATAATGAAATCCAAAAAACAGCCAAACAAATGTAACCACTGCCAAACTACCAAATATTTCATCATAGTCCTTACCAAAAATTCCATACTGATCCAATACGTCCAAAAGATACCATAATAATCCAAAAGATTCCAAAATCTCCAAAAGTTACCATAATACTCCGTAATACTCCCCCTTACTCCAAAACTCCCCCTTTTGCCAAATAAATGACAAAGGAAGGTGAACATCATAATAGTGGATTAGATTTACTGTGCAGACGTGGTGCCCGAAACTGAGCCGTCATCAGCATCATCAGTATCAGATATCATACACCAAGAAATAATCAAGTAGATAATCCAAGAAGAATCCAAATAAGGTGATGATTATAAAATGAGACCCCAGAGATTATGATAAGCCAAATAAAGCGATAACCCAACGAGATAATCCAAAAACTGATAGAGTCCAGTAAGAAAATCCATATATACCCGAGAAGTCCAATATAACTGAAAATACCCAATAAATACACAAATGGAATTTGTTCATAAGAGATTAAGAGGAACTCCCCCTCAAAATGTACATCGTGATTGTTTCCTTTGCCAAGAATTTCACATTAGCTTGAAGCTGTAATTGGGACTCCATGATAAGTTATTTGCTTTGTTTGAACCTGCAAAAGATTTAAAAAAAAAAAAAAAAAACGAGAGCCCTAGATCAGAGCCATGCACACACAACTTGCAAACAACTCAACAAAACACATAAGAGAGAAAAAAATTCAGGAATTTTCAATTCTCAATTCGAGTCAAACATATTAGCAAATAAAACAGTAAGCACATTCATGTAAAGCAAGCCAAAGATTCAAAATAAATCAAATTCAGACATAGACACATATAAACCAAATTTAGGCACAGATTCAGACCAGATATCACGGAAAACACACAAATAAACAATTTAGGCACAGATAGCGCGAGAAACACATAAATAAACAATTGAGGCACAGATAGGGCGGAAAACACATGAATAAACACAAATACGGTCATGACCGGACCAAACAAACCACAACCACATAAACATAAAGTAACACAAGAGAATAGACACATTAATCAAATTGCACCAAATTAAACAAACAAAAAGGAACACTTTAATCCATGCAAATTCAACGGGCACTTTAAAGAGTAACCCAGGCAAATTAAACGAACACTTAAAGATAAAAATTAAACGAACAAGTAAAGAGAACGAATCCAGAATGATCAAATGTACCTGATGAGTGAATAAATTCAGAGATACACACATATAAAAGTTGGAATGGATAATTCATGTTCAATTTTAAAGCCACTGACATAAAATAAAAGACAAAATCATCTTAGGCACATTTAAAAAGACAGAAAGAAAAAATTAAATGGCAAACGAAGACTGCGAAAGAAGATTGTAAGTGTAAAAAAAATGTAACACATTAGGACTCTCAACCTTGGGTATTGAGTTAATACCAATTAAAGGAGGAGGGTTAGAGTGTGTACCAACTTCCTGAGTGTTTGAAGCCTTTAAAGTACTAAGGAATTGTTCTTCGTTAAAGTCTTCTTCTTTGTAAGTTTTGCGGGACCCCTTTGTTTTTTTTTTTTTTTATCCGGATGGGACTGGTACAGTTGGAGATTCTGCAAGTGTTCGTGACCGAGTACCGTTGAAGTTTACAGTCAGATTGAGTTTCTACATCATCCAAATGTGACAACCTCCTCTTTTCTGCAGTACCTGAAACAGACATTTTCTCCTTTCCCTTTCGGGAAGTTTTAGACAGAGGTACAGATATGATGGGAGCCGAGTCTTGGGTAGATGAACCAGGAATGGGCACAAGTTCTGACTGACTTTTAGAAGCAGAAATAGTAATGGGAATTGAAAGAGCCGAACAAATGGGGATACGAACTAATAGTCGAACCACCCTGTTATTCCTGCATTAACACTTACGTAGGAAAAAAACAATTAAACTGTTAAAAAAAATTTTAAAAAGATAAACAAAATTTACCTGTGCGAGGAATTTAGACAGTAAAATTGCCTACGCCAGTCACCTGACCTTTGACACCGTTACCAAAGGTAACTTCACCTTTACTGGTATTTACGTTGTTCAGGAATTTGACATTTCCTGTCATGTGACGGGAACACCCGCTGTCAAAATACTATTTTTCTTCTCGTCCTGCACTTTTAGTATGAAATGAAACAAAAGATATATAATCAGCCTTTTTGACCCAAATCTGTTTTGTGAACGGTTGAATGTTCTTGTGTCTGAACTTTTCAATCCTTTGATCCTTGTAGAAATAGTAGCATTCAGGTCTGGTATGTCCGCGTAACCTGCAATAGTGGCAAACGGGATTATATAGCTTATAATTCATTTTGTTTATGTTTACTTTATCATAGGAGCGTTTCACAGTGCTGCATTCAGGGATGTCGTCTGGATCAGGTCCAGATGCTTTGACAAATACAGTCTTATCTTTGGAGTTACTGCCAGTGAAGCCCAAACCAAATTTTGCAGGCGTTTTCCTGCCGGAATCAAGAATCTTATCTAGTGTTGAAGTGGTATCCATCATTTGGATTTTTCGTTTGTAGGTGTTGAGCTCTTGTTTCAAATTCTGAACTTCTTGTTGGAGTTTTTCTTCTCGGTTAGCTGCTTCCTTAAGAAGTACATTTCCGGTTTGTACTTCATTTTGTAGTATTTCCTCTCGACCTGCTGCTTCTTTAAGCAAAACATTCCTATCAGCTACTTGATTTTGATATACTTTATTTGCATTCGTTACAATCTTTATTTCACTAGCTAGTTTGCAGTTCATTTTTCTTAATGCTCCCCATTTGGGATACAACTTATTAAATTCAGCTTCAAAAGATAAAGCATTTAGTTCCACATCTTCTGCAGAGACATAATCACCACCTTCTGAGTCTTCAACAGGTTCTGAACTGTCAGTAAATCGTGCCGTAAATGCAACAAAATTACCCGAAATTTCCTCGACATCTGACCCAGTTGGTTCAACGTCGGGCTCGTCATCGCTCCAGGTAATGGCTGACATAGACTTTTTGCGTTCGAAGATAGGTGGCGCACTTAGCTTGTACATGTCCAAATCCCTCGCATTCATAACACTTGATGCCTTTGTTGTTGTTGGACCTTTCTTTGGACTGTCCTGGACGTGAGACAGACTGTTTGGCGTTTGGCGCCCCTGTCCTAGGTGCAGTCTTGAATGACGTTGCTCCCTTTTGTGAATTTCTGTTGTGTGTGTTTTTGGATACCTGTTTCAAAATTTTGGAAAACTGTTTAGTTAAGAACGCAACTGTATCATCACTAGTTTCATCTGTATCGGATACTACATTATTTTCTTCAGCGGCAAAAGCAATATTTTTTTGTTTTTTCGTATGATCAGTTAAAATCTCCATTTCATATGTTTTAAGATTTCCCATTAGCTGAGTAACAGATTTTTTCTCCCAGCCATCATGCTCTTGGATGGCTGTGACTTTCATTCGGAACCTGGGCGATAAAGATCTCAGTATCTTTTTAACAAGTTTTTCCTGCGAGAATGGTTCACCAAGGACCATTGCGCGATTTGCCAGTTCCTGTATGCGTGTATGAAAGTCGATGACTGTCTCATTCTCGTTCATGCGCAGTTCTTCGAATTCTGACTGGACCAGTTGCAGCTTTGACTGTTTTACCGAGGTCGTTCCTTCGTATGTAAACTCAAGAGCCTCCCAAGCACCTTTAGCTGAAGGAATACCTGCAACAATTGAAAACTGGCTTTCATGCATAAGAGAATAAATTGTGTCTAAGGCTTTATCATTGTTTCCTGCATTGGTTATTTCTGTTTGAGTCCACTCGGTCTCTGGCTTAGTGACTTCTGTTCCATCAGTGCTGGAACTGGGTTTAGTGGGATGTGTCCAACCTGACACCACAGACCGCCATACGGCTTCACCTTTAGCTTTTAGATGCATAAGGGTGCGAGCCTTCCAATATGCGTAGTTGCCGCCGGTCAACTGGGGAAGCACTTTAGTTCGCTCCATTCTGTAACACTTAACACCCCGTGAGATCAAACAAATAAGTAATAAACAGATAAATAATAAAAGCAGCTGAAGATATGGATTCAAGAGGCACGGAATCGCCAGATCGATAGACTAATAAATTAAGTCTACAGGCTCTGATACCAATTGAAATTGCACCGTGACACTTGAAAAATAAAAGCAATGTATTTTTACTTGTTAATTAGGTTATGCAGTAGTTACGTTCATTAATTAAACTTGTTTAAGCAAATGTAAATAATGAAAGCTAAAAGCATAAAGAATGTAAAAAACACAAAGAAATGTTACGCAGTTCGGAGCTCCTTCTCCTACGTCTGCGGGGCAACCCACGTCTGCCCAATCCACTATAGATGTTCACCAAAAGGAGTATTACAAGAGGTAAATACAGATGGCCTCCAGCCTTTACCACTACCACTCTTTCTAACACCTATCCAGGATTGACACACGAATACCCGAACAATCTTCACAAGATGCTTCAGCAGTACCACGTACTGATCATGTAGTACAGATTAAATATTCTTGAGAATTAAATAATAAAACACATTAAAATCAAAGGCTTTGTAAATCAGAAGTGTGCTCTTGAATATTAATCTCAAAGTTGGAAGGCTTCTTCTTTCGAACAGCTTCTTTAAATAGCCAATGTTTAGCTTCATTTGTGATCCTCAAAAGTAGCCTCTTTACTTTTAAGAATAAATCACTGCCTTTCCTTGTTAGAATAAACCACTGCCACACTTTTTATTTCTTTGACATCTTCATACGCTGACTTCATACTCCAAGGAACAACATCCACACATTTATATCACATGGTCCAAAAATATAATTAACTTTAACAACTCTAATTAATTAAAAACTATTTACTAAATAAAATAGCCAATAACTTAATGTGCAAATATTTTTACACTTACATCTTCTATAATAGTTATTGTGACACTTTACCTAATATAACCCGTAATAGTTTATGATACGATTAAAATTGGTAATTATATATATTGTTAGTTCTTGATTATGATGCTACTTTTATATTTAGTCTTACACATTTAAATTTATATATATATATATATATATATATATATATATATATATATATATATATATATATATGTGTGTGTGTGTGTGTGTGTGTGTGTGTGTGTGTGTGTGTGTGTGTGTGTGTGTGTGTGTGTGTGTGTGTGTGTAAGTTCCAACGAGATGAGGGGTTCTCATTGGAACATCAGCCTATATATATGGGTCACACTTGTGTGTCAGATCTTAATCCGTGAGACATGTGGAATCTATGATAATTGTTTGTTACTTGCAATAAAAAATCATAATACTTATTACATAAAATTTAATACCAATTTGAAATGAATAAATTGTTAACATGACCAAAACAGACGATAATTTGGTTACTCCGGTTGAGCATATGATATATAAAAATAAATGTGTTAAATGTGCAATCCAACTATCATTTATACTTTTAGTTAGTTGAGATGGAACACATGTTTCAATTTAGTATCAGAGTAAGAGGCTATAGTTCACGTGTTGCTTAGGGTCATAAAAAAGTACCGTACACATGAAGAGATGTGTTGAGTATATAATATATAAAGATAAGTATTACTCCTATACATTTGTCTTTCAATTTAATCAGAGTTGTTGAATTTTATTTTCATTTAAGTGTTGGGGAATGATTAGTATGTGGAAAAACTCTAGTTTGGGGGTTAGTGTGTATTGAGAGGGTGGATGCATGACAACCAAATGTAAAGAGAGAATCAAAGGAGACCCACAAATTGATTGCGCAGAAGCAAAGTTGCTCCCATTCACCCCCATCTCTTCATCACCATTATATTTTCCACTTTTTTTTTTTTTTTTTTCAATTACAATTTTTATGCTGCAAAGCTTATAATTTTGTCTCCTGATATCATATCATGCCTCATCATAACCGTTGAGACCCAAGTCAGCGGCGTTATAAGTAATTCTTTTTCCCTTCATTATTGGTTTTTTAAATTTATATTCATTCCATAATTACAATAATATAATTGTTTACTTATGGAGAATTTTTCGAAGGTGAATGTTGATGACAACTCTAATGGCATGTTTGGTTTCAAAAATAGATTTGGAATATAATAAAATAACATTTTTAAGAATATGGCAAATCTGCATTATTAGATTTGGAATCCATACACCACCTAGAGTGTATGTGATAGAATGTTAAATGATTTGTTTATTATAATTAATATGTTTAAGTACAAATTTTATAGGTACAAAGTGAGCTCGAAAGTCTTTATACTAGGTTGGAAATAGTACAAGAAAGTGAAGATTCAAATGTTTTAGCTAGTTGATGGAGGTTTCTATTTATAGTAGCGGATGGAGTAGGGAGCACAACGTTGGAATCCTGCTAATAGGTTCAACGTGGTAGAGTGTAGTTGGCGACTTAACTCGATCGTGACATGTATCAGATACAGATGTGATATCTAAAATAGTGGTAATGAAATTGACTTGTCTCATCGATGACACATAATCTCGATGGATAACCAATTTTATGAGAATTAAATTGAAAAGTGTATCTTATGACAATTTCAAAGATTAGTGCATTAGGAAGTACAAGATATCGACTAGCTGTTCAAAAATTGTTATGTTCCATCAAGTATATTCATACGTATAAGCAAATTAAATATGTGTGCGGATTGAATGGTTGCTTCATTTGCACTTTCTCATCTGATCTTAATCTAGAAGTGTAAATATATTGTTCTTCCTTGATGGATTATATTGACTCGGGGTCCGAATTAAATTATTCGATTAATTAAATGATAAATAGATAAGGATAATAATATGAAAATAATGGTAAACAATGTAATGGAAAGACCAATAATTATAAGACACAGAGGCAATGTTGTATTAATATGGAATGAAATGTTATTACAAAGAGTGAATTGTGTAATAACAAGACAAGGTTGAAGATGAAGAAGTCCTAACAAGGCAAAATAGGATGTTTATATACTAAGGCCGCCCCTAACCACTCCGTAAAAGGGGGGTGGGAGGTTGCAACTATCTTGGACCACACCTCGCACCGCATGGACCACGACAAAACGAAGACCCGGCACCCGGCCAAGCACGGAGCTCGACCTAGGTATAAGTGGCTGAGCATTAATCTACGCCTCCAGAAGGGAGCTCGACGTGGGCTGCTCAGTGCTAGCAAGGTGCTAAAGTAGGTCAGCCATGTCACTAGGTAGGTGAATGCCCACTAGGTGAGGGGTCAAGGAATGGTCTCTGTCACGTACCACCAAGGGGACATTACCAGCATGAGAGGAGGCGTTCGCCAACGGGGATGCATGGAGGGGGTTGTAATAAATAATTATTTTCGTGAATTTGAGTCGAATTATGGCCTGGGATTACTCTCCTTCGCTGATGAAGACTCGCAACTCACAGAGTGGGGTACTAATGATGGACATATATATATATATATATATATATATATATATATATATATATATATATATAAGAGATGAAGTCGAAGCAAGACGGGTCCGGTTGGACCTGGGGCCCCAGGGTCGAGTCTCGTGCTCGGCCTCGGTTTAAGGCTTGACCTCGTCCTAGGGCTCGGGCTCGACCTCAACTTGGGGCTCGGCCTTTGCCTGGGCCTCAGCCTCAAGCTCCACCTTGGCTTAGGGCTCGGGCTTGGCCTTAGCCTCGGCCATGGGGTCAAGCGAGGCCAAACATGGTCAAAGTTGTTGCAACTAGTCCCTCATTTTTAAGGGGTGGTTAGGAAGCTTATTATTATAAATACCCACCTAATTGTTTTGTTGAGGGATCATCATCCTTATTGTCTAAGCACATATTCAACTGTAATCATCTTATAATCTTCTTTAATACAAGATTCGTCCCCATGACATACAATCGTAGTCTTTTTCGTATCATTATTCGTTTTTACCTGCCCTATTTCTTAATTATCAAGTTTGTTAATTCGGGCCATCCGAATTAATTTAATCCATCACTCCTAATAGCGTTTAACCGCTTCGCTTAGCATTTGCAATTAAAGTTGTTTACATTAAATTTTTGTAATTTCATTTAATTTGCCTACTTTTTCTAAAAATAAAATAAAATACATCTATATAATTATAATCATTGTATGCATTAAAAAAAAAAAAAAAAAAAAAAAAAAAAAAAAAAAAAAAAAAAAAACCAATTGCACCACCCTAAATTATTCACTAGCACCCCCTCCATAAAAGTAACTTATGCATCACATTTAAAAAGACTATTGAATAAACTTGACCCAAATAGTTAGAGGCTACTAATTAAACTAATTAAAATAGGAAATTTGCATGCTATTTTGTCCCTTTTGTAAAGTATTGTTCCTTTTTATAGACCAAAAAGTAAATAATTGAATAAAGGAGAATCAAATTTGAAAATATATTAATAAACATAATACAGGTGTCGCCAATTATGAGAAGACAATTAACATCCATTTTCTAGAAATTCAATGAATATTTATTGTTATAGTGAAACATATGTGACCCAAACGATAGGATAACTCCCTATCAAAATGATTACTTCCCAATTTTCTCAAATATTTCTTATTTCTTCCCCAAAAGTTGAATTTCCAATCTCAAAGGCCTCCAACATCCAATCCGATTCAACAGAGCATTTAGAAGAAAGTAAATCACGTAAATGTCAGTATGCACAAGAAATCTGTCCACTTTAGACATAATTCTTACATTGTTACTGTCAAAATTCAAATATTGATCTCTTCTTCTAAATATTATCTATTAAACCAATGAGATAAACCCAGATAAATATTTCTTATTTCTAAAAGATTATATTTTCTTGGAGTTTATTGAAGATATATCAAAAGGAGCCTTGGGAACCATAACAACAATCATTTGTAGCATTATTATTATATTCTCTGCCGCCTCAATCGATGGTGAAATTCACCATAATATACAGTGGACTCTAGACAAACCACCTACCTTTAATGTCTTTAACCAAAGTAGTACTGTCGGAATGTAAATTTTAGAAAACAGAATTATAAATAAAAAAGTAGTGTTGTTTTTTATAAATAATTTTACTGCTGCTATTTATAATAGTTGATATTTTTACTATTTCTTATTATAGAATTAATTTACTATCATATACATATTTTATTTGATTTAAAACTTGATCAACTTATGTTTTGTTGCGTCAAAAACTGTTTAATTTTGTGTGCTATTAAGAAATAGGATTTACTCCTTGCACATCATCGAGTAGTCCAATAACTGTGATTTTTGTATGTCACTCAAAAAACAAAACATTGTAACTTGAAGGTACAAATGTTTTATTTTAGTCCAAAGTTATATGTGACACTTTAAAACTCGTAAATATTTGTTAGGTTTCAATGTTTCATAATAACGAATTGACAAATTTATAAATCAGTTTGGACCTGAGGGAATTGACAAAATAAATTTTTGTATTACTTGCATTGTTGATATAAATAGAGCAAATACCAATTTTCTTCTCACGAGTATTAGAAAAATGACAATTTTTGGCTCGCATGTTTAATTTCTACCAATTTTCATTCACGACTATTATTTTAGTACCAAAAATCATCATGCCGGTCACCCCTCCATTTAAGACATGCTGAAATCTAAAAATTGTAAGGGCATTTTTATCTTTTTCAACATAAGATTTCAATTTGAGCAAGAATAAAGGGATTTAAGTCCTAAAATCGATTCCAATTCGCAGTTCTCCTTATTATCCTACCTTAATTTGTAGAGGAGAACTATGAATTGGATAGATCTTAATATCTTATGGCTTAAATCTCTTTATTCATGCTCAAATTGAGATCTTAATTTTAAAAGGACAAAAAATACCCTCAATAATTTCATTTTTCGGCATGCCTTAAATGAATGGCTGACCAACGTGATTAATTTTGTCACTAAAACAATAGTCGTGGATGAAAATTGGTACTAAAACAATAATCATAGATAAAAATTGGTAGGAATTAAACATGTGGATTAAAATTGTGATTTTGATAATACTTGTGGGAGCAAAATTGGTATTTGCTCGATATAAATAGGTTTTTTGCCATTTTGTGGTGATTAGGGCATCATAATGCAAGGATTAGATTAGATTTTTTTTTTTCAATTAACGTATAAGAAAGGAAGTAAATTAAAATTAAAATATTTGGCCAGCTATGAATGCACGCAGGATATAGTAAGATGTTATGTTGTGAAGAAAAAGCAAGACAAAAGTCACAAAACTGTCAAAACATATGGGTTCATGTATCCTTCTCAACCGGGCCATAAAGTTGACAAAATCCAAGAGTGATACGTACAACTATACAACTATATGTATATGTATATGCTTACAAATTAATAATAATCCTAGGATTCCATTTAGGCTTGACCTCCACCTATCTTTTACTTTATTATTTCATGCATGCAATGCATGCCTGCAATCTTTTGTATGTTAAGGTCAACCTCAATGAATATTTAAAAAAATTAAAGCATTAAAGCCAACCAAGTATGTCGTCATTTTCTACGTTAAAGTAGATTGTATATCATCCTTTTTACAATCTAAATCATGATCATCATTTATCAAATTATGTTGATTGCTATGTATGATCTTATATTTATATGTTATTTGTAATTCTTGATTTTAATTTGAATTATTTACGTGACACACACACATATAGTGAAATCTCAGCAATTAATCTGATCCAAGTCAATGCTCCTGAATGAAGAGATTTTTTTAAAAAAAAAAAAATAATAAAGTGACATTTTGGTAATTTTTTAACTTTGAAGAGCATAATTTTTACACTATAAGTGCACAAGTTCTCTACAAGTGTATAAATTTCTACAAGTGCACAAGGTTATACTACAAGTGCAAGGAGTAATAACTTTGAAGTGCACAGTTTTGTATTATAGGTGCACAAGTTTTGTACTACAAGTGCACATATTTTATATTACATGCAAACAAGTTTTACACTACAAGTGCATAGAGTAATATAAACTAAAAAATGGGGTGACATTTTGGTAAAATTTTTTAAAGAGTAAATATCCAAAATGACCCCTCGACTATAGCTAAATTTACAAATTGGTCATCGATTTTCAATTTCAACCAATTAAGTCCTTAACTTTGTAATTTTGACACGATTTGGTCCTCCATCTATTTGACCATTTGTTGACTGTGATTTTTTAGGATATATATGTAATTTCATGGTCCACCGTCGGTTTTTTAAGGTTCTGATTGCATTTCCAGACCGCACTGTTACATTTGAATCCACTGTCGAAAGCAATCTACCAAATCCGGTCGTCTTTCTTCATCCTCCCTTTGGATTCAATGTAGTTGAGTTCGTACCAGAGCGAAGAAGACGGCGTGTTTCCGAACCAGTGCAACATCATCCTAGATGTCTCCACGTGCTCCGACGAGAGCTGAAGGTTCTTCTGGAGATCGTCGATCACGGTCAACAAACGGTCAAATAGATGGAGGACCAAATCATGTCAAAATTGCAAAGTTAAGGACTTAATTGGTTGAAATTGAAAGTCGAGGACCATTTTGTGAATTTAGCTATAGTCGAGGAACTATTTTGGGTATTTACTCTTTTTTAAACTTTGGAATGCACAAGTTCTCTACTATGGGTGCATATATAATTAAATTCCATACCGGCTATATTTTTTTGGGTATACCCAGGGATCGAACTCTTGACTTTTGGTTAAGAATGGATGAGTCCCTTTCACTCAACCATACCCTCCAAGTTTGTGCATAAGGTTATATTACGCGCACATAAAAATGCTCTTTTTTTAGAGCGGTTGATCTATCCAAATCAACGGCTCATATCTCTCTGCATGTTTTACATGGTCGTCTCTTCTTACCTGATCTCATATATATATATATATATATATATATATATATATATATATATATATATATATATATATATATATATATATATATATATATGTAGGGAGAGAGGGAGAGAGAGAGAGAGAGAGAGAGAGAGAGGGGAGGGAGAGAGAGAGTTCATATGAGAACATCTTTTCATGTAAGAACTTGTAGTCTAATCTGGATTATCCATTGGGCAAGATCTGATGACTAAGATTTGATGTTTTTTCTTAATCGGTTTTTTAATTTTTTTTTTAATTTTTTTTATTTTTAAAATTTAAGTGCCGGGGGTATATATGGGAGTAATTTTGTTTAGTTTTTACTTTGTATGGAGTTTCCAAATACATTATGATCCTTGATTTTAATTAGGCCGTTTTTAAGGATATTTTCTATCATTTTCACTCTTTCTTCTTTTAATTTGTTTCTTTTTCCAGGGCCGATGGCGACTACTCAACATGGCTTAGCTTCATGTTTTATGTTTTATGTTTTATGTTTTATGTTTTTTTTTTTTTTTTTTTTTTTTTTTTTGGTGTGGTTCGTTAGAGTATGTTTTTTATTAGGTTTGTTGATAAATATGTGATTTTAGGATGGGGATGCATCGTAGGCTTTTGAGTTGTGTATTAGGGCCCTAGGTGTGGTGCATTGTAGGACTATTGGCTGTGCATTGGTTGGGGAGCATTAGGTATCCATTGAAATTTCTATCATCCCACTTTTTTTTTTTTTTTTTTTTTTTTTTTGAAAACCTATCCCACTATTTAACAAGGAGCACTAATATGTAATTTTATGAAAAATGTTGAAGATGTGCTTTGGGTGGGCTTCAATTAATCTATTCTTTTATTAAGTATATAGAGCATTTACAATGTTCCTTTTTCATGTACTAGTATAAAATTAAACTTGAATCAAAATTTTTATATCATAAAATTTAAGGTAGGTTGTGCTTGGTTTAGATTATCACGTCCCCAATTTCACATTCATGATTAGAAATCTTATATCTACTACCTAAGGGTGTAAAGTATAAAATCATTTTTTTTTAAATCACATTTTTATAGAAATTAAACAAGGACATATAAGTATATAACACTATCTTAGATAACATGATATATCTAAATGTATATTATTGAATTGCTTAAAAAGAAAATTTGGTAAAGTAATTCAATGAGAAAAAAAAAAGCGTTTGATGAATTTAGAGATAATAATGTGGGAAACAGCATCTAGTAGACATTCCATAGCTGCTTGAGCTTTGAAAGAAAGAACAAAAAGCAAGGGGGAAAGAAGATGGACCATCTTTATCTCTACACACACAACCCTTTTCTTTTTCATGATAGCACTTTTGCGTAGTGTTTGAGATTCCAAAATAAATAATTAAATAAATAAATAAATAAAAGTGCAATTGAGATTGAAAAGGAAAGGAGACCAGAGATGGCAGGAATGAAAATTTTGTTTTAAAAACTTTAAAAAAAAAAATTTATTCAAACTTTAATTGAGATTGCCTGTCAAATTCCTGCCATTCACCAATCTTGTAACTTAAAAAATCATATTTTATTGTGTCATCTACAAGTTACTTAAATTCAAATAATTCACGTGATTGTCATGTGAGTGATTTCGATTACTTAGTTAGGTTGATTGAAAAATTAATCAAAAGGGCCAAATATGGAAGGAATTTGATAGTCACACACCAAATGTAAAAAAAAATTATTGATAATGAACTAACAAATGTGAAATATGTACAATTCTCAAGGGATCAAAAATGAAAAAAAAAAATTATAAATAAAAATCACAAATCGAACCCTCACCCTGCTGCTGGTGTGATAACTTTAGCTCAGGTGGTCTACTACTTAAACTAGACCTGTGAAGCTATAATATCGTATGTTTTATAAAGTTATACTTTATGTTTTGTTGAGTGACGAGAGAAATTAAACTTATTTTTTTAAAAGGCTGAACCCCAACCCTAAGGACCCCCGACACCTCGGCCCGACAGAGCATTTGGGAGGAAAGAAATTAAACTTATTGTCACTATTGAATGATGTGAACTATGTAAACTGAACATTGATTTATTCTTCTAAATATTGTCTACTGAATCCAATTTATCTTCGTTGGGAATTGCAGTTGCATTAATAAACCATTTACTAACTTATCTAAATTGTTGCGTTGTCGGGGATTGTATTAGAATTCCCAAATTAAAAAAAAAAAAAAATGAAAAGCTTAGGGAAATAAAAAGAAAGAAAGCATGCAGATAAGAGGAGAGAGGTTAAGGTAGTGAGTAATGGAAAAGAAGGGTTGTAATGGTGAAGGTGTCAATAGGGAGGAAGGGCACATTATTGTGTAGATCGTCGTCCATACAGCTGTATGGATCACAGTCCAAAACGACGTCGTTGAATTTTATGAATTAAAATAAAGTACTTATGTCTGTAAAATAATGAAATTTCTAGAGTAAAAAATAATGTATCTTATGAGTTATACATTATGCTTTAAAATAATATACATTATGAATCATAAAAGTGTATGTTGCCATGAATTGTGTAAAACGACATCGTTTTAAAACCGTGATCCATGCAATAACTATTGAGAAGGAAGCGAGCAGGCCCATGACAACATTGAAAGGTCCCGTCTTACGTATGGACCCCCATTAGGCCATCCGAAACAAACAAAAGCGTATACTACATTTATTTTGGTCTGCAGCTCACCACCTAGGAATTGCCTCCCTCTTTTTCCTCCTATCTTTATCTTTTACTGTTGTACAAGTTTTGTCGTCAACATACAACATTTCCAAATTTCTTTATACATTAATGGTAATTTGGACCTTTGGAATTTTAAAATTTTTTCATGTTTGGGTTATCAACAGAAAATACTTTAGTTTAAAAAAAAAAAAAAACTAAATGTGAGATAAATAATACTTCAGAAAATACTTATTGTGTAGAATGATAACTTTCACTGGGATACTGGGATGTATAGAAGGTAGTCTTTTTTGTTATTTAAAAATGTTTATATATATATATATATATATATATATATATATATATATATATATATATATATATATATATATATATATATATATATATATATATATATATATATACTGAGAATTTTAATTTCAATATTTGGTATACATGGGAATGGAAAGGGAATAAGTAGTATAAAGTTCAAAATGTTCATTGTTGTTGTCAAACATCAATTTTAGGTTAAAAAGGGGAAGTGGTAATTTTGTCCCATCATTATCTTCTTTTTTTTTTTTTTTCCCTAAAATCCATGGAATTAAAATCCCAATAGGAGACATAAGATTTTAATGCCATGAAAATGAGGAAATTACAATTCCGTGAAATTGCAATTCCTTCCAACCAAACTATAGAATTTAGTGGTTTTTAGAATTAAGTGGGAATGATTTTTAAATTCCCTCCAACCAAACGCCATGTAAAGAGGTTGAATCTTATATTAGCCATATCATAGAATATTAAACATATTTATAACTACTACAAATATTGTTTTTTTTTTTTTTTTGAAAATTACTACAAATATTGTTAAAATATTGCATTTTTTAATTCAGAATTATATGGTAATAGCATACTAAATGAGTTAATTCCAACATCATAGGTGTTAATCCTTTTAATCTTTGAATTGTTAGTGAAGCTACACTTTGGGTTCATCTCTTAACTATTCTATAAAAATTTAATGTTACTTTTAAAAAATCTTAATTGATAAGAGCTACTAATGAAATTTAATCTCATAATTTCTATTTTCTCTCGGAATTGCAATTTAATTCCATGACTTAATTAGTAGCAATGCAACCTAATAGTTTTCATTATGCTAGTTTTTTTTTTTTTTTTTTTTTTTTTTAAATAAAAATAAAAATTCTCTCAATGTATTAGAGGTAATTTTTTACATTTTTGATAACCCCCTAGTTAAGTAAAATTTTTAAAGAGTAACACTAAATTTTAATCAAACCATTTAAAAAAAAAAGGGTCAAAATCACCATTTTAATATCAATTTAAAGAGTAAAAGTTGTGCAAGCATGATTGCAGTAGGTGCTAGGCGCTAGTCGGGCGGCCAGGCAACGCCTAAGCGGTCTAGGCGACGCCTAGGCGGGCACCAAAAAAATTTAAAAAAATAGTGACAGATTTGTAGTTTGACAATTTTAATGAGGTTGAATTGTTTTTAACATTCAATCAAATAACACATCTAAATAAATGAAATAATTATAATTTATAAGCCATAACGTCATAATAATATTAAAATCAATAATTAATAAAAGACGATATCGGTCAAAATCGATCAAAATCAGACAAAATCGGTCAAAAACGGTCAAAATTGTAAGAAATCGGTCGAATCGACCGACTCGGCCGAGTTTGACCGCCCAGCGGCCAGCTGAGTTTTGGCCGCCTTTAGGCGAAAACGGCAAGGCTCGGTGCCGCCTAGCGCCTAGGTGGAGTTTTGCAACCATGTGTGTAAACAGTGTAAGTTATAATGTGACAATTAAATTAATTAAAATACCCTATATATTGAATGAGTAAATCTATATGAACTTTCATTTTTTATTCTATTTTCTCATCTCATACTATATATCATACTTTGATTGATTAATAAAAACGACTGACCATGATTTTTATTTATTTATTTTTTCCCCAATAAAAAATAAATACTTTGAGAGTTATATTCCATAAAATACACTTATCATTTTCGTAGAAATTTCACTTTTAAAATGTACCCCCTTGTGTTTTAAGAGGTAGATGTGAGGTGTTATGAGTTACCGACAAGTGAGCGTAAAATCCGATGGGTTTGGCATGTTCGACGGCGGTCATTCCGATGGTGAAATGTCGGTCAAAGGGAGGCAAAGGACCGGCCAGCTCAGTGGCAGTAAGCCTGTTAATTTGAGTTCGCTGTCCGTGGGGGCCACCATCACTCCCTTCTTTTGTCGCCACGTCATCTTCCCTGCAAAGTGGGGGTGAAAATGATGGCTTTTCAGGCTGATGACGCAAGGAGACGTCATCAATGAGCTCATTACGAATCACCTGTTTCTCCACCTCCAAATTATTTTCATTTCTCAATTTCAAATAAATACATTCGAGTTGGGATTCAAAAATAATATTAACAAAAGCCCATTGGGCCATGACATACCAGCAGCCCAATAGTCAACTAATATTCATGCATTTTTTTTTGGTTTTTTTTTTGTTTTTGTTTTTTTTTTTTTTTTAAATTTCATTTAGTTAGAATGAATTGACCAATCCTAGCCTGTATTAAAAAAGAAACATACTTACATTACCACATTAGATGGTCAAAGTTTTCGTATAATTTTTTTACAGGAGTATATATACAAGATTTTTTGTAAAAATTACAGTACATAGTCCTTTGTGTGTGTATATGAGGGTCCAAATGAGAACATGATACTCATGTTAAAGTGAGGGCAAAACGCAACCTCCCATAACAGTTCATTAATTGTTGAGGGTTTTAGTGAAAAAAATATGTGATCAGTTTTATAATTATAGCAAACTTTTAAATTTGTAATATTTATAAAATTGACACGGTTTATTTTCTCCTTATTTTTTTAGCAACCATCAACTGCTGATCTACCCAAACGGGTGGATCAGAGTATGGACAAATCTACATCCTCTATCATCAAAGGCTAGGATCTTACAATTACTAAACTTTCAAGTTTGCAATAGTTATAAAATGAACTCCTTTCTTAACAGTTTTTAAT
The DNA here is from genome assembly GCF_001879475.1 of Ipomoea nil. Classification (NCBI taxonomy): domain Eukaryota; kingdom Viridiplantae; phylum Streptophyta; class Magnoliopsida; order Solanales; family Convolvulaceae; genus Ipomoea; species Ipomoea nil. The sequence continues at coordinate 4,387,360 of NW_017619497.1, read as the reverse complement.
AATTATAAAATTAATCTTTTTTTTTTTTTTTACTAAAATCATAACCATTGGTGAACCTTAAGGGCGGGTGAGACCCGTTTTCACTTTTTACAGAAAGACCATGTTCTCATTTAATCATGTCTCTATATATAAAGGATTAAATATAATTAATTAGTCTATTCATTTCGGACAGTTTTCAATTAAGATTTGGGACTGATTTAGGCTGGTATTTTAAAATTATTGTAGCAACATGAAATCGGACAAGAAAATCTAAGAAAGATTCGGAACACCTCGTGATTTAAAAATAATAATAATAATAATAATAATAATAATAATAATAATAATAATAATAATAATAATAATAATAATAATAATAATAATAATGTTGATCTTTCAATTGTTGAATGTGCATAAGATCATATATTATATTATTAGGTTTTGTAGCCATCTGATCTCTCGAAGGTTTACACTTTCGTCGACGACAAATGGGAGAAATAATCTTCAAACAAAGAAAGAAACAAACGAAAGAAACAAACAACCTCGCACATATGAAGTATAATTATTGGATGAAGAATCTTTGTAGATCTGAGTTCCCATGAATTCCGTGAAGAGAAATCTAGTATGATATGGGGAGCATGTTGCCCCTTTATGAGGTTTGCCACTCACCCATTTTCATCAAATTACATATATATATTTAAATTATAATATAATAGACCACAAAATTAAAATGCTTAAAATGGGGTCCAAAAATATGGTTCCACCATGCCCAGCAACTAGCTAGCATTCATTAGGATTTCATGCAAAACTCTTTTCAAGTTTCAACCACCACTCACATGGTGGTCCATACTCCATTTTCGCCACCGCCACCCTATAAGCCTATCTTCATTCTTCAATGCTTTTTAATTAAGGTGGTGGGATGGAAACCATTCACCTTGAGGCTTGAGGTTAGGGTATATATGGGTGTGTGTGTGATTTGTTATTATTGATCATTATATATATTGTTTTATTATGTGGCTGAAATATTCTTTTGGTATAAAATTATTAATGGTTAGTTGAGTTTCCAAACACCTTGTATTCAGATGACATGTAATAATCTCTCCTATGTGGGAGGTTATGAGATCGAGCCTCAATGGAGGCGTTGTTGACTCTTTGTGCTTCACTAGGTTGAGAAAGTATGTTTGAACAGATATTACAATGTAATAGAGTCAGTACAGATAAGAATACCTCACGTTGCATTTGTCTAGTTGATGAGAAATCTTATTTAAAATTTGCTTCCCACGGCAGAGTAGGGTTCAACGTAACCCCTACCTCTAACTTTAGATTTGAGTTTGGAATGAATTTCTTGTGCACAAAAGTAGTGTGCAATTTAGTATAGAAGTTAGATTTTGTCTCAATTTTCCTCCCTATAGGATGGAGTCCGGAACAAATTTATGAAATTTAAGGATATAGTTACAAAATTATTATACAGAGTTGAATAATATACGAACTTATGAAGGGATGTATGCGGTTGTGATCTTCATGATCTACTATACCAACCAAAGGAAGCATTCCATGTCCATCCTAAATGATTCAATCATACCTTAAACTATATATGCAACTTACATTTGGATATTCAAACAAAAGTATGGGTGTTGTTTTCATAGACTCACCCACCACCCACCCCGCTACCATATATTGAACAAAAAACCAACTTTTAGTATGCAATCACGGTTGTCACGCCATGACCATGCACTCTATTTAAAATGGAATATATTCACAATAAGCATATATTATAATATTATATTCATAGTCAAAGAATATTTTATATTTTGTTGATCACCGGCGTATAGTTATATTGCTTTATTCTTCTTTTTTTCATTAATCACGGGAATTTCGTACTAGTTTTAGACTACTGGTTCATCAACATTGCAAGAATACGTTGTATGTCACCAAATGTTGATACAAATTTATAAATATAAATTAAAGAGGATGTTATATTATTTGTGGAAAATTATTTTATTATCCAAGATTTTCATAGTCGGATATAGTGACTAATCACCTTATTGAACTAAAGGCACCTCTAAAGATGGGACAACTGACCAGCTGATGGAAGATTTAAGACTGCTCCATACATAAAGTCAAAGATCAATCCCTTAACGTTTGGTTAAGGATGAATCTAATACTTCCACTCAACCACACTCCCAAATTACGTGGGGATAATTTCTGTTTATGTATGTAATCATCAATTTCATCAATGTAACTTTTTTTGACATGCGTTATACTAAATAATTAACATGTGTTAGGATCAAACTTTTATCACTCCACCAAAAGTTATAACTAGAGCTAGTAGCATTCAAAAAAAAAAAAAACTAATATAAAATAATACGTAACTTTATTTCCTTTCTTTATATTTGCATAGCAATCAGCACCACGTTTCGATGGTAAGATGTTGTACTTAGGCTTCCAAACCTCTGTTCCAACAATCTCCCTACCATTATCTACTAGTCTAAATTGTACAACATGCTTTCACCTGTGATACCAATTGTTATGATTAAATGTTTACCAATATGTCAAAAAGTTATACCTAGTAGTTAATGCTCAGTTTTAATTTATTTAAATTCCTTATACTAACATTTATTGTTACATTTCAATAGCAAGATAATAAACTTGATCTCGTCCAAAACTTGATTAGAAGATAACTCAAATTAATAATAAGTACAAAAGGCATAAAATTACAATTTCTTTTGTGGAAGTCATCACTAAAACCACTAAATCCATGATGTTCAAGATTTAAAATGGTGCGGATTGGCTCTCTACATTTACTTGTCATCTTAAGAGAAAGTCTTTCAATTAGCATTTCTTTAAAAAACATGGACATAATATTATTCAATAATTCACAGCATATAATTATTTCATATATAAGTCTAATATTGCAGTAAAGATCCAATATATATGGTTAATCTTAATTTAATAATAATAAAATAATAATAATAATAATAATGTTTGTTATGGCCGTGAACAAATAGTTTGGTCAACGAAGCTAAACATTTTAATAAACTTACGGATCGCATGAGTCACCCAACCCACTTTTTTCAAATTAAATTAATGCATATGGATCAACATAGGCGAGTGTCCTCGATGTATCAATAGTTATTGTGTGGAAGCTGTGTGGATCACGGTTCAAAAATGACGTCATTTCGTATAATATTTTTACACAACGTCACAATTCATTGCAACATACATTTTTATAATTCATAATGAACATTATTTTAAAGCATAATGTACATTATGCTAAAGCATGCATGATATACATTATTATAACTCATAAAGCACATTATCTTACCCTAGAAGTTTCATTATTCTAACACATTATGTATATTATTCTAACACATACACATATTCTAACTTATAAATTCAATAACGTCGTTTTGGACCATGGTCCATACAAATGTAATTTGCCTCGATGTATAGAAAAATGTCAATTTGGTTATTATCTTATATCTTTATTAACTAATTTTCTCTTTTATTCTTTATATCAAAATTTCAATAATTTAACATGTCCAGCCAAAAAGAAGATGATGAAGAAATTCGAGAACACATTAGGTGATTTAATTAACTATTTAATTTTTTTTGATAATTTTCGATTAGGTTATTTAACTATTTAAATTTTTTGATAATTTTTGTTGGTGGTGGATTTTATTGATTACTTTCAATTGATAGAGTTATCCAATTTTAGATACAAATGTATCTTCTCTCCAACATCAACAATCACATCTCTAATAAAGAAACCCTAATCATTACTGGCCATCCACCTCCGACCCTCCGTCATATCGCCGTCCATTGCAAACTTAATGTTAATAGGCCATGCCAAATATATCATTTTTCATGCAAGTCAAAATTAAACCCTTCAATCCTTCATATCACCCACCCCCCTCCCATTACTAGAAATTATTGAATTTCCAACCACCTGAAAGTGATTTTAAATCAAGTTAAAAGCAAAAAGTGGTCAGAAATAGTAACAAGGGTTTTTCTGGATACCAAAAGTGATTGGAACAAAATTTTCAACTTGATTTAAGATCACTTTCAGGTGATTAAAAATTTCAGAATTTCCAGTAGTGCCCTCACCAACCATCCCCATCTCCATCTTCTATCACCCACAAAATCCTAAAATGATCCCTTCCATCCCTTCCCAAAATCTTTAGCAGCCATCACATGGCCGGCGCTGTCAAATCTCCTTTAATTTCCCCTCCAACTTGTATTTAAGTCAACCATATAATCCACTAGATCGCACTATGCCAAACTCTATCTTTCACCACTTTCGGACGATCCAATGTTATGTTGTGGGATTGATCTACTGGACAATTGGGCATATGTATGAGAGTTGTCATGTTTAGGGTTTAACCTTTTAATTTATGCATGTTTCTAAATACATGAAATATCAAAAGGTTTAATTTAATTTCTATTTGAAAAATGCAAGGTTGAAAAAATCGCTAGGCGCCTGGGGACCGCCTAGGGCGCCTGGGGACCGCCTAGGGCGCCTAGAGCGATTAATCGGCGCCTAGGCCCGATTTTTGCAACACTGGAAAAATGTTATCCCTATCTTTGCTGATTTGATATGGTATACACTATTACTTGATTGATTTACTAGACAATTCAACATACATCAAAACGTTTTATATTCATTTATTGTTCATATTTTGTTACGAGTTTTAACGAAAATGGTAAGCAAATTAGACAGCACAAAAAAATTGCCACATAAGGAGGTTAATGAGTTTTTATGGATCCAAAAGTGATTTGATCGATTAAACATGGATTCTTAGACCTAATTCGTATCATAATTTGTAAAAAGCGATAAAGCTTAAATAATAGAAATGACACAAAAAATACAAGTCTTCTCTGTATGGAATTCCATTATGTTGTTGTGAAGTTACATTTATATATAACCAAACTCTCGAAAGTCATTCATGGTGACTTGTATGTATTCATGAAGAAGAAGATAGGATCGGAGAAGGGAGACAAAAACGAGGGCAATACAAGTCTTCATACTTGCCTACAACTAGATAGTTGCTCATTTGCTATAGCTAGAGATAGAGAGTGTATGTACAAAGTACAATGCATAATATTGTTTCCCTCCTTAGCTTTCTTGACTTCTTTCTCTTTATATAGACTTGAACCCTAAAATAAGTTAGTCATATTCAATTTTCCAATTAGGTTCCAAAGCCTTCCGCTGCGAGGTTGTTAGGATCAGATGTATGTACGTGCACCATAACCTCAACCAAGGTGAATATTAAGAGGTAAATTTAGAAAATAAATGTAGCACCCTCATTGTTATATTGACTGATGGATCGGATATACTAGAGATGGATCCGGGACAAATCGACTTGAGGAGAAACGAGGATGACTCAGGCTTGGGGCGCTTCAGCCTTGTGTGCTACGTGCGCAGACACAGTCAAAGAGGATTCAATTGTCCGCCCTATTCTCATGGGGCGGTTAGGAGGAAACCTTAGTATAAATTAGCTCATTAATTATTGTCTTGTTAAGACATCTTTCAATCAATACATTCACTTGTAATCATTTTACAACACTATTACCAGGACTATGTGGTCTAATGGTATCCGGGAGACTTCCATTGGGAAGATTGTGAGTTCGAGCCTCAATGGTGGCGTTATTGGTTCTTTGTGTTTCAGTAGGTTGAGAAGTATATGAACAGATACTACAATGTAATAGAGCCAGTGACACTCAAAAAAATAAAATAATTTACAACACTATACACTATTATTAATACAAATTTTGTCTCCACGACACATATTTCTTTGATTTTTCCATTTCATTATCCATTTATTTATTCATATTATTATTGGGTTAAGTAATTCTGGCCACCCTGATTAATTTAATCCACCCGTGGCGGCATTACATTTCTTTTTCTAAATTTATTTCTTAATATTTTCCTAATACAATGTTATTCGATGAGAATTTTATATTTAATTACTAGGCGAATTTTTTAGCCGTGGTAAAATTAATCAATTCATGCAAGAGCTAGGTTAATAAATATAACAATTAATTTAATTATAAATTATATTTTAATTACATATCTCTGAATGTTAAATTATATGTATGTGTGTATAATACATATATTATTGCGTATATATATATACCAATATATGTGAGTATAAACTTAGTATTATAGATAACTTTTATGTTTTGTAAATATCAAATTTGTGAAAACTATTTATATTATTATTAAATAAAACATAAATTCTTTCTCTTTTTCCTCTATATTTTTCAAATATGATAATTAAAATTTATCACTTTAAACAGTTGCAAAATATAATTTAAACTAAAAATTAATAATTATTTTTATTTGTCAATATTTTAACATTGGATATAAATTTATGCGCATTACATAATGTTGTTTGAAAATAAAGTTGAAATATAGCATACTTGTTAAGTCAAACCTGATTGGGCATAAAACATAAAACGAATAGTCTTTAATAAGAAATAACCTAAGCTATATTTTAAAACTTTGAAATTCAATTAAGGCTTGCTTACATAATAATAACTAAATAATTCGAGATGATGGTTGACATTTACTTTTTAAAAAAATATTATATTATAATTTGTATTATTAATTTTTTTTTTTAAAGTTATGCAGCATTTATAGTTGCCCCACTTTTGGCGTTGTTGAACAAGGTTGAATTCAGCGAAAAAACAAAAGTCATATCAAATTAGGTTTGACGTGAAGATATGGGCATTCCATGTATTTGTAGATTTTAAGTTTCTCTCATGTTTTCACACGGCGGGGGTTAGTTGCCGTCGGCAGGCGATTTCCTAATTAACGACAACTATTGTCCGTGTAAATCTTTGTCCGTTGACTCGTGGTCGGAATTTCTTGTAATTTACCTGTTTAACCATTACCCAAGTCTGCAGCTTCTTGTACTTCCGAGGTTTTTTAGAGTATCTCCAATAGTTGTAGATTTTTAGGAGTTTTTGCAGATATGATTAGGAAAGAGAATATTGGATAGATAAAAAGGGATACAAGAAAAAAAATTGAGAAAGTTATGCGCCCAACAGGCTTGTGGAGTACACGCGCCCGGCTGAGCGCCTCCGACTTTTGAATTTTAAGTCAAAATGGTTATCCGTTAGCTTTGACATTAAGTAGGTGTTAAAATGAAAGGTAAAACTGAAAACTCATGAATGTGACTCTTTTAAGCAGTTTGCGCACATATTTCTTCAAATTAGGGTTTCTCTCTCTTAAAAGTTAAATTTGCAATCAAAATGTGGTATAATCAACTATAATGCTAGAAATCTTTGCATTGGAAAGTTTGTGGATGACGTTGAATTGAAGATGAACATTTTTGGCCTTCTAGTTGATCATCCCACACTTTAATTGCAGTTTTAGGAGAGCAAAAACCAAATTTGAAGAAATATGTGTGCAGATTGCTAAAAGGAACCATAGATTGATTTAAATTTGAATGCAAAACCTGAATTTCCAATTTTGCCTTTCATTTTAACACCTACTTAACGCTAAAGTTAACGGAGGACCATTTTGACTTAATATTCAAAAATCAAAAGAGCACTTTAAATGCAAATGTGTAATTAAAAATCAAGGACCAATTAAAAAAAATATTATAGTCAGAGAACCATTTTAAAAATGAACTCTATTTTTGAAATATATTTCACCTCATATAATTGCGGCATGTCAACTTAGGGTGTGTTTGGAAACCTGGAAAATGAGTTCTGGAAATCATTTTCCAAGTTTTCACTGTTTGGATGTGCCTAGAAAATCAAGTCAACGGAAATTATTTTCCGTTGACTTTGGAAAATAGGCTTGTTTTGGAGGAAAATGACTTCCCATTTTTTTGAGGGGAAGTCATTTTCCAACTTTTACACCAACATCACACCATCATCAACACCATACCACCACCACCACCGCTGCTACGACCACCACCACACAATACCACCTCAATCACCGTCGCCGCCACCACCACCGAAATCACCGTCGTCGCCACCACCACCACTACCACCGTCGCCACCACCACCATACCACCGCAACCACCGTCGCCGCCACCACCACCACCACCATACCACCGCAACCACCGTCGCCGCCACCACCACCACCACTATACCACCGCAACCACCACCACGACCATACCACCGCCGCCACCACCACCACCATACCACCGCAACCACCGTCGCCGCCACCACCATCAACACTATACCACCGCAACCACCGTCGTCGCTACCACCACCACTACCGCCGCCGCCGCCGCCACCACCACCATACCACCGCAACCACCACCACATACCACTATTGCCGCCACCACCACCATACCACCGTTGCCGCCACCACCACCATACCACCGCAACCACCACCACCAACATCACACCACCGCCGCCACCACCACCACCATACCACCGCAACCACCGTCGCCGCCACCACCACCACCACTATACCACCGCAACCACCGTCGTCGCCACTACCACCACCGCCGCCGCCGCCACCACCATCATACCACCGCAACCACCGTCGTCGCCACCATTATTATTATTATTATTATTATTATTATTATTATTATTATTATTATTATTATTATTATTATTATTATATAACAAATAACACCACCACCACCATAATATTTTTGATATATTATTAGTTATTTTTTTATTATATTTAAAATTATTATTATATTATTATATATTATTATACATGTTGTAATATTCTAAATAAAATAATTAAAATGTTTAATTATACAATTCTACTCATTTTCCAGAAAATGAACCAAACACACAAAAATAGTTTTCCAGAATGCAACCAAACACTGGAAAGGAAAATATTTTCCGGAAAATGACTCATTTTCCAGAAAACATTTTCCAGAAGTCATTTTCCTCCTTTCCAAACGGACCTTTAGATGGAAATGAGTGCGAAATAAAAGTGGTGTCCCGTGCTGTGCATGCCTTTTGTGCTTACATCAATTTTCATGAAATTTCGTATTTAATTAGCTTTCTCATTTCTTTAATTAATTAATTAATTAATTAATTAATTAATAATAATAATAATAATAATATTATTATTATTATTATTATTATTATTATTATTATTATTATTATTATTATTATTATAACTGCCACAATTTTTTTTTTAACATATGAAGATTTGAGAATGAAGATATGACAATTTTTTTAGTCCTAGTACGGAATATAATATAAGTTTTGAATAGGGAAAATGACACTTTTTCCCCTGAGTTATATACTCATAGTCATTTTTCCCCCTCAATTATTTAGGTAAGCACATTAGCCCCCTCAATTATTCTAAAAGTGGTGGTTTTTCCCCCTAATATATTAAATTGACATTTCTACCCTTAAAGTAAACATTTTATTTATTTTACTTCTCCAACAAATTATCGCGTATACGTAGGGATGACCACGGTTCAGATCAAACTGAACCGGACACTATAGCAATTGAATTAAAAGTTTCTGGTTATAATTCAGATCTAGAACCTAATATTTGGATTTCAATTTATTAAAATTATGAATAAAAAAAATTGGATATTGAACCGTAAATCGGCGGTTCTGGATTCGGTTCGCGATTTTGAACCGTCTTTATTTTAAAATTTTATTTTTTATTTTAAATAGTCTAAATTCAACAATAAATGTATTTTATTTTTTCAGTTCGGTACATGAATCGTCCGTTCCGGTTCGCGATTTTAATAAACTCTAAATATCGAGTTTCGATTCTAAATTGTAATTGGAGTATTCCGGTTTGGTTGCTATAGTGTTTGTTTGGTTTGAACCAAATTATTGTCATAATTTGTTGGAGAAGGAAAATAAATGAAATATTTATTTTAAGGGTAAATATGTCCATTTAACATTTCAGGGGGAAAAACAACCACTTGAATAATTCAGGGGGAGAAAGTGCTATAAGTATATAACTTAGGGGGAAGAAGTGTCATTTTCCCTTTTGAATATATATAGATCATTTTACCTGAACAAATATTCACCTAGTTAATATGTAATGTTCAGATATCACAAAAGAATGGTCACGCAATTATTTATATTAATATATACAATTGTTGTTTTTTTCTACTAAAATTTGTAATTTCAATTTGTAGAATTATTTATAAAATTTTAAAAAATTATATATTTCAAATTATATAATACCGCGTAATATTTATAAAATTTTGACAAACAATAGTCTATCTTTTACCTTTAATAAAATGTTGACTTAATTTACCTTCGCTACACATATTACCTTATTTGGTTATGGATAGTGTTACTTATATATATATATATATATATATATATATATATATATATATATATATATATATATATATATATATAGGGATTTATATACTAAAATTAAGGTTTTATTTGAAAAAAAAAAAGTTCTTAACATTGTTTTGTTTGAGTTGGTCTTTGTGAATAATCAATATATGTAAGGAATTGTGAAATTTATCATAAGTTATATTATGATTTATGAAGTGTAGTTTTCCACAAAAAGTTTTTGTGTAAAATTTTATTTAGATATAGATATAAATACAATTGTTTGATTATAAAGTTTTTCATTAAAGAAGTAATTAATGTTAAATGTATTACAATTTATACAATTCTATGTAATTTTATTTAATTAATTTGTAGTATGTTAAGTTAGTCAACACTAGCAATTGGAAATAAACTATTAAGTGTATTCGATTGGTCAGTTAAGAGAAGATTGTTTGATCAATAAAGAAGAGGGAAGACTAAGAATCTAAATATAAAATTAAGACAAGAAATGAGACACTAAGTATGATTAATCCCACGCAATTAGTACACACCAAACACCTGATTTTTTTCCAGCACAAAACCAAACAGAATTTAATATATGATTTGAGCATTTGCCTTTTTTCCTTAATTAAACGTTGTTTAGCAATTAGCAGTAAACAAGATTTCAATTTCAAAGTGCTGATAGGTTATTGACTTTTTGGCACTGTTTATGAAGGGGTTTGGGGTTTGGCGCCACATGACATGAATGAATGCTATATCGTCACAGCCGGTGGTTGAACGGACGCATCAATCAAGACAAGGGCAAAATCGTCACACCACCGTTCTGCTTCGATGTTGTGTTATATAGTGGCGATTGAAAGTGAAAGCCTGAACGGAGACACACCCGTTGATCCTTTCGCCATTTTTGTTATAAATTCCAGTTTGACTCGTTTGTTCTACTCCCAAATTTCGTGTTTTTTTTTCTTTCTGCATGTTCCCTTTTTCGTGGTATTCGAGGACTAAGAAGGCGAACTGTGTTTCTAGTTCTCGTAATTTATGGAAAATTGAGGTAAGAAAAGTATGGGTTTTGGTTTCCGATGTTTGTAAGCGTTTGTTTATGAATGTTTTCCCCCTTTTTTTTATTGGACTCTGCTTAAATTGATCTTATTGGGAGTTGTTCTTCTGGGTTGGTTGTTGATTGGTGTATTGATGAAGAACACGTTTTCTCCTCGCATGGCGGCCTTTACAAGATCTGTGGAAGTGGGCTATGATTTAATTTTGCTTTTTTCTTTTCCCTTCTTGTTTTCTTTGTGATTTTATTTCTTTATTCTGAAATGGGAATTTCAGAAAGTTAAAAAAATTGAATCTTTTGTACGGAGTTTTTGTTTTGATATTTTTACATGTTTTCCTGATTTTATTTCCTTGTATTTGTTCTAGGATTTTAAGGTTTAAGGAATGATGGGAAGTTGTGGCGAAAGAAACGAGGATCAGTTCTTTGACACTGGTGATGAGATAAGTTCTTTGTCTGATTGTTTTTATACTAGTTCTGGTTCTTTAGGTTATGAATTCTGGGCGAAGAACTTAGAAAGTGTGAGTGAACGGCGAACTAGGCTTTTGAAATGGATGGGATTGAGTCCTGAATGGGAAGTAATGAATAGAGATGAATTGAATGATGAATGTTGTGATAAGTTCAAAGCTGGGGATGATAATAGGATTAGTGACAATGGTGAGGCCATGCTGGCAAACTCGGATTCCGAGGACCATTTCTTCTCGGGTCGATCTTCCCAATCAGACGAGAACGATTCTCTGGAGGAGAAAATTAGGAATCTGGACAATGGAACAGAGTTCATGGTTGATGAGTTGGGTCAGGATGGTACAGTTAGCCGGTTAGGCTCTTCATCGTTGGTTCAGCGATTATTGGGGAAAGATTCAGAGGGATTTCGAATTGTTGATACAATGAGAAAGAAAGTGAAAAGAAATTGGCTTCAGAAACTAAGTGCTGTGACAAAGGGGACTCGTTTGAAGTCCAAAGATTCCAATGTAAACACAGGCATTGCTATTCAAAAGGTTGTGGTCGATACGTGTAAAAAGCAGTCGAAAGAACTGTCTTCACTTTACAGTAGGCAAGAATTTCTCGCACATGAAGGTTCGGTTTTGACTATGAAGTTCAGTCCCGATGGCCAGTACTTAGCCAGTGCTGGAAAGGATGGAATTGTGCGTGTTTGGAGGGTGATTGAATCTGAATTTCCAAATAAACTAAACAATCAGGATATCGATCTTTCCTGTTTATATTTCTCACTAAATCATTTCTCGGGATTAGCCCCCCTTAACCTTGATAAGGAGAAGATGAAAAGAATGAGAAAATCGTCAGAATCAGCGTGTGTCATCCTCCCGCCAAAATCCTTCCAGATTCTAGAGAAGCCAGTACACGAGTTCTATGGACACGAGGGTGAAGTCCTAGCTCTTTCTTGGTCAAAAAATGGGGTTAGTATTCTCTATACGTTTGATCAAGAAAAAGTTTTTTTTTTGTTTTTTTTGTTTTTGTTTTTCACCTTACCTAATTCTTTAAATCGGCATTGTTTAGTATCTGCTATCATCCTCTGTTGATAAAACAGCTCGCCTGTGGCAAGTAGGACATGATCAATGTTTTGGCGTTTATTCACATAATAATTACGGTGAGCCCATTTCTATTCTATTTTGTGGGGTTTCTGAACTCTATACAATTTTCTGGCGTTTATTCACGTTATACTCTTGATGCAGTGACCTGCATAGAATTCAATCCCGTGGACAATAACTACTTTGTTAGCGGTTCAGTAGATGGAAAAGTTCGTCTTTGGGAGGTGCACCGCCAACGAGTTATTGATTGGACTGATGTGAAAGAAATAGTTACTGCAGTGTGCTATTCCCCCGATGGAAAGGTCTCACTAAAGGCATATTCTTTGAACAATTGGGTTTCTAACTGAAGATTATAGTAAATTTACGTTACCCTTTTAATTAACACAGGGTGGTGTTGTGGGCTTCATGGATGGCAGTTGCCGTTTTTATGATGTAGTAGGTACGTGAAATGGCGTAATTGTTGCTTATTTATGATCTGAGACTGTTCATATCATTTATGGTTGGCGTCTTGATTTAGGTAATTGCTTGCAAATGGGCTCTCGAGTATGCCTGCAAGGGAAGAAAAAGCTTCCTCACAATAGAATAGTCGGATTTCAGGTACTTTTTCTCGTTTATTCTCAAAGAAACTCTTTTTGTTGGATGTATGAACTAAACAAAACGTCATTAAATTTTCCAGTTCTGCCCAGATGACACAAGCAAAGTTATGGTTACTTCAGCTGATTCGCAGATTAGAATACTTAACGGCTCCAATATCATCTGCAAATTCAAAGGTGGGCATCTTTTCCTACTACTATAGTAATGTTAGTGAGACTGCACATTTATTATTTCCTATTTCTACAGGGGTCCGAAATTCTGCAGGCCTGGTTCCTGCAACGTTTACATCGGATGGAAAGCACGTTGTCTCGGTTACTGAAGATTCGAATGTGTGTATCTGGAACTATAACGAGCTGCAGACTAGTAAGACCGTACGATCCTATGAAAGTTTCTATTCCCACAACGCATCAGTGGTGGTACCTTGGTGTGGTGCAGGATCATCGGTGCCAGGAAGCATGTTATCGAGCGGGAAGGCGATATCAACCTCATCGTCATCGTGTTGTCAGTTCAAGGGATGTGCAACGTGGCCGGAGGAGAAACTCCCTAATTTGAGCCCATCCCCAGTATTGAAATCGGATTACAAGTTTCTGAAGAGTGCGTGGCAAAGCGCATTGGCTTCTTCTCCAAATTTATGGGGTCTCGTGGTTGTGACTGCCGGGTTGGATGGATACATCAGAACATTCCTTAACTACGGTTTACCAATTCGTTTTTGATTGAGATCATAACATTATTTTTATTCATTTAGCAGCCAAGGGGCATCCTCCATCTCAGATTCATCAGCATAGAGAATGTTATGATTTGTTGTTGTATATGATATTGAATTCTGTAAGTTCCAGCTGAAAGAACACCTATAATTTTGATACAATGAAATTCAATAAACTATATTTTGATCCATAAAGTCAATGGCCCTTTTTGGTAACAAATTGGCCAATAGGTCAATTTTGGCTTGTTTGACCATTATTACTTGTTTGGTTAATTAGCTTTTTGCAACTCTAAAAGGCTAAAATTTAAAAAGCTACTCCAAGCAACTTTTTCAATTGGCTTGTTGAGAAAAGGAATTATACTAAACAGCTATCAGCTAAAAGCTAATTTACCAAACACTTTTCTACAGCTATGTATCATTATTCTACTGGTTCATGGAGCACATTTTATGGCTTTAAGTCCAATTCTAATATGGGTCCATAGTATGAAGACAGTTTGAAGTTTCTAAATGTCTGTCAAAATGAAGATCAACGATGACAAATATGCAGCTGGGTGAAGAAAAGCCATTCAAAAAAATTATCAAAAAAGTGATTTAGTAACCTAGTTGGCTTAATGGGAAATTAAACCTAAACCATGAAAGTAAATCCCTCACATCTTCGCTATTAATTATAATGTTAAATTGAGATGAAATTAAACCTGACCTGTAACCTTTCATTTGAAATGATGATAGCGATGCCATCTAACCACAAAATACATACTTAAATTCCCCCTCTCAAGCAAGTTGAACAACTGCTTGGACTGTTAGGACTCTTGTGTTTGTAGTTGGCTAGGACTCTTTACTTATCTCCTTATATTGTTATTGTTCAGACTATTATTGAGTTACGTTGAATATACAATCCTCATCTGGTATCAGTATCCAGGGATTCTTATTTTCATGGCAACCTTGGGAGATAACAATGGCGGTTCTGTTCGCGATTCATCTGAACGGATTGTGTCCGAGGTTGCCCCCACTCCCGTTTATCCAAATACTAGCTTATCCTCCGCCCATCACTTCATGTCTATCAAGCTCACTGCCCACAATTATTTGTTTTGGCGTACTCAGATGCTGCCGTTCTTGGAAGGCCAAGGGTTGCTTGGTTTTGTTGATGGCACACTGCTATGCCCGATGCCTGCCGCTCCAGCGCTGCCGCCGTCCGTGCCGGTGGAGTCGACGGCGGACAGTGGCGTCCGGCCGTCTGATCTAGCTTCGCTGCAACAGCAATGGCGCCGGCAGGACAAAGCTGTGCTTTCTCTGTTGATTTCGTCTTTGTCCGACGAGATGCTACCCATGGCGATCGGTCGCTCCACGTCGCGGCTTCTATGGTCGGCGATCGAGCAGGAACTTGGCTCGGCGACGCGTTCCCGGGCTTTGAGGCTTCTCGGCGAGCTGCAGGGGCTGTCCCAGGGGGCGTCGTCCGTCTCCGATTACTTGAGTCGGGCGAGAGTTCTGGTTGAAGATTTGGCGCTGGCCGGCCGGGTTATTACGCTTGATGATCAGAATCTCTACGTTTTCCGTGGCTTACGGCCGGAGCTCCGTCCTCTTGTTGCTCCGCTGACGCGTGGCTCTCCAGTAACCTTAACTGAGCTTTCTGATTATCTAACTTCGCAGGAGTATATTTGTGCGCCGGGTGGTGGTGGTGATGCTGCCCCGACTGCTATGGCGGCGTCGCGTGGCCGAGGAGGCGGCCGGTCCTATCGTGGGAACTCGGGCAGTGGCGGTGGAGGCTCGGGCAGTGGCGGTTCGGGCGGTAGTAGCCGTGGCCGAGGTGGCCGGGGTCGTGGCCGTGGGCGGTCGGACGTCTGGTGTCAGATTTGCGAAAAGTTTGGGCACTCGGCACGGGCTTGTTTTCAGCGATATTCTGAGACCACGGATCCTCAGGCGCATATGATTGTTTCTGGTGGTGAGAACGGTGGTGTTGAGTCTCATCAATGGTTTCCTGACACGGGAGCCACGAATCATGCTACTCCCGACTCCTCTATGTTGACTTCTTCGGCTCGTTATGATGGTCCGGACACCTTACGTGTTGGTAATGGTGCAGGTATGACTATTTTTAGTGTTGGGTCTACTTCGATAACTTCTTCTTCTAGGTCGTTTAGTTTAAATGATGTTCTACACATTTCTGGTTTGTCATCTTCGTTGCTTTCTGTTCAGCGGTTTGCTAAAGATAACCGTGTCTTTTTTGAATTTCATCCTGACTGTTTTCTTGTGAAGGATCTCTTGACCAAGAAGGTGGTTTTTAAGGGGGGTACCTCCGGTGGCTTATATTCGTGGCCTGTGTCTTCGAGTCCGTCTGCTCTTGTTGCTGCGCGTGCGTCATCCTCTACTTGGCACAAGCGGCTTGGTCATCCACACACACGGGTGTTGCGTCAGATATTGCAGACATCCGGTGTTAGTTCGTTTAATTCTAGTGATTTTTCTCGTTTATGTTCTTCATGTCAGTTAGGGAAGTCTTCCCGTTTTTCTTTACCTCGTGTTGAGACTAAAAGTACTCGAGTATTATAACTTATATATACTGATATTTGGGGCCCAGCGCCTGTGTACTCTGTTAATGGTTTTCGCTATTTTGTTCTGTTCGTGGATGATTTTACGCGTTATGTGTGGTTTTATCCTATGCGTGCGAAAACGGACATTTATTCTATCTTTGAACGGTTTCGGTCACTAGTTGAGTGTTCATATTCCCACAAAATCGTGTCTATTCAGTCTGATCTAGGGGGAGAGTACAAAAAGCTCCACTCTACTTTTGAGTCGCTTGGTATTCGTCACAGGCAGTCCTGTGCGTATACGCATGAGCAGAATGGTCGGGTAGAACGCCGTCATCGGCATATAGTTGAAACTGGGTTGGCTTTGATGGCTCAGGCGTCTATTCCCTCTCGTTTTTGGGATTATGCGTTTGAGACTGCGGTTTACTTGATTAACAAGATGCCTACTCGTGTGTTGAACGATGAGTCTCCTCATTTTCGGCTGCATCGTTCACCTCCATCTTATTCTTTCTTGCGTGTTTTTGGCTGTATGTGTTTCCCTTTGTTACGTCCCTATAATCGTAATAAATTGGAATATCGTTCGGCTCCCTGTGTTTTCTTAGGTTATCCTGACTCTTTTCGAGGCTGTCGTTGTCTGAATCCTAACACTAATAAGGTCTTTATCTGTCGCCATGTGCGATTTGATGAGTCCGTGTTTCCTTTTGCTGGCTCTGTTTCTTCGCAGGTGGTTTCTCGGCCCCCGGCTGCTCCTTGGGGTGTTGCTCCGGTTATTTCTGTTTTTGTGCCTCCTCCTACTACTGAGGTGGTGGATAGTGATTTTGAGAAACAGGCTGTGGATTCGGAACCGGTACCGGTTGACTCAGTGTCTAGTGAGCAGACAGTTTCTGATCGTGGTCGGCCGGCTCGTGGTCGTCCTCGCCGTGGGGCTAAGGTGGTTGGTCCTCGTTCTCATGTTATGGCCACACGGAGCCAGGGTCCACAGGAGCATGTGGCGTTGGTGTCTGCTGTTGATCCACCTGAGCCCACGTGTTACTCCCAGGCAGTCAAGCATCCAGAGTGGCGTGAGGCCACGGATGCTGAGTTTAATGCTCTGCTTCAAAATCAGACCTGACAGCTTGTTCCCTATACCCCGGGAATGAATGTTGTGGGATGCAAGTAGGTATTCCGTGTCAAGAGGAATGCTGATGGGTCTATTGAGCGGCACAAGGCCCGGTTGGTTGCCAAGGGCTTTAATCAGGTTGCGGGCAAGGATTTCTTTGAGACGTTCAGTCCGGTTGTTAAGCCCACCACGGTTCGTCTTTTACTTTCTTTGGCCTATTCTCGTGATTGGTGTATTCGGCAGCTGGATGTGCATAACGCCTTCCTTAATGGGCGTTTGGCTGAGACGGTGTATATGCGTCAGCCTCCGGGATACGAGGACAAGTCAGTTCCTAATCATGTTTGTTTTCTGCAGCGCTCTTTGTATGGGCTTAAGAAGGCCCCGCGTGCATGGTTTACCCGGTTACATAACTTTCTTCTCTCTGTTGGCTTTGTTCCATCGAAGACTGATGTGTCTTTATTCATTTATTCTGATCATGGTGTGCAGCTTTATTTTCTGGTTTATGTCGATGACATTCTTGTCATGGGCTCGGATTCACGCCGGGTTGCTGGGCTAGTGGATCGACTTGCTCAGGAGTTTAAAATTCGAGATATGGGGCCTCCGTCTTTTTTCCTGGGGATTGAGACTGTCCCTATTTCTGACGGTGTTCTTTTGTCTCAGCGATGTTATGTTCAGGATATTCTCAAGCGTGCAGGGATGGTTGACTGTAAGCCGGTTTCTACTCCGATCTCAGTTGCTCGCTCTGAGGACGGTGATGTTGCTCCTTTCGCTGATCCTACGCACTATCGTGGACTAGCTGGTGCTTTGCAGTACTTAACAGTGACTCGTCCTGATTTGTCTTTTGCGGTCAACAGGCTATGTTAACGCATGCAGGCTCCTACTACTGCCGATTGGTCTATGATGAAGCGAGTGTTGCGTTATGTGAAAGGCACTCTTGGTATGGGGCTGTGTGTTCGAAAGTCTTTGTCTACCTCGCTGCATGCGTTTTCTGATTCGGATTGGGCTGGTAGTCCGGATGATAGGAAGTCCACCAGTGGTTTTGCGGTATTTTTGGGCTCTAATCTAATATCGTGGTCATGCCGGAAACAACGCACTGTGGCGCGTTCCTCTACTGAGGTAGAATATAAGGCCTTAGCTTATGTGGCAGCTGATGTGACATGGCTCGTTTCTCTACTTCGGGAAATCGGTTTCTCTCCAGCTTCTCCGCCTAGTCTATGGTGTGACAACTTGGGTGCTACGTACCTGTGTGCCAATCCGGTTTTCCATGCTCGGACTAAGCATGTGGAAATTGATTATCACTTTGTCAGAGACAAGGTCGCCAAAAAGGAAATTCAGGTTCACTTTATTTCCACGAAGGATCAGATTGCTGATATTTTTACCAAGCCACTTGCGTCTACTCGGTTCTCCTTTCTTCGTGACAAGCTCAATATTTCGACTGCTCCACCTTGAGCTTGAGGGGGAGTGTTAGGACTCTTGTGTTTGTAGTTGGCTAGGACTCTTTACTTATCTCCTTATATTGTTATTGTTCAGACTATTATTGAGTTACGTTGAATATACAATCCTCATCTGGACAAGCAAAAATACAAAAAGCGAACAAATAACAAGTGCGTAAATGAAAGCCCAAAGCAAGAGAATTTTGGATCCGACATGCCCAAGAGCAATCATTATTGCATGGACCATGCTCCATAAAATTGTGTGGACTATAAATAAAAAAAATACATTTTTAATATACTAATGGTACATTATTTATATACGTATGGTACATGTGAGTATATATATATATATATATATATATATATATATATATATATATATATATATATATATATATATATATATATATATACTCGAGCGTTTTTTTTTATAAATTTTCATTGATTTGAGCCGTTGATCTAAATTTGATCAACGGCTCAGATCTAACCGCATAACCGCACGGGAAGCTATACCCGCACCTGAATCCTTCCATATGTATATATATATATATATATATATATATATGTGTGTGTGTGTGTGTGTGTGTGTGTGTGTGTGTGTGTGTGTGTGTGTTCAAATGAGAACACTTCCCCACAATGAGAACTGTGGATTAATTTTGGTCCTTGATTTTGTGTTGTTCTATGGTGTTGATTTTTTTTAGTTATTTATGATTATTTGATTAGATGTATTTATGTATGGATTGTTTAGTAATTATGGTAGTATTTATAATCTAAATATAATTATATTTAGATTTTAAGCATGATTTTAGGGGTCTAATTTTGGTATGATTCTACTGTATCTTATATTTTCAAAATCAAAATATATACTTGGTAGTAATATGCATTAGAATGTCAAAGTACCTATGAAGCCCCTGTATTATAGAGTTTTGTTCAATTTAATTAGTCCTTATACCTTTTTGTATAATTTAGTCCTTCTAATTTAAAATTGGTGAAAATAAGGACAATTGTCCAAATCTTATTAGGAACATGGTTGTAATTATTTATTTTGGACATACTAATTTAGTATATTGGTGGTAAAAATAATTAATTTTAAATATTTATAAAGTAATATATGGGTAGGAATATAAATATCGTCAGCGCCACGTAACCTATGTTTACGATAATATTTACACCGTTAACTATTGTCCTTAATTGCATCACTTTTGAAAGTACAAGGACTAAATTGAACAAAATGTTATAGTGCAGGGATCTCGTAGGTACTTTAACCGCATTAGAACTATGAATTAATTATATTTTGATTTTATGCATATTTTCAGGCTCCATTAGTGTGCATTTCATTTGTTAGTTTTGTGCATTTCAAGGTGTCGTCATGTACATTATCGATTCTAGGTGTGTGCACTTCTGGATCCCTTCTTGCTACTCAGTTGTGGCACACAAGAAGGCAGCAGTAAAGATTGGTGGGAAACACCCAACAACTCATCATTTATGGAATTTGGTGATGTAATAACAAAGACACGTACTGCACCAATCACGGTTGCAGATCCACTCTACATATATATATATATATATATATATATATATATATATATATATATATAGTGAAAGGTTCCAGTGCGATTGGGTGTTTCTCGTGTGGTTGTGCGGTTGATTAATGTGTGTGAGCTTTGTACTTAATGTGTGTGAGTCTTGTGCTTAATGTGCCTGGACTTTGTACTTAATGTGCGTGAGTGTGTAATGTTAATGTGCGTGAATTTTGTACTTAATGTGTCTGAGTCTTGTGTTTAATGTACCTGAGATTTGTACTTAATATGCGTGAGTGTGTAATGTTAATGTGCTCATGTTGCTCCTGTACATATACGTCTTCGTCTTCGTCTTTTCTTCATCTCTTTTCCCTTAATCCTCTCTTCCTCTCTCTCTCTGTTCTTCTTCATATACGTCTTCATCTTCTCTTCCTATTCCCTTAATCCTCTCTTCCCATCTCTGTTCTTCATCATATATGTCTTCGTCTTCGTTTGACTTTTGTGTTTAATGTGTGTGAGTTTGTGGTCTGAATGTATTTTTGTTTATAACTTCTTGTGCGATTGTGTTAAAAGTCACGCATATTAAGCACAAACATCTAGCACAATACTCAGACACAGTAAGTACAAAACTCACGCACATTAACATTATACACTCACGCACAATAAGTATAAATCTAAGACACATTAAGCACAAAACTCACGCACATTAAGTATAAAACTCACGCACATTAATTAACCGCACAACCGCACGGGAAGCCACAAATGCACCTGATCCCTTCCATATATATATATATATATATATATATATATATATATATATATATATATATATATATATATATATATATATATATATATATATATATATAAAGGTGCGGATTCCATGAGACCCCTATGTTAAATGATATCATGAGATTTCATCCTAATGGATGATTGTGATTGAATGAGAAATATGAAGTAATTAAGGACATATTATAATTAGAAGGGTTAAAAAGTAATTCTAGTAGTGTGTTAATTTTGGTTAGAATTAAATGGAAATTTTTAACATAATAATAGAGAGAATATTAATGGTAATAAGTAGTAATTATTTTTTGGTGAGAGTTGTACAATAAAAAAATCGTGCACAAAGGAGTGTTACACACACACCACAATGTTGTTTGCACAGACGACCAGACAAACGCACACGACACCACTAATTCTTGTACACACCTACACAGCAAATTCAACAAAAAAAAAAAAACAAAAAAAAACAAAAAAAAAAACAACAAAACGCACAATACGATCTCTACTATGCACTTTCTATCCACTTGAAAATGTAAACGTCTATACAAAAAGCTAATTCATGTACTTGGGCTTGTTCGTTGTGTATTTCCAATAAACTTGCACCAGCCAAAATGAAAACAAACTTACGCACACGCATGAAAGACGCAGCGCACACGGCATACCAGATCAATGCACACGACATACCACACCAATGCACAAAACAGCACGCCATGCACACACCATGTAAAACTCAGAATTAATCAATCTCAGAATTCAAAATATAATTAATTGTTTAGATTAATAGGATCCTTTATATTATGGTAAATATTCTATTTTAATTATAACCAAAATTAAACACTATAATACAATTACTCTTTCACCATTTTCTTTTAAAACTATCCTTAATTAAATACTAGTTGACTTTATATATATATATATATATATAAAAGTATAAAAGATATCCAAGAATCTTGAATAAAAAATCACAATCACAATAATAATAATAATAATAATAATAATAATAATAATAATAATAATAATAATAATTATTATTATTATTATTATTATTATTATTATTATTATTATTATTATTATTATTATTATTATCATAGAATACATTAATAGTACATAACAAGAATAGATAATGATAAATTGGGTATTACTAAATATAAACTATTCTTAAGAACTCATGAATAACCTAATACCAATGTCCCCATTCGGAATAACTATTTTCCTTATGGACCATTCACGGAAATAAAATGACTTACCAAATGACATATATAATAGGTCTATTTCAAAGAGTGCTATTTCATTCCCAACCTATTTTGCGAATCAAACATTTTATAAAGGGGTGAGCAGAAATTACTTTTTTTTTTTAATGCTACTAACTCTATTACAATGTAGTATCTGTTCATAAATTACTTTCTCGACCAACTGAACCACAAAAAATCAATACCACCTTCACTAAGGCTCAAACCCACTCCCTGCTATATAGGATTGCACCCAAGTACCATTAGACTACAAAATCTTGATAGAAATTATACCATACAAATTTTATTGAAAATTAAAAGTGTGTATTTAATTAAGACTTTTATAACTTTTGTAAATATATTAAATAAATCCTATTGAATCTTTTTTTTTTTTTTTTTTTTTTGGACTTGAATCCTATTGAATCTCTTCAGACTTTTATAAATTTGTAGGCCGGACTTAAAAAATTCTTATATCATAAAATTTATAAACTTTTAATGATTATTTTAGACTTTTTTTTTTTCATTTTCATTTTTTAAAAATCTATAAAAATCATTGAAACTCCAAATTGAATACGTCTTTACAAATTTTCATTAACTTATATTAATAATTACTACATATTATTTTATTATATTTTTATTATAAAAAGGTTATGATATATCATATATTTTAATAGATTTAAACTAAATTTTTGTATTGCACTTGCAAAAAATGATTTTCACAAAAAAACAACCTATTATAAATTTATGTGATAAAGTATAAATAAGCCACTGAAGTATTTAGGAACAGAAATTAAGTCACCGAACTCAAATAACTTCCAAATAAGCCACTAAACCGGAAAAAAAGAGCAATTAATAACATGTTAACTTCCAGTAGTTGCTGATTAGATTGCCACATACTTATTTATTATTATTATTATTATTATTATTATTATTATAAGGAAAGGAGAAAGCCCTACATATACACACTACTTGCCTCAAGTGAAGTTCAAACCTTTCACCTCCCACTTAGGGGAGCAACCAAGTACCAATAAACCACAAAGTCCTTGATTATTATCTACATGGTTCATACAGTATGAACCATGTAGATAATAATAATAATAATAATAATAATAATAATAATAATAATAATACTTAATCTGTGAGTAGAAGAAGGTGAAAAATTGACAAGTACGCGCTCATAAAATAAAATGATCGCTAAATGTCTTTGATTTTATTTTAAAAAATAAAAAAAAATGATTATAACTCATTTTTAATCCAATGTGTCACCTTTTTTTTTTTTTTTTTTACTACTGACCCTGTCACAGACTCCCCACTGAGGTTCGAATCCATGATTTTCCAAATAGGAGAATCACTTCATGCCACTAGACCACAACTCACCATTTCCGTTCAGCTTACATGTAAACACACTTCATCAGCCGGTCAGCTATGAACAAATTCTTTGTCCACTAAAGTCATAAAATTAAATTTACGTAATGTACACCACCGGATAATGACTGCAAATTTTCGGTCACTCAAAAAATTAAAAATACATATTATATATATTAGTCTAATTAGGTTGGGCCGCCAGTATATATATACGCAAATGATTAGGTATTTAGGTTGTAGTATCCTAAATTTGTTGACTGAAACACAAAAGTACTATGCCCCCAGTAAAACTAAATGCTCTTAGTAGGTATATGATATATCATGGCTGTCGATTGATATGATTAATAATTATGCCGATGATGTTGTCACGGGCGACTTTTCAGCACTGTTCCCTGATACGGAATGACGACCGGATTTTTGAGAATTCATCACATTGTTATATATATATATATATAGATTTTGGATCTGATGCACCCCCCATATTTAGGTGTGTTTGTGAGTTACAATCTGGGCCCTTTGTTATATTTTTTAAACGGTGATGATGAGATGAATTTTGTTACACGTGTGTTCTCTTGTGTGGTAAGCTGAGGGGTATTATTGTATTTTTATAATGGTCTATTAATGTCAATTGCTTGATTCGTGGGGATGTGTGATAGTGGGTATTAATTGTAGGATTTGTCTGATTCAAGAACAGGGCGCCGTCGTTTCAGTGTAAAGCTTCAACCAGAAGCTTCTTCTTCGTTCCCGCACGGTTCTTCAGGCGAGGCCGGGGTTTGTTGCTTGGGCGGACGTTGGCGATGGCAGGGACGCGTTCGAGGAGTGCGAAGCGGCGTAGGGGTGGTGCACCCGTTCCTATTCAAGGTATTTTTGCTTTCATACTTGTGTTTTCCCGGTGTATTTGAGTGTTGGTGTGTAGTGTATGGTTTATATTTTGTGGGGGTTGGCTATGGAGTACAGTGTGTGTTGCGGGGGCGGCGGCGTGGGGGTTCTATTTTGGGGGTGGGGAGAGTCCGATTTCGTGGTCCGTTTTTTTTTTTTTTTTTTTTTTTTTTTTTTTTTTTTCGTAATGTGTGGTTTTTGTTTGGGGATAGGGGTGAGGGTCTGGATTGGTGGGCTGTCCGGTGGTGTGGGTGTTCTCCGGGCGGTCTGGTGTGGTGGTGGTGGGCCGGGGGGCGGTGGGTGGTTCGAGCTGTTGCATGTGTTGATTTTTTATGGGTTTTTGGAGTTTGTTTGCGGGGTGGAGTGAGATAGTGGGGCGATTGCCGGTTTGTGGTTGCCATGGTTGGGGGCGGTGTTTTTTTTTTCACCGGAATTTATGACGGGGGGTTTGTGGGTTTGTCGTTTGGGGGTGGTATGAGGGTACGGATAGATGGGTGGTGGCCGGGATTGGGTGGCCGAAATGGGATGGGGTTTTTTTTTTCGGGGGGACGTGTGGTGCTTGGGGACCGTGGGGTGGTAAATTTTGATTTTTAGACTAAATTAGTACTGCCAGAAGTGATAAGCTTCTTAGATAGATAGAAAATACCATCCAACAACACAGAAATCCAGTCATTACACCAAAAGAAATGTTAATCTTCACTACAAATCATGGATTATATTGCATCACATCTGTGTCTTATTTTTTTCTGGTTTTTGGAATCAGTGGTGATTGCATATGTGTTGAATGTCTATGTTTATTGTAATTTAATTCCGTCTAGGGTGTGGATTTTTTTCATTGTTATTAGGAATTGAAAACAGGTTCTAATACCCTTTGTTTTTTGGAGGTTTAGTTCAGTAATGGGTTGTTGGTATCGCATGTGTTCGATGATAATGAAGTGTTCACAGTATTTTTGTTGAAGATGGTGTGTGCGTTTTGCTGTTTGCCCTTGTGCATGTCAGTGTTTTATTTTATTGTTGTTTTTACTGTTCACAGTAGGTTTTTTCCATGTTCTAATACCCATAGAGTTTTAAAGGGTAAATCAGTATTATTTGGTGCGGGACGGGGTTGCAACTTGGTGCATGTATTTGTTACTGGTTTTATTGTCTTCACTGTAATGAAGTGGTCACAGTATGTTTGTTGAAGATGGTGTGTGCGTTTTGCTGTTTGCCCTTGTGCATGTCAGTGTTTTATTTATTGTTGATTTTACTGTTCACAGTAGGTTTTTTCCATGTTCTAATACCCATAGAGTTTTAAAGGGTAAATCAGTATTGGTTGGTGCGGGACGGGGGTGCAACTTGGTGCATGTATTTGTTACTGAATTATTGTCTTCACTGTAATGAAGTGTTCACAGTTTTTTTGTTGAAGATGGTGTGTGCGTTTGCTGTTTGCCCTTGTGCATGTCAGTGTGTTATTTTATTGTTGATTTTACTGTTCACAGTAGGTTTTTTTACATGTTCTAATACCCATAGAGTTTTAAAGGGTAAATCAGTATTGGTTGGTGCGGGACGGGGTTGCAACTTGGTGCATGTATTTGTTACTGGTTTATTGTCTTCACTGTGGTGGGGGTCTTTCTGTGTCTGTGTGGTGGTGGTGGGGTGGACTGCGGGGGGGTGGGGTTGTGGGTCTATATAGGTGTGTGGCTTCATGCTTTATGTCTATTTTATTTTGTCATTTTGTGGTTGGAATATGGTTTCGTCTTTGTTAGTTTGGTTTGTGTGTGGTATGTATTGCAGTGCCGTTTGATGTTGCTGCGGCAGAAGCGGCGGCAGATGGGGTGGCAGTTTCGCCTGTGGCTGATGCGGCCGATGTTGCGGGAGATGGGGGGACAGTTTCGGCAGAAGCGGTTTCAGAGTTGCCCGATACTGTGGGGGGTGAGATTCCCGTTGAGCCGGTACGTCAACCCCCCGTTGCGGATGGTTCAGATGTGGAGCCTGACGAGGTCAATCATGGTTTGTTCCCGCCATTGAAGATCCGTGCTTCGCCATCTCATCTCGTGAGACCAATGAAGAAATTCAGTGCCCACCAGCGGAGTTACGGGTACGGGAAACAGTGGTGTTACGGGTTGGCAGTTGGGGTTATGTTGATATTATTCTTTAATTTGTTTTTGGAGTGTGGGGGGATGATGGAAAGTGTAGACTCGTGTCGTCATTGCATTGTTGTTTGGTGTGTTTATCTTGATTATCCACGTAAACTTTTTTCCGTATTAACGATGTTTGGTTATGTTGCATTTATTTTTTATAGCGGTTGCAGGAATGTCAGTCTACATGCACAGTCGTTAAAAAAGAATACGCACTCACTTTTTTTGTTTTCGTAATTTTCTTGTTTTTTTTTTTTTTTTTTTTTAATCTTGAAAATTTATGGCCGTACGTATAATACTCTTTTTGGGTTAGGTAACCGGTTGGTCCTGAGGCTATTAGATGTTTACCGTATGATTCTATTACTAATTTCGGGCGCTCGTTGTATACGCTCATCCGTAATTTTACAGGAACGCACTTTTGATTTTTTTTTCCATTAATATTTTTCACCACACCAAGGTTTGAGTCACTATGTACGCACACGCACAGTTTGCAATCAAGCACCGTTTTTTTTTTTTTTTTTTTTTTTTTTTTTTTGGTAATAAAATCATTTCTACGTACGGAATTTGATATGCAGTAGCTACATTAGTTAACTGAAGGGACGAGGCGCTTTCAGATGACGACCGTATCAGTTTATTTCTACGGTCGGTCGCTCCTTGCATACGCACATGCGATCAAAAAGAATATGCACTCACGTTTTTTTTTTCCTCTCAAAAATATGCGTCCATACGTATAATAGGCATGTATTTGTTTGAGTAGATAACAGATGGGACCAGATGTTGTCAGTTGTAGACCGTATCATGTTATTAATAATTTCTCCCACCCGTATACGTTCATGCGTAATATTGTTTTTGATTTTTTTGTTTCAGTAATATTTTTTTGCAATCCATGGGGTTATGTCGCTCGAAGTTATCCAACATTCATGGTCCATTCTTGGACCGATATGGTGTTGATCTGTTTTCCTCGATAAAGTGTTGATTCACTATGGACGCACACCCACGCACCCAACCCTGTTAGATGGGCGTCGTCGTTTTGGTTGTGCTGTGGTATTTTGCTCTGCTGTGGTGGGTGGTTTTGCATCCTTATACCCTTCACGATTGAACACTAGTTTCTTCTTTAAGATGATCCCGTACCGGTTCTTAATGTCGGAACTCTTGCGCACATCAAATCCAGTTACGGATGCATATGTCTTGTAGTATGCGATGCCATCTTCCAACGTATCAAACTCCTGTCCGACAGTTGGTTTTATCGATGGGTCACATTCCGTAAACCAAATGCTTGGACCGTCTTGGGATTCATCCATCACACAGTGTTGGCTTTTCCCTCCGTCTTCCATGCTTATATCACCTGCGTAACGATTCGTATTATTCGTAATGGAGTTTTAAAAACATAGTTCACACAGTCAAACGGAATTTAGTCGTCATGCACGGGCATTGAAACA
The DNA here is from genome assembly GCF_001879475.1 of Ipomoea nil. NCBI lineage: Eukaryota > Viridiplantae > Streptophyta > Magnoliopsida > Solanales > Convolvulaceae > Ipomoea > Ipomoea nil. The sequence continues at coordinate 4,358,864 of NW_017619497.1, read as the reverse complement.
AACGACGCACCCACGCAAACACAAAAGCATTCACATCCATTGCATGCATGGCGACTCATTATATGCGTAGTGCACAATGGTTTAGTCTACAACGCACTCACCACTATAACTCCCAGATGGTTATATACAACGACCTAAATTATATGCGTGATGCACAAAGCTGTTTACTACCACGCACTCACCAATAATCAGCTTTATGCATCATGCATATAATTTAGGTCATTGTATATAATCATCTACAACGCACTCACCACTATAACTCCCAAATGATTTCATAAAATAACCTAAATTATATGCATGATGCACAAAGCTGTTTACTACCACGCACTCACCAGATTAGACATTGTTCAGAGGTGTGGGGGGAGCCCAAATTGTGGCCGTGTCGTTACACGCGTGGTGCACAAGGCACCATAATGCCGTGCACCATCTCCCAGATTCGACTTCGGCCTTTCCGGATATAATACCATGCATCAACCAAAACACGGATGCCATTGAGGCAATACGTACAAGTTTATACACCATGAAACCACATGCCTGCCATTAGACTACACACTCGCGCACAAACATTCATATGCACACGCACCCACTACATTTAGTTCATTAGGTGCTAACTGGCAGCTTTTTTTTTTTTTATTCTGGGCTTTTGTCATTTTGCAAATTAAATGTCAGGGGGTAATCAACAACTGTCCGGTAACAGATAGCCAAATTCACAAACGTCAACAAAATAAAATTGAGTACACAAATTCGGGGGACAAAAAAAAAAAAAAATATCGCTTTCATACGCATATGTACTGCGTGTTCTAATATTCATACACACCAGCTCAAGTTCGCGTTTGCCACTTTATACCCATTTTTTGAATCAATATATTATACTTCCACGCACTAACTGGTACATACCCAATTATCCTTAAATGGCCTCCGTAATCAAAAGTATGTGGTGTGTATGTTGGTTCCCAGACTAGTCGCATTCTCATATATACACACAGACACACATACAGTTTGTTGGGTTTTTAGTGCTCAAACCTTTAAACTCGTATCCCAGTTACATATAAATTTCAGAAACTAGACACGCACAAATTGTGAATCTAATATGCACAAACCTGGAATGGTAGCTTCTTGAGCGTCCAACCTCACCGTCCGGCTTCCAACATGAAATGTATCGCCCTTTGCTTTTTACTTATTCCCATGTGATGTATCACACCATATATATTTACTGTGTTAGTATCCCTGGATTCATGCATAACTTCCCATATTAATTTTAACCATAATTAAGCCATTAGGTACAATTACTGATAACACCCTTATTAAAGACAAATCTTTATTTTATTCTAGGAAGATCACATGATCTCAACCATTGATGGGGAATCAATCTATGGATATCAACAAATCTCACAGGATCATCTAATTAGGGGGGTGCACCAGATTTGAAGCCTATATATATATATATAACAAATTATTAGATCTAACTATCTAAGAAGAGGTAGTCAAGTGAGTAGAATATGATCGATCTTCGTATTTGAATAATCACCTTTTTGTTTGAGCTCACCAAACATAATTTTAATAATACAATTTACTTTTCATATGTGATTTGTGAACTATTTCTCCTTAATATTCATATTCCCAAATTCTCCGTAATATTCATTAATCTAAAATTTACTGTTTTTTTTTTTTTTTTTTTGGAGGGGGAAGAAAAATAAACACATATTTCACCATATTCATGACACTAAATATTACTCCGTACTATTTAAAACTCATCCGTACCACTCTAAATTTACTATCACCACTCTAAGCATTCCAACCACACAAATCCCTCAAACAAATATTCCCAGTGAACACACTATGAGGGCGAAAACAAAAGGGGACAATTAGTGGTATATGGCTCTTGGAATGATTGGATTTTTCTGAGTTATGTTAGTTGGACATCATTATTTTTTAAAAGATGGTAGACTTTGCCGTGCTTCTGGTAAAAAACATATCAAAACTGCAGATATGACATTTGCATGTGCATATGTACTAATGTACTAATCGATTTTAGGTTGTTAGTTTGAAGTTGTCGACTTTGAATTCGCAATCTTCGATCGTAATGAGACGAAGATTGAAATTAATATATTGTACGCTCAAATTAAAATGGGTAATATATAAATGAGAAATTAAATTATCTCTCAAAGTAGATCTATTTGAAAGAAGTTAAAAGTTACAAGAGGTTGAAGTGCTTTTGCAGCACTTACGAAAAGTGTTAATTATGTTGTAATTAAAGTGCTAATTATATTTAGCTTTGTAATTAAAGTGCTAACAACAGCACTTTACGAATTGAATAGTGCTAATCTGTTAGCATTCGTTAATGCACCTACGAAAGGTGCAAAAATTTTAATCTTTCGGATGTGGCCAAAAGGTTGTGACCTTTTGGTACTTTTTGAAAAGATCCGAAAAGTTAAAAGCTATTTTTTAAATCCTACGGACTTCTCGGTCATTCAATGTTTTAAAATAGGTTATTATAATCGGTATGAATTAATTGTACTTAATTTCGTAACCGTAAATATTATTTCAATAATAAATATGACTCTTTCAAACGTTATAATTAAATTATTAAATTAGATTTATGTGACATTGGATAATGCTATTAATTATATTCCTAATCTCTTCTATAAATACCTAGGTGTCGTGCATATTTTTTAGTTGTTGGATTTTGAACTAAACAAAATCTTTGTTGATTTTCTCCTACTCTCTCCACGGAAATCATTTATTTTTGAAAAATTTTGCCCACACTTCCTATAAAATATCGAAGTGCTTACCTGTTGATTTTGTACGCCGGACTTTATGTTTGAGTGATCAAGCACTAAAGTCGTAATCCGTGTTATTTTGAGAGACTGACGCTACATTAATGCTGCTAGCACCCCCGGGATGTCGCAAATCAGTTTTAAGAAGAGTGTGAGTACACACGACTGAGATTTCTCCTCCTTCATTTTCTTGGTCGTTGGGTTTATATTTTAAAATTGAAAACCCTTATTCGTTTTTATTTATTTTTGTATAAATAAATTCGAAACTGCTAAATTTGTACTAGTTTGCGATTGGGATTATTTTTATAAAATTATACACACACACACAAATATATATACAAATGAAAAATGAAATATAATTTTAGAAAATTAACTCCAACCAAAGCTTGTTACGAAACAAAAATTATATATATATATATATATATATATATATATATATATATATATATAGTAATAAAGTATATTTGGTTTAATATACAGAGTAGTATTTAATTAAGTAAATTATGTTGGTAGGTAATGTATTAAGGTAAGTACGATAAATTTATTTACTATTTAATTTAATACTTAACTAACATAATATTAATTGTTTAATAACCAGGACTATGTGGTCTAATGGTACCCGAGTTGGACTTTCATTTTGGAATGTTGTAATTTCGAGCCTCAGTGGAGGCGTTATTAGCTCTTTGTGTTTCAGTAGGTTGAGAATCTATATGAACAGATACTACAAAGCTCTAATAGAGCTAGTAGCATTCAAAAAAAAAAAAACAAAAAACGAATATATATATATTTCATGAATATAACTTGCATTTATTCTTGTAAGATAAGATATATATATATATATATATATATATATATATAGGGACGCACTCAGGTGCGAATAAGTGCCCAGGAAGGAAATGCGAACGAAATCAGCGCGCGACACGTGCTGACACGTGTCCAGCTCTAATAACTTAAAAAAATGCGGTGGTATTTCCGTAAATAATTGAACATCGAAGTGCAAGTAAAATCTCTTATAAGTGCACCTATTTTCACCTATAAGTGCATGTAATTTTGCCTTGTTAGCATTCACTTTTCGCAACCATTCATGCACCTGGGTGTGCTTATAACTATGTGTGCAACTATTTATAACTATAGGTGCAACTACTTATAACTATAGGTGCAACTACTTTCACCTATGAGTGCATGTAATTTTTCCTTGTTAACATTCACGGCTGGAAATCTCGCTATTTCCGTCCAACCGTAAATTGGTCGGTATTTTAATAAAAATTTCAACTTTTTGTTGCTAAAAATAAGTGGACGGAAAATTGGTCGGAAGTTCCTTCCAACACGCAAATGTTGGACGGAAATTCTGTCCAACATCCCGTGTTGGATGGAAATTGTGTCAAACCTATAGTGTTGGTTGGTAAACTCAAATGGACTAATAGGTAAAAATTAAAAATGATAAGTATTTTAATTTTCGTCCAACAGCATGTTGGACGGAAATTTAAATATTTTAACCTTCCCTTCCTTTTTCTCAGTTGAAATGTCGAAGATTTTCCCTAATTCCCTCCCGTCCAAGACTATCGCTCAAACTCTCTGACGCGAAGGTTTCATTGCGAAGGAGGTCGTCAACCGCTCTCCAAAAGCTCCGCCGCGGCCTGGGGATGACGGCAACGACGCTCCGCCTTCGGATCTGTCTCAAAGGCTCAAAGGTAACGATGTATTTTTTCTTTTCTTTTGCTTTTTTCTTAAAATAGATCTCAGATCTGTCTTCTCCGTCGGAATCACATCTACCGTCGGCGAGACCAGATCTGTCTCAAACCACGCTCCACCTTCAGATCTGTTGTATTGATCTTTATGTCGATGTATTTATGCAGAAGCTTATAGTGAAGTTTAATAATTTGTTGACTAATGAATGTGAAAAGAGTAATGATGTCTCTGGTCATACTGAGAGAAGGAAAGTACAATGGACAGATACATCTGGCGGTGAGCTTTTTGAGGTCCGAGAATTTGAGCTTAGGTATGAATTCCAGATCCTTCAATATTCTTTCAAGTGCAAATAAGTTCATAATATTTATCTTGCTTATTGCTGAACTTTCTTATTGTTGTGAGACTGCTTAGGAACTACTTCATGTTAAATATATGTGTTTTGGACTTGTGAAGGTTTTATTGTGAACCATTTAGATGGGGAAAATATACTCTGATATAATAAATCTGCATTTTGACACACATTAAAGAGCATCACACTCAGTGTTCCTCCTGGGTGCATTCTCTTGGGTGTTTTTAGCTCCCATTTCCCTATCCCTCTCCCTCTCTTCCAGAGCATAGCAATTATGATTATATTTTTTTTGAGGAAAAAAAAAAGAACACACCCTTTCCTCCTACTCCAATTAGTTTATTAGTAGATTTTTTATTATGTTCTTCTGTGATTGACTGTTTCATACTTCATTCCTTTCTTCTGGTGGTGATTGCCTTGTTTATGTGGCACTTAAGTGATTATTAGACCTCTTTCTAAATGGAAACTAATAGTGAGGAATATTCCTTTCAAGATTACTTTTCCTTTCTAGATTTTATTATATTTCTATATGTTGTGTGAGGATTAGGAAAGAAACTTTTTAATTTGTTAAAAACTGAATGCAGGCCACAATGGATGAGATAAAGAGTACGTTTTCACTTTTCAACTGTTAGCTTTGTATGGGATGCATTTATTCCTCAAAATGCAGAGGCAGGGTATAATTCAATGAATTAATACGGAGTAGTTTATAACCTCTTCTTTCATATTTCTTTTCATTGTTTATCGGATTATCATTAACCTTGATTATATTTGAATGGCATTTTGCAATTTGTCTAAAGGTCAAAAAAATCAAGGTATGTATATTATCACTTGCTTTATTTTTGTAAAGGGTCTCTTACCAATTATGCTGTAGTTGACGATTTGTTTCCATGGTTGAGTTGAAATATTTTTAGCTTGAGCTCAACTATTATACAGTGCTTGAGATTCATACCACATATCTTTGTCATTGCAGGTGGGAGTTTCATTTTGTTCAGTACTTGAGATTCATACCACATATCTTTGTGATAGTGCCTCTCAAATAGTGATTTATTGATCTTTTGTATGAAGTATTCTTATATGTTTGTTTTTATTTATTTATGTTCTTGCTAGTTGGTGAAGGTCTATCAGTCATTAAAGAAAATGCTGTGGAAGCTGCATTAATCAAAGCCATTGAAGTAGTGCCGGATTTGAAGGCTTGTTTGAGTGTAGCGAGCATACTTGTAGTATATATTTTTATGACTTTTTTTTTTGTGTGTGTGTGTATAATAATAGTCCGTTGTTGGAATTATTATGTACATAACAATAATTTTTGTTGTAAACACTTTTGATGTTTAAATATATTTTCAATATGAAATTTAGTGTGTCTATTAATTTGGTGATGATATATAATTTATTAACAATAGATATAAATAAAATTATGGTAATATAAAAATAATAAAAACATTTCATATGATTTAGGATTTTCCTACCAACAGTTGGAAGGAAAATAACAAAATATTATATGTGAGTTTTCCGTCCAACTTTGGGTCGAAATTTCCGACCAACACATAATTGGACGGAAATTCTCACGTTTTAAAAATGGTGGGTTACTTCCCGAAATTTCCGTCCAATTTTTGTCCGTTGGACACTATTTCTGACGAAAAATCGTAGTTGGACGGAATTTGCGATAATGGTTTTTCCGAACGTTCGTTTTGGTCGGTATGTTGGACGGAAACGTCGTTTCTGACCAATATATCGCGTTTTCCGTCCAACAAACGTTGGACGGAAAACGCGAGATTTCCAGCAGTGATTCATTGATATGAGTTCAGCGGGTAGTAATACTCCTGAAAACCACTCGCAAACATTCATACACCTAGATGCAACTACTTATACCTATCTGTGCAACTACTTAGAACTATAGGTGCAACTACTTAGAACTATAAGTGCAACTAAGTATTGATGCTCAGTGTAAATTTTTACTTGCACCTATAATACATTTTACATGCACTTGTAATACATTTTACTTGAACTTCGATGTTCAATTATTTACGAAAATGCCACCGCGTTTTTTAAAAAAATCAGTGTTTCTCATCCATTAGATCTGGACACGTGGACGAACAGAATCCATTCCTATTTCGCGCCTGGGCGAGCCGTTCGCACCCGAGTGCAAGTATATATATATATATATATATATATATATATATATATATATATATATATATATATATATATATATATATATATATATATATACTTGCGATGTAACCCTGTAAACATAATCTAGAAATTTCCGAAAAGTGTCACAAAAAATACGATTTTATTTTAAAAGATTATTGGCTGTTAAAATGATTGTCATTACCCTATTTGTCTGAAAATATTCATTGCTTCCCAACGACCCAACTAAATGCACTAGTGGTTCGCAAAGGAGCTGAGCACGACTTGTTTCGATCACCACCTTATTTATAATAATCCCCCCTTCTCTCCCTCTGCAACTAAAACTCTTTCATTTCATTTCCCATCTCTCGAAGAAGATCGATAAGAAGAAATGGGAAGAGCTCCTTGTTGTTCTAAAGTTGGGTTGAAAAAAGGCCCTTGGTCTGCTAAAGAAGACTCCATGCTTACTACTTACATTCAACACCATGGTGTAGGCCATTGGAGATCACTCCCCAAGAATGCTGGTAATTTTTCATATATACTCACCATACTATTATTTACTCTCTCTGTCTCATTTTATCTGTCCTACTTATTGTTCATTGATCAAACTAAATCTTTTTTCTTTGTTTATTTTCTTTAGTATTCTTTACTTATTTTTAAATTTGATTTGTTGCATGTGTTTAATAGTACTTTTAATGTAGTTTCTAAATATATAAATTTTGTATACAAATACTAAACTTAATATTATAAAAAATTAGATGAAAAATAACTTCAAGTCAAGTCTCGTTAACCGAACCAGACACATAAAATGGAACGAAGTGAGTAATTAATATATAAATGTATGTATGTTTTTATTTAAAACGAAACATACATCAGATGATAAATCATAGGTTAGAAGCCTTTGGGTGACGGGTGAAACCTTGTAGCCACTATCCCAGTAGGGATAAATTCAAATTTCTGACCGTATTCGGCAGTAAATCAGCTGATTCAATTCGTTCAAATCAAGAAATTCAGATCCCTCCCTTAAAAATTGAACTTGTAACTTTGTAGTTAACAAGTCAACCTGATTAGGGTTGCCTTCATGTCGTCTTTCAATTATGCATGTCCTTTTATCACTGCTATAGATGACTAATATGTTCATGAAAACACACACACAGGGTTGCTAAGATGTGGGAAAAGTTGCAGACTGAGATGGATGAATTACTTGAGGCCAGGGATCAAGAGAGGAAACTTCACCCCTGAAGAAGATGATCTCATAGTACGCCTCCACTCCCTTATCGGGAACCGGTGGTCGCTCATTGCCGGTCGGTTGCCCGGTCGGACCGATAACGAGATCAAGAACTACTGGAACACTCACCTCCTCAAGAAGCTCAAGAGTGCAGGGTTCGAATCCAAACCGCGTAAAACTTCCAGAACAATCCCGAAGAAGAAGAAGAAGACAGCCAAACCGGATAAAACCCGGAGCGAGAAGAGAAAAAAGCTCAGGCACGTGAGTAAACCGGACGTCGGAAACGGAATTCAAGATCGACCGGAGATGATCAAGGTATATGCACCGAGACCGATCCGGCTTTCGACCGGGTTCGCAAGAAATTACAGCTTTGATGATCTGGCGACGAGTGCAGCCTCCAGTAGTTCAGGTAATAATAAAGCTACTCTTAACGATAACGGCAACAACAACAATAATGGAGAAGAGTTGACGGTTATTCCATGGCATTTGTACGAGGTTGGAGATGATCTGTTGGATGATTATATGGACGGCTGTGATCTTTCGGCCAGATATTCACTGCCCACCAGTGACACTTTGATGGAGAAGGTGTATGATGAGTATCTACAGCTTCTCTCAGAGGATTGTTGTCTTCAAACATGTTCGTCCTGATTTATATTCAACACACTTTTATTTGTAAAGTTTGAATTTCATCTTCTCTCTCTCTCTCTTTAATTTGTTTTTGGCAAAGGGTGTTCACAGTGCATGGGACAAGTGTTGTTGACTTTCATTATATTCATGTTGATTTGATTGATGGTACCAAATATCGAATTGATTCACCAGCTGTTCCCATATGTGTGGATAAAACCCCAATCTATGTCTGCTTCCTGCCAATGATATCGGAAAATGATAGACATATTTGATGTTGTTTCAAATAGTGAAGTACGGAGTAATATTTAAAATTAAAACCTTAATTTTGTTTAAAAAAAGAATTTGCAAAAAACTTTGAAAATGAAGTGTATTATTTGAGTCGGCTGGTCAGCTATGTACAAGTTTGACTCACAGTAAAAACCATCTAGTATTTACTGACCTTTTTAGTTTGAGTCAGTAACCTATGGACAATCTATATTGATTTGCCTTCTTATGTTTGTTTAACTGCTAGGGTCTGATTTACCCAATATAAGTTAGTGGCTCGGGGTTCCCTTAGTCGTATGAAAAAAATAAGGGTGTGTTTGGTTGTGGACTTTTGCACCTTACTATGGATTTTGACGATACACATTACCATGTTTGTTTGCCTACGTTTGTTATGCTACTATTGGAATCAAATCCTTTAGTAATTGCAAAAAATATTACCATTTTACCCCACTTTTGAAGAATGAAATAAAAAATAAGGGAGAAAAAAATAAAAATAAAAATAAAAGGTCATTGTCCATTCATTAAATATGAAATTTTAATAATATATATATATATATATATATATATATATATATATATATATATATATATATATATAATTAGGTTCAAATGCAGATGGTGCACCCCAGTGCGGAGGAGCGGTGAGATGAGAGCCATTGATCTTGCATAAATCAACGTACGTCTAGGATTGATAATGATTAAAAAAAAGTGCAGTGATAATTTGTTCTTTTTGCATCTAGGTCAAATTTAATGTGCGTGATTTTTCTTCTTAAGGTACGTGATTTTTGTGCTTAAGGTGCATGGTTTTTGTGTTGTGTGCTTAAGGTGTGTTAATTTTTGAAAACTTAAGTGCGTCATTCTAAAGCTTTAAGTGCGTGGTTTCTTTTTTAAGGTGCGTGGTTTTCCTTCTTAAGGTGCGTGGTTTGTGTGCTTAAGGTGCGTCAATTGTTGAAACTTAAGGTGTGTCGGCCTAAAGCTTTAGGTGCGTGTTTTTCTGTCTTTAAGGTATGTTGTTTTCCTTTTTTAAGGTGCGTCAGTCTAAAGCTTTAGGTACGTGATTTTACTTCTTAAGATGCATTGTTTTCCTTCTTAATATGGTGCGTCATTTTTACAGTTTTTTTTCATTCAACAATACAGTGTATTTTTTCAGTTTTGGTTCCCAAGATCAAAATGATCTAATTCAAAAGAAAAAAAAAATATGATTGATAGCAATATAATAACAAATAGTAGAGTTGTTATCTTTTGGAGTAAATATGAAGAAGATGGATGCATTTGAGGACGCGCGCTTTTTTTTATTTAATTTTTATTGATTTGAGTCGTTGATCTAGATTTGATCAACGGTTCAGATCTAATCCCATTTTTCACCTGGGAGCATATCTCCGCACCAGAACTCATCCCTATATATATATATGTGTGTGTGTTAAATATTTTTATATATTTATTTACTTTTATTTTACTCCGCAATTAATTAATTAATTAATTAATTTGATTCCACTTACTATTTACAACCAAACAAAATAGATTATCATACTTAAAATAAAATAAATACTGGTTCAAAAAAAAAAAATAAATACTGTAACAAATCCAAAAAAAAAAAAAAAAAAAAAAAAAAACGTGGCTAACTGGTTGTGCCGTACGATCATTACAGAGCATATTGGAAATTTGAATGATATGGTACCGTACATAAATTGGACTATGCGTACAGTCTCTGTCTTACGACCAATAATACTGAAATTAGGTTAATAGGAGGTAGGGTGATGATTATATTGCATGGTTGCATTTTATATTGTATCATGCATGCATGCACGCACATAATAGGGTTGGTTTTTTTTTTTTTTGGTGGTCCCGTTCTTATAAATAAATGAGGTCCTACCAATAGTATAAGTACATCTTTAAAATTAATAATTTAAAATATATGATTTTTATTTCAAATAAGTATGAACGGTGTAACACCGGCTAGTTGAATGCAAAAATCATATTTTCTAATGTAAAATATATTGTTTTTATTTCAAATAACTATGAACGGTGTAAATATTAGGCCCTCTAAAAATTGAGGCCCTGTGCTGTTGCCTATCTTGCACGCCCTAAAATCTGGCCATGGCACATAAAATCATGATCAATACATATCCATCATAAGCTATATATACATAGGACAGATCAAGATTTTATAATCATGCATGCATATATAATCATGATATGTGGTATGTATATATAGCTTATGATGGATGTGTATTTATTAGTTTTTCTCTTTCTTTTTAATTGTAAAACTGAGAATTTGTTAGAACATCATGAAACTGGTTACAGTGGTATAGTAAGTTTTGAAGTTGTAATAAATCTTTCCTATTCCCAAGTTCCTTCTTTTGGCCTGGAGTCCTATGCGTAGAATTTATGTTTTGTACACGTAATTAACATATACTCCATAAGAGTAAGGATGACAACTCAGATCGGACCCACAAGCTAAGTATTCATGCAACCGAACCAACCTATATCTTACTTTAAAAAAAAAAAAAAAAATTATTAAACCAACTATTTCTCCTTTGCATATATTTTTTTAATATTTTCTTATTATTTTTAAATTTATTTTTAATAGCATTTTTAATTTTCTAAATATATAAATTTTATATACTAATTTATACTAAACTTAATATTATATAAAAAAATTGAATTTTAGAAATATGTTGATTATTTGACATGAGAGTGGACAACTGTCCAAAATTGATCTGAAACTAGAAAATTATTGCTTTGAATGTAAAAGATTTTGAACCCTTTGTAAATCGTTTTTCAAGGTATTTATACAACTTAAAAACTACTCCGTAATTTTTAGCATTCGATGATTTGTTAGTCAATTTAGTTCTTCTGTGAACGGTGTTAAACGGATTAATTCATAGAAGAACTAAATTGACTAACGGTGGAATAATTGAGGGACCAATTCTGTCCAAATTGGAAAGTGAGGATCACATTGTATATGGGCACTAATTGAGGGACCAAAAGTGAAATTTTCCCAAATTATATATATAACTAATGTAAATTTTATTTAGAGAAAATCGCACTTTTGGTCCCTCAATTAGTGCCCCATATGCAATGTGATCTGCACTTCCCAATTTGGACAGAATTAGTCCCCCAATTATTTTACCGTTAATCAATTTAGTCCTTCTGTGAACGGTGTTAAACGGATTAACTCACAAAATGACTAAATTGACTAACGGTGAAATAATTAAAGGACCAAGTCTATCCAAATTAAAAAGTGAGAATCACATTACATTTTGGGCACTAATTGAAGGATCAAAAGTGTGATTTCCCCTTTAAAAAATAGGTCCCCTAAGCTGTGCACATTAATGAAAAATTGATTATAAAAAGCATAAAGAAATTAATCCCCTAAATCTAGATGCAAACCATCCCATCAGTTTTTCAACCCAAAGCCCATAACCAGGGTCAAATCTATATATATATAAAAGTAAAATCCTCCTAACAAATTTTCCCCCCAAAACTTTTGTAGTAAAACTTATTTGGTAAGTAAATGTCAAATGGAAATTAAATAAATAATAATAATTAAATAAATAAATTATTATATTTTCCCTTAAATAAATAAATTATTATACTTTCCTTTTGAATTAGTATTTTCTACCTATAAATACAAGGGCTTCTTCAATCAAAGAATCTCAGACTCATCTCTCTGCTTTCTTTTTGTATGAATTTTCTACATTTTTTTAACTATATTCTCACGTACTTCAATATATTTTGCAGTTTATATCGTCTGGTATGAGTTTGAAGATACTTAAGGAGACTCTGCTTCCACAAAAGAAAATTGAGGAGGAAGAGCATTTGTAACAGAACCCTATTGGTTTAGTTTTTATGGAAGATTGTAGAGATGCGACCGAGGATGATAAAGACGGTAATTTTGATAATTTTGTAAGATTTTTTGAAACTTAGAGTTAGTATGTTGATTTCGAGATTTGTACATGTCATTCAAGTTTCTATGTTTTTTTTTTTAACAAACAGAGTTCATTTTACAGCATTTTTATAATCAATATATATATATATATATATATATATATATATATATATATATATATCAACTTGAGTAGAGTGTTTGTTTAACCTATTAAAAATCTCACTATATTTGATTTTTTCTAAATTTGTGTAAAACACAAAAACAATGATTATTTAAAAAGAAGAAATAAATAACAAATACAATTTCAGATTTTGTGTTACTCCATTCACATATTAGTATATAAAAAAAAAAGTAATAATAAAAAGGGAAAAAAATTACCAATTAATAATACTAATAATAATTTGTAAAAAAGTTAGTAGTAAATTTGAAACAGAAGGGGGTTACTTTTATATATACTCCGTGTGAAGTTTATATGGAAATAATAATTTGGTAAAGTTTAGCATTAAATAACATATATATTCTCCGTGTGAAGTTTATATGGAAAGATTAATTTGGTAAAGTTTAGTATTAAATAATAACAATTACAATTTGCTATTATATATAGATTTACGTAAATTCATATATATTCTGCGTTATATGAATTTAAAGATTAATAATAATATCAATACCAATCTATCTATCTATATTATGAATTAATTAGTAATAAAATTAATTAGAAATATTAATATAATGACTTGATTATGATCATCAATATAATAAATTAATTATGGCAATACCTTAAATAAATAAATACAATTTCCTTTTGAAAAATCTTACAAATTTATAATTCTCATATTTTTCACCTATAAATACAATGAATTGATGACTAAAAAAAATTAAAGTCTTCATTTTACATTGCAGATGACTCTCTCATCACCAATTTAATCATTGTGGTTCAATAGCTGCTCAAACTAATATGCATATTTCAAGACATTAAATGTACAATTTCTCTTCTATCTATTTCTATCTTTGCGAAAAAAAGTTATTATTTTTTTATTTACATTCTTTATTATGGATTTGTTTTTAATTGTTGTTTTTAAAAAAAAAAATTGTATTTTGTAGTATATGTATTTTTTGTATTATTGCTTTGTTTAAAACAATAATTTTGTAATATTTTTTATATATTTTATTTTCAGGCATGGTTTTTGTTATTTGTGTGATGCAATGGTTACGGAGTCAGTAAGAGATATTACCCGAGTTCACTGTTTTTAAACAAGTTATAGAGAAGGAAAAAAAAAATTAAGTCGATGGCAACATTCATAACAAGGTGGTGGAAAGTGATTCATCTTCATCTAATGAAGATACTTCTTCTTACTCTAAGAAGTAATTGAAGGCCAATAGATTAAAATATTTCTATATGTGCATACTTGAAAGTACCCTTTAGTGTTTTTTGTTTTGATTGACCTAAACTTAGATTTCCTGTAATTAAATTCTTATAAAAACCAATTTTTATTTTTTTTAGAGTATGGGTTATTTGTTCCATTCAATGTTTTTTTTTTTAAATATATATATATATATATATATATATATATATATATATATATATATATATATATATATATATATATATATATATATATATATTGTGAGTTGTGTTTTAAGTACTGAGTATCTCATGGTGTTTTTTTATTGTTCTCTTTGTGTTATGCACGGATGATTTTATTTTTTATTAATAGAATCTATTATCATATGATTAATATTATTAAAGTAAGAAATTTTTATATGACAAATTACTACATATAATTATGGCAACATTTATTTAAAATCTAATGAAATTAAATTTTTCTATACTATTAATAAATATAAAATTCTTTTGTGTACAACAATTGTATAATAAAATATGGTAATACAATTCTTAATATAATATATTATTTCCTATTTTTCCTATTCCTACCATAATTCTAGATTAAATTTTATATCAATTTGCCTTATGTAAGATATCATACTATTCTTTTTATTTTTCTAATGCCTAATAATTACCACGAATAATTATTAATAATTGTAAATTTATATTAGGCAATTATATTAATAATTAATTATTAAATTAAATGTATAATTTTTTTTTTTTATTACAAAGGAAGAGGGACACCCACATATACTATCTACGCCTTCACCAAGGCTCAAACCTAAGACATCCCACATAAGGGGCCAACCGGATACCAGTGGACTACAAGCCACTTGGTAAATCATGTATAATTTATTTTGTACTGTAGACACATTGATTTTAATAATTTTGATTTAAATTATTTAAGTTTCTATATTTTTCATATACAAAGCTATAATTATCAATTTATAATTGTAATACTTTCATAATAATATTGAATAAATATTAACTATATGTTTATATTTAATTATATATTATATTAAAATAATTATATATTAATCTAATATAGTGATGGTTAATACGGATAAAGCATTTATAAGCATAATCTAATATATAAAATATTCATTACTAACCATATATAATTTACGAAATAACTAAACTTATTGAAACTGAATTATTTATAATTTCACCTTTAATATAAATATATAATTTTAATATCTAAAATTAATAAGATCTTCCTTAATGTGAATCTATATATTTTAAATAATTTTGATTTAATAATATTATAACTTAATTATAGAAATAATACCTAATATATATATTGATAAAATCTTCCTATTTCATTTTTCCGCTCTAAGTTTTGTAGTCAATTAATTAAATATTCTATTGTTAAAATCGTGTACAAAAAATATTAATTAGGTAATAACATAATAGCATAATTGGTAATAATATGTATGGTATTTTATAATATAATTGGTAAAATAATTAATTAGTAATAAACATATTCAGTAAATTGCACGAATAAGCATATAGATTTTATATTTAAAAATTTACATTTTAAATGTATGTCTTTTGTTTAAATTGAAAGATTTAATGGGTTTACATTCCTTTGAATATTCATTTACCCACACATGCATGTCCATAGGTGAAATAATAGTATTTAAAAGAATATTACAAAAATAATTATTAACTGAGAATAAAAACGACACAAAATTTATGCCAATTGAAATAGGAAATGACTATTAATAATCGATTGAAAATTAAAAATATTTTAAACTGACTAAAATGCACAAAATGAAATGAATATTAATAATTGATTAAAAAATAAAAATAAAATATATTAATACTTGAATATTAATATTAATATATATATATATATATATATATATATATATATATATATATATATATATATATATAATTCCCCTACTTCATTATTTCACCCAAACTTTTTTACCACATTAATTAAATATTTTATTTGTCAAATAATTAATAAATCTTATTTGGTAAGCTAGAAATTAATTAAAACCTATTAATTGATAATATTGCATAATATGGTATTTATATTGAGTACCTATATCTATTTATATTGACTAATGAGTAATATGGCATTTTGACAATCATCATATGGTTACTCCATTTTAGTCTCCAACAAATATTCACCGTGATATTATTACCATAATAGTAATAATAATAATAATAATAATAATAATAATAATAATAATAATAATAATAATGTTTTCATTACGTACTTTACTTTCTATCAAACTCATTCTTCCAAAAGGTTGAACCCCAACCCTAAGAGCATTTGGGAAATGTAAATCATGGTGACTCAACTGAACATGAACCACAGAGACTAGATCGGTGCTCACTGCGCACAAGGAACCCCCCTCACTTTGAGAGGTTGCTCTGCTCCCACACTCAAGAAGCATTCCTTTTTATCAAACTCATTTTATTACTATTGGATACAAATATTATTTACAATTAAAATTTAATATGTATATAATAATAATAATAATAATAATAATAATAATAATGTTAATAATAATTATTTATGTAATTTACCGTTAAAATTTAAATCTATCTATACTATTAATAAATTAAAAATCCTCCTTTGTAAAATTTCCACTCAAACAATAGTAAATGTAAATTGAAAAAGAAAACTGATATTATTAATTAATTGAAAATATAAAAGCGTCTTAGTGGAATAGGAAACCCACCGGAAATTAGAGGAGGGAAGGCGGTGCAAGCCAGGAAAAAGACATGGGAAGGAATGTTTTTGAATGAGTGATCCCAAGACTGAAAGTTGGATCTCAAAAATTCATTTTCATGACATTCATATTGCATACTATTTTATTATAATTATTTCCAGCCTAATTATTTCCTAGCTAAAATTAATGTATCAAAATATTAATTATTTATTAACAGAATTGCCTAATATTTTTATTTTATATTTAAAAGGTGTAATATTATTAGTACAAAATATATTATCATTCTATTATGTGTAACTATTATCATTCTATTATGTGTATATATATATATATATATATATATATATATATATATATATATATATATATATATAAAGGTATAATATTATTTGTACAAAATCAATTATACTTGCCATAATATTATACCTTATAATATTATAAAGTATAATTGATTTTGTACTAATAACATTATATACATTAGTACAAAATAAATTATGCATGTCTTCATAATTTATATTATTACTTAATAATTATTTATGGTAATTCTCATCACCTTCTTCTGTGTAATTTTTATGATAATTTTATGATAATCTATATACATATTTTTATACTTAAGGTATAATATTATTAGCACAAAATAAATTATACTTACTTTTTGTTTTTGGATTTCCAAATGCACTTTTAGTATAATTGACTAATAATTATAATACATTGAAAATGAAATGAATATTAATAATTGACTGAAAATAAAAAAACTATCCATAATTGAATAAAATGGAAAAAGAAACTGTCAAATTCTTGAATTTTAATTTATGACAATAATATTACACAGTAGAATAAATCAAATAACAATTATATCATAAATGTTTCACATTTTCAAACAATAGAATGGAAATTAAAAATGAAACGAAAATATTTCAATAATAATATTCTACATCATCAAGTAAAGGAAAATTAAAAATGAAAAGGAAATATTTCAATAATAATATTCTACATTATCAATAGTAAAAATATCATTGCATTTATATTCTAATTAACTAATTGACTGAAAATATAAAAAAAAAATTTGATATTAATGATCCATAATTGACTAAAAAAACAAATGGTCAGATCATTGCATTATAATTAAAAATGAAGCATAAATTTAAATTAAACGAAAATATTTTAATAATTATATTCTACAACTTCAATAGTTAATGCATATTTTAAACAATAATAAAGGTAAATTAAAAATGGAACGGAAATATTTCAATAATAATATCTACATCATCAATTAAAAATGGAGCGAAAATTAAGTAAAAATATCAATGCATTTAATATTCTAATTGACTGAAAATAATAAAAAAAATAATTGGCTGAAAATGAATCTGATATTCTAATTGGCTAAAAATAAAAAAAGAATAATTTGTTGAAAATGAATATGATATTACTAATTGACTAAAAAAATTAAGGGAACACTAATTGAGTGATATTCTACCATTATATATTTTCACCCGAGTAACATGTCCTGATGGACGGAAGATGTTAGCTCTAGACGAGGATGAACAAAATTGTGTTGGGACTACCAATGTCGTCTATAAAAGGTTTCAATAATGTGTAAATACAATCGGTGACATTATGTTTTTTTAAATGACAAAATTGCTATATATCTAGACAATAAAAAATATATCTTCCATATATGCAAATGAATTAAGATAGCAATTCATTGCTATAACTGAGTTGCTAGAGAACGAGCACATTTGTCAAATTTATAAAAAATACTAAATGATGATAAATAAAATCTTCAAAATTACAGCACTGCATGCGTACATCTACATATTAGCTATTACTTTGAGCAATTATTTGCTCAAAATCAAGCAATGATAACATCAAAACACATAAATGATTCGAATCACATCTTAAATTGCACTATATAATATTTGATGTTCTAATTTAAAAAATTATATAGCAGTCCAAATATTTTTAATATATTACAACAAATCTATTCCGTGCATCGCACGGGCGCAAATACTAGTTGATTATAAAAAGCATAAAGAAATTAATCCCCTAAATCTAGATGCAAACCATCCCATCAGTTTTTCAACCCAAAGCCCATAACCAGGGTCGTTATATCGGGTGCACCGCGGTCAAAACAGCACCGTTTCTTTAAGTAAAGAAACGGCACGTTCTTAGTGTTAACGGAGCCCGCATTTTTTTGTATGTTAATTACCAATTGACACTACAGTGTATCTAAACTGGCACTACAGTATATCTAATCCGACACTGCCTCACGTATTATTTTTATATTGACCCTGTTTGGTAAAATGGTTGTTAGCTGATAGCTGTTAACTGTTAGCTGATTGTGTTAAGTTGAGGGTATAAATAGTTGATAACATTAGCTGATTGTAAAAAAGTGTTTGATAAATTAGCTGTTAGCTGATTGGTATAATTTCTTTTCTCAAAAAGCTAATTGAAAAAGTTGCTTGGAGTAGCTTTTTGAATTTTAGCCTTTTGGAGTTGCAAAAAGTTAATTAACCAAACATTTATATTGATATTTTAACTAAATCAAACAATTAATAGTGGTCAATTAAGTCAAAATTGGCCTATAGGGCAATTTTTTACCAAACAGGACCATTATCAAATGAAACTGCAGTTATATCAAAATGATATTGTAGTTGTGATGAACTGAAACTGCAGTGTATATAATTAAAATAAAACTAAATAACATTTCACATATTTGAGTGTATATTGTACAATGAAGCTGTAATTATATCAAAATGATCATGTAGTTGTGTTTTAATAAAACTATAGTGTATATAATATAAAATAAAATAACATTTTCACATATTTGAGTCTATAAATATCGAATGAAACTGTAGTTATATCGAAATTAAACTGTAGTTGTGTTGAACTGAAACTGCAGTGTATACAAAATGAAACTGAATAACAGGCTTACTTTTTGCAGAAGGATGCGGAACAACGGGAAACAGATGCCGTTTCTTTTCATTAAATAAAACGACGTCGTTTTGATGCGCGGTGCACGATATAATTTGCCCCATAACCACATACCAAATATAAATTAATAATTTCAAATAAAAATCTAAATATAAGGTATGATTATGATTAAAACATCATTATCCATCAAATTCATATATATTTCATAGTATATATAAATTAAAATTTATATTTTGTTATTCAAATTTTTTTGTTTTTTTGTTTTGTTTTTTTTTTTTTTTTTGTTTTTGTTTGTTATTCAATTTATATATATTACTAGTTTTTTACGCGCATTGCGCGATTGGGATAATGGCCAATGTTTTTTTTTTAAATAAGTACTTTAAAGTATATTAAGGCAAGATTATATTGAAATTGTTCATGCATAGATAATTGAAGGTTGAATTTGCGTATTTAAATAGGTAATTCTTCTCCCAAAGGTTGAGTTCCCAACCCCAAGCCCCCCCCCCCCACACTCCGACCCGACAGAGCATTGTGGGATGTTGTAAATCACGGTGACTCAATGGTTTAGCAGACAGGACCAAATGCTGGTACGCACCCCGCATTGCCCGCGCTGAGGTTCAAACCTTGGTCTCTTCTCCCAAATACTACCACTAAACCAATGAGCTAAGCCCGTGCGGGTTAAATAGGTAATTCTAAGTTTACAAATTCAAGATAATATAGTCAATATTGATTATAATTGTCAATAAAATAATTGTATAGGTATGGTTGAAACCAAATACGGGACATAAGGGAGAACAAATAAAAATTAGGGCATAAAATATGAAATATATACTAATATTGTTTGAGGAGATTCCGACATTAGGATTTGTGGTTAAGTTCTATTAAGACTTTAATATTAGAATTAGATTAATGGTGTAGTTATAATTCTATATTAGACTTTAATATTAGAATTAGACTAACGGTGAATTAACGAAAAAGTTAAATGGATAATCATATAATTAAGGATAAATTAGAAAATCTTACAAGAAAAAAATTAAAACCTGAACAATATGAACCATTCATTTGATTTAATAATTTCGCGGTCATTTTTTCTACCCAATGTTAATAATTAAATAAATTCGCTAGTCAAATCCGCTTGTATAATCCGCTAACGTTAACCGCTAACTGCTGATTGTCAAACAAGGACATTGCGAGGTAGTTCTCACTTCAATTTGTTGTGTGATTTGAATACTCTCGTTGTCACAAAATCTCTCAAGTAGTTAATATGGTTGGCTTTATTAATTATATTTTTTTAATTTTTTCATGGTATTAATAAAATACTTGGTAAATAAATATATAGCATTATTTTATGTTATAACTTTGATATTTAATTAGAAAAATAGTGCACAAAAAAGATAATAGATAATGTAGTGAATATAATCAATTGATGAATTTGAATGTAAAAATTTTTACATTTGAGAAAAAATAAAGACAATATAACTAATGAAAATATTTCTTTTAATTAATTTATTGATAATTAATAATTTGTTTTTCACTGAATAAAGACATTGTAAGGACAATGTAGCGAATATAATCAATTAATAAATTTGAATATAAAGAATTTTTATATTGAAGAAAAATAAAGACAATATAACTAATAAAATTATTTATCTTATTTAATTTATTGATAATGAATAATTTTTTTTTTTTGAATAAAGACATTGTGAACACATAATTCTAAATTAAAGAAAAGCATATGTATTATTTTTTGTTGTAACTACTAAATTATTATTTATATAATTTAATAAGAGTAAAATAGAGTACTAATTATGTCAACTTTGATTGGGATGAGGTTCGAACCTAAGACTTTTTTTTTTTTATTGAAATCAATGAGTAAGTTAACGGTGAACTAACGGCAATTCTTAAAATTTTAACGGAATTAGTAACGGTGTGTGGGTATTTTAGGAAATTTTAGTGTAAAATTTAAATCTGATCAATCTTTTAATCAATCTGAGCCATTCATTTGATTAAAATCTGTGACCGCCATTTTTTCTACCCATTATAGGCCTAACTCTCTTGGGCTCTTATTAGTATATATATATATATATATATATATATATATATATATATATATATATATATATATATATATATATATATATATATAGTAGAAATATGAATCAATTTCTTATTACATCAGACGACTTAAATATTAACTAATATTTATTAGGAAAGTTCCATTGATTCCGAATTCAATGAGTGCCACTTGACAGCATAAAAATGACTTAATAGTTGGATCATCCAATTAAGCTATGAAGATGCCCAAATCCAATCCAACTGGGTAGCACTTAATTTGGTAAGCCGAAGGATATATTTGTGGTTTAATCAGTATAATCTGTGACATATATAGATAAGGCATGGATTAGAGGAATGGTGTCTATAATATAATTCGATCTCCTTGAGACAAAAGAGCTTAATTGGAAGGATAAGCTAATTTCGTTATCATAAAGTAGTTTGTGGCAAGAATTCTGATGATCTGATGAAAAATAGCAAATGAACTTTCCAGATTATGCCTATATATATGTGGCTGTATTTTGATCAAACAGCGAATAGGTGTGGAAAGAGCTTTAACTTTTGTATGGGATAGATCGATGATTCACTATTTCACTCATTTGAGTACTATTGACTTTGTTACAGTATAATGTAATATCTGTCCACTCCTACATCATACATCCAACTTAGTTTCTCTTTAAAAATATACTATTTATCGTGGGCAAGTGAAAAGTTTAGTGGGGTTTGGATAAATTTTTAATTAAATAGAAGTTACACAATAAAGTATATACATTGAAAGCCTTTTACTTGTCAAAGTTTCACAATATTAGTATATATATCTAGGTTTGTTAATTTGGAATAGTTTGTAATAAATGTTAGTTTTTGTGTATCTAAATCGTGTAAAAAATAAAAGCATAATATAAAAATAAAGAGTGAGAGAGTTTTTATGGTGATCTAACGGATCTGTAATTTTACTTTCCCTAACAGTCCTTCACAATATGGTCTTTCTTCAAAGTTAATTACTTTGCTCTTTATTGCTTGGCCATTAACTCCAATGATTAGCTACCAAGTTCCGGCTTCTTGAGTTACTTTAATTTGTCCAGTCGTTCAATCCATTGATTAATTAGCCACCAAATTCCCTAGCTTACATTACTTCTACCTTCAACATGACCAACATTTTTGTGATTTTTGTCAAAGAGTAGATGTAGTTTGACACTTAATGAATCTAGCTAGATTGATTCAAGAAAGCTTAATTAGAATATAATGAAAGCACTTAATTAAGATCCCTCTATTAATATATATATATATATATATATATATATATATATATATTGTAGATTTCTTTCATTGCCAAAAGTCTTGTTCTAAGCTGTGAAGTATGTAGTACCTTTTATACTTGACGAAACTTGCTGTCTCTTCTATATTTGAAAAGATTCAAATATATATATCCATTGGTTATATATCCTTCATGAATAAATAGTTAGTCTCCAAAGCTATCCATGTACATTACTCTATCTGTAATTAAATGCTTGTTGGGTTAGTTTATTTTTTCCTATACCATCCATTTTTGTGCAAGTATAAAAAAGTTTAGCAGCCTTTATATCTTTTAATTTTGTCTTGTTGCAGGATCATGTGTATCAACTTGAGAATTATACCAATAATTCATTTTTCATTAGATATATACGAAAAAATTATTTTCAGCAAACTATATTAGGAATATAATCCTACGAAAAAGATTATTTTCAAAAAATAACAAGCACAAAAGGACGAAAGGGAAAAAAAGATTAATCCAAGAGTTCAAAGGACGTAAGGGGGAAAAGGAAAGATTATTTCCATCAAACTATATTAGGAATATAATCTTACGAAAAAGATTATTTTCAGCAAACTATATTAGGAATATAATCCTACGAAAAAGATTATTTTCAGAAAATAACAAGCACAAAAGGACGAAAGGGAAAAAAGGATTAGTACTAGAGTCGAGCAAAATATAGGTCTGTTACTTGCCAACACAAGAGAAAGCTTTTATGTTATATATTTCAATTTTTTTTAAAGGTCTCGTATATATAATGGTGTAAATCATTTTTCATGATCCAATGTGGTTATGTGGGACAAATGCTCCTTTTCACCTCCATTTTTCAAACTCAAATGGGTCTACTTTGAGAATCAATTTCTCATTCACTAATTATCCGTTTTGAACATACAATATATCAATCTCTTCTTCTTATTACGAAAAATCCAAATCTATTTGACCCGAACAAATCAAAAATAACCCCACATATTTGTACTGCAAAATAGCCACTTACAATGTCATTTTTGCTATTTTTTTTCAACAAACTAAACTGCATGTAAAATGTATGAGGAGTGAATAAGCATCAAGGACAAAAGTTAAAGCTCTTTCTACACCTTATCGGTGTACACAAGTTTTTTGGTACTAGGAGAATAAGCCTATACTATGTCTAGTCTCTACAATGATTCATCTTTAGTCTGTTGATCCTAACTTAAATATGTCTGTTGTTATGTGGCCGTTGTTTGCAAATTGGGTGTTGTCGACTGTCAGAGAAAATGGGAGAAGTTGCGACTGAAAATGGCAAATTATTGAGTGGACCATGGTCCACACAATGTTACGTGGACCATAACAAAAAGTACATTTTTAATATATTAAATGTACATTATTTTTGTACTGAATATACATTATACAATATAATGTACACTCAGAATAAAAATAATGTACATCCTCTGAATACAATGTACATTATTTTTGTACTGAATATACATTATTTTTGTATTGAATGTACATTATTTTACAATAGGTAAAATCTGGTTCATACAACTTATGTGGACCATGGTCCACACAATAATGATTGACTGAAAATAATTTGGGCTAACTGCATGGGCTAATATGGGATATAGACATATGGGCTCAAAATATTGTAGTACCAAAAATACTGCAATTTATATCATGGATAACGGTCTACATAGCATTATGAACCTTGAAAGTTCAAAATAACGAGTTAATTCCTCTTTTGGTCCTACGTACTTTTATTAAGGCATGTTCAATTTTAGTCCACCTTAATTAATTTTGCTACATTGTGACCACTGATTTTAAACGCGTGCCACTTTTAGTCCACTGTTAGTTTTGCCGTATAGTGACCGTCTAATCCACAGACTTTTTGGTCTTTTCATGTTTGTTGTTGTCCTAATTTAGTGGCAGTTGTGGAGGAGAAGCCAGGCAGGAAATTTTTGGCGCCTTATTGGACGCAAGAGGAGACCTTGGCCCTGATTGAGGCCTACCGATCAATAAATCTCATTTCACTTCCTCCTCTCAACTCTCTCTTCTTCTCTGCAATTTCTTCTCTCAATTCTCTCTTTTTAATTTCCTGCAACAATTGTGGTGCATTACAGTATTGATGGATAGCATACTAGGTTTGGGTCATATGGACCGGCCCAAGAAAAGCAACTGGATTGTAGAAGCCCAAGAAAGATACACGATATGGAGTAACCCAAGGGCTTGTCAAGGATTGAACCTGTTATTTCCAATATAATTAGAATTGGACTCATTATCTCTAGTATAATAGAATTAGGTCTCATTATGTAACTAAGACTCCCAACAGTTTAGAATTCTTATTCCTTGTAGGGCTCTAGGCCCAAAATATGTATAAATAGACCCTTCACATAGAGGAGGAGGGGGGGGGGGGGGGTGCGACTGTCAGGATTGATAAACAATATTCTTCAATACAAAGTTCCTATATTTTCGTCATATATTTTTCCTATACTTTTCCTATATTCTCGTTATTCTAATGGTAGTGTTGGTCTGCCGTTAACTGCCCAAAAGTCATAAAACCAACAAGTATCTCCCAACCAACTACATATATTTTCAGTTTGGACAGAGTGATTAAGAACGAAGTGACAAAGAACAATTTTATTCACTATCCATATACTATTGCCCTAATAAAGAATCCAGATAAACAGACATTTGCAGTTCTAACCACACTCCTCCAATTAACCCAAGAAAGAATGACTAAACCTAGAATTCTTATCATAAAAGCAACAATACACAAACAAAGACACAACATTACAATGTTTGAAGGAAGGCTAATGGTTACCATGAAGAAGCTGGAGGTGTTGACGGTGAGAAGCAAGATTTCGTCGACTTTATGTCGGGAGACGGCGAGCTGAGCGTTGTTGAGGGAGAGGCGGCTGTCGCACATAGACAGCTGGACACCGTTATTTTTATTGTCGTTGATGAAGGTGGCGATCCTCGCCGCGAATATGATTCCGAAGGTGAAGATGTCGGACTTCTGTACCGTCGTATCGACACACGGTGACAACACGTGGTTCCTGTCGCTGCTCGATTTAGTCAAGAGAATGAGAGTTGGGAAGATCAGCAGAGAGAGGTAAGGCGCCGATCAGGGCCAAGGTCTTGTCAAGGATTGGACCTGTTATTTTCAATATAATTAGAATTGGACGCATTATCTCTAGTATAATAGAATTAGGCCTCATTATGTAACTAAGACTCCCAACAGTTTAGAATTATTATTCCTTGTAGGGCTCTAGGTCCAAAATATGTATAAATAGACCCTTCACATAGAGGAGAGTGGGGGCGACTGTACTATCAGGATTGATAAACAATATTCTTCAATACAAAGTTCCTATATTTTCGTCATATATTTTTCCTAGACTTTTCCTATATTCTCATTATTCTAATGGTAGTGTTGGTCTGTCGTTAACTGTCCAAAAGTTAAAAAACCAACAAGTATCTCTCAATCAACTGCATATATTTTCAATTTGGACAGAGTAATTAAGAACAAAGTGACAAAGAACAATTTTATTCACTATCCATATACTATTGCCCTAATAAAGAATCCAGATAAACAGACCTTTGCAGTTCTAACCACACTCCTCCAATTAACTCAATAAAGAATGACTAAACCTAGAATTCTTATCATAAAAGCAACAATACACAAACAAAGACACAACATTACAATGTTTGAAGGAAGGTTAATGGTTACCGTGAAGAAGCTGGAGGTGTTGATGGTGAGAAGTGAGATTTTGTCGACTTTATGTCGGGAGACGGCGAGCTGAGCGTTGTTGAGGGAGAGGCGGCGGTCGCACAGAGACAACTGAACAACGTTGTTTTTATTGTCGTTGATGAAGGTGGTGTTCCTTGCCGCGAATATGATTCCGAAGGTGAAGACGCCGGACTTTTGTACCGTCGTATCGACACACGACGACAACACGTGATTCCTGTCGCTGCTCGATTTAGTCAAGAGAAAGAGAGTTGGGAAGATCGGCAGAGAGAGGTAAGGCGCCGATCAGGGCCAAGGTCTCCTCTTGCGTCCAATAAGGCGTCGGAAATTTCTTGCTTGAATTGGCTTCTCCTCCACCACCGCCGCTAAATTAGGAGAACAACAAACATGAAAAGACTTGGATTAGAGGGCAAAATTAACGGTGAAATAAAAGTGGCACGTCTTCAAAAACAGTGATCGCAATGTGACAAAATTAATTAAGGTGAATTAAAATTGGACATGCCCAATAAAAGTAGGATAAAAAAAAAAAAAGGAATTAACTCTAACCATTAACATGTGGATGTAATAATGAAGTTCACAGAAAATTGGTGGGCCGGATTCGATGAGGTTCTTGTAAAGAAACACTACTTTCCAGTATTATTCTTGCTTGCTAGCTAGCTTTAAGCATATGCATATGCATATGCTGTGTGTGATTAAAAAATATTAACCATTTGGTCAATGCAATGGATCAAATCTTTGAGCAGACCAGCGCATGCGGATCAGAGTAATGAACTGCAACCGCAACGTGCTGTAACGCAGTCCAAGGACACGGCAACGTACAAACGTGATTAAAAGACCGACCTACATGGACTTAGAATAATTATATATATATATATCCACTGATCTGTTTCTCTAAATGCTTTCCAGTCTGAACTTTCTTTAAGAGCATCCACACTAGTGGATAATATGGAGTTAATGTCAGAACAATTATGTTAGGTGGGGTTAATAGTAAATGTGGGGTGGGGTTATTTGATGAGATATTTGTCCTGCAAATTACAAAATAATGTTAGAAAAAAAAAAAAAAAAAAAAAAGAAACAGACAGATGTTGTGCGCGTTTGGCGCACAGCCAAGGCTACACGGGCGCGTACGCGCCCGTGTAGCGCGCCTGACAAGCCTTTATTTTATTATTATTTTTTTAAATCAGTTTTTTCTTTTTTTTTTTCTTTTTTTCTCCCCCCTCCCACATTCTCTCTCCTAATCACTCTTACATTATCCCCCATTCTCCCCAATTGATGTGGATGCTTTAAATGCTTTCGAATCTGAACTCTAATTGTCCGTTTACTAACAGAAAACTGTTTTCTGTTTTTATTTTCTAATTTTTCAGTTTTCATTCTTTGTTTTCAATTCTCTGTTTTCTGTTTAGAAAACTTGTTTACTAACATAAAACTGTTCTCTGTTTTCTGTTTTCTAATTTTTTTAGTTTTCACCTAAAATTTAGTTTATTGAGTTCAATCAAAATCTAAAACATTATATAGAGTTTAATTCTTAATTTTGATAATGTAAATAATGTCTAACTTTAAAGTATAAGCAAATAAATTATGTTTAAATAAGTAAGGTAAGTAGAAAAGATAGAAGATAGTGATAAGTAAAATAAGATGATAATGAATGTAATCATAGTAATGTGGTTATAGTGACATATAACTAAATAGATGATAGATGATTCTGTTTTCTATTTTGAAAACAGTTTTTAAGTGTATTTCAGTTTTCCGAAAATTTTCAGAAATTATTTTCAATTTTGAAAATGAAAACTGTGTTAGTAAACATGTTTTCTGTTTTCTATTTTCCAGTTTTCGGAAATTCCCAGAAATTTTCAGTTAGTAAACGGCCCCTAAATATTCTTAATTGATTTTTATGTTTGAGCTAGCTTGCCATTATGTTTGAACAAATTTACTCTCACCGCACCCCGACCTACATAAGGTGGGCTATTTTAACAAATTCACCTCCACTCTACCAAGTGCAGGTGCCTATTATGAGTAACGACGACTTATTATCTTATTATTACTTTTTATTTAAAATAATAAAAATATTCAAATATAATAACTAAATTGTTAGTTTTTATTAGTTTAGAATTAAAAATAGTAAAAAATTAGCGAAGTTATAAAAACTTTTAAAATTAACTGCGTATTGATACATTTTTTTTAATACTATCGACTGTATTATATTGATACTTATTTTACTACATTTGTAGATGGTATTAACTCTTACTATTATATATATATATATATATATATATATATATATATATACACACACACACACACACACACACACACAAACACACACACAAACACACACATATGGTGAGTCTAGTGAGAATGTGGGATTTTAGCTTAGGCGGTTTTGTACGTAAGACTTGAATCCAACCTAATCCATTGTGCGTTAAATTTTTTAGGAACCACCCCACAAAGAAGAAGAAGAAGATGATGATGATGATGAAGAAGAAGAAGAATGTGCATATTCGCGGGGGCGGATTGAAATTGTCTTCCTTAAATCCATGAGTAAAATTTGTTTAAGAAAATAGCTTATCAGCTAATTTTTAACTTATTTGACTAACTTTAGCTTATTATTCAAACAACTAAAATGAGTGTTTCGTAAATAAATTTAATACTTGGAGTAGTTTTTAAATATCAGTTGATTGCATTTTCTTTTTAAAAGTCTAATTTCCCCTCAGTGGTTGTTGATTATTGTTGTGTTTATATGTATACACTTTTTAAACAGGCATTACAAAATACACAATATATAGGTAGTTCACTCGAGAGAGATAGTTAAGCGTGCGTGCACACTAAGCATATGTTGTGTGTAACATGGGGACATGCTTAATATGCATAAATCATAATGTCTAATATGTACAAACTTTTTAATTCCCAATTAATCTCATCCATACATCTATTTTTCAAATGGATGCTATTCGTTCTCTGACGTACTCATGGGGAGGGGGTTATATATATATAATTTTGAAATCAAACCAACAGTATATTCGTACTCATTGATATCTACTATACTAATAAGAGCCCAAGAGAGTTAGGCCTATAATGGGTAGAAAAAATGGCGATCAAATATTTTAATCAAATGAATGGCTCAAATTGATCAGATTTTAATTTTTCCTTTAGATTTCCTAATTTATCCTTAATGAATATGATTATCCGTTAACTTTTCCGTTAAATATTATCTTTTCCGTTAATTTCTGTTAGTTCACCGTTAACTTACTCATTAATTTCAACAAGAAAGGTCTTAGGTTTGAACCTCATCCTAATCAAAGTTGACATAATTAGTACTCTATTTTACTCTTATTAAATTATTATAAATAACAATTTAGTAGCTACAACAAAAAATAATACATATGCATTTCTTTAATTTAGAATTATGTATCTACAATGTCTTTATTCAAAAATATTATTCATTATCAATAAATTAAATAAGAGAAATAATTTCATTAGTTATATTGTCTTTATTTTTCTCCAATATAAAAATTCTTTACATTCAAATTCATCAATTGATTATATTCGCTACATTGTCCCTACAATGTCGTTATAAAAAAATTTATTTATTATCAATAAATTAATTAAGAGAAATAATTTTATTAGTTATATTGTCTTTATATTTCTCCAATGTAAAAATTCTTTACATTCAAATTCATCAATTGATTATATTCACTACATTGTCTATTATCTTTTTTGTGCACTATTTTAAATTAAATATCAAAGCTATACAAAATAATGGTATATATCTATTTACCAAGTATTTTATTAATACCATGAAAAAATTAAAAAATATATAATTAATAAAGTCAATCATATTAACTACTCGAGGGATTTGTTGACAAAGAGGGTATTCAAATTACACAACAAATTGAAGTGAGAAATACCTCGTAATGTCCTTGTTTGACAGTCAGCAGTTAACGGTTAGCGTTAGCAGATTTGACCAGCGAATTATATCAACAGTCGGTAAAAAGATATTTGAAAAAATTAGCTGTTTAGATTAACATATAAAATGACCTAAAGGTATACATATATTTAATGATAATAATAATAATAATAATAATAATAATAATAATAATAATAATAATAATAATAATAATAATAATAATAATAATAATAATAATAATAATAATAATAATAATAATAATAATAATAATAGTTTTAAAAAATAAAAAATATAATTAAAGCCAATCATATTAACTACTTACAGAAAGTGTATTCAAATGACACAACAATTTGTAGTTGGAAACAACATCACAATGTACTTGTTTGGCAATCAGCGGTTAGCTCTTCAATATTTGTATATATTTAATATTTTATGCCCTAATTTTTATTTGCTCTCTCCTGTGTCCCGTATTTGGTTTCAACCATACCTATACAATTATTTTATTGACAATTATTTGACTATATTATCTTGTATTTGTAAACTTAGAATTGCCTATTTAAATAGGCAAAATCAACATTCAATTATCTATGCATGAATAATTCCAATATAATCTTGTCTTGATATACTTTAAAGTACTTATTTTTAAAAAAAAATATTGGGCATCATCTCAATCACGCAATGCGTATAAAAAACTAGTAATAAAATAAAATAAAATAAAAGGTATGAAAAGAACGATACAATTTCCTACGGTCTACAACAAATTTAAAACGTGCATCCGGAAGACCAGCTTTATTTTTTGAACTATAATATGTTCTTGTGATTTGTGAAGAAAATGAACGAGTACAATGAAAACTATTATATTATATATATATATACGTTTTTGTCGCCCATTTCATTTAAATTAGCTTATATGCTAAAATAATATTCATAGTTTTCACGTGGTCTGCTAAATGATCTAAATAATTAGTACCAGGCCAATAATACAGTCCACGTAAGTAACGGTAGCAGTAACGCCGCCAACAAGTCAATAATTTTTTTTTTTTTTTTTTTTTTTTTTTTTTTTTTTTTTTTTTTGTGTAAACCACACAATGTGGTTTCCGGTTCACTCCGAGAGGCACAAAGTACTATACAAAAACTGACCCAAAGATAATCTTCACTTGTGAGAATTAAACCCGGATTATCCTAAAATTTTCCTCATAAAGAGAGCTCATTTGCCACTTGAACTACCCTGTTAGGTTAAGTCAATAATAAATAGTAACTAAAAGTAAGTTACACATGGACTTACGGCATGTTTGATAAATAATGAATTTTCTAAAATTTTAATAAATTCATCATTTTGGTCTCATTCTCATATCAGATGATAAACTATTTTCTTTAATTAAGAAAAATACCCAAAATAAATATTAAATTACGTAAAATTATTTTCAGAAAACAAACTAAATTTTAAATATAAATGTTAAACTAATTAAATATAAGTTATAATTAAATAACATTTATTGTAAATTTATATAATTAGTAATATATTTACCTATTAAAATAAAAATGGGTCCCATGATAAGATGATAATGAAAATTAAACATGCAAAGTTATGACCCATGTCACCGTCGTCGTACAAAAATTAAGAGTTGAGATTGATTAGGAAAGGCTTTATTAGTAATGAATGATGGACTTGGCACCTCTTCCAAATGGTTCAATCGATCACTTTAAAGTCTTACTCCAATAATATGTAGACTGAAATTTCGTTAGGAACTTGTGGGGCCATTGAAAGAACTTGATTATTCAGAGGAGATGAAGACCGCTTAGCTTGTGCGCAAAGTGTACAAGTACGGTCGGGAACCTAGCCAGGAGATTGACGAGGCGACTCCAATTTACTTCCTTCAACGGCTCTTGGGCAGGAATTCTAGAGGCACAGAACTAGTCTAGCTTAACTTAAGATACCTAATGTATTAAAAATAATTATGGACTTGGTCGATCAAACTCCTTCATAAAAAAAGGGAGTGAGCACCAACCTTAAAAATAAATTATGGGTTAGCGCATGGGTCTAACTTCAAAAATTTTAAAAAATGATTATATTATTATTATTTTATATTCAAATAATTTAACCTAAATAATACTCCCTTCGTCTCATTTTGTTTGTCTAGTTTGATTAACGAGGCTTGATTGAAGCTATTTTTACTTTAATTTTTCATAATTTTAAGTTTATTTTTAGTATATAAATTTTATATATTTAGAAACTACATTAAAAGTACTGTTAAACATAAAAAATCAAGTTTAAAAATAATTAAAAATTACTAAAGAAAATAAGCAGTGAAGAAAGAGTTGGATTGACCAATGAATAGTAAACAGGACAGATAAAATGGGACAGAGGGAGTATAAATTTTTTTCGTATTTAAAAATTAAAAAAAAAGATTATATTTTTTAAGATTTTAATGTTGTTGTGTGTGCACGCGTGTCTATATATATATATATATATATATATATATATATATATATATATATATATATATATATAAAAGCCAATGTAGCCCGGTAAGCTCGCGAGACCCGCATTTTGTGGGCCAAAAGTTCTAGGCCTTAACCCAACCCACCGCGGGGCAATTTAGGGCATGTCTGTGGGCTTCGACCCATCTTGACACCTCTACTTCTGATGTTTGAATTTTCACAGACGACGTTAAAATGATAATGCGCTGCAAATTACACTCACAAAATATGACATGTCACAATACAAAATTAAGAGAGTTTAATGTGTATATCTTGGTGGGAAACAGAGTGGTTGATCTTAACGTAAGATCGGGATCAATTTCTTTCTTTTGGTCTCTGAAACACGGAGAGAAGTACACGCAAATAAACATACTAGGAAGTATTGTTTTCTTGTTTGAGTTGTTTCCGTGTTCAAATTCGAGAACAAAAATTAAAAAATCATCAGCACAATTGCACAAAGGACAGGCCAGGGCGCGACCACGTATAGTTAAAAGCGTGAGTTGGCATGTGATTAATTCTTATTGGGTCACACAGCTCTGTGAATCATACTACCAAATAATGTAGATTCAATACATAAATAATGTGATTTTAATATATTAAAAATATACATTATATTCAAGAAAAATGCATTATTTGAATATTAAAAATATATTTTTTTTTGTATAATGTATATTCAGTACACGAATAATGTATTTTTAATATATTAAAATGTATTCTTTTATTATAGTTCACACTACACTGTATGAACCATAGTCGCACTATAATTTGCGGCATGTGATTCATGTGCTCGCTATTAAGTCTGATCTAATTTTATACAGTAATTTTTGTTTACATATATAAGCTGGACACCATTATGGTAAACTGTATCTGATTAATATCAAACATTCTTGTGTGGACCATGGTCCACACAATAATGATTGACCATATTGTAGCCAGCTATTTCTAGATGAAATTCAATTCAGTGTATTTGAAAAATCGATCAAATAATCGACAATTCAGCTTTTGAAAATCGATCAAATACTTTTTGACTAATAATAATCCGCGTATTGAATGTGTTTCACAGCCGATGTGAAAACTATGAATGTTACTCCGTATTATATTAACCATATTTTGTATATTGTAAAATAATATATATTCAGTATAAAAATAATGTACATTGTATTCAGGGGATATGCATTATTTGTGTACTAAGTGTATATTATATTATATAATGTGCATTCAGTACAAAAATAATATACATTTAGTATATTAAAAATGTACTTTTTGTTATGGTCCACACAATAATTTGCTGAATATGGTAGGCTGTGGCTTGAGTGAAAAGGACTCGTCCATCATTAACCAAAAGCCAAGGGTTTGATTCTTGAGTTTGGGTATGGAACAATCTAATCTTCAAGCCAGTTATCACACTCAATAGAGGTGTCTACAATCCAGCGAATAAATTAATCACGGTGTTAAAAGAAAAAAAAAAAAATCTTGCTATAGTCTTTCTAATTTAGTATCTATTCATAACTATTTTCTCAACTTACTAAGCACTAAGAATTCATGACCTTGATCCAATTTAGGAAAGTCGCTTCGTACCTAGACCATATGATTATTGGTAAAAATACCCAAATGACAAGCAGCGTACGTACCAACGTAAACACTTATCACAAATTCTGAATTATTGTAGCCTTTCCAACAGACTTTTGTGACATATTGATGCGTCGTTAGTTTTAAATTATAAAACCCGGCCCATTGCTATATTTATGTGTTTTAAACATGTGACAACCTTAATTAACATCTGCTAGTTTAAAATTCATAAATTTTAACGTCTTTTCATACTTTCTTACGTGGTGTATAGGTTTTGGTTTGACTGTAACGCATTTTAATCTTGACGCATATAATATTATAATCATCCAAAAAATAATTGTTAAACCTAGGTTGATCGAATTCATTAAAATATAAATTTATTTTTTATGGACTATTTTTTATACAAAATAATAATAATAATAATAATAATATACAAAAAATATATCATTTAAAATTTTTAATTAAGGTCTTTTCAATGACACACGTATTAATATTTTTATAAATGTTTAAATTAAATTAATATACAATTATATTTTTGTCAATTATATTCATTAAGTCACTATTGTAAGCTCATTTTCAATATACAACTTATACATGTTCATGTTCAAAATAGTGTAAGTCTATTTTTACAATAGTAATGCAAATACGGCATAATTATGGACATCAAATAGGTTCACTAAACAAACATAGCATGCTTATTTTTACAATATTATTAGAAGTTCATTTCAAATAAGTTCATTAATAGAACACACGTGTTTATTTTCACAATACTAATTATTTATTTTTATGGTTTTAAAAAAATTATTCATTTTTACAATTATAAAATAAGTCCATTTATAAAATACTAAATGTTCATATTTACAATAATAATGTAACTATAGCATAATGATGAACCTAAAATAAGTTCATTAAGAGAATAATGAAAGTTCATTTTATCAATATTACAAGTCCATCAGTAAGTTAATTTCTAATTAATTTAATCGTCCATAAAATATCTTCATAAGTTATAACTATAGATTCAATCATTAATTAAGTCATTATTATAAGTTCATCTCACAATTATTGAAATGACATAATATATATATATATATATATATATATATATATATATATATATATATGATTGTCATTAAAAGATCACAACAAGATTTTTTTACAATATATATTTTTAACTACTTAACATTGGTTTTATTTATACAAAAAAATATATATAATAATATATTTAAATGATAATTGACGAATTGATGTCATTTTAATAAATCTACAATATTATTATAATGGTCATGCACTCATATATTTGATCATCTAAATTTTTAATAAAATTAGAGAATTATACTATTAAATATAGACATACTCCCCATTATAGAAACTCTCCGAAAAACATAATACACTTTATTATTTGTAGAGGTGACTACAAGCCAATTCAAGGTCAAATTAAACTAGCCTTGAATTTTCTCATAAACTTAAGTCGGTCCTAATCCGTGCTAACCTAGGCCCAGGTCCAGCTCAAACACGGCATGAGACTGGCCCAGGCCGGAATTTGGCCACCTGTAATTGTTTGTTGGTAGTTTAAAGATTGTCCTTATTTTGTCCTAACATGTACAATGCTTAGGCCGGTCCTAATCCGTGCTAACCTAGGCCTAGGTCCGGAATTTGGCCACCTGTAATTGTTTGTTGGTAGTTTTATAGATTGTCCTTATTTTGTCCCAACATGTACAATGCTTTCTAACTTAATGGACAAGTGGTTCACCCCTACGTACAGCAGCCTTTACTCATTACTTATATTCCCCTCACTCCCTATCTTTCTCTAGTGTGCAATTAGAGTGTTTCATTTCTCTCCCTACAAGAAGAAAGAAGAAAAAGAAAAGAATTGATCGAATATCAGAAATGGGAAGAGCTCCATGTTGTTCTAAAGATGGGTTGAAGAAAGGCCCTTGGTCTACTAAAGAAGACTCATTGCTCACCACTTACATTCAACACCATGGTGAAGGTCACTGGAGATCTCTGCCCAAGAATGCTGGTATGTTGTATGTATATGATTGCATATATTTATTATTTATATATATTATATATTGATGAAATCATATATATATATACAGGGTTGCTTAGATGTGGGAAGAGTTGCAGGCTGAGATGGATGAATTACTTGAGGCCAGGGATCAAGAGAGGAAACTTCACCCCTGAAGAAGATGATCTCATAGTACGGCTCCACTCCCTTATCGGGAACCGGTGGTCGCTCATTGCCGGTCGGTTGCCCGGTCGGACCGATAACGAGATCAAGAATTACTGGAACACTCACCTCCTCAAGAAGCTCAAGAGTGAAGGGTTCCAACCCAAACCGCGTAGAACTTCCAGAGCAATCCCCAAGAACAAGAAGACAGCCAAACCGGAGAAAACCGGAAGAGATGAGAAGAGAACAAAGCGCAAATCCGGAAGTAAACCGGATGCCGGAAACCGCCACCCAGATCCACCGGAGATGACGACTAAGGTTAAGGTATATGCACCGAAACCGGTCCGGGTCTCGACCGGGTTCGCAAGAAACTACAGCTTTGATGATCTGGCGGGGGCGAGCACGTCATCCTCTTCAGGTCATAATAATAATAATAATAATAATAATAATAATAATAATAATAATAATAATAATAATAATAATAATAATAATAATAACACAGTAGATGGGACGTCGTTTGTTCCGTGGAACATATACGATTATGGAGACGATTTGTTTAAGGATTTAATGGACGGCTGCGATCTCTCGGCCAATTATTCACTATCCGACCTGAATGATGCTATGCTGGAGAAGGTATATGATGAGTATCTTGAGCTTCTCTCGGAGGATTCTTATCTTCAAACATGTTTCCCTTCCTGAATATTATTATTGAAGAGATTTTTAATTTATTTGTAAATTCTGTTTCAGTTTAGGAAAAGGAATTTTGTTCTTTTTTTTTCTTAGTTTTTGTACGGGCAATGACGAAAGTGTCCAATATTAATAAATGAATAAAGACCAAAATCAATTTTATATAATCATTATCATAATGGTGATCAAAAAATTATCATAATATTTTTATTTATATTGAGAAAATTATATTTTTATTAAAAATGATAACTAAAGAATCTTAAGTTACATGCATGGTGCAAAATCATCATTTTTTTAACAAGATTAATTTGAGGTATTTACATGTCCTATATATATATATATATATATATATATATATATATATATATATATATATATATATATATATATATATATATATATATATATATATATATATATATATATATATATATATATATAGAATCGCACTCAAGTGCGAATGCTTCGTCCAGGAGCGAAATAAGAATGGATTCTGTCTGTTCACGTGTCCAGATCTAATGGATGAGAAACACTGATTTTTTTTAAAAAGCGCGGTGACATTTTCGTAAATAATTGAACATCAAAGTGCAAGTAAAATGTATTACAAGTGCATGTAAAAAGTATTATAGGTGCAAGTAAAAATTTACACTGAGCATCAATACTAAGTGCACCTATAGTTATAAGTAGTTGCACCAATAGTTCTAAGTAGTTGCACACATAGTTATAAGTAGTTGCACCTAGGTGCATGAATGTTTGCGAGTGGTTTTCAAGGGTATTACTACCCGCTGAACTCAGATCAATGAATGTTAACAAGGCAAAATTACATGCACTTATAGGTGAAAGTAGGTGCAACTATAGTTATAAGTAATTGCACCTATAGTTATAAATAGTTGCACCTATAGTTATAAGCACACCTAGGTGCATGAATGTTTGCGGGAAGTGAATGCTAACAAGGCAAAATTACATGCACTTATAGGTAAAAGTAGGTGCACTTGTAAGTGATTTTACTTACACTTTGATGTTCAATTATTTACGAAAATGCCACCGCATTTTTTTTAAGCTATTTGATCTGGACACGTGTCGCGCGCTGAT
Organism: Ipomoea nil; assembly: GCF_001879475.1. NCBI lineage: Eukaryota > Viridiplantae > Streptophyta > Magnoliopsida > Solanales > Convolvulaceae > Ipomoea > Ipomoea nil. The sequence goes on along the minus strand of NW_017619497.1, from coordinate 4,319,942 downwards.
TCGTTCGCATATTCCTTCCTGGGCACATATTCGCACCTGAGTGCATCCCTATATATATATATATATATATATATATATATATATATATATATATATATATATATATATATATGAGGAATAAGGTTCAAATATGCCACTGAACACTCCAAAAACGTGCAATTAGGTCATTGAACACTCCAAAAACGTGCAATTAGGCCACTGGACGCTCCAAATGTATGCAATTTCACCGGATAGCAGGTTACCATTAATTTTAGTAGGTTACCTGCTTACGTGGCAGCTGATATGACATTTTTAATAATTTTTTATAAATTTTAATAATAAATTGAAAAAAAATTTAAAAATGTTTTTTTTTTAATTAATTTTTTTTAAATTTATTAATTAAAAATGCCAACGCAATTGCCACGTAAGAAGGTAACCTGCTAAAATTGATAGTAACCTGTTATCAGGTGAAATTGCATACATTTAGAGTGTTCAGTGGCATAATTGCATTTTTTTTTGTTCAGTGGCCTAATTGCATTTTCAGGTTACGTTCAGTAGCCAATTTGAATCTTATTTCTATATATGATAATTATAAAGGTGCATTATAATTTTTATGTATTTTTTTTATCAATGTTATAATCTATCTATACTATATATAATAACAAAATCCTCAAATTTTAACTTCTCGCCCAATTCCTAAAAAATCTCTCTTCCTAATAAAATATATTGATTTCTACTTTCCCATTCGTACAATAATTCTGCGTTAAAATTCTATTCTAATATTATAAAATTATGTAATAAAAAATCTCTCTTCCTAATAAAATATATTGATTTCTACTTTCCCATTCGTACAATAATTCTGCGTTAAAATTCTATTCTAATATTATAAAATTATGTAATGCAATTCCTATTGTAATCAATCAATCTCTATACTATATATAATAACAAAATCCTGAAATTTTAACTTCCCGCCCAATTCCTAAAAAATCTCTCTTCCTAATAAAATATATTGATTTCTACTTTCCCATTTGTACAATAATTCTGCGTTAAAATTCTATTCTAATATTATAAAATTGTGTAATACAATTCCTATTCTAATCAATCAATCTATACTATATATAATAACGAAATCCTGAAATTTTAACTTCTCGTCCAATTCCTAAAAAATCTCTCTTCCTAATAAAATATATTGATTTCTACTTTTCCATTCGTACAATAATTCTGCGTTAAAATTCTATTCTAATATTATAAAATTATGTAATACAATTCTTATTGTAATCAATCAATCTATACTATATTATTATTATTATTATTATTATTATTATTATTATTATTATTATTATTATTATTATTATTATTATTATTATTATTATTATTATTATATATAATAACAAAATCCTGAAATTTTAACCTCCCGCCCAATTCCTAAAAAATCTCTCTTCCTAATAAAATATATTGATTTCTACTTTCCCATTCGTACAATAATTCTGCGTTAAAATTCTATTATAATATTATAAAATTGTGTAATACTATTCCTATTCTAATCTATATCTATACTATATATCAGTGTTGCAAAAATCGCGCCGCTGGACGCGGCGATGAAGGTCGGAATCGGCCTCTTCCACTGCCACCTCGCCGGGTGAACCGGCGATTAAATTTTTTATTTTTTATTTTTAAGTTGTAATGTGTCAAAACTTCGGCACGACATAACTTTTGACTCGGTTGTCCGTTTTGGACAAATGTTTTTTTTGAAATCGCGTATTTTTTCGAGATCTATCCACCGCAAACTGCCGTAGGCGGTTTGACCCACCAATTTCTAAAAAAAATGCTTTATTAAATAGTTTCTAAGAAAAAATTATGAGAACATTATATTTTATTAATGAATTTTTAAAATTTTTTATTAAAAAATTGTCCCGTGCATTATTTAATAATCTTTCTTTATAATTGGTCAAATTATTTAATTATGGTAAATTAGGAAATAATTAATGATGGTAATCCAAATTCTAGAAGAATATAGAATTGAAGAATATGTAATTATTCTTATATTATTATTGTGACTCACGGAATACAATATAAGAATATTTAATTATGGTTATATTATTATTGTGCCTCACGGCCATTATATACTAACAGAACTTGAAAAGAAACTAATAATAATAATATTATAATAATATAAGTGGTAATAATAATATCTAAAAGTAATTAAGTGCTAATAATAATAGTAAGAATATTAACTTAAGAATTATAACATAGAATAAATCGTAATAATTAATAACTATTGTCTAGGATTAAATTTAGAATTGTCAAGAAAGATAAGCGACCTCGGGTGAAATTAACTCTTAAATAATTATATATCGATTTAAATATTTTTAATATATTACAATAATTCCATTTCGTGCATCGCACGGGTGAAAATACTAGTTAATTAAATAGTAATGTGATTATAAGAGTAATTATGTCCAAAAAATACAATAAACATAATTTTGTATAATAACAATGCAATGTACAATTTTACTAACTTCGAGTGTTAAATTTTTTTAATTATAATTTTTGAAATTTGAAAACTGTTATAAATATTATATATGTGGACATTATTATATATATGGTAGTAGTTGTAACTGATAAGGTTACTACATTTTATATGTATTCATTACCTTATATTTGTAATACCTTTGTATAAGTATTTGGTATGATGAATGAGAATGACAACCTTCCCTCTTCTCTCTTTGTCTATTCTAATATTCTTACAACACGTTATCAGCACCCGATGCTTTACCGAATAGATTATCTAGTCTGATTTCCTCTACCGTGATGCTAATCTCCGGATTAGTGTCGAGAAGGCGAGATCATCCAGACGCGGACGCCGTTGTGGATCCCGTAGCCTCCCGCCTCATCCGTCGCGCCAATCAAACTTCGCGGTCATCACCGATCGTAAATCTTGAGGCCTGCAGCAATGGAGACTTCTCGCAATCCGATCGACGAGTCAACGATTGGAAGATGCGGAACTTCTGATCTGATTTCTCTCTCGTTGGATCTTCCTGAGATCAGCACTCCGGGATCTTGAGGAATAGATCTCGCAGCGCGGTTTCTAATACAGAACACAGACACTACCAGCCGTTGCCGCTGTCGCCGAGAAGAACCAGCCACCGCCGTCTGCCACCCCATTACCGCCACTGAGAGTTTCAACCTGGAAATCCAGAACCGAAAATGCTCTAGCGATTTTGAGAGAAAAGGATGATCTGGATGGACTGATCGCTGATCAGCCGCAGGCGGCTCCTCGGATCGTTGCTGCGCGGCCGACAAGTTTCAGGCGTGAATAAGAGGCGGACAAAGGAGCAGCGTCAACACCGACGCCGTCCGTTCCATTCTCCATTGACCAGCCCAATACAATTGGTCATCTTGCAGATACGTACAATTCCCTCTCACTTCATATTTATTCCTATGTGTGCATCTACATAGATGTATGCATGTGTATGTATATATGCAGTAGTATGTCTGTGTGTGCATATATATATATATAGTCCTTTGCGACAAATTCCATCTAGTGGCAGCGCTAATTACATTCTAGGCACTGGGAAGCAAGTGTGCGATAGCTTCGAATTTTTCCAGGCGATGGATCACTACTGTTTTTTTTCCTTACCTTCACTCCTTGTTAATGCATGCTAATATATCCACGTATTTCGTGTGATCTCATGGCTTTGAAGAAAAGATACAGTTAGTGATTTAATTAATATACTTGCTAATTATATTATTTTGTGATTAATATTTGGAGGTTAATGTTGCCTTGCCTTATATTATCAAATGCTTGGAATGTTATGTTGTCTGGGTACATGCAAAATGGAATGGAAATTTATGGGTCAAACAAATCTGTATTGTGTACATATATATGTGCATGCGTTACCTCGCATCTTTTATATGAGGCTATAGGCTAATCATGGTCCCTTATTTTGGTGTTAATCACACTGCTAATTTGGTTCTTTTTGGACCCTCGCTGAAAAATTCTGATCGGTTCAGCTTGAAAATTAAATTCGTGAAAAATACTTTTTGAACTCCTTTTGACCTGGATTTTTTTCTGGAGAACCTAGACTTGTGGTATTTGATGTCTGTAAAAAGATTTTGTTAAAAATATGCTTTGGTTGTACCAGAAAAATTATGTAAAGTTCTGGCAGTACAGTTAAGTTTTCTGCCTGGCGCAGTGTTGAATTTTTTTTTTGGGAAAAATACTTCTAGACCTTGGATTGGCATGAAAATTTTCATGTACGTTAACTACATATCTGCAAAATTTTGTGCCAAAATGTGTTACCGTTTTTCTCTAGAAAATTCTGCAAACCAGGTCAAAATTCTGAAATTTTCTGCCGGTTTCAGCTTGTATGTCTTGCTATTTGTGTTGTTAATCGTAACTGACTTCAACCTTCATATTTGTGTTGCCAATGAGGAATCAATTTTTAGTGGAACTCTCTATTGGCTTTCTAGCCATACTCATGCTGCCAATACTAATTGATGGAGCATGTATCTCATTATGGTGAATGGGTTTTGTAATCCCATTGTCTAAGCTACTCAGTATATTGCACTGGTACCAAGTGGAAATGCATGCCATTCAACCATGGCAAAAATGTTTTGAACTTCAAAGTGAAGAAAATAAATGACTGTTTGTCACTTCAACTGCTAGTCCCTTGTTGGGTGTAACTCTGACTGACAACGATCCACAAACTACTGATATCAAATTCTAGATTCTACTATTGCGAGATTATTCTAAGCCACTGCAGGATACGTAGTTCTGTGGAACTGAAATCATATTGCACCGGATGAATGGTACTTCTCTCATTTTATTTTCTAATTTATGAATTAATAGAATCTCTCTTGTCATGTCATGCATTGTGTGTACCACACATGATACTCTTTGTTTAAAGTGGATGTGCATGACTTAATTGAGATTTTGATGTCCTAGACATAAGGGACATTTATATCACATATTGAATATGCTTCTCTTTAATTGACAATATTTAGCATATAATCTCTTGATTAGGCTCATAGAAGAGAATTTGTTATTTTTTCTTGTTGTCAATTAATTATTTGCTATAGGCCATAGCTATTGTGATTTATCACGCAATGTATAAGTGAGACAATAACATGAATTCTCAATATGGTTTTCATTGTTAGGTTGCACCTGTCGTTTCTAAACCTTAATTTGATCTTGTGATATCAATTATATGATGAGTCTAAATATTGTGATACATAGCATAAATATTGAATATAGCTTTGCCCAAAAGGCGAATTTATTGCATTAATTATATGATAGCACCAGGACAAATTCCCCAAATATAAAAATTGACTTGGTACTTATTCAAAAGTCAATTGTTATTTGTCCAAATTCAAGTTTATTGGTTGCGCTAATTTATTATAGCATTGTTTCACACGAGTCTTTGACATTGAAATAAATACCAAATTTGAGTATTTACACGGAAGGATAGTACCTAATTTTTTTTAAATATAGTTTTGCCTAGAAGGCAAACTAAGAACGTTAATTTATCTGTCACTCGTTATCTTACGTGTCATTTATGATAGTCACATTGTACTCTAGTAGTAGTTCTTTGAGTGACCAATGACTCATGATTCGTGAATGAAGTCTACAACTTCTATTTTTAATGCTATGCTACTATGCAAAAATGCTATGTGCTTAACCGCCAAAAGCGAGTCACATCATGTTGGTTTGCTTGAAGCAAACAAATTGTTAATATTTGATAATTTTTCAACATCTATACTTCTTTTGGCGTTTAACCTCCCTAAGATTGTCGAATGTTTCACTCATTTTGTTCAATGTGTATGCTTGCCCTATATGATTTTATATGCAACTTGTGGTAAATTTCATATACATTTGAGAACTTATTGTGTTGCGATAATCTTTACTTTTTAGAGACCCAATTTTTAATTATGGCATGACCAATTGGGTGACTGAGGGCAAACATAATGAGTTAGATATTACAATTTTTTTTTTTTATCCACATGAGTATTTTATAGAGCATGTGTGAAAGAGAAATTATTGAATTATCTGTTTTGGGGATATACTTTTGTTTGAAATCCAAATCTAACTCACTGCATATCACAAACCAATCCTTCAAGGATTGTTATATCTAGTACATGGTTTCAAAATAAACATTTCCCTATCTGCGTTATTATTTATAGTGCGCAGTCTATTTCAATATATCACCACCACAGCGTACCTCTAAAAAGGCTAACAAAGAAGCTTTAGTCTCTTGAATAATTAATGCCAACAGCACATGATAGGAGACTGATATACATATTCTTAGGTACGCTGACTGCATACTTAATTAATGAAGATTGTTTCTCGGCATTAGGGGGAGATAAGAGTTCAAATTTAATAGAATGCCAAGAAATTCCATAGAATAAAAATATCTTCATTATTTAATCCATGTACTAGTTAGACTGAACTAAAAGTTCAGAAGATGATATATTTGCGATATTAGCAAATAACCTGCCAAATACATCTATTGATCATACTGATCATAAAAGAGTGACTAGGTCCATATACCATCCCCAATTTGGACAAAATATATCTATTGATACTCCTTGATGCCAGAAGTGTAGGAGATCTATCGGTGTAAGAGATAAGAATCATTATACTAGATCTAGTAAATAAATATTGTCACTCTTGTTATACCTTGAATAATTATGTCTTGGAGACGTTCGTCAAAATGACGAAAAACCCTAGTCAATCTATAGGTGCACCAAAGAAACACAATACTAGGGATGCGGAACGACCAGATCAAAATACCTTTGGGAAATGTCTAGAATCTGGTTGTTTTAGAAATTGCCATTACTTTTACAAATATGGGATACATTTATAAAAAGGTTATAGTTGTCGACAACACAATTGCCATTACAAATTGCTCCGTTATATGATAATCTGGATCCAGAGTTAGGCACCGGAAGTGCCATGACTATTTAACGTATAAAGGAGCAATTAAGGCATAGCTCGACTCGCTAATTATTAATAATTCTCTTTATAACAATACACCATTGAGAGTTAACCCCGAAGGTTACAAGTGGGTGTGTGCACGAAAGAGAAATAGGAATAATGAGGTGATATGATATAAAGCGAGTTTGTAGTCTTATGGGTTCACGCAGATACCCTTGATTGATTTTAATCAAACATATTTTCCCACGATAAATGGCATTAAGTTCCGCTACATCATTGGCAGAATAATAAATTAGATATGCAACTAATATTAAATTCAAAAGTCCCCGAAGGATTTTAAGTTCTCAAAATGAGAAAAAGTGAAAATCGCACATTAAAATATTAAGGTCTTTATAGGACCTGAAACAGTTAATATTTATTTTGAGAAATCCCTGATGGATTTATAATTCCCGAAATGAGAATTTAAGTGTCATTATATTTACTCTTTAAAGGGTTGCGAATGGGGTTAATATCCTCATTGAAGGAATAATATGTACCATTGTGCGCTTGATAAAGGGTTGATAATGAACTTATTTATTATTTATTATCTAAGTCAATATTGATGGTGGAAAACATCAATGAAATATATAAAGGGTTTGATGATGTCAGCCCATATCTAAAGACGGAGTTTTTGAAACAAAAGCTTTGGGAAAGCTAAGTATTATCTCAACTCCAGAAGATAGAGTTTTTCCTTGAAGAAATTTTTATACACCAGTTAGTCAATATACGATTTTGATTGGATACTTAGACAAACAAATATATAATGGCTACTTGGGTACTGACTATTACTTTTGTAACTCCATAATGCCAAGTTCCAAAACTGGTTGTACTATTTTTACCCATTGCCTCATAGAGGGTCAATAAAAGGATTTATAATGAAATCCTTTTGACTAGATACTATGATATTAATATTATACCACGTGAACTCCAGAAGAGTCACAAGATTATTATAGAGTATATTTATTCAAATGACAATTGTATATATTTATTTACAAAATCCCTCTATACAGTTTGGAAATTTAATGTATGGGAATTAAAGATTGTTATCTTGAGGGGGAGTATCATTTTACATGAATCAATCCTGAAGATTGGGTCTTAGATGACTAACGGCTGTACTCTTGTCCTTGGTTAAGTTTTTCCCACGAAATTTTTTCTTAAATCTAAGGTTTTTAATGAGGCAGCTAATCTAAAAAGAATACACATACATCATGCACTCTTTTGCTCAACTAGTTTTTATCCCACTGGGTTTTCTAGTGAGGTTTTTAACGAGACATGAGTATGATATAGTAATGTAAATGGGAAAAAGTTGCAAAATAATTGCTTAAGTAGACAAACGCCAAAATCCTGAAGATTATGTCGATTGTGCCCTGAAGGTTTTGGTTGTACTCTTTTTCCCTTAACTAAGTTTTTCCCACAGGGTTTTCTTAAGTTAAGGTTTTTAATGAGGCAATCAGTACAATATATGTTCTTACAAATATCATGTACTCTTTTCTTCAGCTAGGTTTTTCCCACGAGATTTTCCTAATGAAGTTTTTAACGAGGCATGAATATATACATATATACTCTTTTGTCTAGATTTTTCCCACAGGGTTTACCTAGCAAGTTTTGAAGATACAGGATCATGTCAAATAATGTCCAAGGGGGAATGTTATAAATATTATATATGTGGACATTATTATATATATGGTAGTAGTTGTAACTGATAAGATTACTACCTTTTATATGTATTCATTACCTTATATTTGTAATACCTTTGTATAAGTATTTGGTATGATGAATGAGAATGACAACCTTCCCTCTTCTCTCTTTGTCTATTCTAATATTCTTACAACAAAAACATAATTATTGTTACTCCGGTATTTCATTAATAATTTGATAGTGTATTTGACCTTTTACCCTCATTATTATGGAAAAGAGTGTTCCCGGGGACAAGAGTTGTTTTCATCATTGAATGTGAGTTTGATTGAAAGAATTGCGATTTGGATTCTCACGTGATGAGTAGGAATGCAAAAAGAGAATGATGAAGTGTACAACCTCTTCACTCTTCACCAATCACAAAGAATCGGTTCCCATGTGTGAGGACATAAGGCCTCTGTTTGCAACGTGCCAATAGAATTATTAAAGGAAATGAATTGCAAGTCGCCAAGCACCTTCTAATCAGTCGAATCCGGAATCCCCACACTGTTGTTGGAATGATGACATTAGGTCAGGAGGTCTACCACTTGAACTAGTCTTACGGCGTAACATTTTACGAATGATATTCTTGAATAAAAATGATAAGTGTATTTTTTTTTGAATGCTATTAACTTTATTACATTGTAATATCTGTTCAACGCCTTCACTAAAGCTCGATCTCATTACCTCTCACATGAAAGAAGTCACTACATGTCATCTGAACACAAGATGCTTGGCTAATAAGTGTATTTTTAAATGTTAAAAAATAATATTTCTTTTAAATGAATCAAAGTATATTAAGTTGGCAAAAATCTTGTAGTCAAGCGGCATGAAGTGATTCTCAGTGGGGGCGATATATTTTACATGTAACATGGTTAATAGTACTCAAAAAAAAATATACTAAGTTGGTAAAAGAGTAAAAAAAAAAAGGGTAATATTTAAAGGTCCGTATAATATTACTTTATTCAGTAGTAGGATTCAATATATTGGAAGAGTTACAGAAACAGAACAAATACTGTACAAATATACAAATACAAATTAAATCACGTGATTCAGTCTTCCTGCTAAATGCCAACTACCACACCATAACTGATAACTACGACAATGTATTTAAATACGCAGTCTATATAATACCTTATATATCATATACTAAGTACAGTGAATTCATTTTTATTTTGGTTTTCTAGGACTAGGAATCCAAGATTCTTGCTAGTTGTTTTTTTTTTATTATTTAAAAGAAAAATAATATTTTGATCCTGATGATTGGTCTTTGTTAATTGATTTAAACATATTTAGTCTTTTAACTATATATTGTGTTACATTTTTCGTCACTAGTGTTATATAATTATGAAAAAAAACTCATATAAGCTATCAAACTTTACCTAAAAGTGTAATTAAGCCTTCCAATATTAAAAAGTTTAATTACACTCAAACAGTCAAACTTGTCATTTTGATACATTTAGACCCAAATGATTGGTTGTTCACCTAAAACAACAGATAATTAAGTTTCCGTCCAATATTTCGACGACTGTCAAACGTCATACTACCAGCATCCGGTTGTCTTCTACCATCTGCTCGTCTTCGAATTGGAGAAGACGACCAATCTGGTCGTCCGACCAATTTGAGTGTTTAATTGAACTCTTTAATATTGGAAGGCTTAATTGCACATTTGGGTACAATTGATGGCTTATTTGACATTTTTCTCTATAATTATCAAACGCTATTAGCAAACTCTTCTTATGAGGTTATTTTTGTCATTAAGAATCAATATTCATGGTTAAAGTTCTAATTCTTCCCATGTGAACGTTATTTTTAATATTTAATATTGATTTTAAAGGATAAAAATAACAACATATGGTAACGCAGTTTGACAAATATATAATATTAGGTATTAAAAGTGCAACATTATGAACAATTAAGGGTCAAGTTTGTTTAAATGAACTAACATGGATCAAATTTTCAAAAAGAAAAGAATTTAGGGGGTCAAAAGTGTTGTTTTTTCTTAATTAATTAATTCCCAGTAATTTCAACTAATTCTAGACACAATAATTTTTTTTTTTAAATGTATTTTTCAAAAATAATATTACTAAAAAAACTACATTTAAACTTTTCAAGAAATTTCACTATTTGTATAATGAAACTAATGTGTAGAAAATGAAACTAAAAAAATAATGTTATGTAATAATATATATTGTCAAATGGAACTGAAGACCCTATTTGGTAAAATAGTTAGTCAATAGGTCAATTTTTGCTTATTTGACCACAATTAGTTGTTTGACTTGTTAAAAAAATAATATAAGTGTTTGCTTAATTAGCTTTTTGTAACTCCAAAATGCTAAAATTCAAAAAGCTGCTCAAAGCAACTTTTTCAATTAACTTTTTGAGAAAAGAAATTATATCAAACAGTTATCAGCTAATTTACCAAACACCTTTCTATAATAAGCTAATGTTATCAACTAGTTATACCCTCTAATTAACACAACCAGCCAACAGCTAACAACCATTTACCAAACAGGGCCGAAGTGTAATTAAAATTATACTTCAACGTTACTATTATTTTTTGAAAACAACTTCAACGTTACTATAATGAAACTAATGTGTGCAAAAAAAAAAAAAAAAAAAAAAAAAAAAAAAAAAAAAAAAAAAAAAAAAAAACTACAAAACATAGCTTATGCAATAACGTATATATTGTCAAATGAACCGAAGGTGTAATTGAAATGATAGTTTAGTCTTACTATGATGAAACTCCTTTTGATTAATCTCATCCCATGAGTCTGTTAGATACATATGCGAACCTTGGAACGTTATGCTGTAGACACGTGCTCACCATGCTCTTGGTGAACACAAGATAAATTTATAATTTCTATATTGTAGATTCATAACATATATACTGTAGATTCATAATTTCTATGCCGTAAATTCATAATATAGTTATGTAATTTGTGAACACAGAGTCCAACAATTGGGATATATGAACATCGATTCATAATTTCTATACTCTAGATTCATAATTTCTATACTGTAGATCCGTAATTTCTATACTATATATTCATAATTTCTAATTTCTATACTGTATATTCATAATTTTTGTATTGTAGATTCATAATATCTGTACTGCGAAGAAAGAAATGCTGTTAACAACAAATAAAAAATAAAATTATAAATTTACAGCATAGAAATTATGTATCTACCCCTGTGTTCACCATACGCATGGTGAACACGTATCCAGAGTATAATTTGCGTGCGAACCTCAATGCAATATACATTCAGCTCAATCCTCATTTACAAAAGCCCAAGACTAGCGCAGCCCATACTTAGGTCTCAATCCCTGCAACAAGTAATAAATACATAAATATCAATCCATTGTTATGCCGTGTCCACTTTGCAAGGTGAACACGGTTCTATGTTCATAATTACTGAACTCTATGTTCATAATTATAAAACTTTATGTTTATAATTTTTAACTTCATATTCACAATTATTGAACTCTATATTCACAATTACAGAACTCTATGTTCATAATTATAGAACTCTATGTTCATAATTTTTAAACTCTATTTACAATTATGACAGTTTTGGAACCTTGTACACCTCGAGGTGGACACGGTTCACGGCATAATTTGCTTAATTCGGGATGCATCCGATCTATAACTAAATTAACGACAACTTTGTGACATAACTAATGTTAATTTTTTGATTTTTTTTTTGTAAGAAATGAAATGTTGGCAATTTAGCCAATATTGAGGTTAAAGAGATTTGCATGTAGTCCACCAATTTTGTGGGGTGGGTTGGGACCAAAAGGGTGACCATGAATGTATTTAATTGTTTAGCTGATTAATCTATATTTAACTTGTATTAATTTAGAGGTAATTAATAAGTATAAAAAACAATTCATCATTATAAATTACATTATTTTGTATTAACATTTTCTTTCTTCTTTCTATAAATATATGGAAAAGAAATAGGGTGCATTGTACAAGCATTTGTGGTGTTTTGCGTTATGACCATGCTAGAGAGTCCTACAATTACCTCTTCTTCTTAGAAAGTTCTGATGTATCAGTTTTTTTTTTTTTATAATAAAATACATAAATTACTTATTAACTTGGGGGTGATGTTAACTAATTTACCAGATCAGAAAATAAATAGTGTTTTTTAATTAGTCTGTAAGACTGTAAGAGCATCTTCAACCCACTCAACATCAAAACACCAAATTTCTCTACCAAATGTCAAATCAAATGAAATATTCTCAGTATATTCTTACACTAAATTTTATTCATCTCCAACCCTTTTACACCAAAACACCAAATTTCTACACTAAAATAATTTAATTTCTCAATTTTATTAGTTCGAATTTAATTAGATTAATAGAATTTAGTTCGAACTTAATTAGTTTAATATAAAATATAACTTGTGATGTAAATAATAATTTTTATTAATATTAATTTTTTTATAAAATTAATTATTTAAAAAATTGAATGTAATAATATTTTTGAAAAATTAATTTATTCCACAATAATAATATAATATAAAACATCTAATACATTTAATTATCATAAATTATTAATTTTATTTTAATTAATATATATTCAATATTAGTTTTGTTTCGATCGTCTCAATGAGTTCTTTAAAATGGTATAATTTATATTTAATAATACAAACATTAAACCAAGCTCTTTGTGTTCAGATGGCACCAGGATTGGATTTTCATATGCGAAGTTGTAAGTTCAAGCCTTAGTGGAGCATTAAAAAAAAAATACAAATAAAAAAGCAGGGACAAAAAAATAGTACATTTGTTTCCCATCCGCGCCATATATGGCGATGGAGATGCTCTAAGTGGTTAATAATTATAAGGGTGGAAGCATTTTCCTTTCCATTATTATTTACAGTCAAGTACTCAAGTAGTATACACTTATGGAGGAGTTATGGTTGACTTTTTAAATTAAACCAATTAAAAATAAGGATAGTGTTATTTTCTCCTATTAAAAATTAATATTGAGTAAATATATTTGGAAAAAGAAAAAAAGATATATAGATCTCACTCAAATACTTGACTATATAACTTTATAATTTTTAAAGGAGGGTTTACATATCGGCAAAGCAAAGGAATTTCATAATCTTTGCATTGAACTGGATTCTGAAGCTGTTGTTGAAATGATAAAAGATAACTTTGAACGGGGTCTCTCTCTTCAATTATAAGGGACTGCAAATTTCTTGCTAAAAGTTATGATTGTATACATGTAAATAAATTGGTAGAGTAATTATATTTTTTTAAAAAAATTGATTTTGTTAAAAAAATATTTACGGGACGTTTGGTTGGATGGAGGGAACTACGTGGGAAAGAAATTGCAATTTCATGGGAGATGAATTATTGAGAATAAAGTGAGAATTCAAATTCCAGTGTTTGTTTACAGGAATATAATTACTGGGAATTTCAATTCTAATGTTTGGTATACATGAGAATTGAAATGAAATAAGTAGTATAAAGTCTAAAATGCCTATTGTTGTTATGGACATCAATTATAAGTTTTTTTTTTAAAGGAGGGGTAATTTTGTCTAATGATTATCTTTTTTCTTCTTAAAATTCATGGAATTAAAATTCGGGAGGGGGGGGGGGGGGGGGAAGGGGGGGAGGGGGTAACATGGAATTTTAATTCCATGAAAATGAGGTAATTGCAATTTCTTCCAACCAAACTAAAAAACTAAGTGGCTTTTGAAATTAAGTGCAAATTAAGTGAGAATAGAATTTAAATTCCCTCCAACCAAACGCAACGCCCGATGAATTTTTCATTGATAATTAGTAACTGAAAGTGGATCACAAAGGCATACCTTTGACTAGGATAACGAGGTAAAGTTATTATTATTATTTTTTTTTGTTTTTTTTTTTTTTTTTGACAAGGGAATCTCACAATAATGAAAGTGTGTATGACAAACTTTACTCATATGCTCTGTCGGGTCGGGGTGTGAGGCCCTTAGAGTTGGGATTCAATCTTTTGGAAGAATGTAAACTATATTTAAAAGAAAGTGTTGACAAAAATTAAACTCATAATCTTTATATAAGAGAATCATATTTCACTCACTCGATTACCTCTTTGTAATGTAGTGTCTTCGGACCTGAATTAATATAATTTTCTATTTGTTTCAAAAAATAAAAACAAAAACTAATATCTATTTTTTTTCGGGTATACTCCATGTATACCTAGGGTTTCCACCGTCAGACACAGTGATTAATCCCCTCGCTGCTTTTGGGTGGGATGACCTGGAGAATTAAGGCTGCTCCATTCCCAAAGTTAAGGAGCGAACCCTTGACCTTTGGCTAAGGATGGATGGGTCTCTTCCATTCAACGATACCCTCCAGGTTATTAAAAAAAAAAAAAAAAACCTAATATCTATGGTAACACATCTAGCTAAAAATCCAAAGAATGGTCCAATGGGACTAACGGGCTAGCGAGTGGAGGCTTTCGCAAATTATGCCGTGCAACCGTGTGCACATGGTTGTAAAATGGCGTCGTTTTGATTAAAAATGACGGTGTCTGACTTTAAAAAAAAAAAAAAGAAAAAAAAAAAAAAAGAAATTCATTGTTGATTTTCGTTTACAGCGTTATGTTGTACATAATTTGAACTATATATCCAGAATTAATGAACTATATATCCAGGATTAGTGAACTATATATCCACACCGGTTATTAGTACTCTGTGTTGGCTTATGGCAGTTCGCTGCGTCTGTGTATTCAGAATGAATAAACTATATATTCAGAATTAATAAACTATAAATTTAGAATTAGTGAACTATATATCCAGAATTAATGAACTATATATCCATACTTAATGAACTATATATCCAGAATTAGTGAACTATATATCCAAAATTAGTGAACTATATATCCAGAATTAGTGAACTATATATCCATAATTAATGAACTATATATCCAGAATTACTGAACTATATATCCTCACCGGTTACTGATACTGTGTATTCAGAATGAATGAACGATATATTCATATTGGTGGAGTTTAAAAAAAAAAAAAAAAAAAAAAACTGATTAGTGGAGTTAAACGGTGCGACTAACAACACCATTACTCACTTACTCCACCAAAGTGAAACAACGTCGTTCGCAACTGTGTGCACCATGCATGGTGAACACGGCTGCACAACATAACGATTGGGAGGCTTTGCTTTGGGCTGAAGGGAAGGGTCAAGAACGAAAATGGGCCCAAGAGAGAAGTGTTATACCATAGACCAATGTCCATTTTGCATTAATGTAAATCATGGCCCAAAACACATTCAAATTATATACTTGCAATTAATATATTATATATATTTAATTAGTAAATTATATACTTATTACAATTAATATTTTATGTACTTGCAGTTAACATATTATGTGCATGCAGTGAATACATTATGTACATATTACAATCAACATATTATGTATCTACATTTAACATATTATGTACAATCAGTTAATAAATTATGTACATATTACAATTAACATATTATGTTCCTTTAGTTCATAAGATGTTAACTAAATATACATAATATGTAAACTACAGATACATAATTTGAATGACGTTTTTGAATTAGAATTCATAATGCAAGGTGGACTCTAATCCATAATGTAGTTTGCCTAAATATTTTGTTCCATTTTGTAATTAGTATTTTATACGATGACAATTTTAGGCAGTTTAGACCTTATGGCTTATTTGTAGCTTACAAATAAGTTATAATTTTGTTTGATAAAACCTGAGGAGTTTAAAATAATAGTGTGCTCATTGAAGTAGCGTTTAAAATAAGTTATAGGCTTTTAACAATTTTTTTTTTATCCTTATTAATTTACAAAAATAACATTATTTAGCATTCTTTAATCAAAACCCTAATATCTATTTTTTTCCTAATAAAAAACTCTTAATCCTCTCAGTTCTTTACCATGTATTTTTCTTAAACATTCTTCACTTCCAAGTTCTTTACCGTACGTGTTCATCAATGTGAGAGACAAACAACACTCATAACCCTTGCGTTGTAATCATCATAATCAATCTCCCTTTTTAATTATTTAATCAGAGTAATATATATATATATATATATATATATATATATATATATATATATATATATATATATATATATTGTTTAATATGCTCGAGCAGCATTCAGATAACATACCCAGCATAATGCTAACTATATTCTATGATTTCTTTATAAGTTAACATAATCACTACCTCTAACGGCTAAGAGCTTGGAGTTGACACGTTTGTCACTCCTACTCATCAAAAATAGCCAAAAGATAACATACTGATCTATGATCTTCAAAATTTTAGTTCTACTAGCACTGGCAGTAAAAATTTAAGTGAGTCAACTAGTGAGATGGAGGATATTTGAAATAATATTGCTACTTTATTATGAGATGCTAGATCATAAATGTGATATATATTTAGACTTTAAATTGCAATATATATCACTATTTAAATTTGAATTTATAAGTTTATAAAAATATCCTCTTTTTTTTTTTTTTTTTTTTAATGTCTTTTAACCGTTATTCTCTTATTCAAGAACTAATTTTACCAAACACCTTAATTTCAATATTTAGCTTATTAATTACTAATTTTTCAATTTTAACTACTACCTGTTTAGCTTTCAACTTTCAACTGACTTTTTAGTTTGGCCAAGTCAAGTTCCGTAATTATGTGTATTAGTCAAGTCCACTATGGGTTATTAAAATTTTTACGTGGTACTATACTTAAATACAAAAATATAAAATAAAATAAAAATAAACCAAAAGTGGTTTGTTTGACTGGTAAGGATTTGAGCATAACATGAGTACATGACTTGCTTGACAATTTTTTATTTTTTTTTGGGAAGAAGGAAGGGGGGACATGACTTGCTTGATAATTGTTTTTGGGGCTCACTTTTTTTTCTTTTCTTTTACTTTAAATCTCATGAAATGTAAATAGATGACGTGGGTCTCTTCCGTTTAACTCGAGGTACAAGATAGATTTGAATTAAATTTTTACTTAGCATAAACATGAGTACGCTCAATGTGTGGGTAAAATAAAATACAAACTAAAACACATGATAAGAATTTATAATCTTAAACATACAATTAGTATTTTCCAAATAAAAATTCCTTGTAAAGTTGCAATACATTGGGAAAAAAGATTGAGCATATATAGTGTTGCTGAGTATTAGGACTCTATGTATTTGAGTTAGATTATGATTTTCTATCCCATTCTCCGAGACTCTCTCTTTATATATACATGTAATATGTCCATTTGTATTTACATTACTGAATACAATTCTATCCGTTCTCATCTAGTATCAGTTAAGCTAGGATTTCTTTCCAATGGCCGACGAATCTGTTCAATCTTCGACTAAGGGTGTGGATTTGAAGCTAGGATTTCTTTTCAATGGCCGACGAATCTGTTCAATCTTCGACTGAGGGTGTGGATTTGCTGATAGGCTCACGTGATGGTGGAACCTATATAATGTGAAAGGGGTTGATCTGATCATCATCATGATTGAGCTACCATACATATATAGAGATGATGATCTCTTGAATGGGACGCTAGCTAGCTATTTGTCAATGTCCTCCCAAAGGGTGGTAGAAGCTAGGTCCACCATTTTCTCAACTCCATTCCTCCAAAGTAGCTATTACTAAAGGTTGGAATGATCCCATTCCCAAACACAATGTGTGGATGGTAATATTACTATACACTACTTTGCAAAAGCAAAACACCCATCACTCTTCACCATTCCAATTTCTCCCTACATGTGGGGATAAAGATTACTAATTCTCCATTACTCTCAACATATCATAATCAACTCAGCCTAACTCACATTACAAATTAAAGTTTTAAATGTTATATCAATTTAACAAAGTTTTTGTTATATTTACATATATGCTAACTACTAGCTAAGAGTGCAGGATTAAATACTACATTATATTGGTTAAAGATCGAAACTAAGAAGTTTTATGTAATAAGAGAAAGCAACATAATTTTTCAATGGACTAAGGGCCTTCTTTGTATTAATATTACAAAGGGGAGAATAATTTGATTTTACAAGTGTTCTTCCTTATGGAATTTAAAAGAACTAGTAATTCACCCGCGCGACGCACGGAAAAAAAATAATGTTATTATAAATATAAATAAAAAATAAAAAAACTAAAATATTTTAAATTGTTTAATATAATAATATTTTTGAGCTTCCATTGGTCAAGTATTTATAAAATACAAAATTACAATTAAAATTAAAATTAAAATTAAAATTTTGTATGGTTAATATAATCTCTAATTATGTGCATATTCAAATAAACTTATAGAGAGAATTTACATAATTACATTGATTTATTCTTAATTGTATTTCATCTATATTATAATTTTCACAATATGAATAATAACTAAGATAATTACATTTGGAAAGCAAATTTCAAATTTTGTAT
The DNA here is from genome assembly GCF_001879475.1 of Ipomoea nil. Lineage (NCBI taxonomy): Eukaryota > Viridiplantae > Streptophyta > Magnoliopsida > Solanales > Convolvulaceae > Ipomoea > Ipomoea nil. Next base: position 4,300,877 of record NW_017619497.1, on the reverse strand, counting down.
GAGTAAATTTAAACTCTAATTTAACACATTTTTTATATGATTATATAATATATAGCTATTTTATTTTTCAAAGTATATTTTTTATATGATTATATACTATATAGCTATTTTATTTTTCAAATGTTGTGTTTTTTTTTTGTTTTTTTTTTAATAATAAAGGATGTTGTGGCATTAATTGTAATATTAATTACTTCCCAAACCATATAGCTTTATTATAGTTAAGATTGATTTTACAAGTGTTTTTCTCGATAGAATTCTGACCAAGTATGTAACATACTAAAACCTTGATCTAAATGCCTAGTTGGATTCGATCACAACGTAACGAAATACATTTTTTTAAAAAATACTACTGACTCTATTACATTGTAGTATCTGTTCAAATATACTTTCTCAACTTAATGAAGCACACAGAGTAACAACGCCTCGAACTCATGACCTTCCACATAGAAGAGGTTACTACATGGCATCTGAGCACAATGTGCTTGGCTAACGAAATACATTTAATGTGTCTGCAATGATGAAATTTAAATATGAGTTGGATGAATTGCAAAAAGATGGATGTTGGCTCCATCGTGTTATTATGAATTGAAGCTATAACGTAACAACACTTTTGATTGTACACACGTACGCTTGGCTTCACCTGATGCATGTTAGTAGGTCCCCAACCACGCAACATTAACCCTCCGATCCCTCATATATACACTCACCACATGCAATATCTCAGAACCCATGTTATTGATTCCATCTCTTTTTTTTTTTTTTTTTTTTTTTTTAAATAAAATTAGTTATATATCTTCCATCTCCAACACATTTCTCTACTAATCATCCTTAGTATTATAATACGCATGCACAGTACAGTGCACTTGTTCTTCGATCTCCTTTTTTAAAATCACCATTCATAGTACAACTGCCAATCACCCATTTTAATACTCACACTAAAGCCAACAAGGAGTTGACTCAATTAATTGAGATTCATTGCTGGGAATCCTTCCATTTCCAAGTTCCAACTACTTGAGTGGTCAAAATTGAGAGTTTTTTTTTTTTTTTTGAATGACGAGAGAAACCTCACAACCCTTGTGACCCTAGCCAGCAAAGATCACAAGTAAATCAATCTAAGTTACAAGTTACCCATAACTGATCGGCTCAAACCAAGGGGGACGGACAAGAATTTGAACTCGTAATATTATGGTCACAAGTTTGGATCTCTTGTCATCTTGACTTGAGTAACCCTAAATTTTGTTATTATCAATCATTACTACTTAATGTTGGAAGAGTATCCCTAAATTATAAAAGACGAACGGCTTAAGAGTATTAAAAGTACTGTACGAGTTGATAATAATAAAAATTTATCCAATATTGAGTAATGTATACATGATCAAACTCTAGTTGATTATTATTATATATTCAAAACTTTATAGAAACTACTTTGGTATTTTTTTCTTACATATACAACATATATTATACTAGGGGGCTAGGCTTACATTGTAATTTCTGTATGCTACTATTTCTATGAAGTTTCTGGGATAGGGTTTCGATCTGTATTCTCTTCTTCTTCAGTCTAAGCCCTGGAATGGATCTAAAACTGGCGCATTAGAATCTCTGGAAACCAGCTTATCTGAAGCCAACCACATCCTTGCCGCCTCGGTTAGATTGGAACCCATCTTCGAAGTAGAAGCCTCGTTACAGTCTGCAAAGTATTTACCACTCACATTTTCTAGCCTCGGATCGGTTGCCACGTAGCAAGTCGTCGCCGCAGCCTACCCGAATAACAGTAAGAATTATACTCAAACAATTTCGAATTATTGTGAATGGGCATCAGAACGAAACAGAAAGATTGGAGATTTACCTGCGGGATGGTCTTCAAAAATTTGGAAGTCAAGAAGAAGACCAAATCTGCAAATATGCAACACTTTGATCGTATCAATGAAGAAATTATCTCGGGATAACCCCAGTCAGTCCATTGTTAAAGATACAGACTTGTAATCACAAGATTAGGAGTTCAAATTACAACTTTCTTGGTTTGAGTCAGTATAAATAACCTAGACTGATTTACCAGACAGAATTAAAAAAAATTGAAAATATCATATGCTTGCACGGATAACTCAGCTGGTTCTAAGGTAACAAATTGTGGATAAGGACACAATCTAGTCCTAGTCCTGGTCGTTATCGTGATTTATCGCCTCCACAAATCGTTTTGATGAATGAAGAGAGAGATGAGTGATTACCAGTGATGAGGCCTTCGCGTTCACGAGTGAGGCGAGTTCGCACAATCCCAGGATGAACGCAATTTGCCGTCAGATTTGCCCCCGTCCGCTGCAACAATTGGAAGACAAGACGACAGCCACAGATTAATCCATGTGAGAGATGTGCCCCCAAATAATTCAGCGCTCGCAACACAACAAATTTCGCTTTTGGATATTTATTATTATTATTATTATTATTTATTGTTTCATTTATTGCGGAGAATCACACTTACTTTCAGTCTCTGCGCCAGTTCCTTGGTGTGCAAAACGTTAGCGAGCTTCGAGAGCGCATAAGCACGTGTCGCGTCGTATTGACTGTCCCGCCCCCCCCCACAGTTTCAATTCATCAGTAATTACTAAATTTTTTATATATATATACGCGCAGTAAAATTAAAACTGGTAGGGTAAATTTGAATAAAATTAACCTTTTGTTGTTGGTGATGAGGCGAAGATAGCGGATCGGGTCGCCGGAAAACCAGCTGTGGATACCGGACGATACGTTCACGATTCTGCCTTGAACGCCCGTCTGTTTCGCCGTTTCCGTCATCTTCTTCAGCAGTAGCTTCGTTAGGAGGAAATGACCTAAGTAGTTAGTCGCAAACGTCATCTCGATTCCGTCCTCTGAAGTCGCATGCTTGTGTGTGAATTTCCCCGCATTATTTCTATAATTTTTTAAGGAAAATAAAATGATTAAATTAATTTCAATTCTCCCAAAAAGATCGATCGAGATATATATAAATTCATAATCGGCGCCATCTAATTCATATTATATACACACAAAAAAAATAAATTAATAAAATAATGTCCGTACATGAGGAGGTTGAGAGGCAAGTTGAGAGATTCGAACTCCGCAACGAAGCTCCGAACGGAGGCGAGAGAGCTAAGGTCGAGCGCCATCGCTAAGATCTCGGCCTCCGGCGACTCCGACAGAATTCGACACTTCGTCTCCTCGGCGGTTTTCATGCTCCGAGCCGGCAGGATCAGCCGCGCTCCGCGCTTCGCCAAAACTCTCGCCGTCTCCGCTCCGATTCCCGACGTCCCACCTGCAACCACAAAACCTCACGTAATTAAGCCGCCGTTTAATTACACCGCAGCAACGCCACATCCTCTCTCTACACTATTGTACCTGTGATGATGGCGGTGATGGAGCGGAGATCAGGACACAGCTCGGTGACTTCTTCGGCGGTGGATTTGGAGCCGAAGCCGCTCGCGCCGGCGGAGCCGATGAGGTACCTAACAGTTCCCAACATCTTTTCCTTACAAGTGTGGTGGCTTATTATGATGTTACAAGCAACTTTAGTATGAGGGAGAGAAAAGATTGATGGCCTAAAATTATGTCCCAAAGCCACGTAAACAATGCGTACTGTTGATGATGGAATGGAAACTTTTTCAGTGAATCAAAGAATGAAAACTTAGAAAAAGGCAATATAGTACAACAAGTAAATATATATATAAGCCTGGTAATGCTCAGAAAGCTTTGCAAGTTTAAGAATGCTGTTGAAGACAGAAGGATAGAGAGAGAGAGAGAGAGAGAGAGAGAGAGAGAGTTGAGGGGTGTGTTAATGGTGGAAAGTAGCTAGAGAGTTGGTTTTAGTGGATTTGGGGTGTGGGAAAAGAAAGAAGATGGAGAGATTTATATAATGAAAATGGTAGGGATTAGGGAATCAATTGCTTTGATAGATAAAGATGGAGAGGATTGCATCTTTGTCATTCATTGGCAACTGTTTTGCTTCTTTTTTTAATTCTGTAATTAACAATGACAAATATAATTTACAAAGTAAACAAGCTTAAACTGATAATCTAGTTGTTAAACAAATAATGAGATTGAGAATTAATTATTTTATACTTATTGATAATATGCTGATCATATAATTCTAAAAAATCTTTAAATTTCATACATCTTTCTGCAAGTGTTGGTGGTGTAGCTGTATTTGTAACAACTTATTATTGCTCCAAAATGTTACAATTCAAAAAGCTGTTCAACGTCGTTTTGCATGTAATCAGTTATCAGCTAAACACTTTTTTTTACAGTCAGCTAATACTATCAACTAGTCAAAACCTATAAGTCAATCAAGTAACCGTGATATACCAAACACCCCAATAATAATACAAATAATAACAATAGTTAAATGATGGTAACTACAAAGTAATTAAGATTATACATTAATTAAAATAAATCAGCATGTACAGTATGTGTAAGAAATGTGATTGGGTGGAACAACAGTCGGCGATTAATTAAAGCAGATCAGTGGAAAAATTGAGAAACAAGGTGGCACAGGTGACAGCATGGTAGAGGGTTACGGAGTATTTTAGATTTAACAACAATAATTATAGACACTGATACAGTGGTACTCGTATAAACTATTAATTAATTAATTAATTAACTACAGTTGTATACATAATCTAATCCAATAATCTAGTCTACCCATATTGGTCAGACCGGTATCGCACGTGAGGTTGGTGATTAGTCAATCTACGGCCTCGATTCCTTCACTACTCACTAAACTTAATTACTGCCCAATAATTCCCCCTTCGATCTCCTATTTTAAAAATTACTCTGTATAATTTACTATTCACTTATTTATGGACCAATCATAATACGTGGTCGAATTAATATTTAAATTTATTGTTATTTAAATAAAGAATTGCCTGACCAGGACTATGTGGTCCAATGGTACCCGGGTTGGACTTCCATTTGGAAGATTGTGAGTTCGAGCCTCAGTGGAGGTGTTATTAGCTCTTTGTGTTTCAGTAGGTTGAGAAAGTATATGAACAGATACTACATTGTAATAGAGCTAGTAGCATTCAAAAAATAAAGAATTGCCTGTATTTGTTTTACCTTAAATTTTATTTATTACTTACAAAATAAATGGTAAATTTCATAACTTCAACGACAACAACAATAATTAAATCCATATCTCTTAAAATATATATTAATAAAACATTTCAAAAGTGATACAACTTATCTAACCGTATCAGCTATTTTGTCAAATATTTTAGGTTTTATGTATAGTTTGACATGATGGATTTGTCTCAGGTCAAGAAGTTCAGATCTAATTTTTTTATAGAAATCATCCCCAAAAGTCCCCTTCAAGGTGCACTTAATGCTCCTTATATAGGGGTAGAGAGGGAAACGCATGTCGGGTCTCTGACATGTTTGCCATGTGTGTTATGGAGACACACAACAGTTGTTCTCGTTATGCAAAGTACAGTGTCCCTCAACGAGCTGACAGCATACGCATTAGTGATGTGACAGTAAATTCTATTCGGCTTGTGGTTGTAAGACTGATCATTGGTGATATCTGCTAGACCCCGATTGACATAGTAGCCTTCTTGACCTTATAATTAAGATCTGGAAGTAAGGTAACTATGTTTAAGCTAAGGGTGGATAACTCAAGAGATGCAATCACCAACCGTATCGTGGTCGGGAAACCTACATATCGATTCGAGGTCAGTTCGGGTGTGACGGATACGGTTTCCTACGTAATTACCAAGTGCGATGTCGGGTCAGATGGCGTATTTCGCTATCAAAAAGGATATACTTTTATATATATATATATATATATATATATATATATATATATATATATATATATATATATATATATATGGATGAGATCTGGTACGAAGGAGGCCCCAGGTAAAACATGCGGAGAGATCTGAGATGTTGATCAAATCTAGATCAACGACTCAAATCAATGAATTTTTTTTATATAAAAAAAAAATGTGCGTCCTGGAAGCTGGCAGAAGCAAAGTGTTAAAATTGTGCACCTTAAGGGTTAAAATAACACACCTTCAGTATTAAAAATGGCGCACCTTAGGTGTTACAAAGATGCACCTTAAGTAGTAAAATCACGCATCTTAAGTGTTAAAATGAAACACATTAATTGTAGAACTTATGCACCTTAAGTGTATAATTGACGCACATTAAATGTTAAAATGGCGCACCTTAAGTGTTAAAACGACACACCTTAAGCTTTGAAAAGTCGCACCTTAATCATAGTCATTGATCTTGTCAAAATCAACAAAGCAGAATGAACGTAAATTTAAAAAAATGCGGTGACATTATGGTAATTTTACGTATTGTTGAAAGCTTAATGTGCATATTTTTAAAGTTTAAGGTGCATCATTTTAACACTTAAGGTGCGTCATTTCTCCTTCCAGAAAACTTAAGGTGCATAATTGTAAAGTTTAAGATGCGTATTTTCAAAGTTTAAGGTACGTCATTTATACACTTAAGGTGTGGCATTTAACACTTAAGGTGCGTCATTTTTAACATTGAAGGTGTGCCATTTTAACACTTTAGGTGTGTCATTTTAACACTTAAAGTGCACCATTTTAAAATTTAAGGTACGTAATTTTAACCCTTAAGGCGTGTCATTGTAACATATAAGGTGCATGCACCATTATTTTAACATTTAGCTTTGGTATTTCCCGAAAGGGCGTTTTTTTTTTTTTTTTTTTTTTAATTTTCATTGATTGTGCCGTTGATCTATATTTGATCAACGACTAAGATCTCACCCCCATGTTTCACCTGTGAGACTCTTTACACTAGATGTCTTTCCTCTCCCCCTCTCTCTCTCTCTCTCTCTCTCTCTCTCTCTCTCTCTATATATATATATATATATATATATATATATATATATATATATATATATATATATATATATATATATATATATATATATATATATATATATATATATATACTAGCATTTTGTACGCGCGATGCGCGAAAACTTATGTCCAATGTTAAAATATTTGTAAGTAAAAAGATTTAAAAATTAGTTAAAATTATGTTTTGCAATTTCTTAAAGTGATGATACTTTTGAATTATCATATATTTGAATAAATATAGTGATCAAAACAAAACAAAAAAAAAACTATATTTTTATATAATAATAATTTACAAATAATACTAAGCTAACACTCACATATATGATATATTGATATGGGTACACAAATAATATACATACATACAATATATATATATATATATATATATATATATATATATATATATATATATATATATATATATATATATATATATATACTAGTTTTTTACGCGCATTGCGCGATTGGGATAATGCCCAATATATATATTTTTTTAAATAAGTACTTTAAAGTATATTAAGGAAAGATTATATTGAAATTGTTCATGCATAGATAATTGAAGGTTGAATTTGCGTATTTAAATAGGTAATTCTTCTCCCAAAGGTTGAGTCCCCAACCCCAAGGGCCCCCCACACTCCGACCCGACAGAGCATTGTGGGAAGTTGTAAATCACGGTGACTCAATGGTTCAGCAAACAGGACCAAATGCCGGTGCGAACAAGGAATCTGCCCACTTTGGACATAATTCCCGCACTGCCGCCGCCGAGGTTCAAACCTTGGTCTCTTCTCCCAAATATTGCCCACTAAACCATTGAGCTAAGCCCGTACGGGTTAAATAGGTAATTCTAAGTTTACAAATGCAAAATAATATAGTCAAGATTGATTATAATTGTCAATAAAATAATTGTATAGGTATGGTTGAAACCAAATACGGGACATAAGGGAGAACAAATAAAAATTAGGGCATAAAATATTAAATATATACTAATATTGTTTGAGGAGATTTCGACATTAGGATTTGTGGTTAAGTTCTATTAAGACTTTAATATTAGAATTAGATTAATGGTGTAATTATAATTCTATATTAGACGTTAATATTAGAATTAGACTAACGGTGAATTAACGGTATCTAACGGAAAAGTTAAATGGATAATCATATAAAGGATAAATTAGAAAAAATTTTAAAAAAATCAAAACCTGAACAATTTGAATCATTCATTTGATTTAATAATTTGGCGGTCATTTTTTCTACCCAATGTTAATAATTAAATAAATTCGTTAGTCAAATCCGCTAATATAATCCGCTAACTGTTGATTGTCAAACAAGGACATTGCAAGGTAGTTCTCACTTCAATTTGTTGTGTGATTTGAATACTCTCTTTGTCACAAAATCTCTCAAGTAGTTAATATGGTTGGCTTTATTAATTATATTTTTTTTTAATTTTTTCATGGTATTAATAAAATACTTGGTAAATAAATATATAGCATTATTTTGTATTATAACTTTGATATTTAATTAGAAAAATAGTTCACAAAAAAGATAATAGACAATGTAGTGAATATAATCAATTGATGAATTTGAATGTAAAAATATTTACATTTGAGAAAAATAAAGACAATATAACTAATGAAAATATTTCTCTTAATTAATTTATTGATAATGAATAATTTTTTTCACTGAATTAAGACATTGTAAGGACAATGTAGCAAATATAATCAATTAATAAATTTGAATATAAAGAATTTTTATATTGTAGAAAAATAAAGACAATATAACTAATACAATTATTTCTCTTATTTAATTTATTGATAATGAATAAATTTTTTTGAATAAAGACATTGTGGACACATAATTCTAAATTAAAGAAATGCATATCTATAATTTTTTGTTGTAGCTACTAAATTATTATTTATATAATTTAATAAGAGTAAAATAGAGTACTAATTATGCCAATTTTGATTGGGATGAGGTTCGAACCTAAGACCTTTTTCTTTTTTTATTGAAATCAATGAATAAGTTAACGGTGAACTAACGGCAATTCTTAAAATAGAGTACTAATTATGCCAACTTTGATTGGGATGAGGTTCGAACCTAAGACCTTTTTCTTTTTTATTGAAATCAATGAATAAGTTAACGGTGAACTAACGGCAATTCTTAAAATTTTAACGGAATTAGTAACGGTGTGTGGGTATTTTAGGAAATTTTAGTGTAAAATTTAAATCTTATCAATTTTTTAATCAATATGAGCCATTCATTTGATTAAAATCTGTGACCGCCATCTTTTCTACCCATTATAGGCCTAACTCTCTTGGGCTCTTATTAGTATAGTAGATATATATATATATATATAATTAACTCGGGGTAGCTCGAATTACTAAACCCGATTAAGAACGTAAATGGTAAAAGATAAGTAAATAGGCGAAACGATGTCGTATAGTCCCGGGCTCGCGTGCTCACCATCCGAGGCCTCATGCTGAGGCGGCCCGGGGCTCAACCCCTGAGCCCCGGGTCTGGTCGGATCATCCGCGTTCCGTCTTCTCGTGTCGGCCCAACTCCATTCGTAATATATATATATATATGTACATATATATATATATATGTATATATATGTACATATATATATATATGTATATATATATATATATATATATATATGTATATATATATATATATATATATATATATATATATATATATATATATATATATATATATATATATATATATATATATATATATATATATATATATATATATATATATATATATATAAAGAGAAAGATAATTGATAAAATGTGTAGATCGAAAACAAAAGGAATCGAAGTATGCTAGATTCATCAACGTAACTTTTAAGTGTGTATTGCCAACTTGAACATTAGAAAAGCAAGCAATTCATGTATGTAGTGGGGTTTAGTGTATATATTTATCCAAGCTAGCTAGCTAAACCATTACAAAATACTCATCACTTTCCAATCATGAGTACAATCAATCCCAATATGAATACATGATGAAATTGTAATCTAGGAGGAGCACTATATAATAATTCCAATATAATTAGCATTCTCCAATTCTTATAAACTATTTATGCTTCTTTCACTTCTTAATTAAAAGAATTGTGCATACACTTTTATATTTATATATATATAGAGAGATGCTTAGGGCAGTGTCCAATGTGAGCTAAGCTTAGAATTAAAAAGTAAAGATTGGTAGGGCCTTTACGAGCAAAGAAATGTTTCTAAAGTAGAAAAAGAAGTCAAGAAATTTCAGCCTTTTGGAGCACTTAAAGCTCCCGTGCCTTCCTGCGGGGACCGTTTCATTTCTTATTCTAATTCAATATTTGTTGTGTGTCTCTGTGTATGTCTATATCTGTGTATATATATGTATGAATATGTCTGTGTGTATGTATAGAGAGAGAAGGAGCATACTGCTACTGCTAGTTTTTCGTTTTCTTTTCTTCTTTTTATTATGCACTTAACTAGCCACTGCTAGTCTTGCCAATATAGTGAATAAATAAATATGGCAATACTCTCATCCCTTAAGAGAGGTCAGAAGTTCGAATTCCATCTTGTATGAAAAAATTAATCGAGTCAACACTTTACCTCTTGGGTCGGCCCGGTGCGAATGAGAATTAGTATGAATATGGTACGGACTTAAAGGTGCCTCTTATAGTTTGGGTCTGCTCAGGACACCTAACGGCCTGACAATAAAATTTAAAAAAAAAAAAAAAAAAAGGCAATAGACTCGAAATGGTGGATGAGTGGGTGAAGCATGACTCTTGTATCAAAAAGTCATGAATTTAATTTTTGCCTAATATTCTTTTGGTCAAATTTGTTGTACAAGATCATCCTACTGCTGTTGTTGCTCGCAGGCTATTACAATACTAGATTTTAAGTAGGATGGTTAAAAAAGAAAGTAAAAATAAAAATTTTCATTAATTTATATATCTCTGTGTCTATACATTTTATCAATTATTAGTTCAGTGTATCTTTTATTAATTAAGCTAATGAGGTTTTTTTTTTTATTATTATTACAAGGGAAGGGGGATACCCATACAATCTATGCCTACACTGAGGCTCGAAACCTAGACCTCTCACATAGGGAAGCAATCCGATACCAGTGGACCACAAGCCACCAATAAGTTAATGAGGTTTTAGTTAACTCCATAGGTGATCTAGGTATAAGAGATAAAGATAGTTCAAAAGTTGAAAATACAAACTAACACCAAAATATATTCATATTATCTTATCTTACTTTATGTATTTAAATTAATGACTAAATTTCATTTTTAATCCTTGACTATTATAGCGCTATCCCATTTAGTATTACTCTTTTAGTTTTGCCTAATTATAATATTGAGTTTCATTTCCTTGTCACAACTAATCCACCATGTAAATTAAAATTTTTTTATTCAAATGTTTAATAAAAATGATTAAAATGTAATTTCATCATTCAAGCTTCTTACTCTAACAAGTAATTTCTCTCCCTCCCCCATAAACTCTTATAATTGAATGGTGAAATTACATGCATGTCAGTTTTCTTTATTAATTGTGAAATTTAAATGAAAGACTGAATGTGGCAAATAAATGAAAGCCAATGATATAATAATATAAAAAAAATTAAAATAATAGAACTAAATATGACAATGTGACAATAGTTGAGGATTAAAAATAAAATTTGCACTTAATTCAATTAATAAAGGTTTCCTTATACTAAACGGGCTAGGTCCGGCCCGGTCCAAAAAATGGGCTAGTGGTGGTCTAGGACGGTCAGGTCCAAGCCCGCATGTTTGACACCTCTACTCCTTGGTCTAGCCTCAATATATTTAAACATATATAATTTTTTAATCTCTAAATCTCAATAACTTTATTAGTAGTTTTAGAATGATATTTTAAAGATATATACTTGTATATATCAAAATGGGTATTCTTTGTTCTCGATGGTATCAAGTCAGGAAAATTATTTCTCTCAAATTTAAGGGATATAAGAAAAAGTTCAAGAATAGAAAATATACCTTGCATATACCTCACTCGATCATGTTGTCATTCTTAGACTTGCAATAAGATTATAGCTAGAAATGACAATCTAATGAAAATGAGCAAATAATAACATTTTAGTATGTATATTACATTTCCATTAATTTTCAATTACTACTTTTCAAGTTGTAAAATGGTATAAGATTGCAATAATTAGATTTCAATATGTATGCAATGACCTTTCTAATGTGATTTGTGAGCTACACATGAACGAAATTTATTCAATACACGCATTTAAATAGTATTTGCGACTTTCCCTCATCTTCTAAAAGAAAAATTGACATTATAAATAAGTTAAAAATTGTCAATAATGACCTTGTGGTCGAGCGATATAACTGTAGCTCCTAATAGGGGTATTGACTTTTTTGTGTTTCAGTAAATTGAGAAAGTATGTATAGACAGATAGTGCATTATAAAAGTGTTAATAATACTAAAAAAAATTAACAAATAAATAAGTTAGAAATTCCATCATCAACACGAAATTGAAGAACATGAAAACATGATTAATTTAGTAGTGTAATAGGAAGAGCACATGGAAAAGGCTTTGACTTTTGACCCAAACTAATTACAAACAAACCAACCTCGAAATACTCAAGGGGAAGAGAATCAATTTGTTGACACAACCATCAACCATGACCATTGTAAGTGTTGTTCCCACCTAAGCAAATCAATTCCATTGCAAAAGCTTTGCCTTCCATATTGGGTTCATAATCAATGCTTCAAGTGTTGAATAAGAATGTCCAATCTTAAGAGCATTGTACCAAAAATTATTACTATGAATTAATTTTGGAGAGTTTGTACAATAACTTTTTGCTAAATATTGTTGAAAAGATTAGCAAAAATAACATTTGAAGTGATTATTTTGTAGTACAAATATCTGTGGGATCCACTTCTAATTTGAGTCGAGTCAATGTGGATTTGAGTTCTTCTAAATGATACAAAGAAATCGATATATTGTACGCTTAAAATGAATAATTGGTAAATGAGAAATTGATTATCAAAGTATATCGGTTTGAGTTGGAAAAATAAAGATGGGAAGGTTTGGAAGAAACTGTTGTCCCACATTGAAAAATGGATCGGAATTGTGTTTGAACTAATATAAATACAACTCCCTTTTTAGAGGAGTTTGAATTGAATAGCATATGGGTTCTTTTAAATACACAAGGGAGTGTGAAAACATAATTCCAAAATGAGGCTGAAAAGGCTTGACACAAATGCTGACCATCCTCACCTCCTCCCATATATGCTTAAACTCGAATTTGTTTTATCTTGACCGTTCGAACTCGAATTTGTTTTATCTTGACCGTTCGTTTTTCATTTGTAATTGAAATTATCCAATTTCAGTTTTACACGTAGAAAAATCATACGGTTCTGAGCAAATTAAAAAAAAAAATACATAAACCTTTTTTTGTAAATGAAAATAAAATTACAATAATCTTCTTTCATGATTTTTTTTTTCAAGTAAGATTTTATATTTGAACCATAACTTTATTTCATAATAAAGATGAAAAATAATGGGAAAAAAAAAAAACTATTACCATTAAGTAAGTCATATATATTATTTGATCAAACAGGGTGTTAAAAAAGAAAATAAAAAATCAAATTACTGATCTTCCACTCTATTGGATATAGATTTGGTCTGGGTATTATGTGCATTAATATATTCATAAAAATCTCTCCCTCGATCTGAAATTACATGTTTTTGTTAGCTAGTCTGTTCTTTTTGACTAGTTTAAAGCTGCACACCTAGCTAGGGGGAGAGAAATATAAATATAAATAATAAATATAAATCCATAAATATTACAATACAATAATCATGCAGCTAGCTGCTGATTCCACTAACATCATATCCCCAATTTAAAATTTTTAATATATTTATTTTATATTAATTAATATATATTTACACAACTAAAATGGACTCATTGAATACAGCCATACTTCAATGATTGCCACTCTTTCTGTGGGTGTCCAGAATCTTGCAATGGACCCTTTCTTGAAATTAGGGTTTTTTATTTTTCCAATTTCTTTAATTTCTATTTTAATTTAATCAATCATGATTTGATTACACTAATCATCCATCCACCCCTCTTGATTTGTTTAAGAAAATAATACCCTTTTAATTAGCTACTTAACCAATTATTGTTAAATTAAACCACAATTTTTTTATGGCTTCATTCAGTCTGATCCACTATGCATATATAAAATTATATAAAAGATTTGATTATTGGAGATGGGTGCATTATATTGAGATAATCTAAGTTCCCAAGAAAAAGCCAAAACAAAAGAGGATTCAACACAAAGGTGCCTAAGATCCTAAACATCAGTCATGGTGCATGCCTGCCTTAATTTGTTCACTAAATCCAACATTAGTGACAATATCCTAATTAATCAATTGTTCCATTTGTTTGTGAAAAAGAGGGAATGATAAAAGAAGAATTTTTTTTTAAAAGTGTAAGCGTCTCAAATTATTTATAAATAAACTTTGAACTATTTTTATTGATTGATCGAGTTAAATTCGTTCAGTATTGAAGTTGATGAGGTTTTATATATAATATAATGAAACTCATATATATATATATATATATATATATATATATATATATATATATATATATATGATTGTCTTTTATATCAAATTTTGTATCATCTATCTTATAATGTGATTTTATTTTTCGCATTTAACTAATGACTACAAATTAAACTTAAGGACATATGTCACAAGCTAGCTATATATCTAATAAATTGATAGAAAAGTTGATTACATGTATATGATGATGTTGGAGGGTGGATAGGGTAAAGAAAAATCTTGTTATTAGTTGGTTTAATTTTGTAACGAGTTTGTGCATTTTTTTTGGTTATATGAAAGCTTGCATGCTGTAGCCACTACCTAAATGCGTGTTTTGGGTGAAATTAATTTTGTGATCCTAACCAATAAAGGACCACAAGGCCAGAGTTAAACCAGTTTAAATTTTTTATGATTAATTAGCTCAAATTAAGAAAACTAATAGACAGTTCTCACGATGAGTCAAATTTTGAAACTTTATAGTGCAATCAATAATAGTAATATGACAGGAATATTATCTTCTGGAAGGATACATTACATTTTCCTAACATTTGTAGTGTTCATATATAAATGAATTGTTTGTTAAACAAGTGAAACACATGAAATTTGCTGGAAGCTGACTGCCTAATCCAGTCAGAAAGGCACTAATTTAATAAATCAAAAAACTCAGAATCAAAGATAATGTTCAGAGAGAGAGAGAGAGAGAGATGAGCTCCCTGAGCTCCTAACCCTTTCCACAAAACTTTTCTTCTTTTTATGTGCATTCCTAAAATTAAATATTCATTTAGTGACTTCTGCATCGTTCATTTGTTCATATCATATAGTACACATGCCAATCTCCAAACAATTAGGCTTTTTCCTTCCTTGGTAAAGTGAATTCATATTCTATGGTCAATAGTATCTATCAACCATACCCCACAACCCACAAACCCCCTATGTAATTAAGAGTTAATTAAGCTTCTTAATTGCCAACACAACAACACCCAAACTTCGTAGTACATAGTTTTTTTAGTGCGATTTATCACTCCTGTGTGACTTGCATATTATTACACAAGAGTAATGTTTATCTATTATATATCCTTAAACAATGATTGCGAGTTTTCCTTGTCATCCATAAAATAGTATCTAACAATTACCATCTCCTATGTGGTTTACAGGTTATTATACATGAACAAAGTTTATCTAATATAGTATGTATCGTCAAATAGTGACTGTGAGTCTTCCTCGACACCCAAAAATAGTATCTATCAACTATATATACCCTACAACTCACACACCTTCAATAATTAAGGGTTAATTAAGCATCTTAATTGCCATAAATTATATGAGTTGATGTCATGCATCCACAAAGCTAGGATGTGAGCATTAAGAGATTTTTTTTTTTTTTTTTAAAGCTCAAACTTTTGAGTTTCCTAGAGTGCCCATTGTTCTTTACCCTTTTGTCATTTCATGGGTTTGATGTGATGTGGACAAAAGATTAGTGAGTTTAATCAAGCAAACTCCACTGACTCAGAAACATTATTACTATTATTTTTTATTATTATTATTATTATTATTATTATTATTATTATTATTATTATTATTATGTGACTTGATGACCACTGCCATTAGTAATCAGTGCATAAATTAAAGCATTTGAAGAATTGACATCACTGCTTAGGGCACCAGATCTCTTGTACCTAATTTAGGGGATCAAGTAGGGTATTAGACTAATTTGGATGATAAGTGGTTTGAGCTGTCACAAAATCATTTATATATGATGTGTCAATAGATCAGAGCATGGGAAATCATCCAACTATCCAAGGACCAAGGATTAGAGATAAGTATTATTCATGCCAACCAATTATATATCTCACAAAAGAAACAGAGAATTGAAAAAGATGGCAGCAAACTGATTCTTATTTCATCAAAAGGAAGGTTTCAGTTACAAGGCTAAAATGTTAGTTATATCAAATAAAAATGTTTTTTTTTTTTAATCAAATTTTATAACTTGTGAAAAATGTAAAAGCATAATAAGAAATTTGATACAAATAATCAGAGTATCTTCCCCTATATATATTTATGAAGTATATCAGTATGTTACTATTATATAACCGTTGTCGATAGCTAATTAAAGGTTGCTCTCGTAGAAAGTTTTCAATTTGTAATCTTACAGTTACCAAGTCAACATCTTACCATATGTTTGTTATGAAGTATTTTGTTACTCATAATTTTATTCTAGCAACCCAATTGAAAAAGATTGATAAAGGAGTGTGCCGAGAGAGAGAGATTTGCTAGTATTATTAGAGATTTTGTAGTCAAAAACCTTGTAGTTTAATCTTCTCCCAACAAGTTGAATCCCCAACCCCAAGGACCCCCCACATCCTAGCCCGACAGAGCAAATAGGGCCAAATGTCGATGCACACAAGAGATCTACCCACTTTAGGTATAATCCCCACTAGGAGTGTAAATGAGCCGAGCCACTCGCGAACGGCCCGGTCAAAGCTCGGCTCGAGCTCGGTCAAAATCAAACTTCGAGCCGAGCTCAAGCAACTCGTTTAATAATCGAGCTCAAGCCAAGCCTAAATATTCTAGGCTCGTGAGTCGTCGAGCCGCTCGCGAGCCGTATAATATATAATATAACATAATATAATTATAATATATAAAAATAACAATTAAAAAGTTCAAAATCAAACTCGAACTCGAGTTCGAGCTCGAACAATCGAGCTGCTCAAGCCGAGCTTGAGCACCAGTACTCAAGCTCAATTGAGCTCGAGCTCGAGTCGAGATTCCATTAACGAGCTCGGCTCGGCTCATTTACACTCATAATCCCCACACTGCCTCTACTGAAATTCAAACCTTGGTCTCTTCTCCCAAATACTACCTATTGAACCTTGTAGTTTAATCTAAATGTACAAAAGAGAGAGACAGAGAGAGAGAGAGAGAGAGAGAGAGATTGGAAATATGAAAACAACGTGACAGTAGAAGAGATTCCATACAATACAATGCCAAAGAATGGGCTGGCAAAGATAATAAGCAAGATTGCCATTTTTGTGTGGGTGGAACTGTGAAACAAGTGTTTCTTGATTTTCGGCATTCACCCAAACAGGATTAAGTTGCTGCCATGAAAACGTTGTTTCAGCAAATCATAGTGATGCAGGCAGGACTGAGGAGGTAGTGCGCAAGGCAGTCACAGGAGGAAATTAAAGAACATGCTTTGGCTTCTAGTGCTTCCCGTGACAATGTATGTACACAACAGAGCATATCATATTTTCTTCTGCTGCTATGTATAATGTATATATACACTCCACTTTCAAGTTTCAACACTTTACCCTGCCTGCAACCCCATTTCACCTTCACATCCACACCCATCTGGATTAATGTACTCCACCTACAAAAAAGCACCACCAATAAACACAGCAGTTAAGTTTTACAGAAAGGACCACTTCTCTCTCTCTCTCTCTCTCTCTCTCTGCAACTCCAAAGAAAATTTTGCTTAACTTGACCAATAATTATGGCAGTGCAGGCATCATAAATCTGGGTAACATTCTTCAATGAAATCATAAGTTTTAATAAAGGTCTAATAATTGTAAGAAACCAAACATTTGCACTCAATTGCAATTTTACCCCAACCTTTCATTTTTTACAATTCATACCAACTTTTTTCATTTTCATCAAACCCAACTTCATAATAATCTTATTTTAAAAAAATTCCATCCAGAACATCTTTTTCCATGAAATTAGCAAATCCAACCCTCTTATTTATTTTTGGTCTTTTGGGATCATTATTTCTAAATTATATAGCACTCTTAGGAATGATAATAACTACAAAGGTAGAAAATAAGACTATTGTGAAGGCAGATTGAGTTAAAACTGACCAGATTTAAGAACCCACTAAAATTGCAACCAAGAAAAAAAACATTTCATATAAATTATAAAAATTAAAAGGTTTGCTAAATATGTAGTTGTTAGCAAAAGTTTGGCTTTTTATTGTTATTGGTTATTAGGCCTTTTCTAAGTTTGGAAATTAAAGATGAACAAATTGCCATTATGAAACTATCAAACGTTGTAATTAAGGCTGGTTTATTAGGGGTATACAGTTGGCCACTACCTCTGTGTTAACAATTTCTGTCAGAAGCCAGAACTTTGATGCATTGTACCTGCGTTCTTGTAAGCCCCATTAGTTGTCCTTCTCCACCTCACAGTAGTCTTGAGCCAATGATCTTGCCTCTGCTGATCTGAACCTTCAACAACCATTAGGGAACTCAATACAGAAAACTCCACATGACTTTAGAGTTGTCAAAACAATGCATAAGATAAATAGATTCCAATTTACTTTTTGAATAATAATTAGAACAAGTGATGTACTTTACCATAGCTGTTCTGCATTGTCAAATAAGATGCGAGTGCTGCAGGCCCTTTGAACACACTGAAAAGTTACGAACTGTCACGTCATTCACAAATTCACACAGCACGAAACAAGGATGGTCCCTCGCGTCAAGTAGTTTGAGGACAGGAGAGGCCTCCAAGCCCAGGGCTGGCTATCAGTTCCTCTCTGATGTGAGTACAACATGAAGAAAAAGAGAAATAAAATTACATCATAAAATGTAGCAAAAACTCATTCAATTTTATGATATGGCCTCAAACATGGGCACCACACTCAACAGGACCAGGTAACCTAGCACAACAAAGACTTGTTATAGAAAAAGTAATATGGATGAAATTTAGCATGCGTAAGATAAATTTCAGTCCACGCTTCATCTGTAACCTTTTTTTAAAAAAAATCTTTTTCTTAACATTTTTCAATGGCATAAATCAATTTGAGCTTATTGGGTAAAGCGCATTCTAGATCATAAGTCATTTCCTCAAGAAAAAAAAAAAAAAGATCATAAGTCATGAGGATGCCTCAATTACTATGCAAACAGAGTCTCTTAGAAGGTGGAAACTAATATGTACAAGGCAAAATAAATTAACTAAATCCCCCACAGAATGAAGTTTGAGGCAAATGGCTTTTTATTCTAGTATAAAGCTTTACAATCTACAATTTATATTTATAAATGCCCTAAAACAATTGGAAGATTCAAAACGTCGAAAAGATGGTCTTTATTGTAATGAAAGTAGGAATGTTTAGTAAGGTTTTTCCAAAGGCATCTGCTTGGATAACTTGATGGCTTGATGCATTACCATTCGTTATCCAGCAATCAAACCATTGCCCAATTTCCCCAATACTTCTTGTAAGGTTTTAGAAAACATATGAACTCCTTTGTGTTGCTCTGCTATCTATTGCTCACATACAAATAATAATTGTACTCAACCAAAAACAGGAGCCAATAATCAGACCTCTTTGACTGAAACTCAAGGTCAAGCTCATCAACAAAAGCAAGGAAGCTCTTCTAGCAGTGAAGAAACCTTAAGTTTTCTTTTTTAAAAAAACAAAAACCACAATAAACAAAACCGAAAAAAAAAAAAAAAAAAAAAAAAAAAAAAAAAAGAAGATGATGACTTTCTAAACTGCTGACATTAAATCACACACAGATTACAATTCAATGCAGATGTAAATGCGGTCAAGGGCCTGTAAGCAAAAGTCCTCAGTTGTCCCTTCAGTTCCACAACCACTCTGGATACGAAACCAGAGATTCAGAAATTGGAACGACATAAATAACTTGTAAATTCATCATAAGAGCTTTCAGTACAGGCAAACTGAACCACCAAAAAATTCAGACCCAAAATGAAGGTCATATCTAGAAAACCAATTGGTGGCTGTCAGGAAAGATAACTTCCCACAGAGAAAAGATAAATAAAGGTAGATATAAAATAATGAATTAGAAAAGGTAAATGTAGAAGGAAATTATGTTAAACATGGAAAAAATGCATGTGTGTGTGTATACAAACACAGATGTACACACATATTTATCTATATAGACATATGTTCCCTTAGTAGCAAAATATTTCTTCTGGATAATAAAACAAACAAGAATAAGGGCGCAACCAGAAATGATTTTTGCCAAGATATTTAGCAACAATTTATTGGATTCCTTCACAGAAGAAGAGCAGCAGAAACCGAAAAGATCCCAGATGCCAGTGTATGACTGGAAAAGGAAGACCAGGTGTCCTTTCAGCATCAAGTGTGGATTCATTATTTGAAATGATCTGGTCAAACATTAAACACCTGCAGAGTATTGTTGTCCTTTTAGTTAAGCTAAAGCATAGACAACAGACAGACAAGGCAGTTAACATGGAAATCAGATTTATGAGCTTATCAGCCCCCCCAGCTTAAAAAGAGGGCACTAAAGAAGCAGAAACCATGGCCCTGTTTCACTGTCAACAGCCTGGTGGTGGCAACAGTCTTCAGATTTCAACCTAATAAATAACAGGTGTGTCACTCCAAAGAAATCAAAACCCATAACTCTCACCGAGGTTTAGAGGAGATACACAACCACCACTTCTTCTCCAGGCAGCCCAAAAAAGTCAATAAACAAAAATGAATAAAATCGTGACACAATCTACACCATCAAGAGCCTCTACTTCAGGGAACAAGGAAGCAGGAATCAAGGAACCAAGAAGCAAGATTTTGAAGGGGAAAAGGGCGAGGTTGTATATCATCCAAAAATGCCTCCGGATGCTGCTTTGCTCGAAGGAAAAAGGGGCATAGCCGATTAGCCGCATAGAGACGCTGGTAACGTTTAACAACCAAGTTTCCAATGGTCTTTTTGTAGTTCCAGTTTATCAAAAATCATAGCAATTTGAATATATATATATAGGTCGGAAAACCAGAAGCTAGAACAAAAATATTGCTTGATGTTAATTCAATCATTATAGATTCCATGATTACAGCAATGCGGATGGAGTCATGGGGATGATATGTTGTACTCAACAATGATCAATGATCAATGCTCAACAGGGGTCAGATTTAATTGTACTGAAAACAAATGCAATAAATAATAATAATAATAATACAGTAATATGCAAATTTTGAATCCAGTTTATTTATGCATAATCACAGTAAACCAGACTTTATGCATAATCGCGTGAATGAAGGCCAATTTCATTTTTACTTACTGAAGCATAGCAAGAGCGCAGAGAAAGTTGTGAGGTTGTTCGTCGTCAAGAGAGGAGAGTCGGAGATGCCTACCCACCGAATTGGCTATACGGCTTTAAGGAGCAGCATCAATGGAGCTAACGGAAACCCTATGTTCCAATTTTCATTCTACTAATTACGTTTAAAGAGTGGAGATCAAAAGCGCATCTGGTGTAGTGGTATCATAGTACCCTCCCACGGTACTGACCGGGGTTCGATTCCCCGGATGCGCAGTTCACTACATATTTTTATGTGTTCCGCAGCTCTTTTTAGTCCTAAAATGGAAAATAAATGTGCACGAATGCATATAATTTCTCATCACATAATACTTTCAATCAACTTTATCTTTTTCCATCAATATCTGTTTTTTTGCCCCCACTCCATCACATATAGCATCTAAACATCATATGGCGTGCGATCATTTTAGACAAATCAACATAACTATTGTGTACTTTATCGTGTTATCTTACTCCATATTTTAGCCAATGAAGTTGCAACATACTAACTCATAAAATACGATTATAGCCAAGGATCTTGTTGTCCAATGGCACCAAGTTGCTCTCAATTGGTTGAGAAAGTAGTTATGAACAGATACTGCATTGTAATAGAGTCAATAGTATTCAAAAAAAAAAATACGATTATCATATTATACTAAACTTCTAACTTTTCGATTGGCGACGTGAGTGGGATTGAGGTCGACATCTCTCAGTCCGTTAATTGTACACTCATTCACAAAAAATGCATTTGGTGTAGTGGTATCATAGTACTCTCCCACGATACCGACCATGGTTTAATTCCTTAGATTCCTTAGATGTGTAATTCATTGTGTATTTGTTTTAGATCATATAGGATCTAAACATCATGTGGCGTGCGATCATTACTTTGAAAAAATCAACGTAACCAATTGTGTTACCTTACTACATATTTTAGTCAATGAAGTTGCAACATACTAACTCATAAATAAGGATTATCTTTTGATTGGTAATTTCATCAAGATGTTATACTAAACTTCTAACTTTTCGAGGGCGACGTGAGTAAGGCTGAGGTCGACATCTCTCAGTTTGCTAAGCGTACACTCATTTGCAAAAAAACACATCTGGTGTAGTGGTATCATAGTACCTTCCCACAGTACTGATCGTGGTTTAATTCCCTAAATGTCCAATTCATTGTATATATTTTTAGTGTTTTGTGTCCCTCTTTTTAGTCCTAAGATGGGAAAATAAATGTGCACAAATGCATATAATTTCTCATCACATAATACATTCAATCAACTTTATTTTTTTCCCATCAATATGCTTTTTGTCCCCACTACTCCATCATATATAACATCTAAACATCATGTAGTGGGTGATCATTACTTTGGACAAATTAACATAACTATTGTGTACTTTATCGTGTTACCTTGCTATATATTTTAGCCAATAAAGTTGCAACATACTAACTCATGTCATAAAATAAGGATTACCATTTGATTAGTAGTTTCATCAAGATGTTATACTAAAGTTATAACTTTTCGATTGGCGATATAAGTGGGGTTGAGGTCGACATTTCTCAGTTCGGTAATTGTACACTCATTCTTATCATAGATTATAATATATACTTTAATTCTCATTAATGATATCTTCACGTTATTCATTCATTCACTTATAATATTTGTTCATCTCCTCCACTCAGCTAGTTATGATTAACTAAGACAAGCCCGCATGGGCAGCTTAGTTGGTTATAGTGGTGAAGTTTGGGAAGAATGACTAGGGATCGAGTCTCACCAACGACAGTGTGGGAGCAACCTCTCAAAGTGAGGGAGGCTCCTTGTGCGCAGTAAGCAAAGATCTAGTCTAGGGGTGTGCGGGGCCCTTGGGGTCTAGCCTCTGTGGTTCAGTTGAGTTACCATGATTTCCCCCGGCAACGGCGCCATAAGGAATCGCTTTAAGGGGTTAAGCACGAGTTCATACAATGTTTGAAAGCTAACCAATAGATAATTGAGTGTTTCATGTTCAAACAACTATAATGATAACAAGTGAATTTAAAGATAATAGATGAAAGAAAGATTAATTGAACCAAACAACCTTACATAGAATACCCTTTGTAGTCTAAAGTTTAAGTTATGCAATTCCAAACGTCAAACTTGGGGAAATGGTGTAAGTGCCAACGTCACTCTCGTGATCAATTGGACTATCAACTAATCCGAAGTCTCATTCTCATGGCAACTTGGCTAGATGAGGCAATTCAACAAACACTTTACGTGCTCATTTCCTTCAAAATCTATTTTCTCAAAGGAAAGTAAGAAATATGAAAGATATGGCTATGGTGTAACCCTATTCTCATAGGTGATTCACCAATTCCAAATATCTCTTGCATAATTTGGCCATAACTATGAAAGAGTCCATTCAATTTCATCCAATTCATAACCAAGTTCAATATGAAGGCAATACAAAACTTAATTTATGCAATTCAATTCACATTGGAATCTATACAAAGAAATTCAATCCAAATCCCTAGATATGTTTAACTACTCATGATTAAAATGTAAAACTATAAGCAATTGAAGTAATAAACATAGAATTCAAAACTTCAAGAAATATAAATGCAAAAATATGAAGACATCAAAGTCTATATCAGAAGGAAAAATGGTCAAAATAAGCCTGCAAACCGGACTTCCGTCATTGGGCGAGATTTTGGAAAGTTGTGTGCAAATTTCCTAATCTATTTCTATTGAGCTTCAACTATAAAAAGCCCATTTTGTTCAACCCTAGGGCATTACGCTAAGTTTTGGAGACAAGAAAGAAGAGAATTAAGAGTTACGAGGTGTCTTGGGAAGCAAGAAAAAAGCTAGGGAGATTTGGGAGAATCACTTGGTTTATTCTTTTACTCTTTTTCTATTACTAGTAAACTCTTTATTATTGCTATGTATTGCATATTAGTCATGTGTGGCTAAGTTTTCTTAGACATTATTGGGTAAAAAATGTTTATGAACCTGTGTGCATGTGCTCTCAAATTCTTTAATATATTAATATTTGGGTTTTATACTTGTGTTGCAATTGTGGTTTATGTTGTTGATGCTTGTAATTAGTGGTCATAGTTACTTGTTTCATAGCTTTCTTTGTGTCATAACGGGAGTTAGGCATAATTTAGGGCACACACTTAACTGTTGCACATTGGGAGAGGGCAAATTATATTGGTTAAGGAGTTTAATTATTGATTATTGCACATCGGGAGATGGCAGTAGTTAAAAGTTTATTTTGAATGTTTGTTCTTACATTGTTGAGTGTTTATATCACGAGAGTGAATAATCACTTGTTTTATGTTAGAGATAGAGATTACGGGAGTAACTATTTCCCTTGTTACATTCTAACCCTTGTTTAAACCCATATTTAATATTGCACATTAGATTGACACTAGGTGATTAAATATTTGAATCCCAAAAATTTCATATTCTTCCTATTGTTTTCACAAACTTGAATACCTTGTTTTCCTTTAATTGTGATGGATTTAATTAACCCGGGGTAGACCCGAATTACTAAACCCGATAGATAAGGGATTGGAAAAGACGTTGAATGCATGTCGCGGAGACACCTTTGTATTGATAATGTTTTCAGGAGAATTACAAGGTAAATATGGTAATAATAAATAGGAAGTAGATGTCCTAACAAGACAAGGATGCGCCCTTTTATACTAAATAGTTCTCCCAACCGACCCCAAGAGAATAGGGCGGGCGGTTGGATCTTAGTTGACCGAGTCACGCGGGGAGGCCCTGGTGGGGTCCCCAACTGAGGTCCTCGCAGTAGTCCCTGCCCGAAGTCCCCGCAGTAGTCCTTGGTCCACGCAGTAGTCCTTGCCCGAGGTCCACGCTGGGGACCCCGATGGGGTCCCCAAGGCCTCTTGTGTCACGCCGCCACCCCGGGTCGGATTGTGCCCCGCATCCATTCTCCTAATATATCCATCATGAGTCCCCCACTCTCTGAGTTGCGAGTCTTCGTCAACGAAAGAGAGTAGCTCGAGTATAAGGTCGACACGCCTCGCCTCCTTCCTCTTTGGCCGACTTCTGAGGTCGTCCCCAACTGGGGTCCCCATAGCAGGCCCCACCCGAGGTCCACGCCGGGGACCCCGTTGGGGTCTCCAAGGCCTCTCGTATCACGCCCCCACCCCGGGTCGGATTGCCCCGAAACCATTCTCCTAATATATCCATCATGAGTCCCCCACTCACTGAGTTGCGAGTCTTCGTCAACGAAAGAGAGTAGCTCGAGTATAAGGTCGACACGCCCCGCCTCCTTCCTCTTTGGCCGACTTCTGAGGTCGTCCCCAACTGGGGTCCCCATAGCAGGCCCCACCCGAGGTCCACGTCGGGGACCCCGTTGGGGTCTCCAAGGCCTCTCGTATCACGCCCCCACCCCGGGTCGGATTGCCCCGAAACCATTATCCTAATATATCCATCATGAGTCCCCCACTCTCTGAGTTACGAGTCTTCATTAGCGAAAGAGAGTAGCTTGAGCCGAAGGTTGACCCCAAGCCCCTGGGAAAATTTCTGCCCCACCTCCTGCTCCGGAACTCCTCCTCCGCAAGAACACTTAACAAGTCTTGGACTCCTTGGCATCGTGTATGAGACTTTGATTCCTGAGTTCACTTTACTTCTTTCGTGCGCTTTCCTTGATGGATCGTCTTGGGCGAGCCCCTGAGGTGGCCTCCAAGATGCGTCCTCCTCTTGGGCAAGCTCATGAGGTAGCTTCCTTGTTAGAGAGAGTCGGGCTCTAGGCCACCCTTAGCCGAGGCTTCCCCGGCCGAGGTCACCTCTAGCCGGGACTACCCCAACTAAGGTCGCCTTGGGAGGGCTAAGTTTGAGTCCCCGTGCGCCCTCATTGGTCGTGTTTGACTTCGGTTGATGAATATCCTCGTTGCCTCGACCCAGACTCGGAGTTTGGGCTCTACTTAGTGGTTCCGTCGGGGTTGGTACGTGAGGTCGTACCTCGTGCCCCCTTAGGGTCGCCTTGGGAGGGCTAAGCTTGAGTCCCCGTGCGCCCTCCTTGGTCGTGTTTGACTTCGGTTGATGAATATCCCCATTGCCTCGGCCCAGACCCGGAGTTTGGGCTCTACTTAGTGTAAGCCCGTCGGCCCCAAGTCACCGGACTTGGGCCGTTAAGCTCTTCCGTCGGGGTTGGTACGCGAGGTCGTGCCTCGTGCCCCCTTAGGGTAAGCCCGTCGGCCCCAAGTCACCGGACTTGGGCCGTTAAGCTCTTCCGTCGGGGTTGGTATGCGAGGTCGTGCCTCGTGCCCCCTTAGGGTAAGCCCGTCGGCCCCAAGTCACCGGACTTGGGCCGTTAAGCTCTTCCGTCGGGGTTCGTACGCGAGGTCGGGCCTCGTGCCCCCTTAGGGTAAGCCCGTCGGCCCCAAGTCACCGGACTTGGGCCGTTTAAGCTCTTCCGTCGGGGTTTGTACGCGAGGTCGGGCCTCGTGCCCCCTTAGGGTAACCGAAGAGGCTGGATGGGTACCTCCACCCCTCCCGGAATAGTGAAAATGAGTCCATGACGAAGTTTTACTACGTTTATTGGAGCTGAAGGGCGGCGGGCCACCTTACAAGATATATATATTGGAAATACCACGCTTGTCGTGGTAGGCCTTAGCTTGGCGTTGGTGATTCTCGGCGCGGAGGTCCGGTGGTTGCCCTCGTTGAGGCAGGGGTCATATTCTTCTGCCTGATGGGAAGGTATTGCTACCTCGGAGGAGGTCCGGGCTTCAAAGTCGTAGAGCGAGGAGAATGGGGTCTCCCCGGTGGCCCTCCTCGGGGTATAGGTCGCGTAGCAGGGTGCCGTTGTAGACCCTTCCGCAAAGTGTGTCCTTGAGGAGTAGGCAGGTTGGGGACCTCCTTTTCACGAGCTTGGCCTCCCCCTTTCCTGGGGGGAGGACGCCTGTCTTCTTGTACTCCTTAAGGTGGTCGAGCCAATAGGGAGCTTGAGCTTGCAAGGGGAGTGCCAGGTAGGCCTCCGAACTGGATTTCCTGGGGTTCTTCACCCAAGCTATCTTGGAGGTGTGCTTGTGGTTGAGGTCTAGGGGTTGGACTGGGTAGGTCCCCTTGCGTCGACCTCCTCAATGTCTGATCTTGCCTCGTTGTGGTATAAGTAGAGTAGCAGGGTGCCGCCGTAGGACCTCTTATAGGTTCTTTCGCTAGGTAGTAGTGAGCGGGGGCGTCCCCCCTATACTACCGTTAGGGAAAGCCAAGGTCGGGGTCGGCGCGCACGACCACGACCATGGGTTAATAACTCCTCTTCTTGCTAGGCGAGGTTGGATTGGCGGAGGTGGGGTAGGCACACCTCGGGTGGGCTCAGGACCGACCCACGTACCTCCTTGGAGCCCCTCCGCGAGGCGGGCCAGCGTCATGGAAGCTTGTTCAAGGGCCACCGCCTCCTCCTAGAAGAGAGCGAGATTCGGAGGAGGGGCGGCGGGGGTCCCCGACGTGCCATTGCGGTGGTTGGGTGCTTGGGTCGCTGCGCCCTCTCGGGGAAAGCGGAGGTGGGGTTGGCACCCTTCGGGTGGCCTCCGGGCCGACCCACGTACCTCCTTGGAGCCCCTCCGCGAGGCGGGCCAATGTCACTGAGGCCTGCTGAAGGGCGGCCGCCCCCTTCTGGAAAAGAGCTAGATTTGGAGGAGGACGGGGGTGCCGGCGCACCATTGCGGTGGTCGATGGGGTGATCTCTAAGGTCACTCGCGACCTCAAAGAAAGCACTCGTTGACTAGTGGTCCCGTTGAGGCCCTCGGGCCGCTACGCCCCCTCGAGGGTGCCGGAGGCGGGGTTGGGGCCCCTTGGGCAGCCCCTGGGCTGACCGGAACACTTTCCTGGAGCCCTCGCCGAGGCGGTCCAATGTCATTGAGGCCTGTTGAAGGGCGGCCACCCCCTCCTGGAAGAGGGTAGGATCCGGGGGAGGACGGGCGGCTGTTGTGTCGTTGCAGTGGTTGTTAAGGCGGTCTCTGAGGTCACCCGCCGACCTCAAAGATAGGACTTGTGGCTGACTAGTGGTCCCGTTGAGGCCACCCCTAGTCGGGGAGGCACGGGTGTTACGGGAGCCGCGAGAGTTGGACCTCGATCTTGCCATAGTTCGTGGAATATGGAGCACGCTCGAGCTTGTATGTCAACTCTCATCAAGAGCACCAATGATGGATTTAATTAACACGGGGTAGACCCGAATTACTAAACCCGATAGATAAGGGATTGGGAAAGACGTTGAATGCGTGTCGCGGGGACACCTTTGTATTGATAATGTTTTCAGGAGAATTACAAGGTAAATATGGTAATAATAAATAGGAAGTAGATGTCCTAACAAGACAAGGATGCGCCCTTTTATACTAAATAGTTCTCCCAACCGACCCCAAGAGAATAGGGCGGGCGATTGGATCTTAGTTGACCGAGTCACGCGGGGAGGCCCCGGTGGGGTCCCCAACTGAGGTTCTCGCAGTAGTCCCTGCCCGAAGTCCCCGCAGTAGTCCTTGCCCGAGGTCCACGCAGTAGTCCTTGCCCGAGGTCCACGCTGGGGACCCCGATGGGGTCCCCAAAGCCTATCGTGTCACGCCGCCACCCCGGGTCGGATTGTGCCCCGCATCCATTCTCCTAATATATCCATCAAATTGTTTTAATCAATCATCCATGTCTTTCATTAGGATTAACTTCACAAGAATATATTAGTAGCTAGTGCTTGATACGCTCTATTTCCCTGTGAATTGATAACT
The DNA here is from genome assembly GCF_001879475.1 of Ipomoea nil. Taxonomy (NCBI): domain Eukaryota; kingdom Viridiplantae; phylum Streptophyta; class Magnoliopsida; order Solanales; family Convolvulaceae; genus Ipomoea; species Ipomoea nil. The sequence continues at coordinate 4,271,651 of NW_017619497.1, read as the reverse complement.
CGATATTCCGGGTAATTGTTTGGGGTAAGAGAAATATACTGCAATCAATGGTGTATATATAATAAATCTTACTCTTATGTAATAAATTAAATTATACTAAAAAATCATGTACGGAAAATTGAACTAAGAAAGTGTTGGTAAGTATTGAAGTCGAGAATTTTCAGTTCATTTTATTCGTTTCTAATCCGTCAAACAATGCATAACCCGTCAAACGGGTCAGCTAAGACCCACCTCGTCAAACTTCCGGGTCTAGTCCGACCCATCAAACGGTGCACGGTAGTAGAATTGGACCATTGGGTTGAAAGTTGAAACAGCCACGTACTGTGCAATTATACCAACGGAATCAAATTCCATCTCAAGATTCTTCCAATCCAACGGCTAAAAATCATCTTAGCCTCGCGATTCGTGTAACATCTCCCAGGGCCATACATATATAAAGGCCCACTTTCTATGCATGCGGTGTTGAGAAATTTAAATATTTTGCAGAGCAATTGAAGCCGAGAGAAGAAGAAAAGATGAGGCTGTTGAAAGTGGCGACGTGTAATTTGAACCAATGGGCTATGGATTTCGACTGCAATATGAAGAACATAAAGGATTCGATTTCTAGGGCTAAAGCGGCGGGAGCTGTGATCAGGCTCGGCCCCGAGCTCGAAATCACTGGCTATGGCTGCGAGGATCATTTCCTCGAACTCGACACCGTCTCTCATGCGTAAGCTTCTTTGAAACTCGCTCGTATTCAGAAATTTCCAGATTGTTAGAACTGAGCTGAAAAGTAAGTGAAGTTTAGTTACTCAGTCAAAGCTGTGTATACTGAAACAAGTCTGCGTCCCATTAGAATCAAGATAACCTTGATAAACAAGGAGATGTTAATTTTTCGACTCAAGAAGTTTTGTTCTTATATTGGTGTATTAAAATGTTACTTTAATCTGCATAGTAAATTATTGATTTACGCTACCTTCAGTTTTTAGAAAGGATGCTCATGTTCTAGCAAATTTGCAGGTGGGAGTGCTTAAAAGAATTACTACTAGGTGATTGGACAGATGGCATATTGTGTAGTTTTGGAATGCCTGTTGTCAAAGGGTCAGAGCATTACAACTGTCAAGTATTTTGTCTTAACAGGAAAATATTAATGATACGACCCAAGATGTGGCTAGCAAATGATGGAAACTACAGGGAACTTCGATGGTTTACGGCATGGAAGAGAAGAGATCTTGAGGATTTTCAGCTCCCAAGTGAAATTTCTGAAGCTTTGTCTCAGACAACTGTGCCATTTGGCTATGGCTATATCCAGTTTTTAGACACGTAGGTTATGTCTATCCTTTCTATTTTTCTTCACAGTGATATTAAATATTCATAGATTTTGGTCTAAGATTTTAATTTCACAAAAGTTATGAAATCCAAAAAATTTCAATTCATAGACTGTTTCTGAGAGACTTCTCTGCCCAAATGCTTCTGAACATATAACCAAAACAATGCCTGATTTATAGTAGCATTAAATCTAGTCCAAAGTGAGGCATTTGGTTAACAGGCACCAAACTTTTGACAGAGCTGACATATCTAACATGTTGGAATAAATGTTTCCCTCAGAGCTGTTGCAGCTGAAGTTTGTGAGGAACTTTTTGTACCTTCACCACCCCATGGTGAACTTGCATTGAATGGCGTTGAAGTGTTTATGAATGCAAGTGGAAGCCATCATCAATTAAGAAAGCTTGATCTTCGCATTCGTGCTTTCATAAGTGCCACACACACACGGGGAGGAGTGTACATGTACAGCAATCAACAAGGATGTGATGGTGGTCGGCTTTATTTTGGTAATAGCATGCAACCTATTTACTTTTCAGTTTTTTGTTTTGATTAAACTTATTGATATTTCTTTGTAAGATTTTAGTTCCTTATTTTAGTGCTTTTTACTCACTCTACTAGCATTTCTGCCCTATGGAATTAGGAAAATGTCGTAGTTGATTATTTTTTGTTCTGCAGATGGATGTTCTTGTGTGGTTGTCAATGGAGATCTTTTAGCTCAAGGTTCACAATTTTCTCTGAAGGATGTTGAAATGGTGTTTGCTGAAATTGACCTAGATGCGGTATGGTGCAAACTCTTAATTGAAAAAATTACAGCATGGGTTTACATTGTAAAAACATGCCTTTTCCTGTGCCTAAGTTCTTATATTCTGATTTTGCATTGCCAGTAACTTGTATGATACAATGCATGAGACACATTCATTATATTCATTTGCTCTTTTCCATTCTTCAAGTACTGTTGTATTTTGTTATTTGTTTCTTTTGTATGGTTCTTAATGTAAAAAATGGCATTTAAATTATTTATTATTTTTGTGAATAATGAGGTGCCATGGAACTTGGACCTCCCTTCTTACATTGTAATTAGAAGTCACGGATTTATTTGATAAGAGTTCAGAAGGAATTGAGGTAGCATTTTGATTTATCACTTGCTAGCACTCATCTGGGTTTCATGAGTAGCTATGGGAGACATTCAAGATTGTCATGTATTTAGTGATATGCCTAAAATGCATATTCAGTATAGTTTTTACTAGATAAATCAGTATAGTTTTAAAAAGCTAAATAAAGCTTGATTATTGTTGTTTTTATTTTACAAAGTTATACTAGTTGAATGTTTCTACCTAATGTATGATTCTAAAACATCTTGCTTTTCTGTTATGTTGCAGTCGGAATACATTATTTATCTGCTGTTTATTAATATATCATTCTGTTAGCTAATCGATTACCAATTTTTCCTTTTGCTTTATATGCTAGGTTGCTAGTCTTAGAGCATCTATCAGTAGTTTTCAAGAGCAGGCTAGTTGCAAACCAAAAGTTTCTGCAGTAGTTGTTGCTTACAAGCTTTGCCAATCCTTTAATCTCCAAAGGTCACTATCTAGTCCTCTTAAGGTAATAGGACCTCTTGCTATCTTGTTAAAAGTCCATTACATTTGTTTTTTCTTGTAATGTTTCATCTCTCTGTTTGCTCAAATGTATTTTTTCTTTTCATCTAGCAATTCTAGTGGTTGTCTAAGCTAATTGGCTTGTGCTACAATCAGCCTTGTTTTAGCTTCCTCAATCAACACTTTGCATAGTCAGCTTTGCTTACTGTTTGTAGATTAGGTATCACTCCCCCGAGGAGGAAATATCTCTTGGGCCTGCTTGCTGGCTATGGGATTATTTAAGAAGAAGTGGTGCATCTGGTTTTTTGCTCCCACTTTCAGGTGGTGCAGATAGTTCCTCTGTTGCCGCAATAGTTGGATCAATGTGTCAGCTTGTAGTTAAAGGTACTTTAATCTCCCTTAGTCCCTTTTCATCTGAACATGAATCTCATATTATTTTATCACCCCATTTTACAGTCTAACTGAATAGTCTTTGGTGAGAAGTATGCTTTTAATGAGAAAAGTTGTGCTAAACTTGTTTTTACTACTGGAGTTGAGCTTGAACATTTCAAAGGTTTGTTTAATAAATGAGCTGGTCCAAGTTGAGCTCACTTGAATCATATAATGTTAGTGAATATTATATGCATTATATGTATATATAATTTGTTCTATGGTATAAATATAATGTACAAAAAATTCATTTAATTTTGGAATTTTATTTGAATTCTTGAGTTTGGTTTGACCTGTTTAAGTAAGTGAGCCGAGTTTGAAGATTAATGTTTTTTTTTTTTTGGGTAATAAATTTGAGGGACAGGGAATTGAACTTGAGATCTCTTGTACTGAGTCTTAGGCTGACACCATGGACTACAATAACATTAATGTATGCTCACTTTTTGAAAGACCCAAGCTTCAATAGCAGGGTCAACTGCTCAGCTTGACTAACTCAGCCTAGTGAAAATAAATCAAAGTGGTTTGAGAAGTTTCTTCGCTAGGCATTAGGCAACCAGGCCTCCCAATTAATGTAGACCTGCATGACTGTAGAATGTAGAAGTACTTATTAATAAGAAAAATGCATGTGATGCAGAAATTGCAAATGGGGATGAACAAGTCAAAGCTGATGCTATGCGAATTGGCCATTACACTGATGGAAAGTTCCCAACAGATAGCAAAGAATTTGCTAAACGGATATTTTATACAGTTTTCATGGGATCTGAAAATAGGTATGCTTTTAAGACTATGGTGCCTTTGCACCTTAACTTACTACGTATTTAAGAGTTCATGTGTTAAACATCTAAGTTTCTTATCTAATATAATGATATTGGATCTGGATTAACCTAGGTAATTTTGAATTTTGATAAATTTACAGTTATACTTGCCAAAAAAATATATATATATATTTACAGTAATAAATCTTTGCAGTTGCTTGCAAAATCCCAACTGGACTTGGAATTAATTTATACATCCTTGTTTTGGTCAAGCAATTCTGTATTAAACCCCCACTAAAACATCATATATTTATTTTTGGTAAGTAATGATTTGAGTCATTAAAAAAAGAAAAGGCATCTAGGAGATGCTTAAAGGAAGAACAAACTATAAAGAAAGTCAATAACACTATAACAGTAACAATATTTATTATTTATGAACTGAAACCAATTAGGGTGGAAATGTTGGCAGATGAACTAGGACAGAGCCAACTCTACTTTGTGCTTTAATATAAATGACCCTTCAATTAGGAGACAGTGTGAACTGAAATTACTTCCAAATTTGGTGCAGTACATCTTTGACTCAAAACTCTTGGAATTCATGTTTATCTGCTTTCCTTTCGATATGTTCGGGACAACCAGTCCATTGATTAGTAAATTAATTTTCTATCAAAATAAATGCATAAAAACCATCATCTAGATCAAGTTGTAAGTACTAATCAAATATAGCAACAATGGTCCTGTCAATTAGGTTATAGTGGCACCAGAAAATGAAAGCAAAACTGTCAAGGGTCTTCTTTTTTTTTTTTGAATTTTAGAATTCATTGTTTCAAACAGCCCTCATCTTGGTGATTCTGTGTAATGTTTACAATAGTTCTGAAGCCACCACATCTAGGGCAAAGCTTCTGGCCGATGAAATTGGATCATGGCATCTTAATGTTAGCATAGATGCAGTGGTCTCTTCTCTGATCTCTTTGTTTCAAACACTTACCGGGAAGCGTCCACGCTATAAGGTATAATGGTTGAAACTTCATTTTTGTTGTTTATTAACTAAAAGATATCTTAATAGCAAGTATATATTTTGGCCAATAGATAAGTTGGAATTGATTGGATGTTCAAGCATTCTGGGAGAACCATTTTTAGTTCACTTATTTGACTAAGGGACCTTCTTTATTTGACAATATTGACTTACTGATTCTTCATTTCCAGGTAGATGGGGGATCAAACACTGAGAACTTGGCACTGCAAAATATTCAAGCTCGAGTCAGAATGGTCCTAGCATTCATGCTAGCATCACTCCTTCCATGGGTTCATAGTAAACCAGGTTTTTATTTGGTTTTGGGTAGCTCCAATGTAGATGAAGCATTGCGTGGTTATCTAACAAAGGTGAACCACATTCTTGTTTTATTTATTTTGGATGGCCAGAATCACCTGTTAATACTCCATATTAAGTACATAAAAATGGCATGCACTTAATATTATTGGAAGCAATGTACCAATGTAATTTTAACTGTCTGCATGTTGCAGTATGATTGCAGTTCAGCTGATATAAATCCAATTGGAAGTATCAGTAAGACGGATCTTCGAACATTTCTGAGATGGGCAGCCATTCATCTTGGTTACTCATCCTTGGCAGAAATTGAAGCAGCTCCTCCCACTGCTGAATTGGAGCCTATACGATCCAACTATAGCCAGGTCTTAGTTTTGGCACACTAGTTTTTTAGTCATTTGTTCTGGATACTTCTTTCCTGGTCTTTTGTCACAGTTATGGGTGCATCTATTGGTCATACCTGCATTTTATTTATTCATTTTGAAATCCATATCTGCATTTTATATGTTCATTGCTACTAGAAGGTTTTTCTTGACTGCTTGTTGAATGTAAGAACAACAGTTCCAATCTGAATATGAGTACATATCTGATAAGAGTTACATTATGTGAAGTCTGATGCTATTTATGTGAAACAGCTGGATGAAGTGGACATGGGAATGACATATGACGAACTCTCAGTTTATGGAAGAATGCGCAAGATTTTCCGCTGTGGGCCTGTATCAATGTTTAAGGTTTGCCCCTTTATATGAAGTATATTTTGAACCTTATTTTGTATTTCACAACTATTATTTGCATCACGATCACGAATTGAAATTGGCTCTGCAGAATCTCTGTTACAAATGGGGTACAAAGTTAACGCCAAAGGAGGTGGCTGATAAAGTAAAGTATTTCTTCAAGTACTATTCCATTAATAGACACAAGATGACTGTGTTAACACCTTCATACCATGCTGAGGTACCTCTCTTCTTTAGAGCAGATTTCGGAACATTAGCCTGCATTTACTTCTATTCTCCGGTTTAATTTCTTCCGTTAGTAAATGCACTTGTAATTTCCCGCCTAGTCTATAACTCCATAGGCCACTGAATACTCGAACCGTTTTGCATCGTGCAGAGTTACTCACCAGAGGACAACAGGTTTGATCTTCGACAGTTTTTGTACAATGTCAGATGGCCTTACCAGTTCCGCAAAATCGATGAACTTGTGAATGAGCTTGATGGTGACCGGGTTGCCATCACAAAATCAACTGCCCAGGAAACGGCGGATGTCACTACAGATGGTGGCATGGGTGTTGTGGCAGCAGGTGCAGGCAACCCAAGAGCTGGTGTTTAGTTTCAAATTTTCAATTATCTGAACCTTAACTCCCTAAAGCTTGCACTTATCGGTTCTCAGTCATTTCATTCCGGTTAAAGATTTGACCATACTCTTTGCATCCTGATACAGTGTAACATGTATTTACAGCATTTCTACTCCCTTGGTTGAAATAATTATTACATTGATCAAATGGGGAACCAAAAGTTCTTTGTTTCTTGAATAAAATCATCTCTCTAATTTCCACATCTTAAAATTAACTGGGTTCACAATTTTTATTTTTATTCTTTTTGGAGTGACTAGAAACCTACAGTAATTACCCGAGGGTGTGCACTGGTCACTAGGAAATCCCATCTTGTGATATTAGCCGGCAAAGTACAAAAATTGTTCATAGCTGATCGGTTCAAATCATGAAGGTTAATATGTCACTTTCATTAAGAGTTGGATCTGTAACCTTGAGATTATCGAGTAAACGATCAATTTGGTTAAAAATTTAAGCTCATATATTTAATTTGCAATATTATACTCCGGAGTTCCTACTGAAAATGTATGGACCCTATTAAGTTGTGGTCTATATTCACCTCTTGCTAGTTGCTACTACTGTACCGAGAAACATTTTTAATTTTTAATAATTAGAAAAATAAAAAATCAATTTTCAGAAAAGGAATTGTGATGGGGATTTCACCTGAACATCTCGCAGTTACTAGTGAACAAACTCTGTTATAGGCAGTTTCTTCCGCCTTTCTTGAGTTTCTTGTCCAATTCAGTTATATAAGTACGGGCACTCTTAAAGAAAATCCATTTGTACAGAGAAAGAAGCATTGAAATCTCCTTAACAATGGCGATCGCTTCGCCGTCCGCTCCGAGATTCTCGTCGTTCTGCTGCTGTAGGGTCGGGTCGGCCCGCGCAGCTGGTTCCGTAGGAACGGTAGGATTATTGCCGCCGATCCACACTCGGTTCCCGGCTCGGAAGTTGACGTTGTATTCAAGGCTCGACTCGTCTTCCTCCGCGTCTTCCAATGACCCCGACGGCGAACTCCGCTACGAGCTGCAGCACGGCGTACCGACGCACCCTCACCCTCACCGGCGGGGTACGCCGGTGTTCGTGACCCTTCCGGTGGACGCCGTCAGCTCGCCCTCTGGGCAGATGACAAGGAAGAAGATCATGAAGCATTCGTTCACGGCGCTGAAGACGATGGGAGTGGAGGGAGTCGTGATGGAGGTGTGGTGGGGGCTGGTGGAGAGGGAATCGCCTAGGGTTTACAATTGGCAGGGTTATTTGGAGATTGTGGCGTTGGCGAAGCGCATTGGCTTGAAGGTTCGAGCTGTAATGGCGTTTCATCAGTGTGGCACAGGGACCAATGATCCCTTCTGGTTGGTACCATTTCATCGTTTTACGATTTATCCGGTTTCCCAGTTCCTATAATATCTAGATTCTAGTATGCATAAATACATAATAAACCAATTCAATAGATTATAAATCTCTGGTTGATGGGAACTGTTGTATTTCTAATAATTTCTTATAATAGCATTTCCTAATCATGCTATTGAGTTAACTTACAAGTGAAATAGCATCAAGATTTACAATAGTTTATGGATTTCAGATTAGTGATTTGGGGAGTTAGTTTTTTTGTTATTTTGTCTTATCATTGCATAGCTATGTAACTGTATTTCCCATTGCAAGCACGACGATTGCTCTCTAGTGGGGGAAGGCTTGCAATGTTGGTGTTTTTCATTGACTATTATGAGAAGTGGTGAACTTAGTGACAACATTAGGCTTACTGGAGATTTTATAGTCCTACAAAAGTTCTTGTCTGGCAATCAAAGTAGAGAAAAGAATGATTCACTTTCAGTGGAACTTGCATGTAAGTAGGGGAAGTAAACTCTGCTCTTGCTGACTAGGGTAACTCTGCCGAACTACTCACCTCCTTAGCTTTGGAATTACAGCTACTTTTTAGAAGACCCTTTAAGCACTAGTGCAGTGAATATCATTGGGTTTCAATTACTAGCCATGAACTAGTGAAAGTTGTTCAAGCTTAATATCTAAAGTCTAGAACTCACACACATAGTCAATTGAAACACTTGGATTTATGGATTTCAGATTAGTGATCTTGGCAAGTAGTTTGATAGCTCTTTCTTATTTGGCCTTATCCTTGGATTAGTTAACTGTGTTTCTCCGTGGAAAGCTGTTTATTGTTCAATGACCTATCAGTATGCAATTGATATGTCTCTTGACTCTAGAAGCAGGATCTTAGAATGCTACTATATGCTCAAAAACCAACATTCTTTGGGGGTGACCCGCAGCCACTACCCGGGGGTGTGCACGACTGCACGGGGTAAACCCTACCTTGTGACGACCCTAGCTGGCAAAGGACCACAAGTAGGTAAACCAACCTCGGTTGCCCATAGCTACCAGCTCAAACCAAGAGTGCCGGGATTCGAACTTGTGACCTTGTGGTTACAAGTTTGCATCCTTAGCCATCTTGGCTAGGGTTACCCCAAAACCTAGGCTGATGAGTGGTTTTGGTTGGCCATGTCATATTAAGCTAGTTCTAAAGTCCACAAGTCTTTTAGACCACCTTTCACTTGTTATCTTTTTGTGGTTGAATGCTCAAAGACATGCAACAATTTTTTACTATAGTTTCCAAACTGTCTTTGGATTTCTTTTTAACTATCAATTTCTGTAATATGGTGTGATTGGTCATCTTTGATTCTACTATTATTTTATGGATAACAAGCCTTGAATGCCCTGTTGATTTATGGATATTCCTTTGAGGGCCAATAAATCTCAAGTTAAAAGAAATGCAGGAACTCCAAAGTGAAATGTGACTTTCAGAACTGAAAAATTAATTGTCTATAAGCTCCTGGTTCTGATTTGCTTGTAAAAACCAACCTCATTTTTCAGAGTTCATTGTATCAATGACAGTATTAAACGCATTTAATTACTTGCTTAAAAGTTGAAATCCTTGAGCATTCCTCTCTTTAATGTGCTATGTTATTATGTGCGTTGAACCTAAAATTTGCAATTGCTTTTTCTGCAAGGGTTCCTCTTCCTAAATGGGTGCTAGAAGAAATGGAGAAGGATCCAGATTTAGCATATTCAGACAGGTTTGGGAGACGGAGCTTGGAATATATTTCCCTAGGATGTGATGTTCTGCCTATTTTGCATGGACGATCACCAGTTCAAGCATATACTGATTTTATGAAGGACTTTAAAGAAATCTTCAAGGCATTCCTTGGAACCACCATAACTGTAAGATGCTTGGTGTCATGCTTTTACGCAGATTTCTATTATGATACCTAGAAAAGATCTCTTAGATTGATCATGATATGATTCACAGGGGATTCAAGTTGGAATGGGTCCCGGCGGTGAGTTAAGATATCCTTCATGCCCTCCAAAAAAGCTAACAAGCGCATGGCGCTCGCGTGAACTTGGTGAATTCCAATGTTATGATAGGGTATGAAGCAAACAGTGTTGTTTATCCTTGGATTTTCAGAGTGAATGATACCCATCTCGATCTCCTTGAGTCCTAAGACTTGATTATTTTCTTCTTGATTGGCAGTATATGCTGGCATCTCAGAATGCTTGTGCTGGAGAAGTAGGTATGCGTGAATGGGCAAATGGTGGCCCTATTGGTGCTAGCAGTTTGATGCACGACCCAGAAAGCACAGAATTTTTCAGAAGTGATGGTTCTTGGAACACAGCATATGGAGATTTCTTCCTACAATGGTACTCGGGGATGCTGTTGCTTCATGGGGAAAGGATTTGCAAGGAAGCAGAGAGCATTTTTAGGGGTTTTGAAGTGGATTTGAGTGGTAAAGTGGCGGGGATCCATTGGCACTATGGTACTCCATCTCACCCATCAGAACTAACAGCTGGTTATTACAATACTTCAATTAGAGATGGATATTTACCAATTGCTCGCATGTTCGGTAGATATAGATTCACCATATGTTGTCCATGTTTCGAGATGAAAGATGCACATGAGCAAAAGATAAATCCAGTGAGCAGTCCCGAAGGTTTACTTAGACAACTTTTACTTGCTGCAAGATTCTGTTATCTTCCCCTGGTGGGTGAAAATTCGGCCACCAGTTTGGATGACCAATCATTCGAACAGGTGTTAAAGATGTCAAAATTCTACTCAGATGGTGTTCCATTCGAACATGTGTTAAATATGTCAAGATTATACTCAGATGGTCTGGAAACACCGTACTTTTCGTTCAACTTTGTGAGGATGGACAAGCACTTTTTTGATACTCGGAATATTGCAAGTTTTACCCGGTTTGTGAAACAGATGTCAGACACGAATAATATTCGAGCCAAGTTAAGTTTCGGGGATGGTGATATGCGGGTTTCATCTTCCTCTTCAGGCGCAGCAGCTAACATGAAAGCAGTTTTCGCGTAGGACAAGGACCCCAGGAACTAGTGATTCATTGTTGTGGAATCTGTGAATTGCATCAGTATATTCTTTTGATTTGTAGTAAATGTTCTTCTGTGCATTGTATTGGGTTTTCCATTTCATACTGAATGGAGCAAAGAACAGTCTGGTTGTAGTGTAGAACAGTCAACAGTGCCTTCCAATGATTTTGAGAATGGATGGCTGCCTCAGCTCCTAATCACTCTTTTAGCCTTTAATCTCTGTCGTATGCTTACTCAGTATGTATATACAAATATAAAAAAATTACTCCTTAATACACAAGTGGATGCTTTTTTGTGCAGAATGCAGACGAGGCCGTCTCTTAATTGCATAAAAAACAGTGAAAGAACAAGTACAGAAAGAGGAATCATAATCATATGTCAAACATGTGTTTGTGAAAATGGAAAATTTTGCATTAGTATAATTTATCAATCCTTGGTATAATTATTATTTTTTATTTACGTTTAAACTAGCCTTCACTATCAGAAGATTTTTGGTAGAATGATTGATCAGTCCAAAGATGTATAGAAAAAAGGAGAAAATGATTCTCATTCTTTACTCTCATTATTTTTTATTTCAACACTTATAATGCAACCCACATGAAAAATAATTTATAATAGAACTCTAAAAAAAATGTAGTAAGCTAAAATATTTGTGGAGTCCAACTTGTACATATATTCCATATGAGTTCTATTATATGAACTCTCAAATCTCACTCTCTAAATGTAACTTCTTGATATGACTGGCATGGATAAACTATTTTTTTTTTATGTGGATCCTAATACAAGTGTCTATATCAACATTTTGTGCGTGGAAATAAAACTTGGAAGTAAAAAATGAGAGTATAGATAGTATTTTCCATTCCATATATTATATATTCTCAATACTCGTTTTCCCTCCTTTAGCAAAGTACTCCGTATTTGAAAAGAAATCTCCCCATCATTTAATTACAATAATTTATATTATGTATGCAGAAACTTCTATAATGTGGTGTTGAAAGATAGGATCCCCACACCGGCCTGACAGAGCATCTAGGAGGATATAAATTATGGTAACTTAATTGAACCATAGAGACTAGACCACTAACAAGGAACCCCCTCACTTTGAAAGGTTGCTCCCACACTGCCGCTGGTGAGACTCGATCCCTGGTCATTTTTAGAGATGACAATGTGCCCCGTTCCCGCTGGGGATCACCGTCTCCGTAGGGGAAGGGGAAGGGGACGGGAACGGGGAACTTGTGAAATTTCCCGGTGGGGACGGGGACGGGAACTGGGAACTTGTGAAATTTCCCGGTGGGGACGGGGACAGGAACGGGAACACCCCTCCGCGCCCAGCCACGCCCCGTCCCTGAACACTAATATATATATATATATATAAGGGATTAGGTGCATTTGAGGCTTCTTATGCGGTTGTGCGGGTGGACGCACGTTAAACATTAATCTGACGCACTTAAAGTACACAACATACGCACATTAAGCACACAAACAAAACACATTCAGAACACAATCTCACGCATGTTAAGCATAAATCTCACACATGTTAAGCACAAGTCTCACGCATGTTAAGTACAAAAACACACGCACCTTAAGTTTTAAAAACAACAACTCACATCAAGTATACACTCATGCACATTAAGTACAAAACTCACACACCTTAAACACACGACTCACGCACATTAAGCACAAAACTCACGCATATTAAGATTCGTATTTGGATGGGTCATCGAGGAAGGAGAAGGTCTCGAATCCACCGTTCGCCAAGCAAACGTTCGCAGCAAGCTTATCTTTGTAAGAGCATGCTCCATTGTCCTCCGATGGGCTCGAGGGGGCAGGGTGGGTTCTCTTTCAAGGGTTGTAGCGGGTTCTCCGTCGATAGAAGCAGGCTAGGCATCAGACATAACGATTTCATCTCCTTGTGGTTCTCATCCTACTGTCGCTGGTGCTTCGCTTCTCATCGCCTCGTTGGTGCAGATATTTAGAAGTTCGCTGGGTGCTGGCTGTTCACCAGTCTCCGGTGGAGTGTCTGTAGGGATGGTCATGACTTCGTCTGGACCATCGCATTCCTTGTCTTCGACTTCTTAATCTTCTTGGGTTGCCGGCGGAGTTTTCCGAGGGAGCGTTTTCCATTGTTTCTCTCTCTAAACACTAAATTAGTTTATCGTATAAGTAATTTACCAAGATGGAATGACTACACTACCCCTCTACTTAACGCAAGTAATTTACCAATATGGAATGACTACACTACCCCTCCAAGTGTCTTTTTAGTCCAAATTAAAAGTCAAGGATCAATTTTGGAAAATCGCAATAGTAAGAGCACCATTGATGGAATTAACTTTTCTAAAAATCTATTTAATCCCTTTAAGATGTGTTGTGAGTAAATATATTTTTTTTAAAATTTGAGGTTTTTTGATGAACCCGCGCTGGTCTATTATATTTCTGTGATATATATATATATATATATATATATATATATATATATATATATATATATATATATATATATTTTATTATTATTTTTTTTAAAATCAAATTTATTATAAGTTCCTTCAGGTTCTATTTTATCCATTCCTATATTGATCAGGAAATGGCTATATATCATTAGAAAATTTCCTAAACTTCATATTAGGTGTGCATTAGATTTAATGCTCATGTCTCCCTAATGAATGCCGTTGTTTACACCCCTCCCTTCTGTGTTGCTATTTGCACCACCCTTTGACCAAATATGATATAAAGTATCATTGAAAATGTAAAAAGGTGGTAAATTATAATAAATATATGGGTGGTGCAAATAGTCTAATGGGTGGTCAAAATACTATTTGCACCACCCTATTAAAACTGCATTTATGAGGTCAAAATTTAATTCTTAAAAAAAAAAAAAAAAAAAAAAAAAAAAAAAAAAAACGAAGAACACACCATCGCCTTCTCCGGTGAGAAGGCGACGGACTGCCTTCTCACCGGAGAAGGCAACTGGGCTGCCTTCTCCGGTGAGAAGGCAGCCCACTGTGTGGGTTGCCTTCTCCGGCAAGAAGGCGACCCATTGTGTGGGCTGCCTTCTCGCCGGAGAAGGCAGCCCACACAGTGGGTCGCCTTCTCGCCGGATAAGACAACCCATTTGCCTTCTCCGGTGGGAAGGCAGTCCATCGCCTTCTCACCGGAGAAGGTGACGAATCTTTTTTTTTTTTTTTTTTTTTTTAATAACCCATTGGGTTGCCTTCTCCGGTGAGAAGGCAGCCCAGTTGCCTTCTCCGGTGAGAAGGCAGTCCCAGCCTTCTCACCGGAGAAGGTGACTGGACGGAGAAGTTTTTTTTTTTTTTTTTTTTTTTTTTTGTAATTAAAATAAATAAATAAATAAAAATCTTTGACCATATTTAATGCTGGCATTTACACCACCTATAAAGCTATTTGACCTACTAAGTAGGTGGTGCAAATAGTAAAATAGGTGGTGTAAATAGAATTACCCATTGATAAAACCTAACTTGGGTCAATTTTGAAAAAACACAAACTTTCACACTAACAATCATATCGTTCCTATAAAAGCTCTTACATTCACCTCTTACATTCAAATTTCTGTCTTCACTCACCTCATAATTTCTTTCTCCACTCACTGTCTTCACTCATCGCATAATTTCTTTCTCCACTCATCTCAGAATAAAACGTTTTAATTATAACACCGCATTTCAAGTTGAATTTATTCACTTAAAAATTATTTTGATTAAAGTGTTATTAATTTTTAAATTGCTAGAAAAGTCTAGAGGGTCTCTAGACTTTTCACCACCCAACCTGGACCGACACTGACGTCTGTCTCACAAACCGGGTAAAACTTGCAATATTCCGAGTATCAAAAAAGTGCTTGTCCATCCTCACAAAGTTGAATGTAAAGTACGGTGTTTCCAGACCATCTGAGTATAATCTTGACATATTTAACACATGTTCGAATGGAACACCATCTGAGTAGAATTTTGACATCTTTAACACCTGTTGGAATGATTGGTCATCCAAACTGGTGGCCGAATTTTCACCCACCAGGGGAAGATCACAGAATCTTGCAGCAAGTAAAAGTTGTCTAAGTAAACCTTCGGGACTGCTCACTGGATTTATCTTTTGCTCATATGCATCTTTCATCTCGAAACATGGACAACATATGGTGAATCTATATCTACCGAACATGCGAGCAATTGGTAAATACCCATCTCTAATTGAAGTATTGTAATAACCAGCTGTTAGTTCTGATGGGTGAGATGGAGTACCATAGTGCCAATGGATCCCCGCCACTTTACCACTCAAATCCACTTCAAAACCCCTAAAAATGCTCTCTGCTTCCTTGCAAATCCTTTCCCCATGAAGCAACAGCATCCCCGAGTACCATTGTAGGAAGAAATCTCCATATGCTGTGTTCCAAGAACCATCACTTCTGAAAAATTCTGTGCTTTCTGGGTCGTGCATCAAACTGCTAGCACCAATAGGGCCACCATTTGCCCATTCACGCATACCTACTTCTCCAGCACAAGCATTCTGAGATGCCAGCATATACTGCCAATCAAGAACAAAATAATCAAGTCTTAGGACTCAAGGAGAGATAGGACTCGAGGACTCGAGGTTCACAGCGGGAAATTATGGAATTTCTGACCACCTGATAATGATCTTAAATCAAGTCAAAAGTCTTGCCGACCACTTTTTGGTATCTGGAAAAATCTTTATTGCTATTTCCGACCACTTTTTACTTTCGACTTGATAAAATCACTTTCTGGTGGTCGGAAATTCCAAAATTTCCAGATGTGGTTACACAAGTGTTTGCTTCATACCCTATCATAACATTGGAATTCACCAAGTTCACGCGAGCGCCATGCGCTTGTTAGCTTTTGTGGAGGGCATGCAGGATATCTTAACTCACCTCCAGGACCCATTCCAACTTGAATCCCCTGTGAATCATATTATGATCAATCTAAGAGGTATTATCTTTTCTAGGTATCATAATAGAAAAACTGGGTAAAAGCACATTGACACCAAGCATCTTACAGTTATGGTGGTTCCCAGGAATGCCTTGAAGATTTCTTTAAAGTCCTTCATAAAATCAGTATATGCTTGAACTGGTGATCGTCCATGCAAAATAGGCAGAACATCACATCCCAAGGAAATGTATTCCAAGCTCCGTCTCCCAAACCTGTCTGAATATGCTAAATCTGGATCCTTCTCCATTTCTTCTAGCACCCATTCAGGAAGAGGAACCCTTGCAGAAAAAGCAATTGCAAATTTTAGGTTCAACGCACATAATAACATATCACATTAAAGAGAGGAATGCTCAAGGATTTCAACTTTTAAAAGACTTGTGGACTTTAGAACTAGCTTAATATGACATAGCCAACCAAAACCACTCATCAGCCTAGGTTTTGGGATAACCCTAGCCAAGATGGCTAAGGATACAAACTTGTAACCACAAGGTCATAAGTTCAAATCCCAGTCCTCTTGGTTTGAGCTGGTAGCTATGGGCGGCAACTTAGACTGATTTACCTGTGTGTGGTCCTTTGCTGGCTAAAGTTGTCACAAGGTAAGATTTATTAGTGCACACTCTCGGGTAGTGGCTGCGGGTTTCTTTCGTCAACCTCAAAAAAAGAAGGGAGGGTTTTGAGTGTTTCTGTCAGCCTATAGCGTGTGCAATCCAAATATAAGTTTAGACTTTTAATTGAGATGGAGCACATGTTTCAATTTGGTATTAGAGTCAGACCAAAGTTCATGGGTTTGAAGACTCAAACTATTGATGAAATGGTACCAACCAGAAGGGATCATTGGGCCCTGTGCCACACTGATGAAACGCCATTAAAGCTCGAACCTTCAAGCCAATGCGCTTGGCCAACGCCACAATCTCCAAATAACCCTGCCAATTGTAAACCCTAGGCGATTCCCTCTCCACCAGCCCCCACCACACCTCCATCACGACTCCCTCCACTCCCACTGCCGTCAGCGCCCTGAACGAATGCTCCATGATCTTCTTCCTCGTCATCTGCCCCGAGGGCGAGCTGACGGCGTCCACCGGGAGGGTCACGAACACCGGCGAACCCCGCCGGTGAGGGTGAGGGTGCGTCGGTACGCCGTGCTGCAGCTCGTAGCGGAGTTCGCCGTCGGGGCCATTGGAAGACGAGTCGAGCCTTGAATACAACGTGAACTTCCGAGCCGGGAACCGAGTGTGGATCGGCGACAATAATCCTACCGTTCCTACGGAACCAGCTGCGCGGGGCGACCCGACCCTACAGCAGCAGAACGACGAGAATCTCGGAGCGGATGGCGAAGCGATCGCCATTGTTAAAGGAGATTTAAATGCGTCTTTTTCTGTAAAAATGGATTTTCTTTAATAGTGCCACTACTTATAACTGAATTGGAGAAGAAACTGCCTAACAGAGTTTGTTCACCATCACAATTCCTTTTCTTGAAAACTGATTTTAAAATTATTAAAAATTAAAAATGTTTCTCGGTACAGTAGTAGCAAGAGGTTTGCAATCATTGCCATGCTGACGAGCACAAGGTGTTCCAGTGCCGATTCATAATCACCTCTAGCCTCACATATGATAGCCATTAATCGCCGATCAGTTGCTTCTTCAAGAGATGACGGTGAACTAAGATTTCTTGCACAAACTCGATCCTAGCCTCATCAAATTGCATTGCTTCAACATGAGCTTCAGCCAAGTACCTGCAACTGCCCACCAATCACTTTAAATACAACAATTTCATTTGCTACACATTATATATAAGAAGATTCTGTGGTGCCAATCATACCCAGAACAACATATAATTCTATTGGAATGGTTTCCTATTGTATGAACACCATTAGAAACTACTTTTTTAAGGGGGGGAAAAGAAGAAGAGAATTCATTAAAAACCAAGGACATCACAAATTAAAGTGAGGGAGAAATTAACCAACCCCTGGGCGCGAACAGCAGGTGGCTGTTCTCTCTTTTTTTTTTTTTTTTTTTTTAAAAAAATTAATTGTTTAGTTTATTTATTTATTTATAAAATAAATAATTATTTTTAATAAATAAAAAATATTTTGTTTTAAAAAATAAAATAAAAGAACATGTATCAACACCACATCAATTTAACCTGATAAACAAGTTAAATTGAACAATTTTACCGGTTTAGGGGACTTAAATGGAGTTTTTTTCACTTAGGAGATCCAATTGCACTATCCCCTTGACTTAGGGGGCCAATTTGATACTTTTTTCAAATAGAAAATGGTGAAATTTGGGGATCTTAAACCGAACCGAATTAAATCTGAACTGAAATCGAACCGTTTCAAACCGAACCGAATCGAACCAAACTCTAATGTTAAACTGAATGGTTTAACTTTTTTAAAACCGAAACCAAAATCGAAAAAACCGAACCGAAACACCCACCCCTAAGTCTAACTGTTTAAGTTTGCATTTGCATTTGAAGACATTGTATTTGTGAATGCCTATCAGTCTAACTTAAGTTTGTTGTTAGGGGCCTAACAATTAGGTGTACCGCTTTATCAATGCCCAATGCATGATTATAATTAATTGACCAAAGTTCATGTTAAATTTTATATTGCATTTTTTAATACACTCTAACATATTCATAATATGTTTTTAACAATTATGTCAATTTTGATTGTGATGGAGTTCAAACCTAAGATATTCCTTATCAAAACAATGAGTAAATTAAGAATAATAAATAGTTAACGGAATATTCTGTTACTAAAGTTTACACTGACGGAATGAGGGGTATTTAAGAAAAGTAAATGATAAATAGAGGATAAAATAAGAAAAATAATAATAAAATCAAAATAATATGAATCATTAATTTCAACAAACAATTACACTAACATTTCTTAGTTTCCGTTAAGGTCTAACTTTATTGGCCTCTTATTAAGTTTGTGTTGGAAAATATTCGCAACGTCAACGCGCGGGTTGGAAACCTTTAAGAAACAAGGACACAACAGGTGTATGACTGAAAGAAAGTCTGTGTCGTGTTATAATAACACTACCTTAAAAGCGTTATTTTTTCCGGTGATGGTGCAACCAAAATAAATTGGGACGCTTTCGACAGGCAACACAGAACAACCACGCTAAGCTCAGACTTTAATAAGCAAACACGAAAAGAAGATAGAGAGGGAAAAAATATTTATTGCATTTAATTAGACAAAGTTGCCTTGTTTATATAGTGTGTAGGAAAGTGAAGTCACTTTACATTCCAACCACACATTAACGGTCAAAGTACCTATGAGATCCCTGTACTATAACGTTTTGTTCAATTTAGTCTTTCTACCTTAATTTTGTTCAATTTAGTCCATGTACTTTAAAAAGTGAAACGATTAAGGACAATAATTGATATTTATGTATTTATTTTGGACATATTATGTAATATATTGGTGGTAAAAATAAGTAATTTTAAATATTTATAAAATAATATATGAGTTGGTATGTAAGTATGATGATGTGACAGATAAGATGTCTACGCCATATCAGCGATTGTCCTTAATTGTTTCACTTTTTAAAGTACAAGGACTAAATTAAACAAAATTAAGGTAGAAGGACTAAATTGAACAAAAGACTATAGTACAGGGACCTCATAGGTATTTTGACCCACATTAACTAAAAGCAAGGTGAATGGTAAATGACTAACAGCACGTTTGGTTCATGGAATGAATTTTGAGGTAATAGGAATGCTATTCCATAAGGAATGGAATAGGCAAGGAATAGAATAGGAATTGTATTCTATTGTTTGGTTCGCGGAAGGAATAGACTTTAGGAATTATATTACAGTGTTTGGTTGATTTAAGGAATAGAAATGAAATATGCTTTAAAAGACATAAATATCCTTATAAAAATATGTGATGGTGGCGATGGTGGTGGTGGTGGTGGCGGTGGCAGTGGTGGGGGCGACGGTGGTGGTGGTGACGGTGACGGTTGACGATGACGGTTGTGGCAGTGGTGGTGGGGCGGCAACGATTTTGGCGGCGGTGGTGGTGGTGGTGCTGCTGGGTGGTGGTTCTGGTGACGGTGGTGGTGGCGGCGGCGACGATGGTGGTGGCGATGGTGGTGATGTGGTGGTGGCGGTGGCGGTGGCGGTGGTGGTAGTGGTGATGCTGGTGTGGTAGTGGTGGTGGTGACGGTGACGGTTGACGATGATGGTTGTGGCAGTGGTGGTGGGGGCGACAGTGGTGGTGGTGGTGGTGGCGGTGGTGCTGCTGGGTGGTGGTTCTGGTGGCGGTGGTGGTGGTGGCGGCGGCGGCGATGGTGGTGGCAGTGGTAGTGGTGGTGGTGGCGACGGCGGCGATGGTGGTGGTGGCGGCGACAACGGTGGTGAAATAGGATAAATTTATATATAGGATAATAAAATTAGGTTAAAGAAAGGGGTAAAAAATGAAATAGATTTTAAAATCTATTCCTGAGCGTTCAGTAATAGGCTAATACCAGGGGGGCCCTAGTAATAACTATTACCTTATTTGAGGTAAAAGGATATTACCAGGAATATTATTCCTGGTAATAGAAATGGTTACCAAACAACGGAATAGGCCTATTACTGGGAATGCTATGTCATTCCCGGCCTATTCCGTGAACCAAACGGGCCATTAATGAGAAAACTCATTTTGCCACACCTTGTGGTTGACTCAAAAAACTAAGCCTGCACTTTGAATGGATTATTTCCAACATTTTGAAGTTTGTAGATGTAGATAGATTTGTAGATTGCAGATAAAGATAGTTAAATGTCTATACTATTATTCCTAACAATTTATTTTTTATTGAACAAAATAAATTTCCATTTTTAACTATTAGGGTCTAAGTGTAAACTATGTGTGATTTAGGCCAAAAAGCAATCGTTATGATGTGCAACCGTGTGCACCATCGGTTGCAAAACGACGCCGTTTCATTTTTTTAAAAAAATTCCGTTCGGATCGTCATTAACTGCGTTAGGCGGTTTCCTTTCGTATTCAAACAGTAAGATATATCTATAATTTCATAACTATATATCTACAATTTCATAACTTTATATCCAGAATTACATAACCATATGTCGAGAATTACTTAACTATACATTCATAATTTGACAATAGTACATTTAGAAATAATAACTACACATTCATAATTTCATATCCATATATTCATAATTTCACAACTAGACATTCATAATTACATAACTCCATATTCAGAATTCTTAAAGTGCTTGTTCACAGAGATATTCATAATTTCACAACTAGACATTCATAATTACATAAATCCATATTCAGAATTCTTAAAGTGCTTGTTCACAGAGAACCATATCCATAATTGCATAACTACATATCCATAATTTCAAAATTATATATCCATAACTTCAAAACTATATGTCCATAACTTCAAAACTATATATTCAGAGTTGCATAACTATATATTCATAATTACACGTCGATTTGAGTTTTTGTAAAAAAAAAAAAAAAAAATTAATTAATTGGTGGAGTTAAACGGTGCGGCAATTTATATCCTACACCACGGCGCGCGTTGCACTGTACGCCCAGATGCAAAACGACGTCGTTTCAATTTATTATTTTTTTTTTTTGAAATTTCCCACCTCAGTGTTTGGCAGTTAACTTTTCTTTAAAAAAAAAAACCCCCATGTTCAAAAATGTACATAATGTTATACATGAATGTACATAATTGTATAACAAAATATACATACTGTTTTTTAAAAGATAATACACATAATCTAACATAATACATAATAAACATAAACTTTCAACATAATACACATCAACTCTTAACATAATACACAAAAATTTCCTGATTCGGATGTACATAATTGTATAAAAAATGTACATAATTGTATGAACAAATATACATAATTGTATGAACAAATATACATAATCACAGCAACTTCCTACCGCGCCTTCCAAAACGACCTCGTTTTGGGAGGCGCGCGGCGCACAGTGCTACGCGCGTCGTGGTGTAGGGTATAACGATTGAAACGGTGCCACTTTGCACAGCATAATTTGCGCCAAAACGGGGCGGACTTTGATTTGGGCCGAAACATCTAGCATAATATCGCAAGCAAGATTCTCCCCGGCCCAACAAAACAACACAACACC
Source organism: Ipomoea nil (assembly GCF_001879475.1). Lineage (NCBI taxonomy): Eukaryota > Viridiplantae > Streptophyta > Magnoliopsida > Solanales > Convolvulaceae > Ipomoea > Ipomoea nil. The sequence goes on along the minus strand of NW_017619497.1, from coordinate 4,249,441 downwards.
GTAGCACAAATATGAAAGATCTCCTTCTGACTTCTTAGCCATCGTCGCCGTCACCCAAGTAGAAGAAGCTACCATGCCGCGAACGATTACCGCCGAGAGCCCTGGCTGCCCTCGCCTCCGGGCCTTAACCTTCGATGTACTTGGACTCACCAAAGGTTCGTCACTATTTCATTGTGATGATACACATTTTTTCCTCTCTCTAAACCATTCCTATGCGCTTATTGTTTCTCTGTAGACTATAGCTATGTATACGTCAGGTTTTGATGTTTGAAATAATATATTCTTACTTAGCTGTAGTTTTGTACAGTGATTGAAGCTCGCGGCGGCGAGCAAAAGGAAGCTCCGGCTGTGGTGGAACGGTGGGGCGACCCGGATTCCTCGAGATGCGTGCTAGCTACTTCCATGATTGACCGCGAGAATGACCCTGTATGTTTTAATCAATATTCATTGTTTATATTTATTCTCTTTGTTTTTATTTTTTTTCTAAATTAGGTCTTAATGTCTTCTGCCTTGGATTCTCACTTATTTCAGTTGCTTGGTGTTGCAAGAAAAAATGGCACGGTAATTGTCTTCTCCACATAATTTACACTCAAGCTTATATGAAGTAATTAGTCATAACTTCCAAACAAGGAATTTTTATGAAGGTATCAAGTTTTGTGAATGATTATTTGACATCTCCATTTTTTAATATACTGATAGATTGAGGTGATTAGTCCTATCAATGGTGATGTTCGCCTTGCTATTCCAAGTTCTAGTGAAAGTGGCAGCGTGAGTGATGATGATGCAATTGTTGCTTTGCATCTTTTCAGTAAGCAGAGATTGGAATCGTCATTGATGTAATGCTTTTTTAAAATTATTTTTTTCATGTGGTTATGGATATGCCCCCCTCAAAAGAATTTTTTGGGTCTCTTCATTCTAATAGTGATCCATATACAATTTTCTTTGTCATATTAGGTCATGTACCTTGCTTGCTTGCACAACAAAAGGACAGGCAAGTATAAGGTCTGTTGAAATCCCTAAGTCACTTGGAGATTCTGTCACTGAGAGTTCACAAACTATATGGAATGTATGTGGTTCGGGTAACATTTTGTGCTCCAAAGTAGACAGCAGTGAGCATTATGCTTTGTTTGCAGGGTAAGGAAGCTTTAACATTTTGCATTAGAAATCAGCTTGGTTTTGCTTGTTGAGTTTTCTTATGGATGCTGGGTTTGCTTTAACAATTCAGGCAGGGAGTTGAAATTAATGTGTGGGATCTGGAACAAAGTGGTAAAATCTGGGTTGCAAAATCTGTAAGTTTCTTCATTCTTTATATCTATGTGTTTCTGGATATAAACATTTGGCTTCGTTGAGCTGTTTGGTTCATGCATTCACTTTTGCAGCCTCCTAAAAACAGTCTTGGCATCTTTACCCCACCGTGCTTTACATCTGCAACATTCCTAAGTAAGGATGATCATCGCAAAATTATAGCTGGCACTAACAGCCATCAGGTAATTGGACTGAATGAGTTTCTGTGTAGTTGCAACTTGCAAATATCAATGGATGATATATCTGGATTTCTCTCCAGATATGATATTTTTTATAGCACTTTTTTTTTTTTTTTTGGAGGAAGAAGGTTTGTAGAACTTCTATATGAAACCGGCATACTGTTGTTTGCAGGTGCGTCTTTATGATATTTCTGCTCAGAGAAGACCTGTCATTTCAATTGATTTTCGAGAAGCACCCATTAAAGCTGTTGCTGAAGATCTAGATGGTTGGACAGTGTATGTAGGAAATGGGTCAGGTGACCTTGCTTCATTTGATATGCGTACAGGTATGTCATATGATTCCATGTACAAGTGCTCTTGGATTACATGTTGTTAGAGAAGTTGGGTTACGGTTGAGAGAATTACTCTCAACCTTAGGGTTTGAATTTTGAAATCAGTGGCTTAGTTCTTCCCTTAGCTTGTATATATAGACTCTTTATCTTCTGTACATTAAAACACAGTAATAGACTACTACACAGAGTTCTTTTGCATACACTTTATCACACATGTTCATTTATTTTTATTTTTAGGGTGCAACTAGCCAACTAGAGATTTTGGTTAGTCTATTTTTAGTATGCATGTTTCCAAGATAATTTTATCCTAGTATGTTCCTACTATCTGATGCTCAACAGTGATTACATTTTGAATCTTGATTCTTGATTGAATTGTCATGGTACTTGCTTTAAGTTGGTAAGTGATTTTGAATTTATAATAAAAGCAACACTCGGGAGGTTTTATCATTCCAGTTTGGTTTTGGGTCTTTTTGTTCTGGCCCTTCAAACTTAATTTTAAATAGCAATGAAGCCAATGGTCATGAAGATGTATGTTGGTTGGCTGCTAATATAGTCTTGTGATTGCTCAGTCTGCTTGATTATATAAAACAAGTATTATTGCATGCCAAATTTTATTCCAGTAGCTTAAATGTGAAGAATAGGCCAAATTTAAGTATTTCTCCACTTGAGTATCTGATTAACTATTTGTGATTCTTTATAGTTTATGTTTGTTGACATTAGGAGAATTAACTTACCTTGACAACACTTTAGGGAAGCTTTTGGGATCCTTCTTGGGTAAATGTTCTGGAAGTATTCGATCCATTGCTAGACATCCAGAGCTTCCAGTGATCGGCTCCTGTGGTAAGTGTTTAACATGCTATGCTTTATTTATTTGAGCTGATATATACTGCAACCAAACTTTGGCTAAGTTGGCCCCTCTAGATTGGGGTTAAAGCTTAATTTAGTTGGTGACTGTTCTCTAAGCTTAATGAGTCCAAAATTTCAGTGACTCTTAGTTAATTTTCTTCATTCTTTACTAGACTTCCTTTCCACGTAAGAGAAAGTAATGTGAAAACTTATATTTTATAGGGTTGGACAGCTATTTGCGCATTTGGGATGTAAAGTCACGGCAACTTTTGTCCGCGGTATGTTGACAAATTGCTGTTGATCAGTTGATGAATAAACATGAATCCATAACCTTGATTGAATATTAAAGCACATTCATGAAATTATATTTCGGAATTGCCTTTGGATTTTCGTCATGTGAACTGGTTTACCAAATTTGTAATGGAGTGTTGTTGCCGTTTTGAATTTGAGTGCAGGTTTTCTTGAAGCAGCATCTTACAAATGTTGTTTTTGATTCTCATTTTAGCAATGAAGGTTAGTTTCTTGTTTGCTTGTATGAGCTCTTTCTGAAGCATTTACATAGTGTCTTGATGAATTTGTTTGAGTAATCATTTATTCAAATAATATTTTGAGTTATTGACTTATTGTTAACTGAAGTTTATGGTATTAAGTATTAACTCAGGACTTACACGTTCCTAAGACCTAATACCATTCAATTCTTCTCATTATTTTTCCTCCGATTGTACTTAGTGTGGAAGTGTAGATCTCTAATCTCATTTTTGGCCCAAAAGAACAGGATCTTTCTGATGTACGAAGTAACATATTTTACAGGGTGTTGTGTTTATGCATATTTCTACTCGCCTAATATCCATATGAATATGAATATGAATATGAATACATTTATATAGCAAGCCTGATACAGTTTGGAGTCACTGTGATCATAGAAGTTGTTGCTGCTATAGTTGGTTTTGCTCTATTTTCTCATTGGTTCAATTGATTATTTGAAATGCCATTTTTTAAAAAAACTTTGCAGCCCCGCTACCTCCAGAGCCACAAGATGCGAGTGAGACACAAGAAGAATGTGAAGAAGAGAATACAATGCCTACGAAAAGGAAGAAAGCATCTAAAGACCACAGTCGAAAAAAGAAGCTCAAGACCAAGAAAACAGGCAAGATGATACGAGGAGTGAATGACAGCTCTTGATATGTTATTTTCTTCAATCTAGACTCATATGTTGAAATTTGATTTTGTATATGCTCTGCAGCTCGTGAAGACCCAGAGCAGCAAGATGTGAGTGAGATGTCTCATTGTGAAGACCATGAAAACGGGCTAAATGACGAAGCTGAAGAGGAGATGACGCCCCCTAGAAAAGAAAAGGTATCTAAACGACACAGTGGCAAGAAGAAGAAAACAGGCAAGAGCAGCAGCGTGTTGTGATCTTAGCCATAATTTGCTTCACGTCCAACGAACTTCTACACTAACTAGCTACATCGACCAACTCCCAATTCATGCCTGATCAAAAGCCTATTGGCGCATTTTGAACGGGGTCTGTTGTTATACAGCTAGTTCAATTTTGTGGTATAAGAAAATTATTTCCTTTTATTTTCTCCTTTGTATACGACATTGCTAATGAGTGTATGCTTGTCAACAATAGGATCAATGTATGTGTCATGGATCTTCTGCTCAGTTCTTTTTATATGATGTAATGCACTGGAATGATATATTAATCTCATGTTTTTATCATAGATGTAATGCACTGGAATGTGTTTAGTGACACAAGTCTTGATTATATATATAAAATGCTAATTGTAGATACTACTTTTATTAAATATATAAGAAGACCAACATAGCATTTTTACAATTTCAGATAAGAAAAGAACAGTGGAAATCTTCTATACCAAACAAAAAAGGAGGAAAGGGAAGCCTTATTTGCCTAGAACCTAGAAATAATAATACAATTGAAAATTTCTTACAATTTGTCAAAACCAAAATTTAAACCCTACACTTGACTGCAAGAATGGTTCTACAAGCTATGTACAAGTTCTATTTGCCTAATCATTCATTCACCTGAACTTTCACATGAGCTTCCAAGATGGGGCATGATGTCATGAATCAACAGTCTGGTTATATTGCCACCTGATGATCTTGATATGTCGACGCATTCCTGCAAGTCTGCATCGCAGGCAATTAAAACCCACTCGTGATCGTCGTCTAGATACTTGATTTCGAAGGTGCCCAGCTCTAGTTTCAACCTCTTTGCTACTTCCTCCTGTAATTTCACTATGCCGGAGCCCAGAGGTAGTCGAAACCTTATGATATCTTCTCCGTACGTAGCTTTTATTGTGATAGATGTCACTTCTGGCCTGGCAGGATGTTGGGGCACTCTTTCAGCAGCAATAGTGATGTGATCTATGGGAATCGCATCAGAACGTGGTGGGTGCGTCAAACTGTGTTCTGGCATGCGTTCATCAAACTGAGCTTCTCCAGCTTGGCAGAGATTCCTAAGATCATGTGAACTACCTGCATCCTCAACAAGCATTCCCCCAAATGGCTTTTGGAATTGCTCTGCAACCAGAGCATCTAGGGATGCAAATGCAGCTGATAAATTGATCTCTCTTGCTGGTTGACAAGCTATTATTCCCAATGTGTTGGGTGTTTCCATGGCAGGGTCACGAGTGGGAGAAACAACGAGCTCATTCTGGGGTGAGGGTTCATTTCCAGGGGAAGGACTACCTTGGCATGAGCCATGGGAAGTAGGGGTTCCTATGCTCTCTTCTCTTGACCCACTCCCTGTTCTTGATCTGTTTGACCCTTCACCCACTGCAAAACCATTTTGTTGATGTGGAAGCTCATGATTCCCCAAAACTTGTCCTTCAAGAATTTGATTTGAAGGTTCAGCTTGATCATGGCTTCCAAGTTCTCTATGGTTGAGGAACTCACTCTTTCCTTCAGGAGATTCAGAAGGTCTGGAGGGAGGTGAATTCTGGCAGTTGGACTCGATAGCAGTTGCTGGCCAAGAAATTGATCCCACTCCAACAGGAACTGAATTTGGTGCTATTGTGCTTAATGTGAATGGTGCTCCATCAGCTCCTTGCACAGATTCAATTACACGTTTAAGCTTTGTCAGGGAACGATTGACTTTATTTATCTTGCGAGATGGCCAACGAGAGATCCCATGCTGCCTGCAAATGCGCTTCATTGTTGTAGGGCAAACTGTAAACAGAAGATCTATAGTTAGACACCTCTTTTTTCTTTCCTGAACAGAAGGTTAAATTAGTATTTATGCTAGAAACCAAAACACACCAATTAAGCAAAATGATAAACATAGTTTCAAGAGATAGAGCATACCACCAAGACTCTTTGCAGCATCCTTGAGACTCCCAGCAAAATATTGTTGCAAAACATCTAAGCTAATTGTTTTTTCAGCCTTGCCACGTTTTTTCTCTTTTTTACCTCCCTCTATTTTCACAGCAACAGTCGCACGATTCTGGGCTTCAGGAGGCTCACTTAGAGTCCCTCCATTTGGAGTATTTTGTCCAGGAGTGAGTTGCTTATTTTCCAATGAATCAGGTTGGGGAGGAGAGAAACAGTTTGTTTCGGTCATTAAATCATGTTTCTTTTCCACAGAAGCATTAATAATTTCAACAGAACCCCACTCATGCTCAAGTAAATTTCCAGAAGCAACCCGAAGACTCTTGAAGTGGTTCTTTAATGTCAACAAGAGTGAATCCAACAGAGCATGCTGGTCACTATAGTCACCACCATTAGGAGGCAAGAAAAATTCCATAATATAATCATCATTGCCAGTATGAGTGCTTCGCAGGCAGATGGCAAAACAGCTGGCTAAACCAAACATTCGTGCATAATGTACCAAAGGGTATTCAGTTTTGCAAAATTGTGTTATATCTTCACAGTAACACGACCGCTGAGAAGCAAAAGCCCTCCCAGCAACTCCCTGTCCCTTTTGCAAGTGATGCTCAGCACAAGCCTCACGGAAACCCCACATGTGAGCATCAACCACATAAAACGCTACATCCGTTGTGGACATACAGACCTGTCCCATGCAGCTTCCATCAAAGCTACTGCAGCTCTTTTTCAACCCACCACCATCAGCCAGGACATTACGATGCCTGCATGGAACCCAGGTCTGAGCCAATGGTAGTTTGTAAGTTTCACACACTACTGTTAAAATCTCCAAGATCTCAACTAATGCATGTTGCCGACCTTCATTGCAAATCTGGTACATTGGAGAGCCACAAACATACACTTGTTCAGAAAAACAGTTATAATAATTAATAAGTGCCTCCATAAAATTCATACATGCAGCTTTCTTCTTACCTGTATGCTTGGATGATCCAATATCTCAGAACTTTTCAAGTTCACGGCCTACAGAAAAAAGTGAAATCATTTAACCATGAAGTATAGTGACGGCTATTACCAAAGTACCAAAGAACATTAAAGCATAGGAATTACGACATGATCTACTTGCTAAATCTGTATTTATCCAGGCACATCATTTATTAAAATTAGTGAAGGGTGGCCACAGAACAAACCTCAAGAGCCTTGCACACTTTATCCACCTCGGGAGCATAGTTGACTTTCTGGGATGTCATTATAAGTTCAAGAACCCCAATGCAAGACTGCCCAGAAGGTTCAAATACTGGCAATGCTACAGTTCCTTGAACATTGTAATTCAAAGCATGATTAAGGCGTGGGAACTCTTTGATAGAATAATACTGCACATTTGGTGTCCATTCTGGCACCTTTCGCCGAAAAACACGGCCTGGAAGTCCAAGGACTCCATCAGTCTCACCATCCACTGAAAACGAGTACATCAGAGACACCATTCTATACTGATGAAGCCCATTAGTGTTTGGATCGAGCACAAAGGGCTGTCCCGAAGTTGTGAGGATATACCGGCCACCATTCTTCACTGGTGCCCAGACCTGGGCTAAGACACGCTCTCCAGTTGATTCTTTGAAGTATCTTAGAGCTTGTGTCATTCTCTCCTTGATTATACAAGATCCATCAAGATAATCTTTCGTGGTCAACCCTAGAAATGGAGGAGGTAGCCTTCTTTTCTCATCTTGTCCAGGCACACCTTCAATAACAGAATCAGGATCCCCTGCATCTATTCACACAAATCAAAACCAAAATCAATATCAATATCTTATCAATACTGTCCATATATCTAAAGAAGCTTATATCTGCTATATAAGTCCAACTATCCACAAGGAAATCATACTCTGGATATCATAAAAAAACCTCCCCACAATCAACATAGCAAATCAAAGAAGTATACAAACGACTCAATAAATATCAAATCAAGATTCTACGTTCCCTCTCGTCCAGTGTTCGTCCTTATATTGTCCTTTAAAAAAAAAAAAAAAAAAAAAAAAAAAAAAAAAAAAGGATAGGATGCTGAAACACATAAATTCACCAATATCATGACAATTTTTTTTTTAAAGTTTATAGATACATTAAAAGAATCTGAAGTTGAGCTAATTTTCAAAAGTTTCAAGGCTTTACTATTAAAGGAAGAAGTAAAAAAGATTAACGGACAAGATTTAGTCCATTAACCAAAAAGTCCAAAGCATTTCAATGGAGAGCTCCAGCCGAGACTTACAAGGGGGAAGTCTCTGGCAGTCAGACAGCCGGAAGCTACCGACGGCGGCATTTTCGGCCGTTCTGTCGTCGTTATCGTCGGGAAACCCCCAGAGAGGAGAGAAAGGCTGCTCTGAGCCGGAAAGAACAAACGGAGAGTTAGGATTGGAAGCCGCGGCCGCGAAGATCTGCTCGAACGTCCAGGAAGCGTCGAGATCGAGATCCATCATCATCAGAGGCTCTCTCTCCGGTGGCGGTCGCGGGGGGCTGAAAAACTCCTTTGACTTTGGAGTTTCGTCGTCTGGTTCGGACATTTCGGGCTGGCAATTACGGCAGAGATTCTCTCAGTAGATGCGGCGAGCCGTGAAGGAGAGAGAAAGGAAGGGAGAAGGACGATAGGATGGAGAGCTTGAGGTTAATCGCGATGGCCTGTCATCCTTCCTTTCACATATGGAATCCATCAAATAGCTCTACTGTGCTTTGGAACTTTGTGTGAATTTAATAATCCAAAAATTATCCAATTTTCACCCCTCCCATAGGAATCTCACTAGCCGCCCGCCTTTTCTTCTTCTCTCAACATGTTGAATTCCAAACTCAAAAGTTAATTGACACTTATTATAAGATTCGGAATGAAATTCATCTTGTGATCTTACATCTAAACGAATCAGTTCAAACTCGAAATTTTTAGTTACTGAACTCACTATTTCATCAACTTTGATGAAATTGTTCTAAACAGAGTATCATACAATCTCATGGAGACGATGCAGGTCAAAACAAAAATGTAATGTTTATACTGAAAAATATAATATTAATTAAAAATAATTTTTTTTGTTAATGAGAATGTGAAATACTTTTAATAAAAATGTAATACATAACAAATTTCATTTGTTTGGTTGGAAGAAATTACAATTCCTTCATTTTTCTGGAATTAGAATCTTATGCCTTCCGCTGGTTCCCATTTTTCTGAAAGAAAAGAAATAACCTTAAAACAAAATTATTATTTTCTTTTCTAACCTAGAAACCTAAAATTGGTGTTTTATTTATTTGCTATAATAAGTATTAGTATTTTGGTTTTTATATTACTTTTTTAGTTAGTTTTTTTTTTTCTTCAATACTCCTAGTGAGCCTTGGGTATATTCATCATTTTATCTATTTTAATGCTCAAAAATTAATTCCCGGATTAAATTTATAGTGGGACATGATTGGTTCAAATCAAATGATATGAATATTGTTGTTTTTTCTGGTCAAAATAAAATATCAAATGCATATTAAATATATCAATATAAATTGATAAGACTACTTATTTTTTCAGCTTTCCTGAATTAATAATCAATATAAATAGGAGCCAAAATACGGGGGACGGGGGGAGGACGAGAATCTACAAAGGGATAGCGTCCACGTAAATGCAACATGACCATAAATTTTAGAAAATTTTGATAAATGAATAATAATAATAATAATAATAATAATAATAATAATAATAATAATAATAATAATAATAATAATAATAAAAATAAAATAGTTAACAGAATATTTTATTATTAAAGTTTATATTAACGGAATGCATGTATTTAAAGGAAGAAAATAATATAATAAAGGATAAAGTAGGAAAATAAAAAAGATTAAAATTAAATAATCTGAATCATTCATTTCATCAAATAATTGGACGGACGTTTTTTAGTTCTCGTTATAGGCCTAACTTAGAGAAAATTACACTTTTAGTCTTGTGACTATTGTAGTCTTGTTAATTTGAGTACTTGACTTTAAAAACTATCAATTTAGTCCCGTAACTATACAATTTTTAACACATTTAGTCCTCCCGGCCAAATGTCGCCGGAATCTTTTAATCCATTTTAATATTTTTTAATTTGGGGGCAAATCAGTCATTTCTTTAATCTTCCTTCTTCTCCTGGTCTGCGTATCGGAAACACGGGTCTGTGAATGGAAGACCATAATGGTTCTTCATTTCCTTATTCATCTTATTGTTGATTGGAAAGCTCAAACTATAATTGTTGATTGGTACCCAACCAAAGAATTCATTACACGCATTCAACACACCAAACCATCATATGATAATGTCAAAAGGACATAATTTGTTTAGATGGAGATTAAAATAGTAAAGTCGACAACAAACTAATATCACATCTTAGAGAGGCAGGCAGTGCAGTCCCACAAACTATAAACATTTCTGAGGAATAAAGCAAAGAATGCGCACATCCCTGTGGCATTGCCGGAGTTTTTTTGCGATGGGGATAAGGTGGTCGCATTGAATCTCAGGGATGGGTCACCGGGATTGACTGGAAGGATTGATCCGATGATTGGGAAACTTTCTGGGCTGGCCGGCTGAGTTTAGCGTTGTTTTGGGGAGGATAACCGGTGCATTACCGGAAAGCTTGTCGGAGTTGCAGAACCTCAGGTTTCTTGGAATCAGCCGGAACTTTCTCTATGGTGGGATTCCGTCGGGAAAAGCCTTCTTCTTCGTGAATACATTCTGGAATCTGGCTTTTAGCATTATGTGTGTTAATGGCGCTTACCCTTTCCGGCACTCTCCCGGCCTCCCTACGCCACCGCGCAAGAATAATTACTGCACCGACTCTTTTCTCTCTGCTTCTTGCTACCCATGTTTAGCGCTATGAGACTCATTATTTGAGCTTTGCAGCTTTGGATCAGAAACACGGGTCTGTGAATGGAAGACCAGATTTCTTCCTCCTCTTCTTTCCTCGTTGCCTACTTCTTCGCGTAAAACTTGATGCAATGACGAGGAGGGATTGAGGGAAGCAGAAAACAATAACAAATTAAAACTTTCCCCCTTTTTTTAAGCTCACAAGGACCATTTTACCCCCATAAATAAACTATTTTAAAATAATTACGTTTTTTCGGCAACATTTGGCCGGCGATTTAGCCGGGGGGGACTAAATGTGTTAAAAATTGCATAGTTATAGGACTAAATTGTTAGTTTTTAAAGTCAAGTACTCAAATTAACAAGACCACAATAGTCACAGGACCAAAAGTATAATTTCCTCGCCTAACTTATATTCACTCTTATTAGTATATATAGTATAGATATAGATATAATTGAACTGGTGAGCTAATTTCATAGCAAAATTCAATTGCCTCAATATAAGCTACGTTGTTGTATGAAAAGTATGTTAGAATTGAAAAATTACTGAAAGAGTCTACGTGAGTTGTCTATAACTGATCGACTCAAATGGAAAAAGTCAATAGGTAGCTCATGCATAGAATCAAATTTGGAATATTGTAATTATCAAACCAACTCATTTATGATAGAATTTTTCTTTCATTAGTCCGATCTTCGTATCAAGATAAATTGATAATGAGTTTCAATGAATACAACAAACACTTTTAAGGGTCTAACGACGAATCTAATTGATATTATCTCAACGAAAACATAACGTGTATATATTAATGAAAATTTCAACAATGGCGAAAAGACACTAAACTTATTGTAACAATTTATTTTTGAAATAATCATAATTCTATATATGCAAGATAGTATTTTTTTTATCATTAGATTCGATTATGTGACCACTCATTTAAAATAATATCAAGGTGTCATCACACTACATGCATAATAGTTGGTTGTAGCAATTTTTATTAAAAGTATAATAATTTTAAATATATAATCAATCATAGAAATTGAAACTCATCCACCAACAAACGAAAAGGAAAAACATCAATTGAAAATGTAGTAGAATCAATGTAGTAGTTTCATTTTTATTTATTAATTAAGGAAATAAGTGTTGATCTACGTTTGTAATGGACAACAACAATTAATTAATTATATATTAAATTATTAATTAAACATGAATCAATGTAGTAGTTTCCTTTTTATTTATTAATTAAGGAAATAAGTGTTGATCTACGTTTGTAATGGACAACAATAATTAATTAATTATATTAATAAAGATACTATAATAATACTTGTAAAATATAAAAAACGTCATCAAAGTTATTCATGTGTGCAGTGTCTTGTCCTCCGCTCTTTCCAGGAAAGACAGTAGGTGGCCTAAACATTCATAATTGCTCTAATATATATATATATATATATATATATATATATATATATAGTAGTAGAATTCAGTTTTCGTGCAATTAGGTGTGTCTCGCACTCTCGTACAATTGTATGGTTAAATTTGAATTATTGATATTGTCTAAATCAATGTTCAAGATTAACAATGATTAAAAAAATGCGGTAACAATTAGGTGCGTGGTTTTTGTACTGTGTGGCTTAAGGTGCGTCAGTTGTTTGTTGAAAATTTAAGTGCATCGATGTGTGATTTAGGTGCATCAGTTGTTGAAACTTAAGGTTCGTCGGCCTAAAGCTTTAGATGCGTGGTTTTTATATGTTTAAGGTGCGTCAGTTTACTGAAACACAGAAAACCAATAACACCTCCATTGAGGCTCGAACTCGTAACCTTCTAAATGGAAGTCCAACCTAGGGGTACCATTAAACCACATAGTCTTGGTGTGGTTTGTGTACTTAAAGTGCGCCATTTTAAAATTTTAGGTGCGTGGTCTGTGTTCTTAAGGTGCTTTGTTTGTGTGTTTAAGGTGTGTGGTTTGTGTACTTAAAGTGCGTCTTTTTGTGTTAACCGCACAACTGTACGAAAAGCTATCTATCTATGTGTGTGTGTGTGTGTGTGTGTGTGTGTGTGTGTGTGTGTGTGTGTGTGTATTGGATCATATGAGAATAGGTCCGTAAGAGAAAACTAAAAACTAATCACAACCTTACATCTAGAAAATTTGAACGCACCAGATTAGATTTAAAGAAAAATGTGGTGGCAGTTTCGTAATTATCACCAATTTTACTATGCAAACGTGATGACACATTTAGTATTAACGTTTCGCACATTTAGTGTTAATATTTTGCATATTTAGTATTAAAAGTTTGCACTTGCAAAACTGCAAAGTACATTGCAATTAGGGTTTCGATTTTGTTGTTTTATGACTAAATTTTTTATTTTATTTAGTCTAGTGGTTCACTTTTTACTGCTTAAGGTGTAACCATTTAAAATTTAGCCTTTTTGTTGATTTTATAAAATTTACCAGATTTGTATATATATATATATATATATATTTTTTTGAATGCTACTAGCTCTATTACATTGTAGTATCTGTTCATATACTTTCTCAACCTACTGAAACACAAAGAGCTAATAATACCTCCACTGAGGCTCGAACTCACAACCTTCCAAATGGAAGTCCAACCCGGGTACCATTGGACCACATAGTCCTGGTACCAGATTTGTATATTTAGTTGTTAAAGATTGCATATTTAAGTGTTAAAGTTTGCACAACGAAGTTGATGATAATTACGAAATTGGTACCGTGTCTTTTTTCTTTTTTTTTTTTTTTTTAATCTGATCAGATTCGTCGAATTTTTTACGGATGTAAAGCTGAGATTGGTTCTTATTACTCTCCTATGGAAGTGTTCTCACATGATCCACCATGAACCCGTCTCTTCTAATATGGTATCACCAAGACCGGATAATTGTTAGTGCTCTTTTAGGGAGTTGTTGTAACACAATTCAACCCCTGATATTCACGACTAAAACCGCCAGTGATGCCTGACAACGACTTGTTGCCAGTTATGCTAGCTAGTGCCGCTCGAGAACGGATCATTTCCCTCAAGGCCAACCTTACGAAAAACCATAGAGGTGCTCGGTTCGTTACTGCCTATATCTCAATGATATGTGTTCCATACCTGATACAAGAAGTATCAATGTTTATCGGCACCTTATCAATGTTGATCCACACTTTAGAATGTGTTATGCTAAAATGTAATATTAAATCAAGAAAGTGGTGTTACTTTTGTGAATAGTTATTAATGAGTATTTTATTTTTAAAAGAAAATGATCTCGAGACATTTTATAAAAGATTCTACAATTATTACACTGAAGGGAAAATGACACTTTTTACCCCTGAGTTATATACTTATAGCACTTTTTCCCCCTCAATTCTTTAGGTAAGCACATTAGCCCCCTCAATTATTCTAAAAGTGGTTCTTTTTCCCCCTGATATATTAAATTGACATTTATACCCTTAAAGTAAACATTTTATTTATTTTACTACTCCAACAAATTATTGCGTATACGTAGGGATGACCACGGTTCGGTTTGAATTGAACCGGATACTAAAGCAATAGAATTAATAGTTTCCGGTTATAATTCAGATCTAGAACTCAATATTTAAATGTCAATTTATTAAAATTATGTATCAAAAAAATTGAATCTTGAACCGTGAACCGGCTGTTCCGGATCCGATTCGCGATTTTGCACCGTCTTTATTTTAAAATTTTATTTTTTATTTTTTTTTTAAAATAGTCTAAATTCAACAATAAATGTATTTTTTTTTCAGTTCGGAACATGAACCGTCCGTTCCGGTTCATGGTTTTAATAAGCTCTAAATATCGAATTTCGATTCTAAATTGTAATTGGAATATTTCAGTTTGGTTGCTATAGTGTTTGTTTAGTTTGAACCAAATTATGGTCATAATTTCTTGGAAAAAAATAAATTAAATATTTAGTTTAAGAGTAAATATGTCCATTTAACATTTCAGGAGAAAAAACAGCCACTTCAATAATTTAAGGGGAAAAAATGCTATAGGTATATAACTCAGGGGGAAAAAGTGTCGTTTCCCTTACACGGAATTTGTTTAGTTTATGTAATATAAGTGCGCGTATATTTTATTCAGCAAATTAAATGGCTCAGAAGTAGCAAGATTAGAAGTGGAATCTGTCGTAATTATCACGACAATATATTAAGAAACATGATGTTCTGTAATTAGATTATTTAAATCCTTAAGACTACTTTACAATTGTTGTTATTAAACTAATTAGGATTATGATTTTTTCTTAAAGGGGGGAAAATCATGCAATTAATTGCCCTCCATGTTTTGCCGTCGGCGTACTCTTGAACTCCTTTTTCATTTGTTTGGTTTAATAATATTTTTTTTAAAAATATTTGAACAGATACTACAATGTAATAGAGTCAAAAGTATTCAAAAAAAATATTTTAAAAAATTATCGTCACCAATTGAACTGCTCATGCGGACAAAAGTAGCACTATTATTATTATTATTATTATTATTATTATTATTATTATTATTATTATTATTATTATTATTATTATTATTATTATTATTATTATTATTATTATTATTGAGTTAATACTCAAAATCGTCCTCGACTATAGTGGTTTTTCTCAATTTCGTTCTAAACGACTTTGGTGACCTAATATCGTCCCAGACTTTTGTGTTTCGCTCAATTTAGTCCTAGACTTTTGTGTTTTTGCTCAATTTAATCCCTCATTTGTTATTCTGTCCATTTGGTGTTAAATAAATAGACAATTCAGTAATTTTAATATTAGCACCTCTTTACTCATAGACATGTGAACTGCGAAATCCTTTTTTTTTTTTTACGAATTACTCCCAGAATTACTCCTAAAACTGCGAATATAAAATTTGATTTGCAGGTCCGGGAGTAATTATGGGTGTAATTCGTACAAGAAAGAGGAATTTCGCACTTCACAAGTTGAAAGTAAAGAGAGATCAATATTGACATTACTGAATTGTCCCTTAATTTAACACCAATTTGACGGAATAACAAATGGAGGACTAAATTGAGCGAAACACAAAAGTCTGGGACGATATTAAGTCACCAAAGTCGTTTAGGACGAAATTGAGAAAAACCACTATAGTCGAGGACGATTTTGGGTATTAACTCTATTATTATTTTACAAATTGGTGTTAATAATTTGTTATGTTCTAGTTTCCAGAATAGAAATGTAGGCGCAATATAAATATATACTCCGTAGTAATAATTAATAACAAAAAGCGACATGAACTTGACTAAATTGTCCTCCACTTGTTATTTGAAAACATTGTTGTTAGTAGGGTAGTAGGGTGTTGTAAATTTGGAGACGTACGACGGAACAGAAATTCGAAAATATCTCAACTGCAGCGTACGACAAGACAGGGTTTCACAAATCAAGGTAGAATCAGAATCATAGTAAATAATCTTATTTTTAATGGATACTCCGTATAATATTATTATGGGCCCACGTTGACACCGATGAAGTTAACGTTTAAGCTATCCGCTCATTCAATTTATTAATAATTATGGAGTAATCATTTTTGAATTTTTGATGCATGATTATTGATTAAGCCCCCCTTATCCGCTAATCATTAATTCCTTGATACTACACGCTTACCATCGACTCCATCGAATGATAATAGCTATAAGTATAGGGTACAAACCAATTTAAGTTAGCTTAAATTTGAGTTTGAAAATTTTATAAAGGTTGGAGCTCGAGTTCAAGCTTTGATTAAATATTAAATTGTAAGTTTGAGATTGTCTTGTTATTTTTTATATGCCTCAAGTTTAGTTTCATTGGCTCGAATTGAATTCGATTTTTTTGCTTTAGTTTTTCTTTTTCTTAAAATTCATTCTATAATATTATTTTATATTACACACACACAAATGGCTTGCAAGCGGTTCGATGATGAGTTACAACAAAAAATATTTAAGCTCGAGTTCGGCACGAAATCGAATTTGATCGATCTCAAATCAAACTTTGACCGAGTTGCTTGCAACCAGCTTACGAGCAACTTGATTAGTTTGCACCCTTAGCTATAACATTTGACTAGTGATAAACACTTAATCTAACAATTAGTATTAGAGTAGGATATGAGTTCGAATTGAATCCCATGCTATATATGTAGTTGAGACTGACAGGTGCTGGGAGGGAATTGTTAGGCGAAGACTTGAAAGGTCAAATTCAGTATCAAACATGGGGCTAATTACTAGGCAAGTATAAGAAAATAAAGTTGTACATTCACTATTAGTTATTGATAATACATATATGCCTAATAGGGTTTTTTGACAGACGACCGAGACAGACCGCACTGGTTGCTTACTAGGCAGGATTGCATCACTTCTGAGACTGCCCGACCACCCCATCGGGATATCTCCTTTAAGACCGGAAAATCAAATTACTTCTTTACCCATTTGACCGAGCATAATGCCCCAGGCACACTGTCTTATCACATCACATCAACCTTTTTCGTTGTGATCAAACACGTAGCATCGCCTCTTTGACCGACCAACCTGCATCTGTCACGTGGAGAACATGTCGTTCCTTCGGCATGTGTCTCATCGCTTGCCTATATAAGGCACAATTATTACTGATGAGGGGGGCTTTTCACATACACCTTTAATTTTACTTAGAGACACTCAACCTCACTCTTATACTTAACATTTCTGGTCTAAAGTAGTTCGCCTTGACTCTAAGATACAAAGATTAGACGCATTATTAGTTATAACTAATTTTTGAATTATAGTGGTATATCAAAATTTTCTCTTCAATTATAGATGTCTTGAGCAGATCCTAACTGTAGGAGATAACTTTAAGCCCGTTTGTACTGGGTCAGCTATATTAAGGGACAACATGCTGGCCAGGTTGATTTTTACATACGAGAGGGGTTCGAACTCACAACCTCTCTTAAAGGATGAGAGTGCACCGCTACTCACGCTAACCAAGTTGATTAATTTAATTTTATTTATATAGTAATAAATATAGTGCATTTTGACCTCGTTACTTTTTTTTTTTTTCTTTTTAATATCACAATATTATATTAAAAAATGTTACAAGTTGATTAATTCTTGTCACCCAGCAGTTTTGCAATATATATAGGGAGTAATACAACGTCAAAAAATTAAATTAAATTAAATCAATAATATTAAAAAGAACAAGTTGCTAATTATCTTACAGTTGACAACTAGCCAGCTAGCTACTTCCAAATTAAACACGGCATATTTGCATGCACATGGTAGGCGTTACTGTTTATACTTTATAGAAAGCTTCATTGAGATTGATCCCCTCATGAGGTCATCAACTACAAACTATTCTAAATTAAACTATTCATTTGATTTATGAAAAAAAGTTCATAATGGATATTTGATTTAAGAAAAAAAATTCATAATCAATATTTAAAACTGCGCTCTGAATGAATCTTGTCGTGTAACTTTAATCAGTAAAAGATCACGATAAGAAACTAACTTAAATTGTCCGACTAGTTCAAACCAAGAAAATCAAAATACAGCTCCCACAGACGGTCGAATTTGAAATTTTGTGATTACCAAACCAAGTAACCAACTGTCAGACTTACTATTCTAAACCATTCCAACTTAAGGTAATCGGACTATATTATATCACAATACACAATTAATAATGTAATTTCCTCATAATAAAATAGAACTCTGATACAAAATAAAAAGATATTTTACGTCTATTCCAACTAAAAATTTAAACAAATACTTGCACTATATATTAAAGGAATAATATATATAGCAACAATTTCAATTTTGTCATAATTTGTGAACCACAATTTGCATTGTGTTGTGTGCTCTGACTGGAACGGAGGAATTGAAATACAAGTGGAATTTGTCATTCTCTGATTATTGATTATAATAATTAAAAATAAAAATAAACCGAAAACGACGTCGCCGTAAGTTGTTCACAGAATCACAGCCAATCTTTTTTCCACGTTGTTTTCATGGTCCTGTAAATTGTAGCCCCACTTTTCTGTCTTTTTTGTACATTGTTCATACACCCAATTCAACCCATGAAAAAGGCAATTATATATAGTAAAAATGTTTTAAAAATAAAGATAAAAATTCCTGCTGGACCACTGATATATGCTTGTATATATATAGCCCGGAAGTGAGGATGATAGATCTCCATCATTTTCATTTTGTATGTATATATATGATCTAAATTTATAAATAAAATGTTAATTAAACTCATTTAAAAGAGATGCAAGACTTTGGATAATGCATAGAATCTTAATGTATATTAATTAAAAGACAAATTTCTAATTCTATAGTAGGTGAAATTAGAAATACTTAATTTGTCGTTGAAAATTTATTATTCCCAAAAAGTATTCACCAGAATAATTAAACAACCTACGAGAATGGTCTATCTTAATTAGGACATGTAAATTATAAAAACAAATGATATGACTTTAAATAATGGTGTATAATCATCGAATTATAACCTTAATAACTTATTTCTTATCAATTCTCACATGAACTTATTGACATAATATAATGGAATAAGGTTCACATTGGTCACTGAACGTAACTTGAAAGTGTAATTAGGCCACTAAACATAACCTGAAAGTGTAATTAGGTCACTGAACGAAAAAAAGTACAATTAGATCACTAAACACCACAAATATATGCAATTTCACCTGATAACAGGTTACCATTCATTTCATTAATTAGATTGTCTACTCAAGAATCATTTCATTAGGTTGTCACCATTCATGTATAAGAATGAAATTTGATGAAATGGATTATAACCAGGTGAAATTGCATACATTTAGGATGTTTAAGTAGTTTACACTTTTTTTTTTTTTTTTTTTTTTGTCGTGATCTAATTATACTTTCTTACTGTGGCCAATTTTGATCTTATTCCTAAATTAATTAATCATAACAAATTTATTATCGTGATCTAATGTGCTTATGTGCATGGTATGATTAAACAACAAAAACTGATCCTCCGATATATCCGATCAAGTCATGGCATATCAATATTATACAGATAAAATCCGATGTATATATCACCATTCTTATCCTTGAATAAGTATATATGTATTGGTAGGGAGGAAAGGGGAAAGAATCAAGAAATTGAAGTCAAAATAAAATGAAAGAATCTATCCAACTATTTAGAGCAAGCAGCAAAGCAAAATGTTGTGACTTATCTCTGAAGAAAGCAGAAACGTATAATCAATATATTCTTCTGAATATTATATATATCTGGTCTACACAGTTCAAATACTCCATTTTTAGTAATTTAACAATTATTTAATTCCTAAATCTGCAAGTTGATGCTCTATTAAATAATCTGGTCTCCCTCCTAACTATAACTAATGACTTCTTGATAGTGATGTACACATTTTTATTTTCATTTTAAGAATAATTAATATGATTTTTGTCAAATCTTATATTAATCTTTTTGTTTTATTTTTTATTTATTTGATATTTTTATTTACTGATCGAATTAATTATATTCTCTTTTTTTTTTTGTTTACATATTTTCTTTAACATTTACTTATAATTTTGAAATTCAATTTTTTTGTGCTTTAATAATATTTTTAATATAATTTTTATAAATACATATGTCATATACTAATATTAAATTAAATATTATCCCAAAAAAATGAATTGTAATTTAATTTAAATTCAAATTTAACTGAACTCGAATTAAATGTTGACCAAACGACTCTCGAATTGCTCGACTTGTTTGCACCCTTATGCGTCACACTGCACTAGGAAGTAGATGGACAATAGGGACAGACACACACACATATATAATATTCAAATCTTACCTCATGGATTACTTCTCATAATTGTTTTTAACAAATAAAATATGTTTTCAGTCATTATTAAGAGAAAAGGGAAATTAAAGACAAACAAAACAAAATAAAATAAAACCAAACGTCATCAAACAACCATTAGAATTTAAGTAATATATAATTTTTAAAGTATATCCCAAGTTAAATACAAATTAGCAAAGTGGTACAAGTTGTATTAGTGCTTCACCACATCAGTGCAGCATTTTATAAGGGAAATTTTTGGCTTCATATATTATTGTATGTAAAGTCAACCGGTTTAACTACTCAACATTATTGTTATTATGATGTTTTTTAAATTTTTTGTCATTTTATTCCACACTTAGTACTTCTGGACGAGAATAATGAATTTTATTTTATTTTTAAAAGCAAAGCTAAGAATAATTTAATTAATTTTTTTTTTGAGTTTAAACTATTGCAGTGAAATGAAAACAAAAATAATAAGCCAAAAGAAAAAAATTAGGAATCAAGCCATCAAATGGTCTTCGAGTACTATGATTGATTTAAGTACAATCCTTAAACATAAATACTCCCAACAAACATTATGCCCAAGTTGCAATACTTTAAGTATGATGAAGAAACAATTAGAATATAATTGATTTGTAGAACGGAATATGATATATCAATCTATAAAGTTACAGATATTATTTAATTATTCCGTACTTTATAGCATATATTTTGATTTGATTGATATTTATTTATTTTTGTTGACAATATAAATATGCTATAAATATCCTACTCATTAAGTTTTACTCTTAAGGGATCTATTCTTTCATATCATTTTCCATAGTGAATTTTTATTTATTTATGCCCGTAGCATTTTCAAAGGTTTAGTTAATTATTTAATATTTATTTTTATCCCACAAGTATTATGTCCTAACCGAGTAAGGCTTTTAGAAATATATATGTGGAGCGGCCGGAATGAGGGAATGAGATATTCATAGTTCAGACGTATAATCACTTTTTTTTATAAGTTTTAAATATCTCTCACATAAAGCAACAAGGTTCAAGATGTAAACTTAAAATACAAGAATATGAATGAAATTCTTTAAGTTGCTTTATTTAAGAATTTTGTGTAAAATTACAAGACTGTGAAATATCTCAATATCCTTAGCTTCTTAATCCGTGAATTGAAAGCTAAGCAGTGATTGGAGTGTACGTTTAGTCTTGTTGGACTGCAGTTTCTTCATATTCTGTGAAGTAGGTTTTGCAGGCTTTGTGGGCAGTGAAATTGTCCTCTGCGGCTGGGGCCGAAACTGTCATTGCGCACAACAACTCGATCTCACTTATCACGCTCTGATACCAAATTGAAAAAATGTACGTTTTCAGTCCCAACTAAAAGTTTAAGCTTACCTGTCGTAGATCGCAGGGACTGAAAGGGGGTGATCTGTGAATGTATGATTCAGAGCGCTTGAGTCGAAACCGAAGTGGCGAAACAGACAGCTTCCCTCTGGAATCTTGATAGATAGATAGATGTGTGTATTATTAGTAAAGAATATAATGTCAGTGTTTATGTTCTTACTCATCAATAACAGTATATTATATATTTATATGTTTATGTACATATATATATATATATATATATACCTAATTCTTTGCTAGATGCAGCCCGGGTAAATGTGAATGCAGGAGGATTTGGAGAAGTTTGTGTAAATGTAAGGTTATTCTGCAGCCTTCTCCTGCAACATTTTTTTTTTCACTGTGTTTAGCATGGGCGGCATTGATGAGCTTGAGGCAAATTAAAATGAAACTCATATTCATACTATACCTTGGTAAGGTAGGATGCTCTTTTGTTTTTGTTGCTAGAAAACCTAAGAGGATATATGCAAACAAATGACACAGTGAATCCCAAATCCCAAATCTAAAATGCTAAAATTCAAAAAGTTACGATTAATTTTTTGAGAAATCATTTTGTATATAATCAGCTAACAACTAACAACTAATTTATCAAATTATTTTCTACAATCAGCTAATACTATTAACTAATTAAATCTAGTAATCCAATCACAGCCAACAGCTATCAGCTAATAGCCATTTATCAAACACATCCAAAATCAAAGAAGCCAATCATCGATATAATTTCTCGTCCATAAAGACAATAATAAGCGTGTTTATGCTTGGCCTCGTTGATCTTGTCCACTTGTAGCATATGGATGACCTTCTTCTCTGATCAAACTATAATACTTGAGTGTTCGAAATTCTTCAACCCTGGGAGGTCATCAAGAACTATTTGTGTATCTGCTACTCTAACAAATCTAATTAATTAGTCCTTTAAAAAGAGATATAGCTAACTCCTCTGTTGATAGGCTTAATTGTAACTTTTAAAAGTTCTACATCTAATTGACCTATCATATAAAGTTCATGGAATGTATTTGACATTATTTCCAAAAATTTATAATGTTGGGTTCAATATTTTTGGCAAATTATTATGTTAACACGGGTCTACCTTGTAAGGTGGACCTGGGTCTAAAGAAACACAATTTACATATTAAATATTCATAATTTATCTTTTAAAAATGCATAATTTGTGATGACCATGAATTGTATTCACAAATTCTAAAAACTTAAAAACACAATTTATATTCTAGATGTTCACAATTCCAATACTAAAAAGAGTTCTACTACATAGACTCACAAATCATACTCCCAAAATTTTAGATGTGACGTGCACTAATAAGCTACTTTCTTTCATGTGATCCCAATACAAGTATCTACATCAAAATTTTGTATGTTGGAGTAAAAGTTGGAAGTACATGTAATATTTTCCTACTAAAATTACACAATTTAGAACCAGAATCCACCTGACCCTGGTCCATGGTATAACAACTGAATATTTTTAGTGTTGGTTTGACCCAAGTTATGGCTGGGAGGAGTACCTTGCTGGAGTTGGTGGTGCTGGTTTTGATGCATTTCGTCCCGGCCAGGATAGAGAATTGTCATCATAGGACTTCTCCTGTTTGATTTTCCTAAATCAGACACTGTATCCACATCTGAACCTGAAAACAAGTAAAAAAGAAAAAAACATATTAAGCATTCTGCAGGTAAGAACATTCTTTGAGGTTTTTTTGCAGTCCTAGGAGCTGAGAAATTGAGAATGACAGAAATTGCCTGGATTGATACAATGTTTCAGGTACTTGGGCAAAACAGTGACAAATGATTGTTGTTCAATGCCATTTCGGTCGATGAATTCTTGGCATGATCTTGATCTCTAATGCCCCAAACAAAAAAACAGTCAGCAGAGATCCAATTTAACAATAGCAGAATTGAAGCATGTGTTCCATCTCAACTAAAAGCCTAAACTGATAAGACACTGATACCAAATTGAAGCATATCCTCCATCTCAACTAAAAGCCTAAGCTGATAGTTAGATTGCACGGTTATATGCTCAACAAGCAGAAACCTGTTCTAGATGCATTCTTGAATTCAATATGGTAAAGATCATTTCTTTTCTTTTCCCCCCGGCCTGTTTGGTATTTTCTAATGCACCGTCGTAAAGTTCATGGTTTCATTTCTGCAATGCATATATACCTGTTCAACGCAAGAGAATCGAAGTTCTGTTGCAGAAAATTCACCAACTTTTTCATCCAAGAAAGTGTCAAGTTTAGCAGCTATAGAACCAAGGTGATCCACTGTGTTAATCACAGCTTTGCTCACATAAACTTTCATGGTATCCACCAATCTAACCACATATATTCAAAAACAAAAAAAAAGAACTAAGAAAATTTGAAATGAAAATCAACAACTTCATAAGCCCAAAACATTCTCATTTACTCTTGTTTGTGCTCATCTTTGCCATAAGACACTTCAAAATATTCTGCAGCCGAGTAAAACTGTTTCCTCAGATTCTTCAAATCCTAAGTACCAACATAAGATTCATGTTATTAACATAGTACCATCAAACTCCAAAAAAAAATAAAAATCATACAGAACAATATAGACACACCTTCAAACTGTCAGTAATGTTTGTTCTGTGTTGCATAAGGATTTCATCATAGTTGTTTCTTTCTTGATGAGCTAATTCAGTCCCCATGAAGTTGGAGTAGTCTCAAACCTGATTTTTGGTGAAAATGGAAGAGGGTAAAGCTTATGAAATATAAGAAATGCCTGGAGTTTAAATAAGATAAATGTTGCACTATGAGATGGAAAATGTATGAAAACTTTCATACAAAATTAATGAACTTAAAGTTGGTAGAAAATGGGTGTTTATGACTTTAGGGAGGGGGTGTTGGATAGATCTGTCATATTTAGGAGTTGCAAGCTGGTTATGTACTTGGGTAATGATATTATGGCACGGGAACTCTGGTCGAACGTAAGTCGAGTTCGAACATATCTAAGTATAAATCAGTCAAGTTCAGCTCGTTAAAGATAAATGTATAAAATAAAATGTATCGAAATTTGGTATGGAAGTAGGCAAAATGTGCCACTATTAGCTTAGCTTACATTGTGTTATGTATTGGTGTTTGCAGTTACTTTGGACTAGGGATGGATTATGAATGCTGTGGGACTCTTCTTTAATGTGATGGGCTACAAAAGGTCAAAGGTTGTACCAATGGCAACTATTGTATCTCTAACTAACAATAATACATCTAACCCACCAACATAAGGTATAAGTATGGAAAAAGGGACCTCGGGCATAGCTCGAGGCATAACTCAGTGGTTGAAAGGTTGAGTGTGAGTATAGTGATTTATCAAATACCTGGGAAAGGATCTTAGCCTTGGGGCACAAAACAAACCTTATCTATTGAATACTTTATCTTAGTTCATTTAGGGGGTGTATTCAATATATATATAATCTCAATGGGACGCACACTAAGTGGTAGGGGACTGGCCAAATGGTTTGCTCCATTCACATGGGTGGGGATTGAACCCACAACCTCATGCTTAAGGAGGTGCTGAACCACTACGCCAACCATGTTGGTTATATTCAATACTTTTATAGACTTCAAAAATATTTAATTCCATTTTTGGTCATAGATTTATATGTGGCAGTTCACTTTTAGTCATTTTTTTTATTAGAACATCCCCATTTAGTCCTAATATTATTGTGAAATGGCCATTTTTAGTCCTTCTTCAACAAAACCGTTGAAATGTCGTTAAATACAAAGACATTTCAATTTTTTTTTTATACAAAGTATGTTGAACCGCTATATTTTTTATGTTTATTTTTTCAAAAAAATCCATAATTAAAGACCGAAATGCCATTGTATTTAACAATATTTAAACTATTTTGTTGATAAAGGACAAAAAATTGTCATGTCATAATAATACTAGGACCAAAAGTGGATGTTCTAATAAAAAATGACTTAAAGTGGATTGCCACCTATAAATCTAGAACCAAAAATAAAATTAACTCCTTTCAAAAAGTTCTAAATTGATGGATTTTAAATGATTTTCATAAATTTTTATATACTCTTTACTTTCCTAGAATTTGTTAGATTTTCATTAATTTTGTAGCAATCTAAGTATGTAAACAATTGATAGATACCCAACATGAGAACTCAGTCGGACTACCTAGCAAGTAGCAACGAACCAGGACGTGACTAAACCAATCGATTTTTGGCTCACTAAGCTAAAATACCTAATCCCTCTTCATAATCCCTAAAATAAATACTCTTTACTACCCCACTATTACCCATTAATCACCCACTAACCACCAATTAAATTAGTCATTATTTTCCTATATTAAGCACCCATTAAAAACCCACTAACCCCAAATTTATTACCCCTTAAATTACCACTAACCACCTATTTACTACCCTATTAACCACCCATAAATACCCACTACCTGGCCTATTAGCATCCTTATCAGTTGAGGTTATTTCTCAATTATTTGTGTGTTCCAGCATCCACTTTATCCTCCACCTCATCCTCCACCATCTCATTCAATCACAAAAAAAAACCCTTCTCCACATCAGTTTTGAGTTATTTCTTAGTTTTTATGGACCCACCATTTAACTCACTATATTTTAATTATTTCTCTTACCTACGGGGTCCACAAATATACCATACTTTGCAGGAGAAATATTTTTGAAATAACTCCTCCCCATATCAGCTATTAACTTTTGTGGTGGGGGAGAGGGGGGGGGGGGGAGGGGGAGGGGGGGGAGAGTGGGGAGAATTCATGTAGAAATAACTCCTAAATAACTACTAATATGGATGCTCTTATACCAAAAAGCCAAAGCCAAGAAGCAAGAAGGGGGCTCCAATTTTTTTTTCCCACAAGAAAGCTCCATCTCTACGTATGAAATAGCAAAACCACATGTACAAATCACCTACAAAACTAGTGAATTCTTGGTCTGGCGTTGCCCAAAAAGGCCTGTGGTTCTTCATTTCGATTTCCAAGTAAAAATATTGTGTCTCTTTCTTGTTTCTTTTTATTATCTCCAATTCATACACTTAAATCGGTTGTGTTGGATCCTCGGTAGACCATCCAAGAGTCTCAAAACCAACAACAACATTTATAAACTTTAAAAAAAAAAATTCATATTAAAAAATCTACAAATGTCATTAAAACTCTAAATTGAATACATCTTACAAATATTTTAATTATTTATATTAATACATTATTTATAATTTGTTACAAAAACTTTTATAATATATAAGATATTTTATGTATGTATAACACTCATAATTGTTAACAATTATATATACATACACACGATGAAACATGTAGTGAATAGAAGAAAAATAAAAATGATATAAAATCTCGAACTCCTTGAAGAGAATCAATGAAGGTAGGGGTTAAGTTTTCCCATTCCCCCTTCAACCATGGGTTTTATTCCCACTCCTATACCTCAACATTTAGATTTTTTTTTTTAAAATATATTAAATTTTTACGCTAGACTAATTCTAAGCCATTCACACTTCTGTCAACTTGGGGAGCCTAATCTCCAATCTAAGGAGCCCAAGAGCCACCAAAAGATTAAAATTGCATAATTCTATTCCATTACCAATAAAAAGTAAGTTTAAGTACTTTTAGCAGGCAAATAATACTTCTTTCGAAATTTGCATAATCTAAATTGTAAATATTGAATTGTACGCTTAAAAATATATATTGAATTATACTAATTATATATTTTTGTATTCAACCCTGTCTTCACTCCACAATACATAAGAAAATAAAAGCTGAAATATCATCAAATCAGGGTGTTATGAGATGGGGAAGAAGCAGACAATGCAGAAGGCTTCACCATTACAAACATCTCAAGACAAATGATTTATAGCTTGAAGGGCAAGGGAATGGGAAAGACAGAATTATGCAAAGAGAATTCCATCAAACAAGCTATTCACTTTGAACAAAAGTGTCCATTTTCAATTTAAACCCCCCAAAAAACACAATAAATGTGCACAACTGGTCCCGGGGGCATTCCCCTTGTCATAACGTAATCGAGAGTAGAAATAAAGGTGAGCAGTCTATCCTCAGATAATACGCTCCAACTCCCTGGCATAACTCAGTGTTTGGTTAATAAGTTGCAGAGATGGTATCTCTTTGCAAGGAGCGGAATCTTTTACTTTCTGGAAGATAACAAGTCCGTCTTTTATCTCCCACTCGGGGTGTTCCTGCAAAAGGTAAATGTAGAAATTGATTCAACGATCAATTGGATGTAAATACAGAACATAAGGGAGTGTCCATCAACCGGTACGGAACTTATGATTAAGTGAAAATAAAGAATAATGGAGATAAGTATACCTCCTCGACATATCCAAGGAGTTCTTTGTCTGAGGAGAAAAGTAACATTTGCCGGGCATCACCTATTGAAAGAGAATCGTAAGCCTTTTCACTGCAGCCAGCTATCTCATCCCTAACCAATGACAGCCAAACTTTTTAAAGCGAAAAAGCGCACCAAAGCGATGAGCTTGGGCTTTGCTTTAAAGCGAAAGTGCAAAGCGAAGCGTCGCTTTTTCACATAAAGCAATGCTTACTAAAAAAATTAATATATATTCAAAATACTCAAATACTAATGCAAAATAACATAAATACAAAGTTTAGTCATCAAAATAATGTCATTCAAGTTATTTAGTTATTCAAAAATCACATATTCAACAATCAATAATTCAATAATAAAGGCATAAATTTTAATTGAATTAAATGTAAATTGAAATTTTAGATTTTAATTATAGAAATTTCAAAACATAATTTAATACAAAAAAATGAAAAAAAAAAAAAAAAAAAAAAAAAAAAAAAGAAGCACAAAACGTGTACGGTGAAGGGTAAACAATCACTGCCAAGTGTCCAACCAAAGCTCCAACTCTATTCCTATTTAACATTTTAACCTCAGACCAATCGTCTTCTTCAAATCTTCAACGACGTAAGTCGTAAGAAGAGAAAGGAGAAAAAAAAAAAACAGAGTGAGAAGCATGGGCGATTAACCTCGGGGTTTTGAGTTCAGCTATCAGGGAGGAGGTGGTGGCGAGGCAGCAGCGAAGCAGCGATGATGATGGTCGAGGGAAATTGGCAGAAAGTAGCGACAGACGGAGAGGGTGAGCAGAGAAGAGCAGAGAACGGAGGTCTGAAGTTTTTTTCGCGACTTAGGGTTAGGTTAGAATTTTTGTTTGTTTGTTGTTTTGACCGTTGACTTGCGCTCTACATGGTAAAGCCTCGCTTTTCGCCGCTTCATCGCTTCGTCACCTCGCCGGAAAAGCGTGCTCAGGCGCACGCTTTCCCACACAGCTGCGCCTTGCTGAAGCGGAGCGACAAGGTGTCGCTCGCCTCGCTTTTGCGCTTTAAGCGCAGAAGCGAGCGCTTTTAATAAGTTTGATGACAGCCATATTAGACATATATAAATAAAGTAATAGTGCATGTTGTATAAATAGATATACTCTGACCATTATGAACATCCTTAATTAGGAGTAGAGTCCCTTCAAGGGATTTCTTATTATGTATTACAAATTGGTTTACGGAAGATACACTGTATTTACACAGAAATATGCATTTGAAAGAAAGAACACAGTTGGCGTAAAAAGTGGCAAAGTGCTAAGAGAGATTTCATTCAATCATTCCAAAAATGCAAACGAAGAATCAAGGGTAGTACCTGTGCATACTACAGCTACATCTATAGATATATTACTTGTGCTAGATAATTTCAATAGTTCAGGAATGCATAGAGATTACCTCACAGTCTTGGCGAGAAGATCCATGAAATAAGCATAGGTTTCATGGGGCACTGCCTGTCTGGCACTTAAGACACGGTTGTAAGCTCCTTCCATAAATGATTGCTCCAGCTCAACAGCATGCTTAATACAAGGATTCTCCAAGGCATTTGGAGAAAGCAACTCCAATTCGGTGTGAAATTCAGCAATTCTATTCTGCACAAGTAGTCTCAGAAGATTGAGACCTAAAATTGGGTATTCCTGTGGGGATGGTGGAAGACGGTTGCTGCTCCATCACAAAAACAAAATGGCATATATCACAGTTAATTTAAATGACAAGAAACTACAAAAAGGAATCAATAGTCATGACTACAAAGCCTCTAGAAGAAGTTTGGTAAAGGGACAATACTTCCAACTAAATTATGGTTGCAGTAAAGGGTAGAACCATGGATTTAAAAATTAAAATAAAAATAACTCCTAATTCCCATCTGAATCTAATTTCCATCTTTCCAACTGATTTGACAAAGTTACGGGCTGCATGGATATTAAATACAAAATTGGGATGCCAATAATACTATAATAGTTACCGTGCATCTGTGTAATAAGGTTTCAGCTGAAAGAAATCTCTCTCAAAGGCATCTTGATCCTCCATCTTCACAGCTAAAACAACTGCATGCTCATATATATCCCCTGCAATAGTTACATGATGTTAATTTTGACAAGGCAGAACCAGAAATTTTTGCAGCCCCAAAGTTCAATCTTGAGAAATATCTAGCATAACAATCCTTCATGTAGGCAGAGCACTAGTTATCACCATGAATCTATACCAGAAGGATATCAAGGAAAAACACTTCAATTTCTTCTAGAGGTTCTACATAAGATGATCTTCAGCAACAAGGAATTATCATAAATTCATAATTACGGATGAACATTATGATACATCAGTTTTTGTAAATTCCAAATTTTAATCAATGGCTAGCTGCCTAGCTTGCTTATCCATAAAATAGTTAAAGACTTAAAGGCAGTGTTTTTAAATTCTAGAATAATGTTACTTTAACACCTGAAAGTTTCATCACACTTATTCCCCCCTCTATCACTACGACCTCCTACGACACAGCCACTCCTTCCCTTAAACAAGAACATATTAAGTTCTGGAATAGCTATGATGCATACAACATATTGTAGTAGTAGTTCATAATTAAAAAAACACGTGTATTAAAGTAAGGGGAAGATCTTTATTGAAAAAAAAAAAAAGAATGCAAAAGTTCAAGCAAAAGCAAGCTAAGCTGTCACGACGCAACTAGAAAAGAGAACTTACTTGCAATTGTCAGCTCATGAACTGCATTTGGTATTTCTCCGAAAAGGGGAGGGAGACTCTTAAACTCAGTTAGCATAACCTGCAAAAATATGAAGTAAAGGCTAGTCAAATTAAGGAATAAAGCAAAAGCACACACGGTATTCAGAATTCCATCCCTTCTCTCCACTCAACTTCAGCAGAAAAGATCTGGCAGTATAGTAATGCATGTTTCCAGCTTATTACACAGCTTGCCTTTATCAAATTGGGATTATAAAGAATTACTATCCTATTATCCTAAACACAATGGATTAAGGAAAAGACAACCCAAACAAATAATTAAAACTTTCTGCTGAAAATTGTGGAAATTGTGCAAATCAATAACTTAATGGCATACAGAAGTCATTTTTAAATGCATCCCAATACACACATTACTATACACAAATGTGTATACATTGAGAAATCCTAGTTGTTAATATTAGCAAACTTCACAATAATGGCAATGTTTGCCAATTTTACTTGCATCCAACAAAATTTCAGCTAACAGTTTGGCTCCAATCTTGGTGAAATTTTTTCAATTCCAAGGTCACTAACCAATATACATCAACTAAAGGTGGGAAATTTTATGCATTATGAAAATAATTTTGGGTGAATTATCTGCCAAACCCAGCTCATATCACTTCAAAAAACACAGAAAACTACTTAAAAAAAAAAAAAAAAAAAAGAAAAAAAAAAAAAAAGAAAAAAAAAAAGAAGGACAATATCACACCATTCTAAGATCTAACCACGGAATTATTACATATAAAAATTAAAAATTAAAACACCACCTTGTCTTCAAAGTGATGTCCTAATCTGGTAAACAAACAAAAGTATTTTTAATCATCTCAAAGCAAAACTCAAGCTAATTGGCCATATGCTGAACAAAGTAAGCTAAAAGCAAAAGGCAACAGCAAACATAATATAACGTTTTATGGCCTGGGAACAAAGTGGAATGCTTTTAATTTGAAAATAAACGAACTGCAGAGTAAAAAACTAGGGTTTCAAATTGGAATCGTAGTTGGAAGTATTGTTACCTTGAGCTGGGAGAGAAGTCTGGTGCAGGTATCGAAATCGTTGCGCGTAAGAGCGGCTTTGAACCGCTCAAACGATTGAGAAACCTCCGTGAGCTTTGGATCCATCTCTCTCTAGCTTTCTGATCGGTTTTCTCAGCTTAGTTCACCCTTCGTCTTCGTCCCCAACGGCAAATGCTACTCTTCTTTGTCTACAAGAAAACTCGGCAACCCGTTTATAGCTGAAATTCTTTTCAGTATCTGATTTGGGCCAATCCCATTGATTGGGTAATTTGGCCCAATGTTTAGTATTCGACGGTTCGGTTCGGTTGGTTCGGTTTATCTGGGTAAATTATATCGTGCACCATAGTGCATAATTGATTATGCAACACATATTAAAACGACCTCGTTTTGTTTAAAGAAATGGCATTCATTTCCTGCCATTCCGCAAAAAGTAACTCTGTTATTCAGATTCATTTTGTATACACTATAGTTTCAGTTCAACACAACTACAGTTTCATTTTGATAGAACTACAGTTTCATTCAATATTTATAGACTCAAATATGCGAAAATGTTATTTAATTTTATTTTATATACACTATAGTTTTATTAAAACACAACTACATGATCATTTTGATATAATTACAGCTTCATTGTACAATATACACTCAAATATGTGAAATGTTATTCAATTTCATTTTATATACACTGCAGTTCACCACAATTACAGTATCATTTTTATATAACTGCAGTTTCATTTGATAATATAAAAATAATATGTAAGGCAAATTTAGATATACTATAGTGTCAATTTAAATACATTATAGTGTCAGTTGGTAATTAACATACAAAAAAATACGCGCTTACGCGCTCCGTTTATTTACTTAAAAAAAATGTGCACCGTGGTCTACGTTATTATAACGACCCGTTAATTTACCGTTTTGCCCAGCCCTAATTTCATCATCTCCAGCGAGGCAGCGAGCGACCTCTATGCAACAGACACAGTATTGAAGCTGAGCTCAATGATAATGGCGGCTTCTTCCATAATATCCCCAGCTCTCACCTCCACATCTTCCTCCTCTTCGAAACCACCATTGACCCACTCTCCCTCGCCTTCATTCCTCTGCTTCAAGATTTCCCCCAGACCCTCAAAACCTCTGCTTCTCCACGCAAGGGGTAAGATAGTCAAGGCTCAGACCTTGGAATTTTCGAATTCTTCTTTCTACGAGGACGGTTTGGGAGACGACGACGACCCGCCGAGTATACCCGGGTTGGGCATTTCCGATATTGAAGATAAAGAGGAGCCCCAATGCCCTCCCGGTCTCAGGAAGTACGAGACCATGGCGGTTCTAAGGCCCGACTTGTCCGAAGACGAGCGCCTCACCCTTGTCCAGAAATACGAAGAGGTATGCAACGTCGAAGCTCAATTTTTGTTACCCTAATTCGTGATTACATTTCTATTACTTCGATTTTTAGCTCCCAATTGATATTTCAATTCCGAAGGTTTTTAAATTCAAAGCTTAGCGTGATTGGGCATCAAAAATTGGATCTTTGACATTCCATTGCACATTTGAAGTTAGAACTCATGCAATTAAGTTCAGAAGGTCATTATAGTGTTCAAAAAGTGAAAAATATAGAGTAATTTCTAACATGAATCTTTGCATTGTGAATTTGAGAAGCTAAACATTTGTGCTGACCACCATTATTTAACTTCGAGTTCCAGGAGTTCTTGGTATAGTTTGGTAGTAGCAGTAAGCTATCTTCTTTTCGAGGAAGTAGGCGGTGTGTAAACCCTTGATTTCATTGGATCGTTTCACCAACGGTGATGTAGCGTAGCAATTAGCAAACGAAGGGTGTGGATGATTAGTTCATTATGTTACTCCCTATTTTGTGATGCTAGTAGAGAGTGATAAATGTTTGTTTTTGCGAGTTTTCTTACTCTGAGATTATCATAGGTGGTGTGCAACTGTGCATAAGGTTAATAAACATAAGGAAAGGTTTCTCAAGTGAATTGTTTCATTTAGCCGATTTATCATTTTTTAAGCTGATGATTATTTTTAACGAGTGTTTTGGTGTCTGACTCTTTTAATTTCCTAGCCCGACAGTTTATGGAGTTGGCCTTAATAGCGAATGGAGATGTAATAGACGATTGAAAAAATGCTGGGTTATTAGGTGGCCGTGCAATAAATATTAAACTATGTATCCTCAATATGGATTTTGTAAATCGTACCAAGTGTAATATCGGAATCCTTGGTTATTGTATCATGGCCTCATGGGAAAAATGCATTTTTCCCTCAATTGTTCATTGCTAGCCGTTTTAGTTCCTAATTTTTTAACATTGCAATATATACTCCTAACTCTTCAAAAAAGTTACCGTTTTAACCCTAGAACAACAAAACTATTAAACTCTATTAAATTTTTACTTAGTACATTAGTATTTTAAAATTTTATTATATTCATTCTTTATAACCTTTTCAGTTTTGGCATTTCATCTGCAAATTAGAGAATTGACAACCTTCTTTCCTAAATTTTTCCTCTTCAATTGTGGCACTTCGTCTATATTTTCTCCACACAAACCTGTTAAAATCAAGTTTTTATTTTATTTTATTTTTTTTTAATTTTATAAATTAAATATCGAGACTAAAGAAGATTATAATTAAAGAAGAAACATTAAAAAGTACTAAATTAATTACCTATGTACAAAGTAAAATTTGAATAGAGTTTAATAGTTTTGTTGCTCCAGGAGTTAAAACTGCAATTTTTTTGGAAGAGTTACGGGTGTATATTGCAACGATAAAAAGTTAGGGACTAAAATGGCTAACAAGGAACAGTTGAGGGACTAAAAATGCATTTTCCCTAGTATCATTGTTGAAATTAAAATTTATATGTTTGTGAGTTTGTCAAAACCTAGAAATCTGATTAGCGATTTTAATTCATCATCCATTTTCCGTATGATATAAATATAAATCTTCCTTCATACGTGTGTGATTTTACCATGCCCATGGACCTTTTTCTAATTAAAATTGCATAAATGAGCATTTGGTGTCTCTGCGGCCATTTCAATTATGCTTACTATAAGGGTTCCTTTCCCGTTTTAATCTGTGCAGTTGCTTGTTACTGGTGGTGGTATGTATGTGGAGGTGTTCAACAAAGGGATTATTCCACTTTCATACAACATTAGGAAGAAAAACAAAGCAGGAGAGACGAACATATACATGGACGGGATCTACCTCTTATTCACCTATTTTACCAAACCCGAATCCCTGACTGCCCTCGAGACTGCACTGAAGACAGATGACGATGTTATCCGGTCGTCAAGTTTCAAGGTTAGGAAAAGAAAGCACTGATTTGTCTCATCTGTGAAGATGTACAAGACAGTCACGTAAGGTAGAGGTATGTCTCTGATCTTTGCTGAATGTTGACGTGGAATTACAGAAATGAAAACATAGATTTTTCTCGTCTATTTAGCTGGTGATATATAGCTGCTGTAATATCATGCTACTGGTTTACCGTATAATATATTTGTTTTCCAGTGATTTTGTCGTTAGTCTACAGTTTGTGTCGATAACCCCTTGAAATTGTTAGCCTAATAATGTGCTGTGTTGATGTCTGAGATTATGGGATGTAATGTGCACACCAATTGCTCTTTCTGAAATGAGAGTGGTTTTGGTTGGCATCCTTCATCACTTCTCAACATTATGGTTTCTTAAATTGGAAAATAATTTAACATTTGCAAGAGCAGTTACAGTCTTATAGATAAAGATACCAATCTTAGCCCGAAACAATGAACTAACCCGATAAGCCCAATGGCCCGAATGGTAGCTAGCTTTATAGCCCAAGCCATTTAAGGCGAGTCGTTATGCTGTGGAACCGTGTCCACCTTGCAATGTGGACACGGTTCTATGTTCATAATTACTGAATTATATGTTCATAATTATGTTCACGACTCTATGTTTATAATTATAGAACTATATGTTCATACTTTTTGAACTATATATTCATAATTATGAACAATTTTGGAACCGTGTCCACCGCATAATTTGCTGCTATTCTTTGTTTCACAAGAGATATGAGACAAAATATATAGAGAATTTATATGTAAGCTCATTTTTAGTAAGAGTTATTTTTATTAAATTTGTAAATATAATTTTAATAAATTTTATTACTCTGTGCAAAATAAATTATTTTGTATGAAAATAAATAATAATAATAATAAAACTTATTTTAATTATTATTACATTATAGTATAAATATATTAATTATTTTTAATTAGAATTTAAAAATGAAAGTTTATATTGATTGAATGATGTGTAAGTTTATATTTATTAGTGTAAATGCACTAGTTTTTTAAAATTGAAATTCATAATGTTAATTTGAAAATGTCAAAAGTTTTTGTTGACCCGTCCGATAAGTCCGAAACTCGATTGAGTTAGTCTGAAACTAAACGGACTGGCTTGATTGACATCCCTATTTATAGATGATTAATTGAACAATCTTTCTAAGCTTTCTACTCCATTAATAACTTCCACTATTCCTTCAAGATAGATCATTCTAGCCATTGATATAATGGAACAAAGAAGGTGATGGAGCTCGAACTCTAATGGGCTATTTGGTTGAATGTAGTTGCAATTTAATTACAATGTTTTTGAAAATCTTGTTCATGTTTGTTTTTGGGAAAATTGCACTTTTTGTCCCCAAGTAATAGGGTAATTGTAGAATTCGTCCCTAAGTGTTGGTCATACTCACTTTTTATTCCTAAGTTATCATTGATGTTGCATTTTTTGTCCCTTTACTAATAAAACATTAGGGATGAAATTTACAATTTTAGTATAACTCACGGACGAAAGGTAAGCACAAAGGGACGAAAAGTGCAATGTCAATGATAACTTAGGGACGAAAAGTGAGCATGGCCAACACTTAAGGATGAATTTTACAATTACCCTATAATTTAGGGACGAAAAGTGCACTTATCCCATTGTTTTTTAATCATTCGTTAGTGTTTGTGTTCGTTAACGTTCGTGAATTGGTTTATGAACATGTTCGTTTGTTTGGTCAGTTAACTATGATCGTGAACAACTAAGCAACTTTGTTCACAAACACATGTTATGGATGTACATGTTCATGATCATAATTTGTTCATGAACAAGAAACAGTCCATGTTTACGAACAATAACCAAACAAACAACATAACTACATAAAAAATACTATTAAGTTCGAAAGTGACATCTAATATCAAAGTACAACCTAAAAGAAATCCTATTTGTGAACATTTTAAAATGAACACTAAACAAACATGTTTATTAATATTATTAAATGAACAATAAACAACCTTGTTCACAATCTCTTAGCAAACGAATATACAAATGTTCAGATTATATTTGTTTATTAAACATGCTCTGAAATTTGTTTATTTATATTCATTTACCTTAATAAGCGAACGCTTACTGAATATGAATACAAATAGTTTACCGAAAGCTGTATTCGCTTACACACCCCTACTAATGACTATTGTATTCACTTTCACTTTGAAACCATGGTGAGAAATGCCTTACATTTTGGTTGGGGGTTATAGTCATAGGACAGATAATTCCTTGATAACTGAAGCATTGCATTCAGGAATTAGGGTTCTTGTCAATCCTAAACCTGACCAAATCCTGAGAACAAGAAACAAGAAATCGCAAAAATGCATATAATCTTGGCTACTGTCATTCCAAACATTTCCAGTTCCAGTTACAGATACCCACCAAAACCCCAAAACATATATACAGGAAAACACAATTACTTCTCATCAGATATCAACAGATTCCACTGGTTCCCCTGCACTAGTTACTAATACTAAATCAGTTCTGCAGTGACTAAAATGATGTCTATTTCTTAGTTGTTCTGGAAACTGAGCCCCCCGCCGTCTAGCAAGAATAATAAGATCACTACTCTGATTTTCCCATTAATTTCGGTCTTGATGGCATACAATGAAACTCCTTCTCGAGCCCTACAAGAAAAATGTTCTACAAAGCCTGCAAACTCCCCGCCAAATGTGTTTTATTTACCATGGGGGAGAGAGCAAATAAGACTATAAGAGAATAACCTAAGGAAACTGACATCAAAAGTTGTATTTTCATTATCTATGTTCACCCTGATCACATAGCTTCTATGCCAGAACTCATTTTCTTCACATCAGCACTGGAACAGATAAGAATCTTTCTGACCACAGTACAGAATTCTCTGCGAAAACAATATGATAATTTTGTAAAATGATTTGATATTATAGGTTACGAAAGAAAGAAAAGAGAGAAACTCACAGCCATGGGTGATCGCCCATAAGCATCATGTCCCCCTCATCATCTGTAAAGACAATTTCCCATTTCTTCCTCGGGTGAAGCTCTCCCTGTATTTCAAACATCTCTTCGAGTTCATCTATAAGTTCATCGTATCCCTTTAGTGCTGTCAAGTCCACTGCACGACCCACTGCCACCCCTTGCATTTGAACCTTAAACGATTTCCATACGACATGAAGAAAGTTTGAGTGTCGTCATTTGTATATGTTCATAACTACTTTCTCAACTTACTGAAGCACAAAGAGTCAATACTGCCTCCACTGAGGCTCGAACCCACAACCTCCCATATGGGAGTGCAACTTGGTGCTACCAGACCACAAGGTCCTTGGCATAAACAGTTTATCTTTAAGCTTTTATACATACCTTGATGCGACTTCTAGTGGAGTAACCGAGCTTGTTTTTACCCTCCTTTGCTCGGCCAAGTGATTGTTGTTCTTGCTTCAAATCCTTGGAATGTACAGAATTGTCGGACTTTTGCTCCAAATCACCACTGCATGCTATCCTTGGAATCTCGGGGACTAAGACCACCGAGGTACTTTTCAAGTCAATACCAAACAATCTACAAGTCGAGGCAGTACCCAACTGTAGGGGCACCTGGCTCGAATAAACAGACCGAGCAGAAGCTGTTTTACTATCTTCAGTTTCATCAGCAAACACACTCAAAGAAGTTTTAACGTTAGAAGGCCAGACAGTCTCGGTGTGACTCCTTGTAGAGCAGCTGGGGCTGCCATTGAGGAGGGTGACACTTACATCTGATTGTCCTTGAGGTGTACCATTCGGTTGGGTTATATCAGATGATGCTTTTGACAAAGGTTCTAGCAAAGACAACGAGGATTGAAAGTGTCACTATAACTGAAAATTCGAGAAATCCCCGGGAAAGAGAGGGGCTCATCTTACCCAAAACAGTAGGTTTACTATGTAGGCGAGGCCTTTTGTTCTTCATTGCCACAGGTTGAGCGAGACTTGGTGGGATTGAAGGCACGAGAGGCTCAATCTCCCACGGAGAAACCCTTTCAGGTTTAGCAACAGGCGAGGGCTCATCCCATTGAACCTGGAAAAGAGAGGAGAAAAGAAAGTAAGAAAGTAATACATGGCTCTCCAAAAGAAGCCTCCAAACAATGAATACTAATTTCAACCTTCAATGATCTCCAGTCGGAGTCTTTCCACTGTGTGGAGATATCTTCAACCCCAACTATGGTTCCCATAAATCTGAATGAAAAGGCGAGAGGATAAAGAATCATCAAAAAGGGAGAACTTGCAATGAACATAAAACCGCTTATAGTTTTCCTCCTACCTTCTATCAGGCGAATCCTCTACTTCAAACCGCATCTTGAATCTCATGCCTACTGAAAATCCACGATTAATGGCTTCTTCGTATCTGTCCAAGCCTATTATGAACTGACTTGTTCTAAAAATATCGCCAAAGATACACAAAGTGTAAGAACATATGGAACCGAAAGAGTTGACATAAAGTCATGAGAAGTTAAGAACCGAGACATATATATATATATATCAAACCTCGGCTTGTAGTAGACAACAAACAGAGTTTGAGTTGTAACAGCGTGAGACGCTGTTGCAAGCACTCCTAGATGCATGCTTTGACTAGAAATAACCGATGATGGCATGGAGCTCTGTTGCGTAGCCAGACGCCTAACCCCAACTCGAAGTTCCCCATTATCTCCTCTAGAAGCACAAAGCACATTTATTGCAAGAATTGAAGAGAGGCGAGAAAGAGAGAGAGAGAGAGATGGGAGCATAAACACATACCTCAAGAACAGGAAAGAATCTCCTGCAACTAATCTCTTTGATGAGACAAAGGTACTCCATCCAGTTGTGAGCAAATGTCTTTTAGGTCGCCCTGCTTGTTCAAGAATTCAATAAATGATCACACCTCTTTCGGTTCTTTCATGGTGGTTGAAGCATAAGTCCAAAAGCATGCAAGTCTAAGAGACAATTACCTCTAAATATATGCTTAAAGTGCCATTTGACACCATGAAGATCCTTGGCTACCAAATCCTGACTCGGAGTGTCTTCATTCATGTCCTGAACAAACAACAATGGGCTCGAAACAAGTAACGAAGAATCAATGTGCTATACATACTTTAACAGCAGAGCAGGAAAGCCTACCAGGGGAGGAAGGCATTCAGTAGCGTGTCTCCTTAGAACAGAAAACCCGCCATGAGGGCTTGTATCTGATGCGGTTAGAACCTTGCAGAACGAGTGAATTTTGGGGCTTGGAGGCTCAGGGGGGCATGGATTCGGATTAGTTGCCTTCATTTGCTACAATAATCCAACCATACATGATACATATAAGTTTCCCCCAAAAGGAGGACAATATAAAGCAACTTCATATAGCTAAAACACTTTCAACAAGCAGGAGAATATAGTTAGAATGAATCAGCAAAACGCCAAAAGTAAATTATTCTTACCTCTTCTGGCATCAAAGTAATTTGGGCATAAACCTCATCAGTGTCCCGTTCAGCCTACAAACAAGAAGTCTTGCATGAACAATCTCCCAAACTATTAACTAAACAACTCAGATGCTCACACGACCAGTTCAGTTGGTTCTTGGGTAATAGATTGTGAGTTTAGATATAAGATCGAGTCCTGTCAATCAGGGGTGGACACCTTGTGGCACTAGGTCTTCCCACCTAATGGACCATTGAGTCACCGTGATTTAACCCCCACTATCTATGGGGTTGGTGTGGGGGGCTGGGTTAAGGGAATTTCGCCTTTTTGGGGAAGTTAAACAATTCAGGTTCACACAAGATTGATATAAACCAAATGTGACTTTGAAGCATTTCCCAAGAAACCAAACAGAAGCATGAACTTTGAAATGCAGGGAAAAGAGAACATTGAAACATATAACTTTGAAGAACAATAAGGTACCAGAAGGTGAATGTTTAAAACACGGCAAAGGATCTTCGACTGCAGAGGAAACATTGATATCCTCTGATCCATCGCTTGATTTGTCGATGCCTCCAACTACCAAAAAACAAGGGATCCAATACGTTACAATTTTCCAGAAATAGTAAAATACTCATATCAGGGAACCCAATAATTGAACAATGCTAAACTCTTTAGTACAAAGAAAGCACTAAAATTTAGCAGCCCGGAAAAGAATAGAAAATGCTAAATCCAAAATTGAACAGTATCAATCCTAAAATACAAAGTCAAGAAATCAACTTTAAAGCAACAATTTCAAACACAAAAAGGTTTTTTTTTAAAAAATTATATAAAATCTTACTTGTTCCATGTGACCTTGTGGAAAATAGTAAACCCATTCATCAGGTCTAGGAACATCCACCAATGGACCCGCGCAGAGCTTCCATAGATCATCATACAGATCATCCTTCCCTGAAGAAAATACCCAGAAAACATTTTCATCCCAACCAAGAAAATAAAAAGAAAAAAACAAAACAAAAAGACCTTCACCTGAGGGATTGCCATGCTGTCGCAGAGAAGAGGAAGAGGTTCTATCCACCATCATCATTGAAACAAAAAATGTTTTTATTTGAAAATTCAACAAATACCCAGAAATTCTCAAGCCGAATTCACCGCAGACTTAGCATTTATTCCATTCAATTCAATGGCAACAACCCGACAAATATTAAGAAGAACCCTCTAAACGGAGCAGCGAAAGACGCAAACTTTTCCCTCAAAATTTTGACCCTTTGCTCCCCCTTTACGTTACTACAGGCTTTCAGCTCAGCAAAGCTTGGCACCAGGCTGCAGCTTATTATAACACTGCCTTCTGTTCTGTCTCTCTCTAGAGAATCAAAGGAGGGAGAAGGGCAAAAGAGAGAAAGAAGAAGCCGCAAACGTTACAGAATCCCAAAAACAGGTTATTATACGCCTCGATTTGTTGCTTTCTCACTGAGAACGTGGTTGTCTGCTTTTTCACTGTAGTAGTAGTGTAGGGTGTAGTACTCTCCTCTCCTGTGATGTTTTTGCGCAGGTGGGTGGGAGTGGTTGTAACTTGTAACCAACCATGGTTAACTTTAACTATGGCGTACGTGTTGTTGTTAAGATGGGGACACTCTTGACGGCAAACTACACAAAGTTTTGCTAACGGCGTTAGCGCTAGTCGCATCTGTCCTTTGATTTGTCAACAACATTTATATATATATATATATAATACGGATTAAATGCAAAGGCTTCTCCATGTGAAAAATAGGGTGATATCTCAATCATTAATTAAATTCATATCAACTGTCCAAAATGAGTAAAATTTGGGGAAAAAAAATGTGGGGGTTGTTTGGTAAATTTATGTAAGTCAATGAATATTCTTCGAGTGCATAATTTTCCTTCTTCAAGTGCACATTTCCCCTTCTTCGAGTTCATAATTCTCCTTTTTCGTGTGCATAGTTTCCTTATTCCAATGCACATTGTAATGTATATATCCTTCTATATAATCTATATCTATATTCTATATATAATTAAAAGTAAAATCCTCCTTCTACCATTTTTCCGTCTAAACTAATTGTATTGGTCAAATTATTTAATTATGGTAGATAAGGGAATAATTAATTATGGTAATAGACATCCTAGAAGAATATGGAATAGAAGATCATAATAATTCATAATATTTCGTGTAATATTAATTACTCTGCCTTTTAATTATGTATAGATGTATAGAGTATGAATATAGACTAATACCCACATGGGCAGCTCAATTGATCATAAAGGTGAAAAGTTGGAAGAATTACCAGGGATTGAGTCTCACCAGCGACAGTGAGAGGGCCTTATTGGAAGAATGATTAATTAATGTGTATTCCTTGTAATTGTTAAGGAATATATATATAACTAAAATTTAATAATTATAAATTACACGCAATATTATGAATATAGAGTAAATTTAGAAATTTAGATTAACACAACTTAACATGAAAATAATAATACATAATACATGTGATAATAAGAATATCTAAAACTAATCAAATATTAATAATAAGAATAAGAATTTTAAAAGTTATTAATCGGTAATATTGCATAATTGTTAATATTCTATAAATCAGTCTATTTATATTCCCGCGGACTCCGATCCCAAGTTGTCTTCACCCAATCGTTTCAACCCGGTCGAGTTAAAGCTTGTCGAGTCATACCGAGATATCCCGACGCTGTTTTGGCACAGACTTCATACCAGCTTTTGTACGCCATTTTTATTCACGAGCTGGTTTTGTACACGTTCATGTGGAAACCATTGTTTGACTATTCTGACGAGGAAATTAAACATAATAATTAATAAATTAATTATGAAAGGACCGAATTACCCTTGAGAAAACGGCATTAGATGGCCAAGTTTAACGGAAGGACCATAGATGACTAGAAACAAAAACTAAGAGGACTAAAAGTGGTTGATTTAAAAGTTGAAGACTAAAAGTGACAGTGCCACCAAAGTCGGAGGACGTCTGTTGGTATTTACTCTCTATATATAATACAGATTAAATGCGAAAGCTTCCCAAATGAAAAATAGGGTGAGATTTCAACCATTAATTAAATCCAGATCAATTGTCCAGAATGAGTAAAATTTAGGGGGGAAAAAACGCGGGGCTATTTGGTAAAGTTATGTAAGTCAATGTATATATATATTTTTTTATTTCAAGTGCATATTTTCCATTCTTCGAGTGCATAATTTGCCCTTTTTGAGTGCATTGTTTTCTTCTTCAAGTGCACATTTTAATGTTTTTTTTTTAATTTTTACTTCAAATGCATATTTTTCTTCTTTGAGTGCATAATTTCCCTTTTTTGAGTGCATAGTTTCCTTGTTCTAGTGCACATTGTAATGTATATAATTTCTTTTTACTTCGAGTGCATAATTTTCCTTCTTTGAGTGCATAGTTTTCTTCTTCCAGTTCACATTGTTTCCCCATCGTTGGTTGTCTGTTTTAGTCTCCATAGCTAGTTGAAACCTTAATTACCAACTATTACAGGTTACTAATCAAATTTTGGCTT
This sequence comes from Ipomoea nil, assembly GCF_001879475.1. Taxonomy (NCBI): domain Eukaryota; kingdom Viridiplantae; phylum Streptophyta; class Magnoliopsida; order Solanales; family Convolvulaceae; genus Ipomoea; species Ipomoea nil. The sequence goes on along the minus strand of NW_017619497.1, from coordinate 4,205,036 downwards.
TGATGGCTCGATGCACGAAAATGACATATTAATGTGCTAATTTATAATTTTTAAAAATTTAATGGTCTAATTACCTTTTTATACAAAGTTCAGAAGTTTATATGACTATTTTTCTTAAAAATTATAATTTCATTTTCAATCTAATTGATATACATCACATCAATACAATTTTATTTTTTTTTAAATGGAAGTAAAAAATAAAGATTGTGTGTAATATTACTTTAGAGTTAATTATTGTAATTACTGATATTATGTAAAAATTTTAAAAAATAAATTAAATCATCAAAGTATAGCTATAATTATCAGATTCGTAAATTTTGATGGTTAATGTTTTATTTAAGATTTATACTTTCTAGAAATTATTGATCATCTTTTTTTTTAAAGGAATATTATTTTAAAATTGAAAATTCCGAAATGCCACATAAAACTTCCTAAAGACAAAAAGAAAAAAAAAACAAAAAAAAAAAAGAGGAATATCCTAAATATTGGAACCTCATATACCTAATCCTAACGTTAACGGAGCAGAGGAGGTTGTCGTTAGGGTGACGGGTTCCCGTTTTATTGGCTGTCTGTTACGCGGCAGGCAACAGGGTTGGCTCACGTAAATCCGGCAAAGAATTTTTTTATTTTTATTTTTTTTGCATTTTCTTCCCTTACGAGGTTTTAGTGTTTTTTTCCAAAAATAACTATTTCTATATTAATTATCTATTGGTGATATTTTTAATGAGTCTTCAGAAGTGGTACTACTATTCTGACCTGCCGGTGACTGTACGTTCCTCTTTCTTACAATCACAGCCATACAACTTTCCAGTCGTGTCATCATTTGCGTGGGCTCTAGCCAAGCACGTGACATCTGAGAGCTGCTAACCTAAAGTACAACACTTCCGTTCAGCAATTTTTTTTTTATTTAATCATAATTTTGTTGGATCAATAAATTAGAATCACTGCACAATGAGAATGTATCTAATAAATGGATGCTTTTAATGTTAGGTAGTTTATAAATATATTGAGAATTTTAAGTATCAGGCATGATTATCAATGGCTCAAATAATATATTGACATTGTGGAATAAAAATATTATGTTATATTAGTATGCATTCTATTACTTATTAATCAAGAATGTTGATTATTTGATGATTAATAATGGTGGTTTTATGTTTACTTATTGAAAACAATTAATCTTCTTTGTTTTGATTCATACTTTATTAGATAAATTCTTCAATTCTGAGATTGATTAATATAGGTCCTGGTTGGTAAAATGGCTGTTATTAGCTGATAGCTATTAGCTGTTAGCTGATTGTGTTAATTAGATGGTATAAATAGTTAATAACATTAGTTGATTTTAGAAAAGTGTTTGGTAAATTAGCTGTTTGCTGATAGCTATTTGGTATAATTTCTTTTCTCAAAAAGCTAATTGAAAAAGTTGCTTAGAGTACTTTTTTTAATTTTAGCCTTTTGGAGTTGCAAAAAGCTAATTAACCAAACATCTATATTGATATTTTAACTAAATCAAACAATTAATAATGGTCAAATAAGCCAAAATTAGCCTATAGGCCAATTTTTTACCAAACAGGCCCATATTAATAAGGTCAAAATTAGCCATTAAACGCAACCTGAAAATGAAATTAGGTCACTGAACGAAAAAAAAAAAAAAAGTGTAATTAAGTCACTGAACACCCCAAATGTATGCAATTTTACCGGATAGCAGGTTACCATCCATTTCGTCAAATTATCTACTTACGTGGATGGTGAATTGACATTTTTAATAATAAATTTTAAAAATAAAAATTTAAATATTAAATATTAAAAAATAAAATAAAAAGGAAAATGTAGGGGTGGCCGCCGGCCACGCCCTTCCCCCCTCCTCCTTCGTCTTCGGTTGAGACGAAGGAAGGGGGAAGGGAGTAGCGTGAGACGAAGGACCTGTCTCACGCCACCCGCCTTCCTTCGTCTCCGCCGGAGACGAAGGGCGGAGACGAAGGGCCTGTCTTCATCTCCGATCGGGGACGAAGACAAGCTCTTCGTCTCAAACCAGAGATGAAGAATCCTCTTCGTCTCCACCAGAGACGTAGGAGGATAGGGGCGGGGAAGGGGTGTTTGGTGGACACCCCGCGTTCTTTTTTTTTTTTTAATTTATTTTTAAATTAATTTTTAATTGTTATTTTTATTTTTAAAGTTTATTATTAAAAAATATTAAAAAGGCAACACAGCAAGCAACTTGATAAAATTGGTGGTAACCTGTTATCAGGTGAAATTGCATACATTTAGTGTATTCAGTAGCCTAATTGCAGTTTTTTTTTTTTGTTCAGTGACCTAATTGCATTTTCATGTTATGTTTAGTGGCCGATTTGGACCTTATTTCATTAATATATGATAATTTTAAGAAAGTTTATGTAAAATTGACTTTGGATTTCAAAAATTGGGAGATCTTCCCAAACAATAGATATTGGGGTATCAATAGATGTTCTCATACGATATTGATAATAAAGTTTTGCCTGTGACCGGTATACTAAATCAACAAATTCCTTCATGCATACAAGTTTATACTAGACAAGTTTACTAATGAACTAGTAGATGTTTGTATACTTGTCTGATATACTAATTTATTATAGGGATAAGGATTAAATAGACCCTCTAACTGTATACCAAAGTGCAATTAGTCTCTCAAAATTTTTTTTTTTTTTAAAAAAATTCAATTAGACCCTTAAACTTGTTAAAAGTGTGCAATTGACGATGTGGAATTCTGTTTTGTAAAGCGATTTGCGAATCGTGCCGCCCACACTGTTGCTTGGGAGGTCGTTTCTGAGTCAGGTTGCGGGGAGTGATTTGACATTTTCCCTTCGTTTCTTGTTGATTGTCTTGCAATGGATTTAATGAATTAAGTTTTGATCTTCAAAAGTGTGCAATTAACATTTTTAACAAGTTACCAAAAAATAACTAGTTAATTTTGGAGTAAAAGACATTTTTGGTCCTAGACTTATAGTGGCTTGGACAATTTTAGTCCTTTATAAAAAATTTGCCATTTTATGGACAGAGTTATTGTGGCAAGGACATTTTTGGTCCTCCGTCTATATTTCTGTTAGATAACCGTATGAGAGAGGGGCAATTACGTCAATTTAGGCTATCTCCTTCTATCTATTATATCTATTTGTGTTTGGCCGCTTCGATTCTCCTTCTATCTATTTGATTAGTAACCTGTTTGGCGGCTTCGATTCTCCGGCAATTTCTTCGTATAACTGCAACTTGGACTCTCCGACTCCTTCGAATTATGACCGAGAAGAAAACAAATCACACATAGATATAATAGATAGAAGGAGATAGTCTAAATTGACGTAATTACCCCTCTCTCAGACGGTTATCTAACAGAAATATAGACGGAGGACCAAAAATGTCCCCGCCACAATAACTCTGTCCATAAAATGACAAATTATTTTATAAAGGACTAAAATTGTCCAAGCCACTATAAATTTAGAACCAAAAATGTCTTTTATGCTACATTTGCATGGCATTTCATTTAAATTTTTTTTTTTTTTTTAAAAACTTAAAACAAAAGTTGCCGAATTCGCCCGTTCAACGCTGCATGACACTAGAAAAACGAAATATGACATTAAATCATATACTAAACTATGACATTTTTTATTTTCTTTGATAGTAATATACATAGTACTTAATTTGATCATGTGAAATAGACTCAACAACATGTGACTTCTTAGTACGATTTTCTCTACTCGATTATTCTTTTTAAGAGTAGCAGTTAATTTTGCTATTAATAGAGACTTACGGGGCGTTTGGTTGGAAGGAAGGAATTAACAGGACGTTTGGTTGGAGGGATTTTAAATTCTTTTCCCACTTAATTCCCACATAATTCCAAAGGCCATTAAATTCCGTAGTTTGGTTGGAGGGAATTGCAATTCCATGGAATTGCAATTCCCCCATTTTCATGGAATTAAAATCCCAGTCCCCCCCTGAGATTTTAATTCCTGGGAAAAAAAGATAGTGATGAGTCAAAATTACCCCTTCCTTTTTTAACCTAAAATTAATGTCTAATAACAATAATGGACATTTTTGACTTTATACTACTTATTCCTTTTCAACTCCCATGTATACCAAACATTGGAATTGAAATTCCCCGTAATTCTATTCCTGTCAACTAAACACTGGAATTTAAATTCCTACTTTATTCCCAGTAATTCAACTCCCATGAAATTACAATTCCTTTCCCACATAATTCCCCCCTCCAACCAAACGCCCTGTAAGGGAGAAATGAATTGTAATTCGGTGGGAAAAGAATAAGGTGGGAATAAAGTAGGAATTACAATTACATTGTTTGGTAGAGAGGAATAATGAAAATGGGAGAAGTGATATAAAGACTAAAATACACTTTGTGTAATAATATTAATAATAGCTTTGTGTAATAATATTAATAATAACATTCAAGGACAAATATGTCTTTTCCTTCTCTTTCTCTTTGCATGAATTCTTGAATTGCAATTCAATGAATTGAGGGAATTGTAATTCTCTTCAACCAAATAATATAATTTATCATTTTATTGAATTGTAATTCAATTCCAACGCAATTCATGCCAACCAAATACCCCCTTAGAGAGTGGTCCACAAGAAAAAAAAATTATATTGACAATCCATCCACGTGGCAAGAGTGGGTCACAATGTGGAAACATCATTGCACATTATTCCTGTTGGGGAGGACCAGTCAGATGTTTTTAAGTTGAAGTTTGGGGTGTGGGGGAAGACGACGTCGTACTCTTCTGCTAATCGGTAGTCGGTACACATGATAAGTCACGCCTGCATCCTTGTCTGGGGTCAAGTTAGTCAATTCTGGATTGGGTCATACACATGATAAACATATTTAATACATATATCTACAAATAATACCAAGTATTTAATTAAAGGGTTAATTTTTTAGAACCCAATAGGATAGTTCAAGCGGCAAATGAGCTCTTTTTGTGGAAAAGAATTATGGAATAACTTGGACTGCCGATTCCGGCTACTTGGACTAGCTACTTTGCCTCTCGGAGCGAACGAGAGTTAGTCAGGTGCACCTAGACCGTTAAACGGACACAGAAAGACAAAAAAAAAAAAAGGTTAATTTTTTATTTACTATTGAATTTAACGGTTGGTTAATGGTTTTCCTAATGGAGGATCAATTTTAGTATACAATCAATAGACAACGGATCAAAATAATCGATACTCTCTATGTTTAATTTACTATTTATTGGTCAAACTCATTCATTATTCTTTGCTTTTTTTCTTTTTAGTATTTTTAGTTATTTTTAATTTAATATTACTTTTAATGTAGTTTTTAAATATACTGATACTAATTTTAACATTATGAAAAATTAAATTAAAAATAATTTCAGTAAAACCTTGTTAACGGAACCAGACGCATAAAATGAGATGAAGGGAGTATCATTTAAAGTCAAGTATTCAATTAGGTAATTGTGAATAATCAAGGGATCAAATCAAGAATCAACCCTTAATTAATTACAAAATACAATAAGACAATTATGCACTAAAAAGTAATTATAAAAGCAAAAGATGTTACAGAGTATTGTTTTCCTCTTAATTTTACCTCGAACGTTTATTTCGTTATGTTACATTACTTAGTAAAAAAAAAAAAAGTTCTACTACATAGACTCTCAAAATTCTACTCCCTCATTTATACTCCTGGCAAATCAGGATTGGTTATTTTCATCATATGGGTCCACAAAAAAATGTCTACATCAAGAACATGTGAAAGAGTACAAGTTGGGAGTTTAAAATGGAAGTACACCAAGTATTTTTCAAAAAAAAAAAAAAAAAAACTATTTATGTACAGTGTTATATGTGAATTAGTTAACTTTCGCAACATTATTTTATATACTCCAAAACCTCCCATTTCAAGATTCTTCAATTCCGAAAACATTTCAATAATTATTGTATGACTTGTTATTAACTTGAGTCTTATATAAGGAACTATAGACTTAGTACAAACATGAAAACACTTGATCACTGTCTTCGCGTGTAAAATACACTATCAAAATTTCTAATATCCCTTATTAAGCAAGGAGGATAATCAAACCATAATTCTTGAGATACAAGAATATGTCAATTTTTTCATGTTGCTTTTATGAAAAATTTACAAAGAGAGTAACTAGAGATTTTTAGTATGTAAAAATTCTTTCATAAGCTCTATAGTTGCTTAGTCAAGAATTGTATATCCGAACAACATATGAAAATTCTATATATATATATATATATATATATATATATATATATATATATATATATATATTGGTTCAAACGAGAACATGTCTTCCCGTACGGATTGTACCATTAGGTATGCATAAATGCACCACACAGTGTTCGAAAATGCACCATAATGAAATGTTACAAAATGCACCACATACCAAAATGATGCACCAAATATAATGGTGTATTTTCATACACTTTATGGTGCATATATATATATATATATATATATATATATATATATATATATATATATATATTTTGACATTGCAAATTTCATCTTTTGTTTTTTTTTTTTTAATTTTTTTGTTTTTGTTTTTGTTTTTATTTTTATTTTTATTTTTTAATAACATCGTGCCCACTTCTTGTCCTTAAGCTATAATTGATGTTGAAAATTTTGTCTCTAATGTTTTTTTTTTTTTTTAAATAACGAAATGTACAACATTAATTATAACTTAGAAACAAGCTAAGAAGTGAACACCACCTACAATTTGGATAAACCTATAATTATTTTATAACTTAATGGAAAGTATAATTTTTTTTCATAATTTATAATTTAAATAATTATTTCAGCCTTACAGGAAGTGGATAACTCCTTGCACGTTTTTTTTTTGGGTATTGGTCATGGTCCTCATGGACCACATAAATTAGCTAGGTGCGAATCTTTCCGCTAAGTCGAGGTACACTCGTACAATACACACCACCTTCCATATAGACAATGGATCAGGTGCAAAAGTTCTTCCATGTGAATCATACGAATTAATCATAATTATTGATCTTATCAAAAGTAACAGTTCAGAATGAACATAAATTTTTTCTTTTAAAAAAAATAAAAGATAACACGATGGCATTACGATAATTTTACGTATTATTAAAAACTTAATTACGGTGCGTCATTTTAACACATAAGGTGCGTCATTACTAAGTTTGAAAACTTAAGGTGCGTAATAATTGTAAAGTTTAAGGTGCGCCATTTTAATACTTAAAGTGCGTCAGTTCTACACTTAAGTACATATAAGTTCTACATTTAAACTGTGTTAAGGTGAATAAGTTCAACAATGTTATGAGGAGAATGCGTCCAGCTCTTAAGAAGCGCATTTTTTTAAAAAATTTTTTATTAATTTGAACAACGGTTCATATCACACCCTATATTTCATCTGGGAGATTCTTCGCACATGAACCATCCCATATATATATATATATATATATATATATAACTGTAAACTTTTTTCCCCTTGTGACCTTTGCATATGGGAAAATAATAATTATTTTAAGTCATAGTATCATAACAAAAAATAAAAAATAAAAATAAAGTACTTGCGGAAAGTATTTATTGCTATATGACTCATATTAGTTGCGTGTAGGGTAGAAAATGGGTACAAATTTCATTAATTAGAATCAGAATACTAAATACGGAGTATCAAATAAAAAAGCTGGAGGCTAAAGAGACCATTCCATCCAACATATTAAAGAAACAAACTCCATAGTCAACACATGGGTAGTGATTTGCAAATCGCTTCACCAAAAAAAAAAAAAAAAAATTATATATATATATATATATATATATATATATATATATATATATATATATATATATATATATATATACAAATTAAAATAACTCAATTTTTTTTTTTACATTATCCCATAAAATTAAATTAAAAAATGAATCCCGACTCTATCATCCGAACAAATGTTCTTAACCACTTGTAAGGCATCAAATTGCAACGATATAATCTATTCCTTTGCATTTTATCCAATTCAAAGCCTCACATACTACTAAAGTTTCAGCCTCTCTAGGATTATATATATATATAAGTCCTTTTGATACAATAAAGTTTCCAAATTCATCTCTAAGGACACATTTGAATTCTGAAGTCCATCTTCCGACCTCCTTAATTTTTAGCTACGTCAACATTTAGGTTTAATCATCATAATCTGTTCATCATTAATAAAAGCTTCTCTCCAATCTCTCAATTAAACTCTTGCACTCTAAAAAATGGATGATTTTAAAGTATTGTTTCTTGTATTTCAAGTCTTTCATAGATCTTTTAAAAAGTAAAAACCAATAATCAATCAGTATGCCAAGAAGTGGGGAAATAAAATGAAAGCACGTGCATTACAACTCATATCGTAAAGAATCATAGATTTCTTTGAGAAAATTTTTAGGGATAAATAAGTATGAAGACAACAATTAAGACATTAATTAAACTTTACAATGCTCCAAATTAGCACTTAAACTTGTAAAAGAAAATGTAAATTAAGGCTTTTTAGTAGGTTATATTAGGTAACTCGTAAAAAAGTGTTGGTGTATTATCCATGTATAACTTTAATGTTAACATCACATCCATGAGTCAAATTAGTTTTGCCAAACTAAATAATATTTTTACAGTTGAGGTTAAAAAAAAAAAAAAAAAAAGTAGGTAGTCGTGGCTAAGCTACTAGCTTGAAATTGCTATAGAATTATTCTTATTTAAAAAAAAAAAATTGATGAGATGATACATTGAAACTACACATTTTAAAAGGATGTTTTCTTGTTTGTCTTTAGATTTTTTTTTTTTTTTTTTTTTTAAGTTTATAATTCAAAAGATTCCATATTCGTAACATGTGGTAATTATTGATTTAATTTGGAGGCAATCTGAAAAAAAAAAAAAATTCTGTTTTTTACAAATTTAAGTGAATTTAAAATTTACGAATTTAATTATTATTTTCGTATAAAATGAAATTTACTCAATCATTATCCCAAATTTTTTCATTACCTTTACAAATGGTCAACATGAGTGTATATAGCTAAGGATCGAAGTATCGAACAAATCGTGATGTAGTTTTTGTGTGTGTGTGTGTTTTTTTTTTTTTTTTGAATGACGAGTGAAACGTGTCATTAAATACTTGAGTGTGTATTAAATAAATTTCTTAATTAATAAAGGCTACAAAGAAGTAAATCAGTTCAGGTTATTCATAGGTCATAGCTAACCATTGTAATTTAATATATTGTTGTGCACACAATTATGCAATAAAGTAGAGCTTCATGTTTTGACATCTGTTTTATTGTCCTTACGGTTAAGACTTAGGACAAAAGCTCCATTAAACGTCCCTTGCTTCACCATAAGAGTTACTAATTATTATTATTATTATTATTATTATTATTATTATTATTATTATTATTATTATTATTATTATTATTGTTTTTGTTGTTGTTGTTGTTGTTGTTGTTTGTTGTTGTCTGCCATTCAAATCTACAAACCTAATCAAAGCCAATAAAATTAGGCCTCTAACGGGAACAAAAAAAAAATGTTGGAATAATTGTTGGTTGAAATGAATGGTTCATATTAGTTTGATTTTATTATTTTTTTTAAAATATTTTTTGGACTTTACCATCTATTATATCATTTACTTTTCTTAAATACCTTTGTATTCCGTCAGTGTAAACTTTAGTAACGGAATGTTTCATTAACTATTTATTATTCTTAACTTACTCATTGATTTTCATAAGGAAGGTTTTAGGTTCAAACCACATCCCAATCAAAATTTACATAATTGTTAAACATATATTATGAATATGTTAGTGTGTATTAAAAAATGTCAAACACTTATGTGAGACCGTCTCACGGGTCTCAGTCTGTGAGATGGGTCGAATCTTTGATTAATGAGGTAAAAGATTCGACCCATTAATCAAAGATCCGATCCGTCTCACTGATTGCAACCCGTGAGACGGTCTCACACAAGTGTTACCCATAAAAAATAGGGAAAATGGTCAAATAGACCCTTAAACTTTAGGCAAAAATGCAATTAGGCCTTTGAACTTTAAAAAAGTGCAAAATAACACTTGAACTTATCAAAATGAGTCAAATAAATCTGATTTATCAATAATCAACAGGTTACCGGTAATATTATCGACATTGATCGTCGTTAACCACCATTAAACATATAAAAAACAACTTCTGATGACCTTTCCACTAGAGAAGACGACCCGGGGTCATCTTTTCCACTGGAGAAGGCGACCAGGTCTGGTTGCCTTCTCCACACATATACTATGAATATGTTAGTGTGTATTAAAAAATAGCGAAAATGGTTAAATAGACCCTTGAATTTTAGGCAAAAGTGAAATTAGGCCGTTGAACTTTTAAAAAAGTGCAAATAAACACTCAAACTTATAATCAAAATGAGTCAAATAAGTCTGATTTACCGGCAACCACGGTAATATTATCGACGTTGACCGTCGTTGACTACCGCTAACCACCATTAAAAATATAAAAAAACAACTTCTGGTGACCTTTCCACCGGAGAAGACAACTGGCCGGTTGTCTTCTCCAGTTAAGCCACTTGATTTTTTTTTTTAATTTTTATTGTTGTCGAATTTTTTTTTTCGCCGAAATTATGATCGAAAATGTTGCCGGTATCTTAATCACCGGTTATTCTAGGTGAATAACCGGTTATTGGGTTTAGACGTACCAAAATAACAAGTTCAAGTGTTTAATTATAGTTTTTAAAAGTTTAAGACTTAATTACACTTTTGCCTAAAGTTCAAAGGTTTATTTGACCATTTTCCTTAAAAAAAATACAATATAAAATTTAACAGAGGACTCGGTTGAGTAAAATTATCAAAGTTGAGGACATAATTAAGCACAAAAAAGTCATTTAGAATTAAATCAATAAAATTTATTATAGTCGATGATTAAATTGGGTATTAACGGAATGGAATCCTCTCCAAAAAAAAATGGAAAAGCAAATGATGTTTGGGTTTTGGGTAGATGAAGTGGGGAATAGTTGCTCCAATCTTATTGAGACAAGGCATGCTGAATTTGTCAGCAGATAAAGTTACTGATTACACTCCTATTAACCAGGTCCCATTTCAACACATAACATGCAAAAGTCATATATTATCACAGACTCACAGTCATTTTTTAGACCTTTTTTTTTTTTTTTTTTTTTTTTTTTCTTTTGGGAGATGATGTAAAAAATTGCAACTACTATTTAATGGTGTGTTGAATATATTTTACATTGTAATTTTTGTCAGTAAATGATCACAATAAGATAAATCAATTTAGATTGCACATAACTGATGACCGATTCAAACCAAAAAGACTAATAAGTTGTTCCCGCTAGGAGTCGAACTTATAATTTTATGGTTACTAAGTTTATAAACTCGACTTACTTGGTTGGAGTTACCCCCAATTTTTTAGACTTTTGTTTCATCGTTCTCTATTTTCAAATGATGAAAAAAATATAGAATAAGGGTAATACTTGTGTGAGACAGTCTCATGGGTCTCAATCTGTGAGAAAAATCGGATCTTTGATTAATTGGTCAAATTTTTTATTAATGAATCAGATCTTTGACCTCATTAATCAAAGATTCGACACGTTTCACGGATTAAGATCCGTGAGACGGTCTCACACAAATTTTTGCCATAGAATAAATGTAATTTTTTTTTTCGGTTTCTCTCCAAAATTTTATATTTCTAGAAGGAAAAAGTGACACCTTTTAGTTCCTTTTTTTTTTTTTTTTGAAAAAAACACCTTTTAGTTCCTTAATTGTAGTCATATTATTGATTTAATTAGTCTCCCTGATATATGTATTGAATACTTGTTTTAACGTCTTTAGCAAAGTGACAGATTTCGTTTTTAAATTTTTAACAAAGTCCTAACAATTAGGGACTGAATCTATTATTTCGCTAGGAACTTAGACTAAACCACCATGAGTAACTGGGAGATTAAATTATACTACAGATACAACTAAGGGGTTAAAAAAGTCATTTTTTTTTCTTGTATAAATGTTTAAAAATAAAAGCATATTTAGGGAACAAATTATATTTTGGACAATAGTCCACCATGTGTAATATAGACTCATATCCAAATTATTTACCTACAATTAATATATTATGTACCTTTAACAAGAGATTATGTATATGTTCTAACACTATTTTAAGTTCATAATATATTAACAGTATGTAAATAAATTGAATGTATATAATATGTTAACCGTAAATATATAATATGGACTAAGAGTATCTCCAACCAACACGGCAAAATGAAAAAAAATGACATTTTTCACCTCCAATGGACACGCTAAAATGTCTTCTTTTTTTTTTTTTTTTTTTTTTTTTTTTTTTTTTTTTTTTTTTTTCGGAGTGAACAGTATTGCGCCATATTTGGCGCAGTACTATTCATCAAACAACAAAAAATAGGTTTTTAAATATCTTTTTTTTTGCCCTTATCTTTTCTATTAATTCCATTTGTATCCTTTTTGTTTAAAATTATATTTACATATTTTGTTAAATACTTAAACATAAATTGTATATTATTAAAAATAAATTATATCATTTGAAACATCTCATCAAGATAATTAAAACAAAACTAATATTGAATATAAATTAATTTAAAATTAAATTGATTACATCTAAAATTAAATTATACTAAATATTATTATTAAATCACATTTTATATTTTATATTAAATTAATTAATTAAATTCGAACTAATAAATTTTAAATTTTGAGAAACTAAATTATTTTAGTGTAGAATAACATTTGGTGTGAGAGTATTCTTTTTTATGTGACATTTGGTGGAGATTTTTGGTGTTTTAGTGAAAATTGGGTTGGAGTCTTGGGGATGGTCTGGTCTAAGGGCATCTCTGTAGCACCATAACGGCATATTCCAATTGCAAAAAACCATTTTTCCATTTTCATCTCCTCCAACCCCTGACAAAATAGCAAAAATAATGTCGAAAGTAAATAGTGTCGCGCCATATATGGCGCAACAATGTTAGTTCATCTTTGGCAAATGTGGTAGGGGTGTCAAAATTACTTTTCTACCATTGATTCTTTATACAATTCCAGATGTACTATTACTTTGTTTTATATGTATTCTTTTATTTTATTAAATTCTTAAATTTAAAATTTATATTATTAAAAATAAATTATACCATTTTAAAGATCTTATCGAGACTATTGAAACAAGGCTAATATTAAACATATATTAATTAAAAATTAAACTATTTTATATTGAAATATTAATGTTACTAAAAAGTTATTATTTACATCACACATTATATTTTATATTAAACTAATTAAATTTGAACTAATAAAATTTTAAAAATTTGAGAAACCAAATTCTGTTAGTGTAGAATAATATTTGGTGTTTTGGTGTAATGGGTTGTAAATGAATAAAATTTGGTATGAGAATATGCTAAGAATATTCGTTTTGATGTGATATTTGGCGGAGAAAACTTTGGTATTTTGGTGTTTAAATAGGTTGAAATCTTGAAGATACTCTAAAATTCAAAATACGTTACTGAGTCTTTGATTTATGATATAACAACTGTATTTAAGGAAACATTGATGGTTTAGAGTAGGGAACTATTTGCAAATAGTTGAGAATCAAAGATCCAAACCCATTAAGAAGAGGGGAGATAGATGCCCATTTTAGTAGTGAATTGAAGTACATGCTAGCTATACACACAAGCATATATAGAGTAGATGATAGATGTTTGCTGTTGCTAATATACAAAGTCAACTGGGGGGGTTGAAATGGGAAAAAGGATATGATTGGGAGAATGTTTTTTTAATGAAAGAGGATATACCTTTTGGTGGCTTTACTTAGGGACGACAAGATCAAAGATGTTCCTTTCAAAATGACTACAATTTGGCTGCAAACAAAAAAGAAAGTGGAGATTAATGATTGGTTTAACTAATGACTCCCCCCATGTGGAAACCAATTTGGTGGATGTTCCTTGGCTGCCCTTACTCACCTTAACATATTTTTCCACCCCAACACTGGCCCATGTGTTTTTATACTTTTTTATAAGTTTTAGATCTGAAAATTTTACGATATTATAATAGAGATAGATTGGATAGAGTATAACTTGCAATGTAAAATGAACAACTTTACAAAGCACACAACATTGTAACTCACATTATTGTAAAATTTTATGTGTAAGGCAAATATCTTCTTTCATACTTAGAACATGCAATACTTTTACAATTGTCATCATAATATAGGTTTAATCTAGTAATTAGTCTCTAAATTCTTAATGAAATGGTAAATTTTGTCCCTTATGTTGGGTCTTTAATTTGTTGTAAATCATAGAGATTCAATCCGTCATTTCGTTAAGAATCTAAAGACTAAAATTATATCATAAATAATTGAGATATTAAATTGAAATTATAATTACAATTGAAGAACTAATGGGTTTGTTTGGTTCACGGAATAGGCCTGGAATGACATAGCATTCCCAGTAATAGACCTATTCCCTCTGTTTGGTAACCACTTGTATTCCCAGGAACATTGTTCCCGGGAATGACCTATTCCCCTTGCAAGGGGAATAGAGATTCCGGGGGGAGGGGGGGGGGGGGGGGGGGGCGCTGGTATTAGGCTATTCCTGAATTCTCAGGAATAGCCTAAAGTTTCTATTTCCTATTTTACCCCCAAATTAAATTTATTTTTTTTTTATTTCACCACTGCCACCACAACCACCATCGTCACCGCCACCACCATCACCACCACCGCCACAGCTGCAGCCGTCGTCACCACCACCAGCGCTACCACCCTACCACAGCCACCACCACCCCATCACCACCACCACTACCGCCGCCGCCACCGCCAACACCACAGCCACCATCGCCACCATCACATATTTTTATAAGGGTATTTATGCCTTTTAAAACATATTTCATTTCTATTCCATAAATCAACCAAACACTGTAATATAATTTCTAAAGTCTATTCCTTCCGCGAACCAAATAATAGAATACAATTCATATTCTATTCCTGATAGAATAGCATTCCTATTACCTCAAAATTCATTTCGTGAATCACGTGCAGTAAAAGTATTATTTTTAAAATATTATATCATACTTTGTCGTTTTGAATTATTGTACCTTCTCTTTTTAATTTTTTTTAAAACAAAGTACAACTTTGTTCAAACAAAATGTAAAAAAATAAAAAATAAAAATTAAACCACTATATAACTATCATTAAAAATTTAAAGTATGTACAATACTAAATAAAAAAAATTTAATTTAATGGTAAATTAAGCACTTTCAGAGTCAGATTCCTAACCATAGTAAAAAGAAGAGTTGAATCCATATACAAGGGATCTTGGAACCTCCTAAAAGTCATTATCATCTTTTCACATAAATCAATGATTATTTGTTTAGGAATTACTAAAATTAGAATATATTAAAATATAAAACATTAGAAAAAGGTGTGTGAATAGGATAAGGGTCCTACTTGTTGGACATCTCCATTCTCCAGGCTGTGACCTTTTGACCTACACAAAGACTTTCCTACAAACCAGTACAGATTGCCTCTTTTGGTAGGGGATATGTGTCACAGCCCATTAAGTTTAAGATCCAGTGGATCACTTATATAAACCCTTATTCTTTAGTTTTATCCATCACTTATTTTTTATTTTTTATTTTTGAACCCAAAAACAAGAAGCATATATTAAATAAAGTCTGAAGACAAAATATTACAAAGATAATGGGGAGGGTTGTCAAACCACTCTGTACAACCAGACGTAGAAATGGACTGCTTAAAAAAAAAATGGAAGCTTTGACCAAAGGCCTAATACAGACAAGACTTGAAAGAGTTTTGTATATGTTAAGGTTGTTCATGGCTTGAAGGGTCCAAACACAATCACTGAGTTATGCCCACCAAAACCAAATGAGTTGGAAATAGCTGCCAATAAGGACAAGACAAGAACTTAATTTATCCATCATTTGACTGAATCTTTAACTCGAAATAATTTATAGTAATGACAGTTACGTACCAACGTTAACTTGGTGTTGTTTCTTGACATTTGGAACGGTGTCGATTGTAACTTCTGGCTCCAAATTCTACTCATATCAAAATTTTAGGAGTACAAACAATAGGAAATTAATTAAGAAGACCAAAAAGAAAAGAAAAATTAAAGTTTGCAATGATATGGAGAATGGAGGTGAGTAGTACATATTGGTTAATAGTTGGGTGTAACCATCCTGTGGTGATTGCCTTGATGGTTGCAATAGCTTCAAGCCCACCAGAAGCCCCAAGTCCATGACCAATCAGTGACTGAAACCAACAAAACCCAAAACTTAGTGACTGAAATCTATTTTTAATTCTTGTAATGCATTTATAATGTTTGTTAAATGAGAAATTGAGAATTGCAACCCTTCCGCACAAAAGGCAAAATTCTCTCGTCCCCAAAGTCCTAATAGAATAGTGGATGGATAAATCAGAGTAACTTTCAGCACTCCATTAAATGATTGGTGCCTATAAAGAGCCACCACATTAGATGTAACTCCCATACTGTGACTGCTATAAAATTTTTGAAACATCCATTTCTAACTAACCTTGGTTCCATTCATTTTGATCTCACTTGTATCCTTGAACACCTTCTTAATAGCATTAACCTCAACTATGTCTCCAGCAACGGTTGATGTTGCATGAGCATTGATGTAGTTCACCTATTAATGACACCATGTCCAAACACACACAATCAGACTAAAACAAACAGTACAACATATAAAAACCATTTACCTCTTCAGGAGAAACACCAGCATCTTCCAAGCTCTTGGTTATGCAAGATGAAACACCAAGACCATCTGTCCGAGGTTCCGTCATGTGATGAGCATCACACGTTGTCGCCCCTCCCAAGTACTCTGCAATAACATTAGCCCCTCGTTTCATCGCATGATCCAATCTCTCCATAACCTGCAGTTTGTGCACAACACCAACTAATTGAAAGATGTGTTTTGTTTCAACTGAAAATTTAACAGTAAGGGGGTGTGCAGTAGGCAGGAATTGTAATTCCATTCCTACCAAACTCCAGTGAATTACAATTTCATATTTTGATTGGAGGTAATTGCGATTCTCTCCAATCATGAAATTTCGAGGTGAATTACTATTTTGCCCTTGTTGTTATTATTACAACATCACTAATACAAGGGTATTTTAGTCTTTATTCATTTCTCCCCTTACAACTTTTCGTTCCTGTCTACCAAACAAGGTAATTTGAATTCTCATTTATTCTTTTCACACGGAATTACCCTCCTTCCAACTAAAAACATGTTAGAAATTCAGCTAATTGAAAGATGTGTTTCGTTTTAACTAAAAGTTTAAAAGTCAGAATTTAGGTACCAGAACCCCACAGCCTTCTCCTATGACGAAACCATCCCGGTCCTTATCCCACGGCCTGGAAGCCCTTTCAGGCTCGTGGTTTCTCTGAGACAAAGCACGGCAAGCTATGAAGCCGCCAACTCCGGTGGTTGTAATGCCGGCTTCTGTTCCCCCGGCGATCATGATATCCGCTTCGCCCTGCCTGATGTGATTTGCTGCAGAGTAGAAGCAGTAGTTTGCGGTTGCACAAGCTGTGGAAATGGAGTATGTTGGCCCCATCAAACCAGCTTCTATGGCTAACAATGCAGACCCCATGTTAGTGATGGAATATGGGATGAAAAATGGGGTTATTTTCTTGTATCCACTTTGAACCAAGGTTGTCACCCCATTCCCAAACACACCCAACCCTCCAAACCCTGATCCAATCACTGCACCTATTCTTGTTTTGTCCATCTGCAACATAAACCAAACAAAGAATACATTTACTTGTAGATTGAGAAAACAAAGAATGGGTCGTAGCTCAGTTAGTTTTTGAGTGGCAGATTGTGGGCAAGAACAAAAACCGAGCCCTGACTATAGTGTGCTAGTGTGGGAGTTATACCGAATATGGTGAGCTCTTTGCGGGCACCAAACACTAGTCCTTCCACCTAATGTCTTATTGACTCATTGTGATTTACCACCTCCACAAATCTTGTCTTATTAGGATGTGAGGGCTGAACTCCCAGTAGGAGTGGAGTTTGGTCGTAGCTCAGTCCGTTTTTGGGTGGCAGATTGTGGGCAAGAACAGAAGATCGAGCTCTAACTGCAGTTTGCTAGTGTGGAATTGAAGTTACACCGAATGTGGTGAGCTCTTTGCGAGCATCAGACACTAGTCCTCCCACCTAATGTCCTATTGAGTGATCCTGATTTATCATCTCCACAAATCCTGTTTTGCTACGATGTGAGGGCCGGGGTGAGGGTTGGACTCTCAGCAAGAGTGTAGTTTGAGCCGGTCAGCTATGGACAACGTATGCTGGTTTAGCTAAAGTCAGGGTCTGCCCAGTGTACACACTCGAATAGTAAAAAAACAATGAAAAACTGGGAATCGAAGTAAACGCAGACTAAAAGTGAAGGTGAGGCTCACATTGTTGAGAACTTCTTTGCCCAGGTTAGCATCATTAAGTGCCTTCTTGCCTGCAACAAGACAGTATCTCCAGCTATGGTCTAGACGGCGATCATTCTTGGCATCAATGTAGCCTTCTGAGGTGAAGCCATGAATCTGGCCGGCAAACCGAACAGAGAAATCTGAGGCATCAAACCTATCTATTAGGCTGATTCCACTGCGCCCCTCCAGGAGATTATTGTAGAATGTCTCAACGTCACTTCCAAACACCGAAACAAGCCCCATCCCAGTTATCACAACCCTTTTCTTGGGATCACTTTGACGCTTTGGAGCAGAAACAGCTGGAGATATCATGCACTTGATTCTTCTGCATTTTTTTGCAGCTAAAAACAATGGCAACTTTTAATCAGAATTCCAGCGACCACTTCTCTGTAATGCTTAGCATACCAAGAAACCAGCCTGCTTTTCACTATCTCTTCATCAAGAAATGAACTAAAGTTGCATATATGGAAGTTCATCACAATATTTTTTTTTTTAAGGCAAAATCTTTTAGTTATACACTTCTTCTCCTAAAATGTTGAATTCTCAACCCAAAGGGCCCCACACCCGGACCGACAGAGCATTTAGAATGATGTAAATTATAAGTTACATGTGATCATCTTTTTAACTTCTAAGTTATGCGCAAAATAGTGAATTTAGTCTCTGAAGGATCAAATTTGTCACTTTATTAAGTCACATATTGATAGCAAAAATAGTCATTGAAGGACTAAAATTAACTCTATGACTAAGACATAATTCAATGACAAAAAAAATGTAATTTTCTCTATTTTTTTTAGGTGATTAAGGAAATCCACAACCACTACTCAAAGGTGTGTATGGAATAGATCCCGTCGCCTTGTGATTTTAGCAGGCAAAGGACTAATTTAAGGACCATAAGTAGATAAACCATCATAGGTTGTCCATAACTGACACATTCAAACCAAGCTGATCAATAGACCACTCTCTTAGAGTCGAACTTGTAATATTGTGAACTGAAGCGCCAAATTTGAGGAAAGTTTAACAACTAATTAACAACAAACATGAAACTTATGTGTTACAAATGATAAAAGTATTTTACCTTGAGCCTTGTAGGCAACAGAATCAGGTTGATTTTGCATGGTTTCAACTGGTTTAAGCCCACTGTACTGTAAAAGGGAAGCACCATTTTTGGATGATTCTTTGCTCTTGAAGATCAAACCAGAAGAAGGTGCAATGCTTGCCATTTTTCTATAGTTCCTTTAATTTTCTGAAAAAAAGATTTAGTGGCAACTATATAGAATAGGGAAAGTGATGCAAAGCCAAAGCTCACTCTGGGTATCTAGAGAAATTAATTTTTGTTTTGGGTAAAAATGTGGGGTTTTTAAAAATAAAATATTAATCCTGCCAACTTTTTGTGTAATATAAATTAGGGAAGATGAATGCCTTACATTTACATTTATTTCTTGCGGGTTTGGGAATTTTGTTTAGGGAACACACGTCTCGCGTTTGTAAGGACAGTTAAGCTAACCTCAAACAACATTATATGTTTGTACCCCATTTTTATTAGGTTTTTCAGTTGATGGGCCGGGTTAGTTTCTTGAAATTCTTTCATTTATTATAATCATAATTGGGCTTTATATTTGTTTTAATTGTAATGTGTATTTTGTAACTATCTTGATAAAATATTTCATCATTTTGAGAAAAAAAAAAAAAAAAGTTAATAGGAATTAATGTTATCTGTAATACCATACTTAATACAAATTGAGTTTATTGGCCTCATTATCCTCTAAATCAAGCACAATATTTCATTATGAGTCTCTCACTTTTCCTTATTGTAAATGAACAACGAAAAGAAATGTAACAATATTGCCCCCTCAAATTCCACGTTCTTAAACCTGTCACCCTCCCCTCTTTCTTCTCCGCTCTTTCAAAATATTTTAAAACCTCTATAATTTTCTCCACGCCTCTACTAGGGACGGATCTAGAAAATTGATTTAGTGTGGGGGGAAATAAAAAATTTATGATAAAATATGAAATGGTTGAAATAAATTGTATACCATCTTTATTAATATAATATTTATAAATACTTCTTATTTTAATTAGATCAAATCTAAGTATTTCTAGAAAAATTTAAATACGATGATGTACATTTAAAACTTTTAGATTACATTGACTAGATAGTTCATAACATTTAATTTAAAAAAAAAAAAATTAATAATTGAATTTCAAGACATATTCCGTGTCAATTAATTAATTACTTGATATAATCTTTATCACATGTAATGTTGGAAAAATAGTATTAAAATAACATGTTAAGTGGCTATTTTGTGGTACAATTATCAGTGGGGTCCACTTCCGATTTGGGTCAGGTCAAAGTGGATTCGAGTTCTTCGTAGTGAGACGAAGAGATTGATATATTGTACGCTCAAAACGGATAATGGGTGAATGAGATAATGATTCTCAAAGTAGACCCATTTGAGTTGGAAAATGAAGGGAAAAAGTGAGATTTTGTCCCACATTAGTTTGGAAAGAGAATTTGACCCCCCTTTTATACAAGAGCTCTTTTGGAGCTCTTTTGAAACTTGGTCATTTCTCTCTTAAGTTGAATTTAATTTCAACTTTAGTGGCCTGCTGTTTGAATTGGTTTAAATACCAACTTTAATGTCATAATGATGCTATTCAATCCTTCATATCCTATATAAGAAGGGAAGTAGGACAACAAATTTTTTTGTAATAGAGTGAACAAGCACACAACACGAAAATACACTTTTCAAGCTCAAAACACTTCTGCTTCTACTCCTTTCTTAAGCCTAACTGTGTTTAAGGCTTTGCTCTAGTTCGCCGGGTTCGTTCGTTTGGGTGCTCAAACGTCGAACCGTAGCGCGTTTTATCCTAGGAAACCTAGGCCACGACGCTCCTAGCACTTTTGGGAGGCGGCAAATAAGGTTTTAAGGAAAGAGTGGTCTCTTGACTCACGCTAAAAACCCTTACCCAAACACGAGCCAATCTTCTTCTACTCACGGTTTGGATTATCTTCTAAGCAAAAATCCATTCTCCATATTTGGTTTTTGAAGTTGGATTGGACTTATAATCTGAGGATTATTAGTTTTAATTTTTTGGTTGATATATATTGGTATATCTTTTTCGTAGATATACATGTATATATAACCTTTGAGTCCGTTTTATATATATTTGTGTGTATATATATATTTCGGATAAATATCGAATAATATTTTATATACTTGTGTGTGTATATATAAATATTATTATAAGATATTAAATCAATTTGGTTCATTATTTCCAACATGTAACACATTATAAATGTCACAATTAAAATACAATTAGAATTGAATAATCTCACAAATTACAATTTTAATTCTAATAAGATAATAAAATTAGCCAAGCACCTTGTGCTCAGATGGCGTGTAGTGACCTCTCCCATGTGGGAAGTCATGAGATCGAGCCTCAGTGGAGGCGTTGTTGACTCTTTGTGCTTCATTAGGTTGAGAAAGTATATTTGAACAGATACTACAATGTAATAGAGTCAGTAGCATTCAAAAAAAAAAAAGATAATAAAATTAAAATATAATTATATATTTAAAGTGTGTCATAGAAAGATAAAATTAAAATATAAATATATATGTCAAGGAAAGGTAAATTTAAAAAATATATTTAGTGTATTAGGGATTGCAACAAATAGTAGTATAGTTAGTAACGCTTCAATGCTTGATCCGATAACTAGACTTTTCATAATAAAACAACTACTAATAACTCACTAAGTTATCTCAACTTTTATCAATTTTTATGTATAATAATGTATTATTTATTTTTATTAAAGGATATATATAGTCCGGTTAATGTGAGAATCACTCCTTGTGTATAAATCTATGAATTCCTATGCACCGTTAATACGTGAGATTGGACGGTCAAGATCTTAGGAGTGGTGCAGTAGTGCATCCGATGTAGTTGTGCAATAATGCAATGATGTGGTGCAGTAGTACAATGATATATTTACTAGGTCAAAATCATTATAAACTACAAGATCGAATAAGATCAACTGTGCACAATAGTACATATGTTAACAGAGATTCTCATTTGAACCTAATTATAAGAATAATAATGCAAAATAAAATAAAACCATATATAAAATAAAAATAATTTTAAAAAGAAATAAGATAAAAGAAAAAAAGACAACTATGGGGAGCCACTCCCCTTTGTAAATGATGTGCATTCATTTTTATCCCATATTAAAATAACTTAGTGGGTTATTAGAAGTTGTTTTCCCGAAATGCAATACGCAAACACGGCAAAATGTGTTTGTAAAATTTGTAATTTAGATCAAATTGTTACTCTAAATTGCCATATTATTAAATGTTGATGTGTGTTTTAACTGAGGTCAAAATATCAAAATAATGAATCTTTCAAATTTATCAGTCATTTATCAAATATGTCCTATAGCCTGTTTCCAAGTGATGATGTAATCCACGGCATAGGCACGAACTTGAAGCAATACGTTCCAAACGATTCCTCATTCTATGGAGCAAAGTTTGACAAATTATTGTTTCCTGGTGTCCTCCACAGTTCACACAGAGGTTGATTTCAAGTTGGATTAGGATTTTTTTTTTTTTTTTTTTTTTGGAATTTGAATTTGAAAGTATAATTTGTTTAACATAATATATAAATAATAAATATTTAGCCTAATTATTGATTTAAAATTTTAATTGAAACAAAGCATATCCGTTTAATTCGGTATCAAACTTATATGAAATGTCATTACCATATCCACATTGCATGTTGCTTGGAGTTTATTAAAAAGTAATCGAATTGCATATGTGAATGAACTTGTTGAGTGTAATGTATAACATAATAAATATGTAGCTCAACATGTGCAAAAGAAATCATGTGTATGTATACAGAGATACCCCTTTTCTTAAGCGTGGTGTCGCTTTGTTTTGTTGAATTTTGTTGTTTAATTTCTAGATTATACCATTATTGTTTGCTCCAAGTTAATGGTTTGATGGGAATGGGCAGTGGAGGTTCAAATCAATGATGTATAGGTCTGTGTGTATTTAGAGAGTTGCATATATGTGTTTCCTCCGTAAATAAATTTTTTTTTCTGAGATTTGATCTGCTACTCTTAGGGTTCATTTTCAATCTGGATTCATCTTGATTGAATAGGGGTGTAAACTTTTTGATGGAATTTTAACTGTCTTTGTTTGTTTGTCCACATCTTGTGTATGTGAGTTTATGTTTTACATCACTATGTTGTTGAAATGCCAATCCGAACAAAAAACCGACATCCGATTACAAACGTCCGAATTCGAAATTGTAAATATCAGACGATTTTATCAAATTAAATAAACGGATTGGATATCAAAAATAAAAACAAAAAACCGAACAGGTTGGCGAGTCGTATATCCGAACCGTCCGATGCACACCTATTTGAGTTGGAAAAATGAAGGGAAAAAGCTTGAGAATAGTCTTTTGTCCCACGTTGGTTTGGAAAGTGGATTTGCACTACTATTTATACAAGAGCTCTTTTAAGGCTTATTGAAATGTATAGCATAGAGGTTCTTTCTCGCGCGCAGGGGGTGTGCAAATCAAATCCCAAACTGAGATTACACATATGTTAAAAATTATTAGTTTTTAAAGTCATGTACGGAAATTAATAAGACCCCAATAGTCACATGACCAAAAGTGTAATTTTTTTCAATAATTTGCAACTTAAGCTCTGATACCATCTTGTATCAGAGCCTAATCAATTATACTTCTTAAGCTCTGATACCACTTTGTAACACCGTCATTTTTAAACCTAATTTGATTTATTAAAGATCAACCGAATTAATTAAACATCTCTTAAAATAGTAGAAGCGTAAACCACCAAAAAGGAAAAATTTACAATTTGAATTGTTAACATTTAGTATATAAATTGTGTATATAAATTGTGAATATTTAATATCAAAATACTTTTTTAGTGTTCTAACTGTACATGATTATGGGTCAAAGTCGCACTCATGACCTTTAAGTACTCTACTCACTCAATATAAAACTTGCCTTTTTTTAATAGAAACAATATGCGGTAGTGCCTTAGACTGTTCAACACGCTTATACCTTGTAAAATGTAATGACTTCAAGATAATGAATGCATACTTTGTAGTGCACGCGCTCGACTGGGCGCTTGTGGTGCGCCTTACACGATTAGGACAATTTTATTTTATTTTTGATAGGTGCTACTATGGAGACAAATAGCAGGTTCTTATTCAATGATCTCAAATCTTCTCTCTCCCATTTTTCTTTCTCACTTTTAAGGGGGTGTTTGGTTCATGGAATCTTGGACTACTCCAGGTAATAGAATTACATCCAGGAAGGTAATGTGAGATTTTGGGAATGTAAGATTACTTAATGTGTTTGGTTTGGATTGTGGAATATAATATTATCTTGTTTGGTTAAGGGTTATATTTTAGGTTATATATTATTGTGAGATTTTGGAAATGTAAGATTACTTTATGTGTATATGTGAGAGTCACTACGTGTCATTTGAGCACGTGGTATATATATATATATATATATATATATATATATATATATATATATATATATATATATATATATATATATATATATATATATATATATATATATATATATATATATATATTCAATGGACGAATAGAATTCAAAGTCAAATATCAATTATTTAATGATAGATTTAAATGAGATGGGTGTAAGAGTAATTCTATTATGGTGTTTAATTTTGGTTATAATCTATATATATATAAAAGTAAAATCCTCCTAACAAATTTTCCCCCCAAAACTTTTGTAGTAAAACTTATTTGGTAAGTAAATGTCAAATGGAAAATAAATAAATCTATAAATAATAATAATAATAATAATAATAATAATAATAATAATAATAATAATAATAATAATAATAATAATAATAATAATAATAATGTTATTACCTTAAATAAATAAATTATTATACTTTCCCTTAAATAAATATATTATTATACTTTCCTTTTGAATTAGTATTTTCTACCTATAAATACAAGGGCTTCTTCAATCAAAGAATCTCAGACTCATCTCTCTGCTTTCTTTTTGTATGATTTTTCTACATTTTTCTAACTATATTCTCACGTACTTCAATATGTTTTGCAGTTTATACCGTCTGGTATAAGTTTGAAGATACTTAAGGAGGCTCTGCTTCAACAAAAGGAAATTGAGGAGGAAGAGCATTTGTAACAGAATCCTATTGGTTTAGTTTTTATGGAAGATTGTAGAGATGCGATCGAGGATGATAAAGACTGTAATTTTGATAATTTTGTAAGATTTTCTAAAATTTAGAGTTAGTATGTTGATTTCGAGATTTGTACATGCCATTCAAGTTTCTTTTAACAAGTAGAGTTCATTTTTTACAGCATTTTTTAATTAATATATATATATATATATATATATATATATATATATATATATATATATATATATATATATATATATATATCACAACTTGAATACAGTGTTTGTTTAACCTATTAAAAATCTCGCTATATTTGATTTTCTCTAAATTTTTGTAAAACACAAAAATAATGATTATTTAAAAAGAAGAAATAAATAACAAATACAATTTCAGATTTTGTGTTACTCCATTCACATATCTATATCTATGTCTATATATCTATATAAAAATAAAATCTTCCTAACCAATTTTCCCGCTCAAACTCATGGGCATTTTAGTAAAACTCTTAATTTCATTAATATGGACATTCCAGATTATTTGTTTTTTAGCCTTGGATTCCTTTTTAAATTAGCCTAATTTTGTTAAGTTTTTAAAGAGTAAGGCCATATTAGATGCAATTATTGGCAAAAAATTAGTATTAATATTCATTGAAGCTTCTCTTTCCTTACGTGTGTTTACTCCTAATCTTCATCCTTATACATTCCTCAGCCCTCAGCGTTTCCTTTGCTCGGAAGTCGTCTCCAAATTCTCTTAAGACAAAGCAAATGAGCAATGGCGGGTGTCTCGGCCTCTAAGAAGTCAAAAAGACGTGCATCTGGACAAGCAACCGAGCGAGTTATCTGTACTTCTAATTCATTGTTGTGTTCTTCTCTTTTTTTGGATAACGATTGAGACGATTAGTATTAATTCTAAATTTATTTTTGTTGCAAACTTAATTTTTCACACTTGAGTGGTCTCATTTTGATTCCGGTTAGAATGCATTCAAGAATGTGAGATGTTACATGATTATGGCTTCTGAAGAAATGCATGGCCGGACAAGATTGTTGATGCATTTGAACTCAGGGGAGAGGAATGCATGGGCTTTCTATTTGAAAGCCCTAAAAAAATGGATTCCAACTTACATGATGGGTACTTTTTTAGGAAGACTCTGCACAGTTGAGCGCTGAAGGGGTTCATTGATATGATCATTACAAAACATTTTTACATGACTGTTATGAAGAGGAAACCAGGGCAACTTTTGAAACTAAATATAAGCAACCTATAATAAAATCTGTCTTCCCTTATGAGAAACAAATGTCTACTGTCTATACACACGCAGTGTTCAAAAAATTTCAACGTGAGGTTCATGGAATGGGTAGCTGTGATGTTCAGAACGAAGGTGAAGATGGAAATTTAAAACAATATTATACAGGATTATGATTCTGAAAAGCAGCAGATCGAATTGAATTTCATGGTAGCTTGGATGGAAAGAATGCAGTGTCTATTGTTCTATGTCATTCATTTGAATATAGAGGTTTTCTTTGTAGACATGCAAGCATCTCATCTCAGTATGTATTGAAACGGTGGACCAAAGAGGCAAAGATTATAATGTTATTCATGCATACGTTTATCATTATAATTCCTGTAGGTTTAGTTGAAGTCTTTTGATGCACATCTATTAGTTAAAAATTGTGATTAATATACTTGAATAAATGAAATAATAGTATTAAATTTTCTAGCCTTGATTTAAAATCTATTCTCTCAAGAAGGTGATAATAATAATAATAATAATCTATATATATATATATATATATATATATATATATATATATATATATATATAAAAGTAAAATCCTCCTAGCAAGTTTTCCCCCCAAAACTTAGGGGCATTTATGTAATCTAATAATAATAATAATAATATAATAATAATAATAAATATATATATATATATATATATAAAAGTAAAATCCTCCTAGCAAGTTTTCCCCCCAAAACTTAGGGGCATTTATGTAATCTAATAATAATAATAATAATATAATAATAATAATAATAATCTATATCTATATCTATATATATATAAAAGTAAAATCCTCCTATGTAATTTTCCCGCTCAAACTTTTATAGTCAAATTAATGAAATATTTTATTGGTCAAATTAATAAAACTTATTTGGTAAGCAAATGTAAAATGGAAATGTTATAAAAGCTATTAATTGGTAATATTATGCAATACCAATATACCATTGTGAAATCCAGTCAATATAAATTGAAAAAAGGAAACTGATATTATTAATTGATTGAAAATATAAAAGGATTCTAATGAAAAAAGGAAACAGAAATTAGGCAAATTGATTGAAAATATAAAAAGAAATTAATTCTCACATTCTCTATCTCTACCTATAAATACAATGGATTAGTGACTAGAAAAATTATAACTCTTCCTTTTTGTACTGGGGTGAGTTATGTATTGCGTCTTTCATTTTCCAATGGCATAATTCTTAATTTATGTTCTTATTTCTTTTCTGCATCTTTTGCAAATATTGCAGGATATAAATATAGAGATAATTGAAATGGTTCTGAACAACTATTTACATGCATTAAGGAGAGTTGATGACTTCCAACACCACGTGTGCCCACGTTGTAGAAGGTACGCACAATAACTGGATAAACTACAATGATGTTAAGCATTGGCAATTACAACGAATTTATAAATTTACATGTAATATGCATTATTGTTATATAATAGTTGAAACTACATTTATTTTTTAAAATTATTTCTCTTTTATTTTTTTATATATTTATTTTAAAAATAATATAATTGTCTAATTGTTGTAGCAGGAAGTCACAACGAAATTGTTGGTA
Source organism: Ipomoea nil (assembly GCF_001879475.1). Lineage (NCBI taxonomy): Eukaryota > Viridiplantae > Streptophyta > Magnoliopsida > Solanales > Convolvulaceae > Ipomoea > Ipomoea nil. The sequence continues at coordinate 4,176,495 of NW_017619497.1, read as the reverse complement.
GTCAACTTCATCCTGCACTCATTTGGAATAGAATCAATGTTGGAGTGCTCCGTGTTGTTCATCTTCCAGAGGCAAGAGGTTTTGAAACAATAAACTCTATAGAGTGTGTAGTCCATGATAAAGAGGTGTTTTTTTTTTTTCTACAAATTCATGGTACTTTTCTACATATGCATATTCTTTGAAAGAATGTGATTCAAATAATGATGGATATGTTAATAGCTCTAAAGATTGTATAGTTATTCCAACATTCAACTTCACTTATAATTTTATATTTTGTTATTGTTATGTAACAGGCATTTCTCACTTCTCAATAAGATCAAATATGTTTTTGGTTTTGAGAATTTTGGGTAATATTTACCTTAATTTACTACTACTCTGCACTATTCTTTGAAATTTTCGAAATAAAATCACACAGATTTTTATAAATCATTTACGAAATAGAATCAAATTTACGGATGTGGTTACATTTTTGCTAATTTTTTGTTAAGAGTTTTCCAATTTGTATAATTTAACAATTTAATCATTTTTAATTTATATATAACTTAATAAAGCTTATTCTATAACCAAGTATTTTGTAATATTTACAGTGTGTATATATATGTGTGTGTGTGTGTGACCTCAAGATCAAAGTAAATTATAAAACAATTTATGTATAAAATTTTTCGCTCCTTATGATAAAATAATTCAATAAAGGTTTATATATAAGAAAATTACCCATAATATTTACCTTTTAAGTATAATTTATCAATTTAATTACTTTTTATTTGATAAAGATTATTTTCTAACCAAACAATTGGTAATATTTACGATTTATTGAACCAACCTTCATATTTCCGGTCAAATGAGTACACAAGACGAAATATGTTCATTGCGCTAAATCTTAATATTAATTGAGTTGCCAAATTGTATATTGCATAAGAATTATTCATACCATAATATGAATTGTAACCAATTTAATAAATCAAAATATTAACAAGTATGTATGGTAATATTATTTCATATGAACGTGTGTGTATATATATATATATATATATATATATATATATATATATATATATATATATATATATATATAAATAAAGTAAAATCATCCTACATCATTTTCACGTCCAAACTCGTGTACTAAATTAATTAAATATTTTTTATTTTTAGTCAAATAATTAATAAATTTTATTTGGTAAGCATATGTTTAATGTAAATTAATTAAAATGTATTAATTGGTAATATTGCATAATTATGGTATTGTAAATGTATTAATTGCTAATCAATTTATAGTAACGTGAATATTATGTATGGGAATAACAGATGAAACACGGATTTGGAAAACGAAAGTGAAATTATGCAAATTGAAAAAGGAAACGTATATTATTAATGGACTGAAAATTATAAAAATCCCTAATGGACTGAAAATTATAAAAATCCCTAATTGACTGAATAGAAAAGGAAATGGAAAATGAAACTTATATTATTAATTTATAATTCTCACATTCTCTACCTATAAATTGGTGACAAAAAATGGAGAGATTTTTTTTTTTTAACCAGAAATTTCAGTTGCTATGTTTTTTCGGATACAAATTTATAATTATAAATTTATATTAATAAATAATTATTTAAGACAAGTATAATTTATTTTATATTGTGGACACATTATTTTTAATAATTTTGGTTTAATAATATTATACCTTAATTATAAAAATTATACCTGATAATCTTAGTATTAAATGTCATACAATAATTACCATAAATAATGTTTAACAATTGACAAATTCTATTAGGCAATAAAAATTACTATTATAAAATCTTTTGTAATATGTACACATTATTTTTAATTATTTCGATTTAATAATATTATATCTTATTTATAAAAATTTGAAGTAATACATTTAGTACTATTGAATATTGATTGACTAAAAATTATCTTAATTATTAAGGTAATTAATAGGTATTTAGCTTTAAAAAAATTCAAATATATTAATTATACATAGTAGTATGAAAGCAATTAGTAGGACAGTTATATTATGTAATCTAATTAATAATTTACTTTTTAAAATTATATCCTCTTTTCAATAATTATATATATATACTTAATGTATAATATTATTGGCATAAAATAAATTATACTTACATTAATGTATAATTAATTTTTAATATTAATGGTAATTATTCTAATAATTTTCTTTCCTTCTTTCGTGTAATTATTATGATAATTTTATGGTAATGTGTTTAAATATTGGAAGAGAACAAATATTAGAATTAATATAATTAATGAAATTATTTTGGTAATTGCCACAATATTTATTAATTATAATTAATATAATTATTGAAACTAAAAAATATAATATTTCTTCCCTAAAAATATTTGTGACAATTTCATTAAGTTATAATTAATAAAATATGAAATATAATTAAAGAAATGAAAGTATAAAATTAACAAAACATGAATATTTATAATTTTACATACAATTATACACTATAATAATCATACAATATTTAAATGCTACATTTTAAATTTCTAAATGTAATTTTTTAATTATAAATCTATCAATATAAATTATAATTATTGAAATTATATTATAGAATTTTTCTATATACATATTAATAAATATTATGTGTATATACGATGTATTATACAATCATATAAGGAAATGCGTCCGATTAGAGTTTAAATTTATTCATACAAAATTTAGAATTTACATTTTTTTATTGATTTCGAAGTACAATTCTCTTAGTTAGTATTCATATTTTTAGAATTATAATATATATGAAATACAATTAGGAATAAATAAACTTAATTATGTGAATTTTTCAATAAATTTATCTAAATATGTACATGATTAGAGATTATATTAAACATACAAAATTTAAATTTAAATTTTGTATGTTATGAAAATATATACTTGACCAAATATATAAAAATCCAACTATATTATTATATTGTACATTATAATATATTTTCATTGTTTTCTATTTTTAATTTTAAATTCATAAAAAAAAAAAAAAATCCGTGCAACGCACGGGTAAAACACAATCGTTATACCCTGCACCACGACGCGCGCAGCACTGTGCATCTCGCGCCTCCCAAAACGACGTTGTTTTGGGAGGCGCGGAAGGGGGTTGACGTTATTATGTGTATTTGTTTATATCATTATGTGTATTTATTTATACAATTATGTGTATTTTTTTATACAGTTATGTATTGCATCAGGACGCACGATGCAATGCGCACCCTGGTGCATGATATAAATTGCCGGTAAAACACTATATTTTTAAAAATACAATTTGATAAATATCATAAATTAATTAGTACAATATCATTTCTGTTTATAATAATTAAAGAAAAAATAAATAATTCAAATATGTGAACCAATGATTTCAAAATAAAATTAATATATAGTTACAAATAAATATAGCATTATTAGATGTACTTTAATTAGTTTTAATTTTCTTAATGAAATGACTTTTCTTTATCAATTTTTTATGGTAGACTAAGGGAGTGTGTGGGCTGCTGGAAAATATTTTAAAAATAAAAATACTTACTATTAAAAAATAATTTTAAAATATGTTTTAACCCCTCATAACATGTGTAAATCTTATATTTTTTTAAAAATACAATTTGATAAATATCATAAATTAATTAGTATAGTATCATTTTTGTTTATAATAATTAACGAAAAAATAAATAATTCAAATATGTGAACCAATGATTTCAAAATGAAATTAATATACAGTTACAAATAAATACAGCATGATTAGATTTAATTTAATTAGTTTTAATTTTCTTAATGAAATGACTTTTCTTTATCCATAGTGTTTGGATTGCTGGAAAATCTATAATCTATAATCTATAATATAATTAAAAACAAAATTCTATTTACTTGATTTCCCGCTCAAACAATAGTAAATAGTAAAGGTAAATTAAAAAACGAACAGAAATATTTCACAATAATTCTCTACATCATCATCAATTAAAAATGGAACAAAAATGAGGTAAATTGGAAAATAAATGAATATTAATAATTGACTGAAAATTAAAAATGAAAAAAAGAAACAGAAATTAGGTTAAGTGGAAAAGAAATGAATATTAATAATTAACTGAAAATTAAAAATGATTCATAATTGACTAAAATTGAAAAGAAAATTGTCAGATTATTGCATTTTAATTTTCACAATAATATTACATAGTAGAATAAATCAAAACACAATTATATCATAAATCTTTCACAATTTTAAGCAATGGAACAGAAATTAAAAATGGAACGAAAATATTTCAATAATAATATTCTACATCATCAAGTAAAAGTAAATAAAAAATGAAAATGAAATATTTCAATAATAATATTCTACACCATCAATAGTAAAGACATATTTTAAACAACAGTAAAGGTAAACTAAAAATGGAACGGAAATATTTCAATAAAAATATTCTACATCATCAATTAAAAATGGTTCGGATAGGTAAAAATATCAATGCATCTGATATTCTAATTGACCAATTGACTGAGAATAAAAAGAATAATTGCCTGAAAATGAATCTGATATTACTAATTGACTGAAATTATAAAAGGAAATGAATATTAATAATTGACTACAAATAAAAAATGATCCATAATTGAAATGAAAAAATAAATTGACAGATCATTGCATTTTAATTAAAAAATGAAACAGAAATTAAAAATTTGACGGAAATATTTCAATAATAATATTCTACATCATCAATAGTAAATACATATTTTAAACAATAGTAAAAGTAAATTAAAAATACAAAGAAAATATTTCAATAAAAATATTCTACATCATCAATTAAAACTGGAACAGAAATTAGGTAAAAATATCAATACATCTAATATTCTAATTGACTAAAAATAAAAAAGAATAATTGGCTGAAAATGAATTTGATATTACTAATTGACTGAAAATATAAAAGGATTACTAATTGACTGAAATTCTACCATTATATATTTTTACCCGAGTCACTCATCCTTTGGGACTAAAGGTGTTAGCTCTAGACGAAGATAGACGAGATTGTGTTGTTACTATCAATGTTGTCTATAAAGAGGTTTCAATAGTATGTAAATACAATCTGTGATATTATGTTTTTTTAAATGGCAAAATTGCTATATATCTAGACAAAAAATATATTTTCCATACAAATAAATTAGGATATCAATTCATTTTTATAACTGAGTTGCTAGAGAACGAGCACATTTGATTAATTTATAAAAGTACTGAACAATGATAAATAAAATCTCCAAAGTTACAACACCGCATGTTTACATTTACATATTAGCTATTAATTTGAGCAATTAATAACATAAAAACACATAAATGATCCAAACCATACTTTCAATTGCACTATATAATCTTTGATGTTCTAATTTAAATAATTATATATCGATCCAAATATTCTTAGTATATTACAACAAATTCATTCCGTGCATCGCACGGGCGCAAATACTAGTATATATATAAAAGTAAAATCCTCCTAGCAAGTTTTCCCCCCAAAACTTAGGGGCATTTATGTAATCTAATAATAATAATAATAATAATAATAATAATAATAATATAATAATAATAATAATAATAATAATAATAATAATAATAATAATAATAATAATAATACCTTAAATAAATAAATCATTATACTTCCCTTTTAAATTAGTATTTTCTACTTATAAATACAAATTTATAATTCCTAGCCTTCCCATCATTTCCTTCTCCACATCGGTAAGGCTTCTCCACCCCGTATCTTCTCCATCATTTCATTGACTTTTGTTAATCATCCTGTGATCTTCCACAGTTGAGGCTGATACGTGATTTGCACGGGTGAGGTTTTCATTATCTTAGTTTTTTTTTTTCTTTTTGGATTTTGTTTTGTTTTGTTTTGGAGTTTCCGATATTTAAATAAGAAAAGTGGTTTGTAATAAAAATGTTGATATATTCTTTTTTTTTTTGTTTATTTTTTGTGGAGAAGATACAGATCTAGAAAGATTGATCAGGAAGCAATAGAGTTCGTTGCTCATCAAGTGGATAAAGTTTGGATAGGGACGGATGAAGTGTAGGCAATAAAAATCTATATCTATATATAGTTAAAAGTAAATCCTTCTAGCCAAATTTTCCCCCCAAAATTTAGAAGAAATTTCTATAATATCATTCATTATATATATATATATATATATAGAGGAAGAAGTACGTACTAGCACTTTTGTAATTTTACCAATATACAAATAAAGATGTAGGCAATGAGATATTGAGATTGAAGTATGTATTAGGAATTGAATAAAAAAATATTTTAATTTAGGTAATGGAGAGATTTTTAATTTTTTTTTACCAGAAGTTTATATGTTTTTCCTTATACAAATTTATAATTGTAAATTTATATTAATAATTTATTATTGTAAATTTATATTAATACAATGTAATAAAGTCAATAGCATTAATTCTTATAATTCAAACTAATTACTCAATTCAATAACATCAATTTAAACATATACGATGTACAAATTTATACTAAGGTAATTAATAAATTAAAACACAATATTACCGTGTACACAATATATTATATTAAATATTATAATTACAGTGTACAGTTTATTATTTTTTAAGCCGTGTAATTCAAACTAATTACTTAATTTCATAAAATCAACTATAACGGGTTACCATACATGTTACGTGTTCGTTTTTAGTAATTAATTAAATCAATTGAATCAAATTTATTTTAACATATACCATGTAATGATTTTTACTAAGGTATATAATTGAATCAAACAGAATATTACCCCTTAGTTCAGATTAAGGTCATTTATTAATTAATATCAATATAATATATAAATTATTAAATATATAGATTTTAATTACTTTATAATATATAGATTAAATAAAACAAAATATTATTGTGTGCAAATTTTTATTAACGTAATTAATTAACAATTAATAAATTACTTTATAATATATAGATTATTAAATATGGTTAGATTTTTTGTAATATACTTATATTTTTACTAATTTAACTCTATATTGAGTTTATGTATGTGGTAAATGATCAAGGTGATTGGTAATTCTGATTTCTTCCCATTCTTAATTAATTAACCATATATAATTGTTATAATATATATATATATATATATATATATATATATATATATATATATATTATAATTATCACCATATATTATTAAATATGGTAATCAGTAATTACCGTGTACATATTATTATATTTTAACATTTCACTTCATATAAATTACCGTGTATTGAAAGAAAACATGTTAGGAATATATATTATACTCACAATCATATATTATTAAATATGGTAATCACCATTTACATATTATTAGATCTTATTAATTTTAGTAATTAAAAATTTCAAATCCTACAAAGAATCGTGAGTATTGTAATCGTTACCATACAAAGAAACCGAAATATATAAAAACATACAAAAACGAAATATATTAAAATATGATTATTATGATTATGATTCTAATTAGTTACCATACTAAAACATTCTCATTTGCTAACCATGTACAGACAATCGTGATTCAATTTAATAAAATATGTTTAAAATTTAATAAAATATGTTTAAAAACCATATTACCTAAATCTAGGAATTGAATAAAAAAATATTTTAATTTAGGTAATATATATTCTAATTATAAGTATGTAGTTTCAGATAATTTAAAAGGATTCAATTGAATAAAAAATATTAAGATTATTGAATAATTAATTATACTAATAGACATTGTAGAAGAATATGGTAGAATATAGACTAATTAATTTTGAAAATTGATATACGCTAATATTACACGGAATTTTTTTATCCAATTCATAAATGAGTCAATTTAATTAAAAACATTTTTAATACGATAATAGCTATTTTAATTATAAGTATGTAGCACCGGATAATTTTAAATGAGTCAGTTGAGTAAAAAATAATTACACTCTGAAATAATTAATTATGGTAATACAAAATGGAGAAGAATAATGCACAATATATACTATTTAATTATGGACATATTATTATGGTAATATTAAATGGAATTTTTTGCACCAATTCATTAATGAGTCAATTGAATAAAAAATATTTAAAATATGGTAATGAATATTCTAATTATAAGTATGTAATACTGGATAATTTTTAATGAGTCAAATGGTTTAAAAATATTTAGTCTATGGAATAATTAATTATGCTAATACATATGCTAATTATTACACGATTTTTATTTTAAACAAATTCACAAATGAGTCAACTGAATAAAAAAATATTTTTAATTTGGTAAAATATATACATATATACATATTATTTTTCTAATGTGAAATAATGTTATTGACTTACCATGTTTGTTTCGATATGCTAAGCCATTTAAAATATAATAAAATTTATAATTGTAATACTTTCGTAATAATATTGAATAAATATTAACCATATATTTAGATTTAATAATATAGTATATTATATATTAAAAGAATTATATATTAATCTACTATAGTGATCGTTAATACGGGTAAATCATATATAAGCATAATCTAATATAGAAAAATATTCATTATTACTTATATATAATTTAGGGAATAAATAAACTTATTGAAACTTAATTATTTATAACTTCAACTTTAATCTAAATATATGGATTTAAATATATAGTTTTAATATCCGAAATTAATAAGATTTTCTTAATGTGGATCTATATATTTTTAATAATTTTGATTTAATAATATTATACCTTAATTATAAAAATTATACCTAACAACTTTAGTATTACAAGGCATACAATAATTACCATAAATAATATTTTATAATTGACAATTTGTATTAGGCAATAAAAATTAATAATTAATAATTATGAACATGGTGTTGTGAACATAATTATGAATATAGTGATTCAATAATTGTGAATATGAAGTTAAAAAATTATGCATATATATATTTATAATTATGAACATATAGTTGAGTAACTATGAACATAGAGTTCTGCAATTATGAATATAGAGTTCAATACTTATGAATATGAAGTTCAAAAATTATGAATATATAGCTTTATAATAATGAACATATAGTTCAGTAATAATAAACATAGAACTGTGTAAGGTGGACACGGTTCCACAGCATAACTATTCGATTGACCCTGTTACATGTAAACTTTCTCAAACCTATTGAAGCCCAACGTGTCAAAGGGCTCTTATTTAAGAAACCTTATGTTAATGGCTTCTTATTTTAGTTTTTAAAAAAAATAAAATTTATTAGGGGGTTTGAGAAAGATTATTAACCCAAAATGTATATGAGTTGTTTTAGTTTTTAGTAGTTTGGAGCAAATTGCTAAGTTATTAAATAATATTTTTGGTGTTTTGATTAAATATAAAGTGTTAAACAGACGAATTTCATAAAATTTTGACGAATTTGCCAAATAATCAAATTACAATAACAACAATAACAACAACAACAACAACAATAATAATCCAAACAAAACTATATACAAAATAAAATTAAAATTAACAAAAAAAAAAAAAAAATAAGACAAAGGCGAGCCACCGGCTCCCTTTGTAAATGACGTCGGATCAAAATTTAATCCCCCATTGAAAATGTTTGAAAAGAGAGAGCTCCTCTATATAAGAGGAACAATGATCCTCTTATAAACATAATTGCTTGCCCATCAATGTGGGCAAGTATTGAGAAGTCAAAAGGTTCTTATTTAAGAAGCTTTAACTTTGTCTTCTTATTTTAGTTTTTATTTATTTATTTATTATTAGTGGGGGTTGTGGAAAATTAACCCAAAATGTATGTGTTGTATTAATTTTTAGCAGTTTGGAGCAAATTACTGAGTTACTATATAATATATTTTGGTGTTTTGATTAAAGTTAAAATGTTAAAATGACGAATTTATTAAAATTTTGGCGAATTGATCAATAATCAAATAATAATAATAATAATAATAATAATAATAATAATAATAACCACCACCACCACCACCACCATCATCCAAACAAAACGATATACAAAATAAAATTAAAATTAATAAGAAGAAGACAAAAGGGAGCCATAGGCTCCCTTTGTAAATGATGTTGGATCATTTTGATCACACATTGAAAATGTTTGGAAAGATGAGCTCTTGAGCTCCTCTATATAATAGGAGCAATGCTCCTCTTACAAACATAATTGTTTGACCATCAATGTGGGCAAATAATGAGAAGTCCAAAGGCTCCTAATTTATTTTTGAGTACTATTGACCCGACAAATTATGCTGTGAAACTGTGTTTACCTTGCATGGTAGACACGTTTCCAAAATTGTTCATAATTATGAATATATATAGTTCTATAATTATGAACATAGTGTTGTGAACATAAATATGAACATATATGTATGTAATTATGAATATAGAGATTCAATAATTGTGAATATGAAGTTCAAAAATTATGAATATATAGCTTTATAATTATTAACATATAATTAAGTAATTATGAACATATAGTTATGTAATTGTGAATATAGAGTTCAATAATTATAAATATGAGATTCAAAGATTATGAATATATAGCTTTATAATTATGAACATATAGTTCAATAATTATTAACATAGAATTGTGTCCACCTTGCAAGGTAGACACAGTTCCACAACATAACTATTCGATTGACCCTGTTACATATAATATCTGTTCATATAAACTTTCTCAATCTATTGAGCCCAACGAGTCAAAAGGCTCTTATTAAATGAACCTTATCTTAGTGGTTTTTTATTTTAGTTTTTTTTAATTGTTTTATTTTATTAGGGGGGTTGGAAAAGATTAACCCAAAATGTATATGTATTGTTTTAGTTTTTAACCGTTTGAAGCAAATTGCTAAGTTATTAAATAATATTTTTGGTGTTTTGATTAAATATAAAATGTTAAACATGCGAATTTGTTAAAATTTTATCGAATTTGCCAAATAATCAAATTACAACCACACGACAACAACAACAACAACAACAACAACAACAATAATAATAATATAATAATAATAATAATAGTAATAATAATAATCATAATCCAAACAAAACTATATACAAAATAAAATTAAAATTAACAAAAAAAAAAAAAAAAAAAAGAATAAGACAAAGGGGAGCCACATGCTCCCTTTGTAAATGATATGAGATTATTTTGATCCCACATTGAAAATGTTTGAAAAGATGTGCTCTTGAGCTCCTCTATATAAGAGGTACAAACATAATTGTTTGTCCATCAATGTTGCAAGTATTGAGAAGTCAAAATGTTCTTATTTAAGAAACCTTAGCTTTGTCTTCTTATTTTAGTTTTTATTCATTATTTATTATTTATTATTTATATTTATTATTTATTTATTATTAGTGGGTGTTGGGAAAGATTAACCCAAAATGTATGTGTTGTTTTAGTTTTAGCAAATATATTGAGTTATTAAATAACATTTTTGGTGTTTTGCTTAAAGATAAATTGTTAACATGGCAAATTTGTTAAAATTTTGGTAAATTTGTCAATCTCATTTTTTTTTAAT